>NC_138878.1:23580447-24780447 GCF_965194805.1 Balaenoptera borealis | reverse complement strand
CATACACCATGATCAAGTGGGGTTTATCCCAGTAATGCAAGGATTCTTCAATATATGCAAATCAATCAATGTGATACACCATATTAACAAATTGAAAGAGAAAAACCATATGATCATCTCAATAGATGCAGAAAAAGCTTTTGACAAAATTCAACACCATTTATGATAAAAACCCTCCAGAAAGTAGGCATAGAGGGAACCTACCTCAACATAATAAAGGCCATATGTGACAAACCCACATCCAACATCGTTCTCAGTGGTGAAAAACTGAAACCATTTCCACTAAGATCAGGAACAAGACAAGGTTGCCCACTCTCACCACTATTATTCAACAGAGTTTTGGAAGTTTTAGCCACAGCAATCAGAGAAGAAAAAGAAATGAAAGGAATCCAAATCAGAAAGGAAGAAGTAAAACTGTCACAGAGTGAAGTCAGAAGGAGAAAATCAAATACTGTATGCTAACATATATGTGGAATCTTAAAAAAAAAAAAGGTTCTGAAGAACCTAGGGGCAGGACAGGAATAAAGACGCAGACATAGAGAATGGACTTGAGGACATGGGGAGGGGAAAGGGGAAGCTGGGACAAAGTGAGAGAGTGGCATGGACTTATATATACTACCAAATGTAAAATAAATAGCTAGTGGGAAGCAGCTGTCTAACACAGGGAGATCAACTCGGTGCTTTGTGACCACCTAGAGGGGTGGGTTAGGGAGGGTGGGAGGGAGACGCAAGAGGGAGGGGATATGGGGTTATATGTATACATGTACCTGATTCACTTTGTTATATGGTAGAAACTAACACAGCATTGTAAAGCAATTATACTCCAATAAAGATGTTAAAAAAAAAAAAGTTTGGCAAGCTCAGAAAACAGGAAGAAGCCAGTGTATCTGGAATAGTGAGTTAGGCTGAGAGGGATGCAAAGTATAAGAAGATAGGCAAAAGCCAAAACATTTAGGGTCTTGAGTGCCTTGTTGATCCTTTCATTTTTAACATCTAAAGACAAAATAATTCCATCATGATGTGACCAACCATCAAATATTGTTTTTCTCAGCATTTTTAGGCATGAAAATCTCTTTATTAGAAATTCACAAATTTAGGAAATTTAGGATTTTTATAGTTTAGATACCACTATATATGCAGTATTCAATAACTTCTTGCAATTATACTACTATTTTGTAATTTTCTCAGATGGCTATTTCACACTGTCACATGTTTCTCAAACTTTCAACATCCCTCTTCTTTCTCACTATTCAAATTGATCAATAGATTCAATATAACCATACTCAAAATCCCTCTAGGCATTGTTGTAGAAATTCACAAGCTGATTTTATCATTAATGTGGAAGTAAAAAGAACTAAAAATGGCCAAAACAAGTTTAAAAAAGAAAACAATGCATTTAAACGGTGAACAGTACCTGATTTGAAGATACACTGTAAAGCTGGAATAATCGAGACAGTGTGATATTGGTATCATGATACACAAAGAGATCAGTTAAACAGAGTTGCTAGTCCAACCATGATGCATACATATATGGAAAACTGATCTTTGGCAGAAGTGCCAAGGCAACTTAATGGATAAAAAATACTCTTGCAACAGATAGTATTGGGATAATTGGATATTTTATATGCTAAAAAACATTGAACTTTGATCTGTATCTTTTAAAATCTAATTCACTCCTAAATCTATAAAATTTCTAGACAAAAACACAGGAGAAAATCTTTGTGATCTTGTATTAGGCAAAGACTTCTTGGATACATCAAAAGCATTCTCTGTATAAAGAAAACAATAATTTGTACTTAATCAAAATTAGAAACTTTTACTTTTTAAAAGACGCTGTCAAGAAAACCAAAATACAAGCCACAGAGTGTGGGAAATATTTTCAAATCACAAACCTGATTATTTGGATTTGTATCCGGACTGATTAAGACATTTCAAGGGACTTCCCTGGTGGCACAGTGGTGAAGAATCTGCCTGCCAATGCAGGGGACATGGGATCGAGCCCTGGTCCGGGTAGATCCCACATGCCATGGAGCAACTAAGCCCGTGCGCCACAACTACTGAGCCTGCGCTCTGGAGCCCGCAAGCCACAACTACTGAGCCCACGTGCCGCAACTACTGAAGCCCTCCTGCCTAGAGCCCGTGCTCCGCACCAAGAGAAGCCACCGCAATGAGAAGCCTGTGCACCGCAATGAAGAGTAGCCCCCGCTCGCTGCAACTAGAGAAAGCCCGCACTCAGCAATGAAGACCCAACACAGCCAAAAATAAATAAATAAGTTTATAAATTAAAAAAAAAAGACATTTCAAAACCCAATAATGAGGAAAACGAAACAAATGACAACAAAAGTAACAAATTGGGTAATAATTTTATTAAACATTTCATCAAATAACATACATGGATAGAAGATAAGCACATAAAAAGGTGTTCAACATTATTAGTCATTAAAGAAATATAAATAACCACAATGAAATATTACTACATACCTATTAGAATGATTAAAATTTAAAATACTGATCATATCTAGTGGTAGTATATGGAGGAACTAGAGTGCTCATACAGTGCTTGTGGGGATGTGAAATGATACAAAAATGTGGAACTTTCTTAAAAATTTTAACATATACCTCCCTTAATCATTCCATTCATTTTATTTATATTTATAAATTATACAGGATAATATTTATAAATGATAATATTTATAAATAAATACAAATGTTATTTATATGTATATAATTTATTCATTAGTTACCTAAGGGAAGTAAAACTGTGTGTCCTATATAAAAAAAAGAAAAGTGTATGTGAATGTTCATGCAGTTTTATTTGTAATATTCAAAAACTGGAAACAACCCAAATGTCCATCAATAGGTGAATGGATTAAAACATTTAAAAAAGTGAGATAAAGGTGTTGCCTTGGAGAACTTACAGAAACAAAGGTGGAGGAATAACCATCCCTTCCTCTCCCCTCCCTTGAATTTCCTTCCTGTGTTTTTCATTGACTGATCCTAATTGCAAGTCAGAAGGCAAGGAAGTCCAAACTGGTCAGCCACTAGGGGTAAAGAACAGGTAGAGAAAAGTGAAGAGTATTGGGCATGTGGGGGGGAAGAAATAAGTTACGTTATAGAACAGTTCCATTACCCATCCCTGCAAATTCTTTTAGGGTTCATAATCATTATAAAGGATATTTCTTTGCTGGATAAATAATTTTAGATGGACAGGTCTTCATCTTTTTTTTTTTTTCCCCCAGCTGTTTAAAGATGCCATTCATGGTCACCAGGTTTGCATAGTTTTTGAAAAAAAGTCTTCATTTGTTCACGTAGTCATTCCTCTGTACATAATACATATTTTCCCCACTCTGGTGGCTTTTGAGATTTTTCCTTTTATTTGTGGTTTTCAGCAATTTGATATATCTTGGCATGTTTGTGTGTATGTTTATCCTGTTTAAGTTCATTGAGACTTTTAGATCTGTGGGCTTGTATATTTTATCAAATTTGCAATTGTTTTAGTCACTGTATTTTTGAATATTTTTGATGTCTTCCTAGTCTCTCTGCTTCTTCTAGGAGATCAATCATATGTATGTCAGACTATTTAATTTATTTCACAGGTTATAGAGGCTTTTTAAATTCTTTTTATTTTCCTCCTTGTTTCATTTGGTTTGATTCTACTGCTGTGTTTTCAAGTTCACTGATATTTTTATTCTGCAACATCTAATCTGCTGTTAATCCCATCCAGTGATATCTTAATTTCAGATATTGTTCTAATCTCTGGAAGTCCATTTTTTAATATCTTTAATTTCTTTCTTGCTTGATGTTTTTAATAAAATACTTGCTCATAGTTATAATAGCTACTTAACATCCTTGTCTGTCATTTCTGTGTCTTTTTCTGTTGAATGATTTTATTCTTGGCTATAGTTAGTTACTTTTACTGCTTCTTGGTATGTATAAAATATTTTGATAGGAGGCTGGATCTTATGAATGCTATGCTGCTGTTTGGGCAGTTAATTTTGACAATTAAATTATTCTGGATAAATTTTATTAACTTGACCCTGTTTTTAAGATTTCCTAGAGTGTTTCCAGGCATGTGTAAGCTCTATTTCTGAGGTAACGATTCTCCTGAGGTCTCCACCAAATGGCCTGGCTGATCACCAAGGACTCTACTCTCTGGGTGGTTAGACTTTGAATAACTCCCTGCCTTATGTGAGCTTTTACAATTTTTTAACTTACAACTTGCTGGTATTTTTGGCCAAGGCTTGTGGAATTTTACTTAATGTACATATAGCTAAGTTTTCAGCAAAGACTTAAGGAAAACTTTATGTAATAGGTGTCTGGAGCTGTGTTTCTGCATAGGTCCTTTCCCGAGCTCTGCCCTGCTACTTACAGTCTTGTAAGCCTCCCTAAACTCTGGTCTCCAGTGACGAAACTCGCTGAGACTGCCAGGCTCTTGTTTGTGTTCTTCCCCATCTCTGTGAATACAGTCTAGGCGTTGCATCCAGGCAGCAAATTGGGACAATTTCAACTACTTTTCCTTTCTTTTGGGGATCACTGTTCTGTGCTACCTGTTGTCCAATGTGTGGAGCCAGGTTTTTCATATATAACAGACACTTTTCTAGTTGTTTACAGTGGGAGATTAAGTTCAGCATTTGTTACCTCTTTACGTCTAGAATCAGTTAATGCAACTCCTGTGTTCATAGTCTTCTAGTGGCTTACAATAGAAAACAACAACAATAACAAACATACACAGAAGTAAACCTCACCTTGGCCTGCAAGGGCCTGCATGGTCTGGCCTTGGTTCTCTCCAATTGTATATTCCGACATTCTCTTCCTCGCTCCATTAGCCATGACCAGAACACTGGCCTTTATTGTTCCTTGAACACAGTAAACCTACTGTAGGCTCTGGGAACTTGATTTTGAGGTTTGCCCTACCTGGAACGCTGTTCTCTCGGGTTTCTTCAGTGCTCACTCCCTCAATTTGCTTAAGTTCCTAGGTGATGTTATTTGATCGGAGAGACCTAATATGACTTTACTATTTAAAATAGCCAGCTCTTTTCATGGCCTTTACCTTACTTTGCTGATACTTTCTTCGTAACATTTTTCACCATCGATAATGTATTATAACTCTATTTGTTTGTACTTTTCTGTCTCCCTCACTAGAATGTATGCTGGTTGAGGAAATTGAATTTGTTATATTTGTTCTTGTATTCCCCATGGTTATGTAGTAGTCCCACAATCATTTTTTCTTTAGAGAAATAAATAAAGTTTCTTGAATATATAGCACCTGATACTGTTTTTCCATCACTGTTTTGGGGTAGGTGACCTAAAGTGTTAGAAGTGAATTGACCAAGATGTCCTTCCAGATTATATAATTTAGAGCAGAAAACTGCAAAACTAGTTTACATAATTTTTTTTCTTTTGAGATCATATATTTTTAATTTCCTTGAATCTTTATAAATATAACCATTGTTCTTTCTCCTTTTGATGATAAGGTACAGACTAAAACTAATGTTGACTGATACGACCATGTTCTCTTTTGAAAGTTGTTCTAGTGGACACTGTTTATGCTGTATCACATCCCCTTAGGCTCCTTTTCCCTGGACTAGTTTTTGAATACTTCCTCAGAAAATGACCCTTGGCGGCTTGCCCACATACAGAGGTGTAAGAAAAGCTTTATCAGTGATCAGTGGGTGTTCAATATGAAATTCAAGCTCTCTTGCCTCAGTCCCAACTCTGAGGTGTCACATTCCAGAATCCCCCTGAGAAACCGGGCTAACACTATGCTAAAATTGTATCTCCTTTTGGCTTTTTTTTCCTTTTGTGTCCACACCCTTACCAGTTTCTCTTGTCAGGAATTCTTAGAAATTAGAAAAACAGGTACAGATGAATCCTTATCTAGTCTGATAGGTTAGAAAAACAGGTACAGATGAATCCTTACCTAGTCTGATAGGTGTATTTTTAAGGTTTGGCTTAGGGTTATGTAGCTTTGACAAATAATCCACAAATCTCAATGGCTTAATATATGAGGTTTATTTCTTCTTGATGTTACATGTTTATCATAAGCCAATTGGAGGAAAGAGGGATGTTCTTTTCTACATAAACCTCTGGGCAATAGTCTGATTCTATAACTCAGGGGCCCAGCAAGAAACGGATGGAATACTTAAATTAGTGTAATTCAAGGAATGTTTAATAAAGAGGCAGTTTGCTAAGGTTGTAGCAACATACAAGGGAATCACAAGAGATAGTGCTGTACTGGCAGAGATTATGCCATCTTTCACCTGCCCTACCTGGAACAGGAGGCTGGGAAGAAAGACTAAGAACTGGGAAGAAAGACTAAGAAATTAAGCATAGGCGTCACAGTTCCTCCACCTGAAAATAATGTACATCAAATTTGCTCACACTTTATTGGCCAGAACTTATCATATGGACCCACCTGACAGTGAAGGGACTGGGAACAGACTTTTCCAACCCTCATGGTCTTATTTCTTTCAAATGCAATTTATATTGGCATATCTAGTATGCAAACTGCAAGGTGAATTTCCTTCCACTAAGTTGATATTTATTGCAGAAATTGTGCATTTTTCAAACATACTTATCAACTTTTTGAACTTTTATCAGTTTTAAAAGGTAGGTGCCTTCGGCTGTCAAGTTATCATAATCTCTATTTTTGATCAGTATAATTTAAAAATTTTTTTGATTGGTGTCATAACCAAGGATGACAGACAGGATTCTGGGTAAAATTAAAAATTAAACATTTCAAATTAAAGGATTTCATAGAGTAATTTTCTTTTTTATGTGATCAAAGTGACAAGTTGTTGACAGATAATTGTTACATGCCCTCCAATCTAGTGAAATGATTTTTTGAAGGAATAAAGCATATCACATCATTCATTGTTTAATTATATGCATTCAGTATTTTAACTTTATTTTTGTAACCTATTGCCCCAGAAAATATGAGCCATATATTTCTTCTCCATTTTTTTAAGAAAAAATGATAATAATAAATGTATCAGTCAGCATAAGTTAGATTATGCTGCCGTAACAAACAACTCTAAAAATCTTAGTGTATTAAAATGACAGAGGTTTGTTTCTTGCTCGCTTACAATACTCTACATCATCCTCATTCAGAGACAGAGTGTGAATTTAATTCAGTGTCTGGGTGTGCTTTCATGACTGCAAAGGCAGAAAAATTAAATAGGAATAGTTGCACATTAACTCCTAAAATTTCCACCTAGAAGTCATACACATTATTTCCACTCATAGTTTCATTGGCCAGTGCTGGTTACATGGCCCCATGAACTCCAAGAGGCAGGGAAATGCAGTCCTACTATTTGACTGGAAAGAGAACCGGAAGTATGTCGTGAATGATGCTAACAACTGCCACACTAAAAATAAAATTTATCTGAATATATTGAGAAGTGCTCTGTCATTTCAGACCCCTGTAAAATTTATATAAGTGCCAAAATTTCTATTGAAATGTGGTTTAAATATATATTTCTAAAAAAGAAATTTATTCATCCCTTGAATTGAGTATAAAAAATGTTATCGAGAATATTTAACCTTTTAAAATATATCTTGGGATCACATTTATTTATATCAATAATTTCGTCCTAAAATAAGATAGCCCTGAAGACTAAATGGAAATGAGGTATGGATTGCTCTAGCAATTTTTGTGACTATGAAAAGTTATTATTTTCTTGAGGCAAAATCAACCAATAAAATGACATGGGAATTTAGAGAAAGAGAGTTTTACCTGTCTAGGGAAATCATGAATTGTTCATAGAGGAATGGATTTTGCACTTAAGCAATCAGGATTACAGTGGTGATTTCCTGTGACTGTCACTTTTTTGCTTTAACTTTTCATTTTTAAAACCACTTTATTGAGATATGATTGGCATACAAAAAGTTCTACATATTGAATATACACAAGTTGATGAGTTTGGAGAGAACTATACATCTTTGAAGCCATCACCGCAATCTATACCATCACCTCCAAGTGTTTCCTCCTGCCTTCTTTATTTATTATTATTATTTTTGTGCTAAGAATATTTAACGTAAGATCTTCCCTCTTAGCAAATTTTTAACTATGTATATGTATTGTTAACTACAGGCACTATGCTATGTAGTAGATCTCTAGGACTTATTTACCTTGCATAACAAAGTTAGTACCCTTTGACTAATACCTCCTTATTTCTCCCTCCCCGAACCTTCTGGAAAATCACCATTCTACTCTGCTTCAATTAGTTTGACTATTTTTGATTTCTCATGTAAGTTGTATCATGTAGTATTTGTCCTTATTTGTCTAGCTTATTTCACCTAGCATAATGTCCTCCAGGTCTGTTCATATTCTCACAAAAGCAAGATTTATTTTTTTTAAGATGAATAATACTCCACTTTATGCACATACTACATTTCTTTATCCATTCATCCATCTGTGGACATTTAGATTGCTTCCATGTCTTGGCTATAGTGAATAGAGCACCAATGACCAGGAGAGTACAGATATCTCTTTGAGAACCTAATTTCAGTTCCTTCTGTATAGAGGTAACCCCCAATTTTTGAAGGTTTGTTTTATGGCATTTTGCTTTTATGAAAGACCTACATTAATACCAGTTTTTGCTGACCGAAAGAAATCTGAAGAAGGTTTTCACTTTTACGAAAAAAGGTGAAAAGCGAAAATAGCTTTCAGTGTTTCTTTTGCAGAATCGTTACAGAGACAGTGCACGCCTCAAGTAGGGAGAATGACACCACCAAGCTCCTTCCCCAGGAACCATACTTAGCATCTCAGTATCAAGCCACCATAGTTTTGAACTGTGTTAGCATGGGAAATTAACAAACACTGTTATTAGTTGAGGCACCTCTAGGTGCTTTTGAGGTATAAGCATTTCTAGATAGTGTATGTACTTAGATTATACCCAATATAGGACTATATATATCTATTTATCTATACATCTGTATCTATATCTATCTGTATCTATCTGTCTAAAATGTGACTTCCATTAGTCAAAGCATTGAGCAAATTTGTATTTGTATGTACCTTGCAAATTGACTCAAAGCATTCACTATTGATATATTAAGTATATCATCAAATTTGATAAAGATTCTATTAGTCATTCTAATTATATTTCATAGTATTTAAAGGATATCCAGAAATAGAACACTAAATAAAAATAGTGAATAATTTTGGGTACATTTCATTTAGAGTTATTCAGAACTGACTGCCTATACCACTTTATAATTGTCCAAGATCTTTCAAAATATTGATTAGCTGTACTGTTGATAATATAAAATGCAGTTTTAATATCAAATACAAGCTGATCAAATGCAATGTGATTTCTTTGTTCTGTACCATCCAATTGTTTGCCAACTCGATTTGTTGCTATTTGTTTCACTTGTTTAATCAAAAAATCCATGTCACCTACCGGAACCTGGAGTTCCTAGGATTCTACAGTGTTTATGCTGACATAGAAATGACTAACAATTTTTACCAAAAGGGGTAGCCTTATGAAAATTTGTTAAAGAGTCATCGAACTCAACTTGCATTTATCTCAATTGATCGATTGCACTTACACCAGCAATTTTCACATTTGTTACAAAATGCACAGAAAAGAAAAATATCTAAGGGTATAAATTAGTTCATATTAGCTGTAACTACAAACATGAAAGGGAGTACATTAAAGCTAATCATCCTTCTATTACCTTGTCATTGCGACGTTTTTACTGATACATGATGTGAAATGGAAAACAGAGCTTTGGGAGCATGGTAATAACGGAGTGCATGAGTGATGAGCATGTCTCTCCCGCTTGCTTCAGCATCCTGTCATTTGGGCTGTTTAAATCTGGCTCTAAACTGTAAGATTTTGTCCTTCTATAAGGAATAACAAAGCCTGGAATTTGAGAACTGGTGAATAATGGGACATATAAATGGTTAATATTTTTAAAGACTGCACTAATATTATAAAGATCAGAAATTCATCATTCAGACTGCACAAAACATTAAGTATTTAAGGAATTGTGTACTTATCTCAAAAATTAAAAATGAAATAACTACATCTAATAAAATTATTAGCAGAATCTAATTTAACTAAAAATATTGGTATTAGTGTCAACCATCTTGGAGACATAATGTTTTTAGGAATACTTTTTGCCAGTGGGTGGAAGCAAGATGAGATTTGTAATAGATGAGGTCAAGTAAATAACCAGCAGCCGGACCTTAATAGGACATTGCACATAGATGGACTTTCAAACTGAGTAAAATAGGGAGACATTGGAGGATTCCGTACAGAGAAGCTGCGAGACCTGATAGCATTTGTCATGGGACACTTTGGATGCTGTTTTGAGAATGGAGTACAGATAGGGGAAGAGGTAGGAACTGGCAGATGAGTTAGAAGCTCTGGCTATCTAATTGTGGTGAGAGATGATAGTAACTCTGGCAAGGGAGTAGCAGTAAAGCAGTGAAGATTAGTATCTGGACAACCAAATTTATAGACTACAAAATTTGGGGTGGATTTGGTTGTACTGTCAAATTCAGACTTTATAGGTACATGTCTTCATTCGGAACAGAAAGCTCAGGCAGTGACCATATATACCTCATTAACTCTTCCTGTGTACCTTTCAGCATTTTGGAAAGACTATTTATCTATTACTATGAGTGTAAAAATCAGTGCCATTTGAAAAAAAAAAAGATAAGGTAAATATAAAAACAAATACAAAAAAACTATGCAATTACATTTTAATAAGATAGTATTGTTTTGTGAAGGCTTTGTGCCATAAACCTACTCTTTGTTAGATGAAGCAAGTTTTAGAATGGTGTTCAGGACATGCCAGCACCAAACTGAGTTAGTGTATTCAAAAGGAGTGAAAGATGGATTTAAAGGAAAATGGCTTTCTCAATATGGGATTTATTTTATTTTATATTTTGCTATCTTACTACCTAAAATCATTTTAAGGGCCACCTGTGGGAAAAGTTCTGGTCTATGTGAATGACTGTCCACAGCATCAATGTATAAGTAGATGTAGCTACAGAGTTCTCTGCATGTCCCCCTTTATGAATCTTGGAGAATTTATCAATGAATTGTGTGAGGATATCTTTCAGTTCCTCCCCTGGCCTTCTTAGTAGTCCAGTTGTCCTTTTGTTTCAGCATTAGTCCTGCTATATTTGCAGTTTCCTCATGGGTCTCTAAATACTTCATATATTATTTACCCCTATATTTTAACCATAGTGAGGAATGATTATAAAACTTTTTATTCAATAAAAATCTTGATTATTTATGATAGAATATTATAATTTTATAAGAGATTATACATTTTTAGTAACTAGTAGTCAGATATAAAGTGATGCTTTTTCAGGACCTATCTCCTAATATATTTTTTACAACCTGAAAATGAGGTCAATCACGATTTCCAATGCATTGATTTAGTGAAAACTGACAAATAAGAGTTTGCAGGGTTTTAATTACCAAGATACTAGACACACTTGACAAAAAATGTATGAAATGAAAATATGGACTCAATATGAAATCTACTGATACAAACCTTTGTTACTTAATATATTTTAAATTAGGCAATTCAATATTTATTAAGTAACATTTCCCTTAAATTAAGTATTTTTGTGTGTATTAACATCAAAATCACTTCTTACTGACTTAAATCACTTTGTTATGTTCATCATTCCTTAGACTACTCATCATACTAAAATGTGTTTCCATGCTGATATTTGAATCCAGAAATTGAAATAGATGATTGGACAGGTTAGAAAATAAGGACTGGAAATACGTCACAAAAATACCAGAATTTTTTTAAAAATTTGTATTTTTTTCTCTAAAGTAAAAACTCCTTGAGGAGAAATAGTATGTATTTGTGTCTTACTAGTGTAGGGATTAGATCTAGGAATCTAATGTATCCCTAATAATTCCTGCTTAAACCTTCCACCAAGTAAAATCCAAGTCGAAATTTATTCTCTGTGGTGAAGAGTGGTTCACTGATTGAGTGAATGAATAGTTAAATAATAGTTAGTGTGTTTTATACCAGATAATTTAAAGGAATATTTGAATATTTGTTTGCCTTCCAACCATATCGAGATTTCAGTACTTCGGGGGGGAAAAAAAATCACATAATGTTCATGGTGAATTGAGTTTGCCAAAAAGACAGGTCTCTTTTTTTTAGCCATTTCTCCAGCCATGTGAAATTCCTTGCAATCTTCAGTTTTTTGGAGGTAAATTATTCCATTTATCTACTTCTGTGTATGAAACTATGACAAAACAATAACTATTTTATTGTATGTCATGATTTTGTGGGTTAGAAATCTGAGCAGCGCTCAGTTAGGTGATTCTTCTATCCTACATGGTGTTGTAAGATATCTTGCAGTGGTATTATCATGGTAAATGGTCCGGAGGACCCAAGACAGCTTCATTCACAGGTCTGGTTCCTCAGAAGGGATGGCTCATCTGTCGGTCTGGGCAATCTCTGACTCACGACTCACTGGACTTCCCATATGGGGGCTTAGGGCTTCTAGAATGAGTTTTCCGACAAACAAGGCAGAAGCTGCATGGCCTTTATAATGTGGCCTCAGAGGTCACCTTGTGTCACTTCTGCCATATTTTAATGTTCGAAGCAGTCACAAACCTGTCCAAATTCAAAGAGAGGGGCCTTACCACACCTCTCATTGAGAGGAGTGTTAAAGAATTTGCAGTTATGTTGTAAAACTAGTAGCTTATCTCTAACGTTATATAGACCTTCTGCAACATGATTATCATGTTATATAATTGTAACTATCAAAATGTTGCATATTAACATAAAAATAAATCAACCAAATTTTGGGTCAAGCTGTCAACTCCCTTTTGTCTTAAAAGTGTGAAATGTGCAGTTATACAATTCTGAATTCTTCCCAGACTGCCTGAATTCACAGTAGAAGATACAGCTGAATACGAGTCTGTATCAAAGGAAGTCATGAGAAGTCACATCGTGTTGCTGAGCTGTACGGGGCTGCTATGACTGGGGTTGTGAGCCAGATAAATCCTGAAGCAATCTCAGAGGTTGTTTCAGGGATTATTCAAGAAAACTTTGCTGCTCATCTCCTTGGGTTAAAAAATAAATAAATAAAAAGCTTTACCTATTCATGGGTTTAGGTGGCTCATCCTAGAAACATTTATATGGTTTCTGTATTTCAGCTGAAGGCATGAGAATAATATACTTTGAGTGAGTAGACCTAGTGACTCAACAGAGCAAACTGACCACTTTACAAGCCAAAACATTGTGAATCGGTGAGGGGAGAGGGAAGGAATACATTTGAAATATTTGGGCAATGTCACTGGGTTGAGACTAGAAACATTTTTAATGTTTGTAGCTCTTAGGGTAATAATTTGACTCAAAGGAAGAAAAATAGAATAATTCTCTCATGTCTATTAATGGAGAGTTTAGTGTAGGATTAATGTTTTGGCCTCTGGAATCAGGGAAGCAGACAGCCTAATGTTAAACTAATGGGTCCTATTACTGTCACTGTGTCCTTGAGCAAGTTACATAACCCATCTGACTTTCATTTATCTCATCAATAGAATGGAGATGGTAATAGCATAAAACTGATTGAATTATTGATGAAATGAATGGCCTAGTATATGTTTTAAGAAAGAGAAAAGCAGTCCCTGACATCTGGAGCTAGCCCGTGACTATCAGCTAGGCTTTGGTGTTACTACATGCTGTTCCCGCACTCACTGCCAGGTCCTGTTGAACATAAGCAATTACATAGAATATCAACATCAGAAGGCCACTCTGTGGTCATGATGGATCAAAACAAAAGACCACTCCACAGTCATGTCTAAAAACTGACCAATTATGACTCTTTGTCCAAGGCACAATATACCAAATAACCCTTTCTCCTAGGTAGTATGAATGGCTGCTGCTGTTTTACCAAAAACAGCATTAGCATTTCTTTAGTTCACCTGCCCTGCAAATAAGATTTAATGACATATACAATTATAGAATGACTCCTGCTTTCTGACATCACCCAAACCAGTATGTGTCCCCACTTCTTTGGACCCGCCCCAGCTCAACCAGAGCATAAATCCTATAATAAATCCTTTCTAACATGCTTTCACTGAGCTATCCTATGGTTTCCCATGCTGTGCATTCTCCTTTGCTATGAGTAATAAACTGACTTTTTCAGCCACAGGCAATGTTCCTGGTGGTTTGATTGGGGGTCACTGACAACATTACTGTATATAAAGTGCTTAATGGAATAAGTATCAATAACTGTTAGCTGCTATTATTAATAGCAGTAGAATTGATGTTCTTAATACTATAATCTTTCTCTTTCCTTCCTTCTTTCCACGAAAATGTGTCACACACAGATTGTGTACCATGACCTGTAGTTGCAGGAAAGATATTTTTTAAGGATGTGATGCTTGAGCATGGTAGTACAAGTAACAGAGAAGTTATTAGGGCAGAAATGGTGAGGAATGAGGGTATGTGTCAGGCGTGGGTTATGCGCATAATGTGTAGTAGGGACACAGTAAATCTGCTCTAGATATTTTTTATGGAAAATTTTCAGCTGAAAGACTTCATCTGATATATTAAGAACACTCATTGTAGTCAATGAATTACAAATAACTACATAGACGAAATGATAGTCTCTGTTGCTTTTTCTAGAAACAAAGTTCAAATTAAAAATTTATGGTAATTTATGTTTGGGGAATTTGAAGGCAGTTCAAAGTCAACGGCAATTTATCCTACTACATGATCAGTATCATTGATTATGTAATCAGCATATTAGCAAATGCATTCAAAATTTTCTAATATTCATGCAGCTTTAAAGCTACTAAGAGGCATAGTTAAATTACATTGAGAAGAATAGTATGTTGTTAATTAGGCCATTCCAGTGATTGTACTAGTTTGCATAGTTAGGTGATTTTCAAACAGTTTGCCTAGGTTAAACAATCTGAGACATGTTGAACACTAAGCCAGCACAACTTTAATGAAGAATAAAATATTTTAGAATGTGGCATATTTATAATAGCACATGGGTGTCATAGGGGTGGAGTTTTAATATGTATGATTTGAAAAGCTACCCATTTGATTTACTTCCAGACTGACCACATTTAAGTCCTTTAATACTAGATTTGTGGAAAAAACACTGGATTAAACTCAAACCTACTTGAATTTTTACCCCTGAATTTGAAGCCAGTTACTTATACTTCAGTAATTTTGTTAAACTCTCTGCATCTTAAATTTCATAACTGCAAAATCAAGATTGTAATATTTAACTAATGTGCATGATGATCATGCAAATTGAAAAAAAGAATGCTGTATTATCAAGATTTAGTGTTAATTAAAGACTAGCTATCTTTCTCTAAAAATATAAGCATGTTAGATTCCAAGATTAAACATGATCATTGCGTTTGATCTTCACCCCAGCCCAGAACCAGCAATATTCTTGACCTAAGTGGCTATCTGACATGTAACAGGGTCCTAAATAGGAAAGTCACTGCATCCTTGCAGGCTCAGAGATCCAGAATCAGGACATCTTATTACAAAGCTGTAAAGTCCTTTTCATGAGATAGTAAGCACAAAATCACCAATATTAGGTCCCTTTTGAATCATCTACTCTAATCACATTATTACTACCAGATTGACTTTTTTTTCCATTTTTTAATTGAAGTATAGTTAATTTACAGTGTGTTAGTTTCAAGTGTACAGCAAAGTGATTCAGTTAATGTGTATATATACACACACATACATATATATATATTCTTTTCCAGATTCTTTTCCATTATAGGTTATTACAAGATATTGAGTATGGTTCCCTGCACAATATAGTAGGTCATTCCTGTTTATCTATTTCATATATTGTGTGTATATGTTAATCTCAAACTCCTAATTTATCCCCCGCCCGCCATTATCCCCTTTGGTAACCATAAATTTGTTTTCTATGTCTATGAATCTATTTCTGTTTTTTAAATAAGTACATTTAAAATCACCAGCATTAGGTAGGTCCCTTTTGAATCATCTACTCTAATCACGTTATTGCTACCAGACTGACTTTCTTGATCTCTCCGAACTTCCACTTTCCAGTTGTTCATCTTTTTCTGATATCCTGGTAACATTTCCTTTCCCCTTTACTGACTAATAGGATAAATAGAGTTACAGGATATAACATTACCTACTAAAATGGGTCCATGAATCAAAGATTTGTGTAAAGTCCAGTGAAATCAATCCCTGAGCCATAAATATCAATGCATAAGAGATGTTTGGCAGTCTTTTACAAAGTTGGAGGTGAGCTGTTTGAGGACCCATTTTCTTAGTAGCTGCTTCCTTGTTTAAAAAGCAAGTAATTTTTAAAAAAGGAACTTTGAAACTTCTTTATAAATGGTCCTTAGCAAAAATAGCAATTGCGTTCCCTTGTCCCACTCAGCAAACTCAAGTGGTGTAACATTGTTCAGTTTTGAAAGCCAATGACTAACATGAATTTGCTTTCTGTTTCCTCCCCCAGACTAATTTTGTTCTTGTGAAACATCTGCTTAGCTTTTAATCTCCTGGACTAACAGGTCATTACTCATTTGTTTATGGACCAAATGATTCACATCAATGTAAATATGTCCTATAATATTGTTCTCTCAATTGAGTGACTCTTCAACAAAGCAATAATGAGTAGGATGTGTAACTTCCACTAATCTTGCTTATTGTTTTTGGATGATGTCAACAGTATCAGTTGATTAAGATTTCTGGCAGGAAAGCAAAACTTGCAGCCTTCCAACTGCAGATAAGCTTACATTCTTAAGAATCTTGGTAGACATATTTAAATATAACCCTTCAAGCTGCAGAATTTCTGCATACTACCAGTAGTTCCTAAAGACTTTTTAATGCTTTTGGAAATTATACCTAAGTCATAACATTTGTCCATTGTCCTGTTGGAACCCAAAGGGTTGTACTCTGCCCAACAATCCTGGTTTTAAGTAAGACTCCCTAATGAAAAGAAATAAGTTTTATATTTCCAGATATAATGCTAAATCCACTTTTTACCCAAAGATATTTAGAGGCTCTCTTATACTTTTCCATTCCTTCATTTTAAAAAGTATATTTATTCTATTTTCAAGACCAATATTGATTTTTGTTGTTATTTAAAATTTTTAAATAGATTAGTCAGAATGGCAATGGAGAAAAAATGATTTTGTGCACTCTAATATTTCTACCCAAAAAACGTGCAAACTGGGTCCACTGATAAATATCCATTGGCTATAAAGCTCTAAATTGTTAATAAAGTGTTAAGAGAGTAATGTTAGCATATCTTTTTCAATTTACCTGTCTGATACTCCTGTATGACTTCATTTATATGAAGTATTAGAATAGAAGAGTGACTCCATCTTTGGGATATTTGGAGGGAAGACTTCCTGGGTTGATGGAAGTGTTCTATAATTTGGTCTGGCTGATAGTTACAAAGTTTTATATATTCATCATTTCCCCAAATGTACACTTTTTAACATAAAATAGTTATTTTTACAACTGTAAAGAAAGAGTAATGTTCAAATCAAGCCTTTTCTATATAGATGTATAACATGCAGAGAATAATCCTGATACTCAAATATTCCATATTTGTATATTGTCTTTAATTGTTAACAAAAGAAAAAATATTACTAAAAAGGCATTTAGTTCACAGTAGTATTAGTGCCATTTGATTTTCCACTGGTCAACTGAAAATCTTTCTGCCAAACAAATAAAGTGTGGGGATTGCTAACTATACTAGACTGAAGGGATCACCAACATGGTTAAGACATATCTCTGCTTGTAAACTGTATATTTTATAAGCTCAACTAGTTTCTAAAAATTTTGTTCATTTTTAGAAGCATCTAATACCAGTGGTTTGTCTGAGTGAAACAAAGTTCAGAGAAATAGGATATCATTTGGCTTGATAAAACAGAGTTTTTTCAGTAAATAAATAATTTCAATGTTTGTTGAGTGCCTCCTGTGTGACAGGCACTATAGGGCTTGGGGATAAACAACTAGTGAGCAAAATCAGACACAGTCACCATTCTGATGGAATCTAGTTTAGATAGACAGAGCTTAAGGAATGGAAACAGGATTCAGGATGCAGAGAGTTAGAAAGAAGGACATCCTGAGAGGGGAAAATAATGCACCAGAATAATGAACATTCTTACTATGATATTAATGCCAATACTAAGCACCTACCAGAACTTAAAGTATTAAAGAAAGGAACTAGGTCTTAGTGTTTACTGAACCCCTAATGCCTATGCCAGGGCCTGACATAGAAAGCTATGCATTATATATTTGTCAAATGAATCCATGACTGAATGAGAGAAAAACAACACTACTCCTAAAATACTAAGGAATAATTAAGGGCATTTCAAATCAAAGCAACATTTGATCGATATCTTTAAAATAAATAACTCATATCATACAGAATTAGCTAAAAATCATCTACTCATTCCATGTGTGTCTTAAAGTTTAGAAATTCTTTCAAGCAGTGATTCCAAAGCCTGACTGGGAGTGCTTAGTGTCAAAAACCTGCCTGAGCCCAGGCAGACATAGGAAAAATAAAGCCTGGGAGGATTGTTTCCAAGAACATTAGAATTAGGACTGTGTTTTCATGGTTTTAATCCATCATAGCCGGGGAGAAGGTAGTTCTTTGGAGCTTTAACAAATGTTAGATACTCTTTGCTTTGTGTATAAAGCACTTCAGACCTCTGCTCCCTTTAGAAGAGAATCTGATTAGATCCTAGCCTGGAAAGTTCAGAAACCCATAGAGTAATATTAATGATTTCCAAGTCTTTGGTGCAAGAATAAAAACAAAATGAAGGCAAAGCCAGGCCCTGAAGGAGTTGAGTGAGTTAATGAATGATGGCCTTCTTCCATCTTCTGATATTCAGTTGAGTCACAGCAGATGGGCAAGGGCTCCATGGGAAAAGTGAATTATGCACATCAGACTGTTGTTACATTTCTCACAATGACACTTTCCTCACTTCACGTGTTGTACTTCTTGGGCTGATTAGTTATGCATCTCATCTCATATTGGCGGTCCTGGTTCAGAGATAATCTTTAATTGGTTTTTCCCTCCCATATGTGAATCTGTTAAAGATTTTTTTCTATTCTTTCCCTCATTGGACATAGCTTGTACACTGAATTATTTTGGAGAGGATGATGATGAGGGTTATAATATTAATATTAATTGAGGATCTTGGGTGGAATAATTTGTGATAAAGGTATATTCTAAGTGGTAGGCTAGGGGAAAGTTTATAGATGCTAATATTCATCCTGTACTTTGGGAATGGAATATTTTATAAGACACTGTTTAAACAAAAACAACAGTTGGCAAAAGTTACTGTGTCAGGGGCAGATCAGACATTAGATTAAGTTCTTGCTAAAAGGCACATTCATTTGCTTTTATTTCACATCTCCACAATTAAACTCATCATTGTACTCTCTAAAACTCTTCTGGTAACTCTAAGATCAGATAAGCATTTAATCATCAAGGGAAACAGGATTGTGTTGTGGAAAGACATTAATTTGGGGTTTAGGTCTGATTTGGATGCTAATTTACTATAGAGATATAGGCAAGATATTTCACCTTTCTCAATCTCAATTTCTGAATAATACTCCACCTTCAGTGAGTTGATGGGAAGATAAAGCAAAACAGTGTAGGTAGAGTCCCTTTCGATACTTGCGGAGGGTCGGTGGTGGAAAGCAGGATCTGCTCAATGAAAGATTGATGAATTTGAAAGGATGTAGTGAATTGAACTAAATAAAAGTCAGCCCTTACCTGGGCCTTTTCTGCAATATTAGGGTTTACAACTATATCAATGCAACACCTCTTTTATGATATAGAATCAATACCTGTAAACAGGTAAATATTTACAGTGATCTTGTTGAAGCAAGGGTGAGAGTTTTTCACCTCCCTACCCATTTGGCTCTCTCCCTCTCTTTATCAGACACTGCAGTCTGACTGTTCGGCTAAGCAGTCTCCAAGATCCTTTTCATCTTTGGAATCCTATGAGAAAATAATAATGCATTAACATTTAAAAAAATGCTTCTGTAATGTAGGAAACCATTATATTTACCAGAGTCCAACCAGGAAAACAGAAACCACTGAAAGTACATAAGTCACAGGAAATAAAGTGCTGGGAATTTGTAATATGGGTGATAGAATTGCTAAGAAGCCAAAAGAAAACTCTGGTATAATCCAGAGATGAGCAAAAGCAAAAAGCCTCTGCCATCCTAGGCAGGATGAACCAAGGAAAAGGCACGGTTACCAGATCCGAAGGGCTAGAATCACCAAGGTAATTCTGATGCTACACAGACCCAGCCTGAGGCAGAGAAAGAGAAGGGAAATCTCTAGACCTTCTATCCTTCCTGCCCTCCAATCTCTCACCAACATCTCCTGTTGGCTAAACCCAGCCAAAGGTCACCTGACCTGGGAGTCTGCAGAAATCAGCTTCCCTGTCACCCAGAGAACAGCAGAAAAAGAGTAAGGAATAGATCTGAAGGCAAACAGGTCATGGGCTGGCACAAATCAACTGACCCATTAGAGGTAGAAAAATCATTCATTACTTTTAAAATTATTCAGACTGTAGTTAAATGAATGGGTTACCCCAAGGTCTCTCAAATTGACTCATAGTGGTTGCCTCATGCTCAGTTACCTATGCATTGCCAGCTGGGTAAATATGTTTAGATAATGCCACCACATTTACTGCTCTTTGTTGTCATTATATTGTGGTTCTGGCATAACCTCATGCACTCATAAAATATTAGACATTCATGTTGTATTAAATACCAATATGGTGATTATCTCCCATAACTTATTTGTATTTATTTTTATTCTTTTAGCATACATTGCATAGCAATGGTTTTTAAAATAGTTTTGAGCAAGGTCGATAACAGGGCAAAAATAATATCTTGAGATCTCAGATACATCATTTCTTTTATTCTTTTTTATCCACACCCCCTCCTCCCCATTCATTGTCTAGGCATGCACATTATTATTTGAAGTGCTCTGTGAAGTCCTACAGTTTAAAAAGTCTAATTTCATTTAACCTAGTGTCTTTCGATCATATTCAATGGCAGATTTTTTTTTTCTTTTTCAGAAGCACTGTTTAACATAACCTGGATCTCCTCTTCCATGGCACACACCTTGTGAACGTAAGTCCAAAACATCTTTAGAAATCTTTTACTTAACACTCTCTTGCTTGAAGTACTTACATGATAGAAACTCACTCTTGTGTAAGATATTGTGTTCCACTCTTGATGACATTTTGGAAATTTTTGGAAGTAATGTCTTTTATCTTCCAATCACTGGTTTTGTCTTGTTGGATCAAGTTAAAGGACTAGTAAATAGAAAATAACTCTTTTCAAGTATCTCGTTAATGAAATCTATCATGTGTCACCTCACAGGTCTCATTCAGAACTAAACATCACTGCTTCCTCCTTCAAACCCTCAAATACTTGGTGTTTTCTTTATCATTCTGGTCATTTCCATGGAAATGTTACCGTTTTTATATCCCTTCTAATATATGATTGTCACATGTGCATACCATGTCAGGTGGGTTCTTACTAACAAAAAGTACATTTGAGCTATCATTATATTCTTCTTATTTAAAAATTTTTAATTTCATGAGGTAAGTTGGCAGGAGAAATACATCATGGAGTTGCATTTCAGTTTCATCAACAAAACTCTTTGAAGGAAACATAGACTAGAAAAATGTGACAGTCCTATGTATCCTATTCCATGTAAGTTGTCCGAGATGGATAAAATTCAGAAATCCTGATTCTTGGATTGTTTATCTAACTAATTTACAGGAAATTTGTGTTTGTCAAGAATGGGCAGTAGGACAGAGATTCAACATATACTTCCTGTCCTTCTGGTAGAGATCCTGATGTTTCCCCTTATTTGAGGATGACTGCTACAATGAGCCACTGTTTCTCATGAGAAGGTGTCATGTCTACTGATTCTGTTGAGGAGGCTAAAAATTGAAAATTAGCCCTTCTCTACATATTGTCCTTCTGCTCTCACCCCATCACCTATGATGACATGACACCTAAGCTCAATTGATTTCCATTTTATCCAGTGTGGTCATTTCAGTTATTGCCCAAAGATGACTTTCTGGTTCAGACTAAGCAAAACTTTGGGAATATTATTGTTTTCTAGAGCTAAGAAATATTATTCCAGCTTTCAGGCTAAACTCAGAGACTCAGGGGAAAATCACAAATTTTAAGTTCTGAAAATTAGAACAAAATAGAAGTGTTAAAAAACATAGTGGCTATGTTGAAGACAATGCTGATTTTGGTGGTTAAAACATGGCTATAAACAAAAATTTCTATTATATGCCATTCTTGCTTTGAAAATATTACCTATATTGATAACTCCTAAGTATTCTTGAAAGGTAGTTAGAATACAGTTGACCATTACTCTAAAAAATGAGAGTAATGAGGAAATTAGCAAATTATTCATCTCAGTATCGAAGTGTATATATGTGAGTGTGTGTGCGCGGGCACGTGTGTACATGATTTGTGATAGATATATATATCACATGTAACATTCTCCAGGATAGATCATCTTTTAAGCAACAAAGTACATGTTAGCAAATTAAAGAAATGTGAAATCATTCCAAGTATTTTCTCTGAACACAATGATATAAAACTTGAAATCAATAACAGGATGAAAATTGGAAAGTTCACAGATAAGTGGAAATTAAATAACACACTCCAGGACAACAATGGGTCAAGGAAGACAAGAGGGAAATAAAAAAGTATCTTGATAAAAATAAAAAAGGAAACACAACATACTAAAACTTATGTGCACTTCTAAGAGAAAAGATTATAGTGATAAAAATCTACATTAAGGAAAAAGATAGATATCAAGTAAATTATCTAATGTTACACCTCAAGGAACTAGAAAAAGAACAAAATAAGCCCAAAGTTAGCAAAGGGATATAAATAACAAAGATCAGAGTGATAATATGTGAAATAGGGAACAGGAAACCAATAGAAAAGATCAGTGAAGCTAGAGTTGATGTTTTTTTGAAGAGACAAAAAAAAAAAAAATGACAAATCTTTAGGCTAATTCAGAAAAAAGAAAGGAGAATTTCAAAATAAAATTATAAACTAGGGGCTTCCCTGGTGGCGCAGTGGTTGAGAATCTGCCTGCTAATGCAGGGGACACGGGTTCGAGCCCTGGTCTGGGAAGATCCCACATGCCGCGGAGCAACTAGGCCTGTGAGCCACAATTACTGAGCCTGCGCGTCTGGAGCCTGTGCTCTGCAACAAGAGAGGCCACGATAGGCCCGTGCACCGCGATGAAGAGTGGCCCCCGCTTGCCACAACTAGAGAAAGCCCTAGCACAGAAACGAAGACCCAACATAGCAATCAATCAATCAATCAATAAATAAATCTTTAAAAAAAAATTATAAACTAAAGGGGAGATATTACAACTGATACCACAGAAATACAAAGGATCATGAAGGATTATTATTAAATCTATATGCCAACAAATTGGATAAAGTAGAAGAAATGGATAAGTTCCTAAAAACATAATATCTACCAAGACTAAATTATGAAGAAATAGAAAATCTAAACAGATTAGTATGAGTAAGGAGATTGAATTAATAATGAAAACCTCTCAGCAAAGAAAAGCCCATTATCAGATAGCTTCATTGGTGAAGTCTGCCAAACATTTAAGGAAGAATTAATACCAGTCCTTCTTAAACAATTCCAAAAAATTGAAGAGGAAGGAGCGCTGCCAAACTCATTTACAAGGCCAGCAATACTTTCATAACAAAGCCAGACAAGGACATAATGGGAAAAGAAAATAATAGGCCAGTATCTCTGATAAGCACTGATGCAAATATCTTCAACAAAATACTAGTAAAATGAATTCAACAACACATTAAAAGGAGAGTACACCATGATCAAGTGGGATTTATCCCTGAGATGCAAGGATGGTTCAACATACACAAATCAATAAATGTGACACACTACATTAACAGAATGAAGAAAACAATTCACATGATGGTTTCAATAGATGCAGAAAAATAATTTGATAGAACTCAAAATCCTTTTGTGCTTAAAAAAAAAACTCTCAACAAATTAAGTATAGAAGAAATGTACTTCAAAATAATAGAGACCATATGTGATAAACCAGCAGCTAATATCATACTCAATGGTGAAATGTTGAAAGCATTTCCTCTAAGATCAGGAAAAAAGGTAGGGTCCCTACTCTCACCTCTTTTATTCAACATAGTACAGAAAGTTCTGGCCAGAGCAATTAGAAAAAAAAAAGAAAAGAAAAGGTATCCAAATTAAAAAGATACCCAAATTAGAAAGAAGTAAAATTGTCTTTGTTTCCAGATGACATGCTCTTTTATATATAAAACCCTCAAGACACTGCCAAAAAATTGTTAGAACTATATGAAAAAGAAATTAAGAAAACAACCACGCTTACGATAGCATCAAAACAGTAAAATATTTAGGAATAGTGTTAACCAAGGTGGTGAAAGATCTGTTTGCTGAAATCTATCAATATAATAGACTGATAAAAGAAATTGAAGAAGACACGCATAAGAGGAAAGATATCCCATATCCATGATTTAGAAGAATTAATATTGTTAAAATGCCCATACTACTCAAACCCTCTATAGGTTCAATACAATATCTATCAAAATTCCAATGGCATTTTTCACAGAAATTGAAAAACAATCCTAATACTCATATGGAACCACAAAAATCCCCCATTAGCCAAAGCAATCTTGGACAAGAAGAACAAAGCTGGAGGTATCACACTTCCTGATTTCAAACTATATTATGAAGCTACAGTAAGTAAAACAGTACCATAGTGGCATGAAAATAGACAAATAGACTAATGGAATAGAATCAAGAGCCCAGAAATAAACACATGCATATACAGTCCACTCATCTTCAACAAGGGTGCCAAGAATACAAAATGGGGAAGGGTATTCTCTTCTGTAAATAATGTTGGGAAAGCTGGATATCCACATGTAGAATACTTAAAATTTGACTCAAAATTGATTGAAGACTTAAATATAAGACCTGAAATCATAAAACTTCTACAGGAAACTTCAGAAAAAAGCTCCTTAACATTGGTCTTGCCAATGATTTTTTGGATATGATGCCAAAGCTCAAAAATTTTTGGATACTACAGGCAACAGAAGCAAAAATAAACAGATAAGATTATATGCAACTAAAATCTTTTGCACAGCAAAGGAAACAATTGGAATGAAAAGACAACCTATGCAATGGAAGAAAAAATTGCAAACCATATATCTGATAAAAGATTAATGTCCAAAATATATTAGGAAGTCCTACAACTCAATAGCAAGAAAACAAAACAAAACAAATAACTGTTAAAAAATGTGCAAAGGACCTCAACAGACATTCTTCCAAAGAAGACATGCAGATGACCAACAAGTATATGAAAAGTGCTCGGTCTGATTAATCGTCAGGGAAATGTACATTGAAACCACAATGAGATACCACCTCACACCTATTTTAAAAAGAGCAAATGTTGGTGAGGATGTAGAGAAAAGATTAACTTGGTACGCTCTTGGTGGGAATGTAAATTGGTACAGCCATTATGGAAAACAGTATGAATATGCCTCAAAAAATTAAAAATACAACTACCATGCAATCTAGCAATGCCACTTCTTGGTATTTATCTAAAGGAACTGAAATCAGGATCTCAAAAAGATGCCTATGCCCTCATGTTCAATGCAGCATTATTCACGATAGCTAAGGTATGGAAACAATCTAAATGTCCATGGATGCATGAATGAATAAAGAAAATATGGTATACACATACAATTGAATATTATTCAGCCTTCAAAAAAGAAGGAAATTTTGCTATTTGTGACAACATGTATTAACCTGGAGGACATTATGCTAAGTGAAATAAGCCAGATACAGAAGACAATTACAGTATGATGTCACTTATTTGTAGAGTCTAATATAGTCAAACTCATAGGAGCAGAGAGTAGGATGGTCATTGCCAGGGGCTGAGGAGAGGGGTAAATGGGGAAGTGATAGTCAAAGGTACAAAGTGTCAATTATGCAAGATAAATAAGTTCTGGAATTCTATTATACAGCATAGTGCCTGTAGCTAACAATACTATGTTGTATACTTAAAATTTGGTACGAGGTTAAATTTTATGTTAGATATTCTACTACTACTACTACTACTTCTATTAATAATAATAAGGCAGGAGGAAACTTTGGGTAGCGATAGATATCTTTATGGCCTTGATGGTGTTGATGTTTTCAGGGGGGTATATTTATCCATGAACTCATGGAGTTTTAAATATCAAATATGTATAGCTTCTTTACATATCAATCATGCCTAAAGAAAGTGATATAAAAATGCATACCTCATAGGGCTTTGTGTAAAATGAAATGAGGCCCGTCATGTATCTGTGTAATGCACTTACACTGGCAACTTTCCACTGTTATCTTTATCTACCAAACCCAACTCTGGGCACAGGAGACTGTTTCATCTATGACAAACTTTTTCTTTTAATTGAGGAAACAGAGGCTCATTGAAATGTCAAATGATGTTGATATTTCTAGCTAAGTAACTTTGAATGGAGACAACTCAGAAATAGAGCTAGAATCACTGACCGCAGTGTCAGTTAAAGCACAGGTGTGATAGCCAGCTGATATATTTTGCTGTTTACTGATGATTCTGCAAAGAACAGGTGCTTGCATGGTGGAAATAAATAACTGTCTTGACTAGAGCTTATGCATGTTTGTTTCCTGGTACTACTTTGGGCACAATAGCCCCTGCTAAGAACATAACTTTGTTGACAGATTAGTCAGATTAGATTAGTGGATTCTAAAATACCTTTTTCCAAAGGGTGGGTGGCCATGATTCATGGCTTGCCAATGCTTTGAGAGCATGAACTGAAGAAGTTTAGAGGCTTGCATAATAGGAGTCTTACATTGTTATTACTTAATAGAAGATATGTAGGAAAACAACTCTCCTCGGTTTGCCCAAGACTTTCCTGGTTTGGCACTGAAAGTCCTACATCCCTCAGTCCCAGATAAACCAGAACAGATGGTTAGTTGATATAATCTGGAATGGGATATTTGGGTCATAACTGCATAATCTCATTAGAAGGAAGACTAAGTTTTCTCATTAGTATTTCAATACTCACCCATCTTTATTCTTAATTAAATTTATAGGTTTGGAGTCTTGATAGCTTTATAATTGCATGCCATTCTCTGCCAAATAAAGGCTGATTCCGTTAGTTCCTTCAGGATTTAGTTGTTATTGTTCTTCTTTATTGCCTTAGTGTACTTGGAATACCAATTTGATATTAAAGGTTACGGTACTTCTGGATGACTTCGCAAGGGCAAACTCTTGCCCAGGACCTCTGTGGAGGTCACAACAGGCATGGAGAGTTTTATAAATTTAATTCTCTGTTATTCAGAAGCCAGTAGTGTTTATGTTGTGATAATATGATCTTGCAAACAGATCAAATGACTGAACATTGAAAAATGAATTTCATTCTTGACTTTTTAATCAACTTGTATCTCTAGCTTCCTTTGAATAAAGAAGTTAGTTTGTGTGAGGATAATCAGGTCTGTTCTTATATGAAGAACAAAGCTGCTTGTTAGACATTGTTATTACTCTCTGTATTTTCTTTTTTCTTTTTTAATTTTTATTTATTTATTTATTTATTTATTTATGGCTGTGTTGGGTCTTCGTTTCTGTGCGAGGGCTTTCGCTAGTTGCGGCAAGTGGGGGCCACTCTTCATTGCAGTGCGTGGGCCTCTCACTATCGTGGCCTCTCTTGTTGTGGAACACAGGCTCCAGACGCGCAGGCTCAGTAGTTGTGGCTCACGGGCCTAGTTGCTCCGCGGCACGTGGGATCTTCCCAGACCAGGGCTCGAACCCGTGTCCCCTGCATTGGCAGACAGATTCTCAACCACTGCGCCACTAGGGAAGCCCTGTATTTTCTTAAATAACACTTTTCATATGTGTAATTAACTAATTGTGTGTTTGTAACACATGCCCACTCAATTCCCTGAAGAAGGGATAAGCCTGTCTTGTTGACCAGTGTATTTCTAGTGCTTACAATCCAGAAAATAAGTATACAGTACATATTGATTCAGTGGATATATTGATGAAGGATAGATGGATGGATGCATGAATGGATGGATGAAACTTATAGCTAAAGCTAGCCCAATGCAATAATAAGACATACTCTAATTCTGGCAGGCCCTGACAATTTGTGTAGACCTTCACTTTTCTAAAATATGGATATAAAAAGACCTAGTGACTATTTTCCTTCTTTTCCTCTGGCTGGAAGCAGACATATGTAAGTGCTACTATACCCATGCATGGAAGGACAGGGAAGAGGTCAGAGAATATATACCTTCCTTGTATCATAAGCTCACTAATTCTGCCCCTCCTTCAAACTAAGAAGCTTGGAGTTGAGGAGAATCTTATGGATCAAGCAATTCAAACCACTTTTTTACAGATGAGGAAAAGGAAGAAAGAACAGATGTGTTAATTTACTTGCCAAAGTTTACATAGTACATTATTAACAGAGCCAACAATAAAAGCCAGATCTTCAGTGGCTAGCTCCTGGATACTGCTTAAATGTAGTGCACCTCTTCAATGCTTATTCGTTGAGCCAGATTCTTTCAGTCAATCTCTGGTCTGCTTGATCCAGGTTAACAAAACTAACCAGCCTTTTTTCTTTGACAGGACCTGTTTCTAAACTAGATTGCTCATCTTCAGCCTCTTCTAGTCAAACTAAGTAAGTCTTATTCTCCATGCCCTGGGGGAAATATCAGAGAAGTGTCTTGCAGACATATGACATGTGAAAACTAATAGCCCATCGAGGAGAACTTTCAAGATGAGCAACAAGTTAGTAATCCTTCCCATAAGGATCACACTGAAAAGGATTTCACATTCACTTTTAAAGTTACGCAGTTTATCCATACCTCACACAGTTAGAATTCTGGATTTATATGGAAGACTTCTTTTTTCTATATTCTTTATAAATTGTGAATTCTGTTCATGAGTTGAAGGTTATCCACAGTAATAGAAGTGCAGTCAGGTGGAAACTGTCTGTAGCAGAACTGTTACTGGGCCCGTGGCATGATATCTCTGCATACAATATGCTTTGGGCATAAATGAGGGGAGGAAAAAAATGGCACTGAAGTAGGATTTCCTCTTTAACTAAACCCATTCTAATTAAGGAAGAAATTACTTTATTGGAAAGATGCCACTAGCTTCTATTCAATATTCATTTGAAAGAAACATTTCTGATAGCTTCATTTCTGTACATTTTCAACAAATAACAATCCAAAGAATCAGAACTTGCCATATTCAGTTTTATGCAGCTCACTAAATGACCAATAAGGGAAAAAGCTCTTGTACTTTTTCATGCTTAGGTTACCCCAAAATTGGACAATTAACAACGGTATGCTCTAAGATTTAGACTCTCCTTCCAACATTTTGCCAAGATGCCAAATGAAAAATGCAAACACTTTTGTAATGCATTATATTTAAGAAAATAATAGGTCTTTATTCTAAAAGCTGATTTGATTGATAATTCCAAACAGGTGGCCTATGTCTCAATGAGAACTATTATTAGTTACTTTGCTAGAAAGTATTTTCTAATTTCCTCTAAAAGCTGGGCAAGCTGAATGCTTGAACTTCACTTATCCTCGGTACAGTATGAGAAAATGTTCTTGCTGGCTACTTGACAGGGTAAATAAAATAAGGAACTACTGGGAGAAGAGAATATATTGCTCCCTGAGGGTGCAAATGTTTCTTCGAGCTGAAAATTACACATTTATGAGAAAAGCCAAGTGCCTCCCAAGGGGGAGTTGGGTGTCTCAAATCAGCTGAAGTTCAAGTGAAATACATACATTGAACAGATAACTAAATTCCACAAATGGAACTGAAGAAAATGCATTTCCCTTGTCAGAACATTTCACAGGTTCAAATAATCAGGATCAAGCATCATTTCATGAAATTAATTCATTTGAAAAATAAGTTGGTTAAAAAAATCAAGAAAATATTTTAATTTAAAATTTTCTATTTTCTCCCTTTTCCATTTTTTTTTTTTTTTTGCCTCTTTTCCTTTCCAGAGACTTCTAAGAGACTTTGGTTTAATTATGCAGCAAAGGATTTTCTAGCTGTTTTCACCCATGGTTGATATACCCCAGTTGCCCTTCTACTAATCTTCCCTTTTGCTGATATCAAATAATTTAGCTCTGCTCCATTTCTTATTATTGCTCCAAAATTAGTTATATTTAATATTTAATACATCAATATTTTTGTAAAGATACAGACAAGCAAAATGATAAAGGTCTAGCCTTGTCATACGCACTGATCGAATGCAGTAAACATTCACCTAGAATGTCTCTGCAACAAGAGATCGTCCCATTCTGATGGTAGCAATGATGGTGTGATTTTGGACATTCTCTCTTTAAACTGGATTGCCTCTTGAAGTTATGTTACTTTCTTTGCTGCCTGTACAATCTCAGCCACCCTATACCTTCATCTATTATTTTTCTGCTGACATAAAACTGGCATCTAGATTTTTTTTTTTAACTTTCCTTCTGAGAGGTGCCTATAGATAACTCCACCTCAGTTTTCACTGATGCTTTATATTTATCATGTACAAAACAGCGCAGGACAACTATGGCTGTGGTCTGCGGCATGCTCCTCCTGTGCCCCGCCAGAGAGCTGCATTAGCTGGGAGGAAGGGGCACCTTTTCCTCTCTGTAAAGGCATGGACGTGTGACCCAGCCATGTGCCTGTGGGACAGCATCTGCCCAGAAGGGGCATCTTTTCCCAATTTGCACAGTGATACTCTACAGGCTAATAGGGTCTTTGAATGAATTCTTTATTTTCTTCCTCTTCTCTTTTCCTAAAGTTCCCATCTCTATGAATGGTGATTCAAATTTGAAGACTTTACTCACTTCCTTACCTCTACTCCTCACTTCTCTCCCTATCCAGTGAGTTTCTATGTTCTGTTAAAAGGCACCTTCCCCATGTTTTTGCTGTTCATCACAGGGGCCTTTGCTCCTGTGAAGGAAATGGGACACAGTAGTCTTAGAGCCAAATGTTGCACATGAAGAGATATGGAATAAGGTATTTTTCATCAGGAGCTCAGCAACTGACCCTTGGTCCCCTTCCACCAGACTGATTATTCTTCAAACTAACTCCTACTGTATCAGAGAGTTCCTTCTGAAGTACAAAATTTATCATGTCATATATCTGTTTATAATTTGTGGTAAGCTGAATAATAGCTTCTCGAAAATAGTCATGTCCTAATTCCCCAAACCTGCGAGGATATTACAAGGTTAAAGGAATTTTGTAAATATGATTAAGTTAAGGATGTTGATGGGGAGATTGTCCTAGATTATGCAGGTGGGCCCGGCGCAATCACCTCAGGAGTCCTTATAACAGTGAGGCAGGAGGATCAGACTTAGTAGGAGACGTGATGATGGAAACAAGAGGTGGGGTGATGTGAGGAAGGATCCATGAATCAATGAACGCACACAGCCTTTAGGACACGAAAAAGGCAAGAAAATGGATTCTCCTGTCAGAGGCTCCAGAAGGAACCAGCCAAGATGACACTTTGACTTTAGGCCAATGAGACTGATTTCAGACTTCGGACCTCCAGAAATGTTAGATAGTAAATTTGTGTAGTTTAAAGCCACCAAATTTGTGGTAATTTATTACAGCAGAATTAGAACACTTATGCATCATCTTTCAATGGCTCTTTGTAATTTTCAGAATAAATTTCAAACTTTGTAATTTAACACAGAACTCCCTCCATGATGTATCGCTGTACAACTCTCTGACCTTATTTCTATCCACTCATCAAAGATACTTTTTCCACCAGCTCTAAATTACTCTCCACTTCTGGAATTTCAGGTTAATAGGCCACTTCAAACTGCTTCTTGGTGTAGGAATTAGGAATGTCTTTCCCTTCCTCCCTCCCTCCCTCCCTCCCTCCCTCCCTCCCTTCCTTCCTTCCTTCCCTTTCTTTCTTTTTTCCCTCACTAAGGCCTGCTTGTCATTTCCTTCAGGACTCCTTTTCTGATACCCCAGTCCCCTGTGAAAAATGCACAAATGAAAGAAAAACAAGTGAATAAAAAATTCAATAAGCAGATCACTTGTTAATTCAACTATTTCCCACAGTCTTAAGGTGTATTTTTTGTCACCATCTCTATATATGGGATGGGAATTTAGACCTCAGCCTCCATAAATCATTTTTACACTTAAATGCTTCTCTTTTATGGACTAGTTTCCTATTTGGATGGATTATTTTTGAAGAGGTCATAAAGAAGCAATGCACAAACCATCATTGGAGAAGAACATTCCTTAATTCTCTAGGGAGATAATTTTTATTTCAATGACCAGTGTTAAATCTCCAGCTTCTGATGATCACTAAAAAATGGTGTTAGATGTCTGACTCATCCAGAGTTATTCTTACCAGAGTTACGGTATCCAGAGCAAAGCCTCCATTGAGAGAAATACCTGTACTCTGTACACAATATTTACAGCATTTCGGTGTATTCTCTGGGGACATGCTATGGGATCCTACATTAGAAAAACACTTAAATGAAACAAAATTCCTTAAAAGACGACAAATCTAACAAGAGGGAAGTTCCATCTACAATTAGTAATACATCTAAATAGTAAGTCTGGTAACCACTAAAAGGAATCCTTGAATATTTAATAGGATCTAATTAAAATTAATAGGAAAAACAGTATGACAAAATTTAATAAGTACATTTTTCTCTTCCTTTATGGCAGTAAATGCCCAATTCTTAAAATAGACTGTTTTAATGCCCATATCCATTATGCCCACATTTGTTTTCTTTACTAGCTTTCTTTCTCAAAGTGTACTAGGATCTAGTACAGTGTACTAGGATCTATGCTATGTGTTTTCATCTTCATTCTCTCACTTTTTACCTTGTCCTTCAACATTCACACAAATTACAAGTGTAGGAGCCATTTTGTACAATATAAGCCAAGGAAATAAAGCTCAGAATGAACAATGAAGTAGCAAGTAGAAGAGTCTTACTAGATTTACATCCCTTTCTCCTTCCTCCAGGTTTAGGGTTCCTTCCCCTGTTCCACTTTCCCTCCCTTAACAACATCACCACTGTAATTAACTTTTATTAGTTTAGTCTGAAGTTCCACTGTTCTTTTTAGAAAAATTAATGGAAGGATGTGTGTAGCCTGAATCCCAACCCCATCGTGTATTGATTTTGACTTTAACATGAGTCACATCTTCTCCACATTCCAGAGATGTGCCCAATTATTGCATTTGTATGAAGTAATATTTCATGGAGTAGAAAATTTTAAGTGATCAGTGAATCAATATTGGCTACTGCCATTTGGAATTGTTTTCACTTGGGTACATCATGTCTTCCTAACAAGACATCAGAAATCCTTTATAGGGCTTCCCTTGTGGCGCAGTGGTTGAGAATCTGCCTGCCAATGCAGGGGACACGGGTTCAATCCCTGGTCTGGGAAGATCCCACATGCCACAGAGCAGCTAAGCCCCATGCGCTACATCTACTGAATCTGTGCTCTAGAGCCCATGAGCCACAACTACTGAGCTCGCATGCTGCACCTACTGAAGCCCGCGTGCCTAGAGCCCATGCTCTGCAACAAGAGAACCACCACGATAAGAAGCCCGCGCACGACAACGAAGAGTAGCCCCCGTTTGCCGTAACTACAGGAAGCCTGCGCTCAGTAATGAAGACCCAGCACAGCCAAAAATAAATAAATAAAATAAAATTTAAAAAATCATTTACAGTAGCAAATTCCAATGTCAGACATCATAGGCTCTCCCAACCTAAGGTAGTCATCATGGGTGGTAAATAATGTAGTATCTTTAGAGACATTGGACATGGTTTTGAATCTCCTCTTTTTTTTTTTTTTTTTTTTTTTTTAATAGCTTCCTAATCTTGGGTTGGTTACATAGTCTGTCTGAGCTTCATTTTTCTACTTTAAAATGAGAGTAGCAATCTTCCCTTGCTAGGTACATAAGAACAAACATCTCCATCCTTCAGATAGAGACGGTTATGCTCTGTATTCAGGATTCACATGCAGGGTCATTTATAGTTAACTTTTTCACAATCATTGTTTGTCATGGAAAAGTAGTTTCAGTGACTGGCAGTTCTGGTTTTTCAGAATGAACAATTTTTGGTATGTTATCAGTGGTGTTTGGTGGAAAAGGAAAAGTGGGGGGTTATTGGGAGTGAGAAAAGGGAAACAGTAGAGATAAGGCATGTAAGTTGCTTAAAAGAAACACACTCAATGAAAAAAAAAAAGGGCCTAAAAGAATACACAAGAGGTTATATAGTTGAGAGAATCTGCTCACTATCTGCAATCACTGGATCAGTTCAAACTCCATCTCTACAATTTACTAGCTGTTCAAATTCTGATGAGTTATTTATTTAATGCCTATTTTCTTCTTCTGTGTTATATGAAGAATTTTATTCATACTTCATCTTTGAATTGCTGAGAAGTGTACATGAGATAAAGTATGATTTCTGTCAAGCAGAAAGTGTCAGGAAAAAATAACAATGCTAATAGTTATGCATAAATGCTCATCTGCTAATGGTGACCTCGGGAAACATATAAAAAGATGTTTAGTTTTACTTGTCACTTTTTGTTTTTTTCCCACAGGTAGATATCTATTGCTATTTGTTTTCTTTGTTGTTTCATGCACCCATATTTCCTTCTGAGTTTAGTTTCCTTTACACTGAAACATATCCTTTAGGAGCTCATTCAGAGATGCTTTTTCAGTGAAAATATTCTCAATCTTTGAGGACAGAAATTGTCTTGATTCTGCTCTTAATCTTGAATGATTATTTGGCAGGATGTATTGTAGAATTCTAGGTTAACAGTTATATCACTTGGACAGTGTCATTCCATTATATTCTCATCTCTTTTGTTTCTATTAAGGAATCTGTTTTCAGTCTTAGAATTGTTTATTTGTATATAATCTATCTTTTTGCTTTATTAAAGACCTCACTTTGCTTTTGTTCTGCTGTCTTCAACAGTGAGTCTAGGAAGGGATTAATTTTATTTCTCTTGTTTGGGACTTGTTGTGATTCTTCAATCTAAGGATTACATATTTTGTTCATTTTGGAAAATTCTCAGCCATTATTTCTGTTCCAGATATCTATTGCTGCCTTAAAAAAAAACTGCGTCAAGATGAAACAGCTCTAAACCATAAACATTTAAAGATATCTCCTGATTTTGTGCTTCCTGATTTCCTACAGGGCTCAGCAGGGTGATATTTCTGCTCCACATGCCATAGAGAGAGAACTCAGTGATAGTCAGCTGGTGAATGGTCTGATTTGGAGGGTATAAGCAGGCTAGTGCTTGGCAGAGATGATTTGAAGGCTGGCTTCTGCCAGGCCACTCACCTTCTCCATATAATCTCAAAGTCCCTTCATATGGTCTGTTCAGCCCAGTACTTAGACTTCTTATATGGCAGCTCAGGGCTCCCAGCCAGCAAAGGAAAGTGGCTCGTCATCTAAAGGCTAAGTACAAAACTGGCTTCACTATACTCCATTGCTCAAAGCAGTCACAGGCTAATCTATATTCAGTAGGAAGATAAAGGGACTCCACCTCATAATGGGAGGAGTGTCAAAGCATTTGTGGACATTCTGAACCCTACCTATTAAATTACTTTTTAATATTGCTTCTTTCCCTTCTCTTTTCTCCTTCTGGAATTCTTATTTTATAGGTATATATTTGGTATCTAACTCTTCATGTCTGTAAACCTCTTTCAAATATTCTCTCTCTTATCTTGGCTGAATTCTGGATGAAGTCTTCCTAATGATCTCATGTTCATGTAATTCTTCAACTATGTTGCTTATGCTATAAACTTCTGTGTTCAGTTTTTCATATGATACAGAGATATTCATTTCCTGAAGTTCTATTTTGCTCTTTAAAAATTTGGCTTTTAAAAAAATAATGCTGCCTTCATTTCTCATGACTTAAGGCATGATTTAAGGCTAACTTGACCTGAAACCTCAAGCCTCTATTGTACCAAGACTAACCACTCACTCCTCACTCCATCTCCCTCCCCACTGGGGAGACACACACACACCTGCAGCACCAGGTCACCTCAAGTACTTCATCTCTGGGTTTTTAATCATCTTATTGTGTCTGTCAACTTGGGGGAGGTTACCTCCATTTTGTGAGCTTAGTTGTTTATTTAAAATATTTTTCAACTCGTTTATCCAGCATTTCAACCTGCTTGTAGTAAAACTATGTTAAAGATTTCTTAGTCTGCCATCTTGCTGGAGTGGGAAATTCTGTCTTTATTCTCTAAAGAAAAGAAGAAAATAAAGACCCTGAAATCAGAGACATTTTTGGTTTATATCCCAGCAGAGTGCACAAAAATGTGAAGATCTATAAGTTTAGGAAGAACTAAGTCTTGGGTTGGTATGGATAACTTACAAGAAAATCTCAGTTCAAGATACAACTATTTTGAACAAGTTCTATTTAATTAAATAATGGTGAGTTTGAGGCAAGTTCTTCCTAAGGGAACTGCTTCGATTGATAATGTATGAATGGATTTTTTGAAGTAGAGTTGATTTACAATATTACATTAGTTTCAGGTATACAACTCAGTGATTCAATATTTTTATAGATTATACTCCATTTAAAGTTATTATAAAATATTGGCTCTATTCCTTGTAGTGTATAATATATCCCTGTAGCTTATTTATTTTATACACGTAGTTTGTACCTCTTAATCCCCTACCCCTATTTGCCCTCCTCCTTTCCTTCTCCCCACTGGTAACCACTAGTTTGTTCTGTGTATCTGCGTGTCTATTTCTGTTTTGCTATATTCTGAATGGATATTTTTATAGAAAAATGTTTTGCCAACTTAGTTGCTCTCTGAATTAATATTACAGTCAGAATAATGGAGAGCAATAAAAAAAGTTCCTACTACCAAAAGTTTCATACTTCAATATGACAAAATAATGTTTCTTACTTATCTTTTTCCCTTTATGCCTCATCTTCCGATGACAACCCCAACTTTTCTTCGGCTCATCTACAACCAAGTAAATGATTATTTGCTAATAAATTAGCACAATAAACACCATCTTATGGATAATCATGTTCATTTACAAAGCTAAGCATTTTTATTCATCCAGTAGTTTCCTCAAAGTTCCTCCAGAATAAAGACTGTGTCAACAATAAATAGTTTGTTGAGGTTGTGGTGATGCCGCGTGAAGGACTCTGTAATTTTTCTGGCTTTAAGAAAACTGGTATTAGGAATGTTATGACAACAAATACATACATGTGCTCTTCCTTTTGAAATGTGACTACCTCTAAACAATAGTGCCAATACGACTTCATTTTTGGAAGTGAAAGAAAAGTAAGTAAATTTAGAAAAACAAACAAACAAACATTTCCTAGTCCAGCCCCAGGCCCTTTAAAAGAAGCTAGTATGCCCATAGTAATGAACACCAGAAATTAGTAAATGACCTTGCTGTAAGCTTTGCAGTCTCATCTCTAGAGTTTACCAACAATAATCTCTTTTGTCTGTTCCTCTGAAGTCTTGCCTTCTTCTAGGCTGATTACAAAACTTACTTGTCTTTGTCCCAATATTTCAGCCACTGCATCAATTTCTTGACCTGTCCTGGAGGGGGTGCGTTTGGTAGAGCAAGGTAAAACTAGACCCTTCTTTTTTTACTATTCTGTTCCTCTGCACAACACATCACTTTGGTAAGGCACCTGGATTCCACTAGTCATCTCCATAGGAATGCCTAACGATTTGTAATTTTTCCCATGCCTCTTTTTATTGTCTCCTGCCAGTTATTTTAGTTCTCAGTTTAGATGCCGCTTCCTCTAAGAAGTTTTCGCTAAACCGTAAGGTCAGAGCCAAATGTTCCTTCCACGTGTCTGTTGGTACCTGTTCTTAATTCTCTAATAAAGTATATCACTTGTGCTTTTTCAATAAACGTTAGGGAAACGTATTTCAAAAATAACTGCATATTCTATACTGGCAAATATTATACAGAATATACGATACAATCATAGCCCTAGAATGTAGTAGGTAATCAGAAATTATTTTTTTTTTTTACCAATTTATTAAAATTTAAAAAAATTTAATTTCTTTTTATTTTTTATACAGTTGTTAAAGGTTACTTTCCATTTACAGTTATTATAAAATAATGGCTATATTCCCCGTGTTGTACAATACATCCTTGAGCCTGTCTTATACCCAGTAGTTTGTACCTCCCACTCCCCCACCCCTATATTGCCCCTCCTCCCCTCTCCCCACTGGTAACCACCAGTTTGTTCTCTATATCTGTCTGTGAGTCCACTTCTTTTTTTGTTGTACTCACTAGTTTGTTATAATTTTTAGATTCCACATATAAGTGACATTATACAGTATTTGTCTTTCTTTGTCTGACTTATTTCACTTAGTATAAAGCCCTCCAAGTGCATCCATGCTGCTACAAATGGCAAAATTTCATTCCTTTTTTATTGCTGAGTAGTATTCCATTATATATGGATGGATGCTTAGGTTGCTTCCATATCTTAGCAGTTGTAAGTGATGCTGCTATGAACATGGGGGTGCATGTATCTTCTCGAATTAGTGTGTTTGTAGGGTTTTTTTGGATATATACCCAGGAGTGGAATTTCTGATGAATCACAAATTGACCAAAGATTAACTTATATGTAGTACGCAATTAAGAAGAAGAAAACTCTGTTAAATACAAATGAGATTTTTATTAATAAATGAAAGCATATAAATGGTTACTCAACAGTTTCTAAATAAATGATGTCTCTTTTTAATCTCAATATATATGCTTTTAATATATATATATATATCACGTGTGTGTATGTGGGGGTGGGTGGGTGTATGTGTATTCATGATAATGGGAATGAATTCCAGGGAGGAGAGGTCATACAAGAACAAAATTCACCTTGTTTTTTGCTTATGATGTCCTATTTAGGGCATTTTATATTGTCATTTTGCAATCCCACAAACAGATTAAGAAAGCCTTTTGAAAATAAGATTAAAAAAATCGAGTTTCACAACCTCTTTTATAAAACTCTCTCTCTCTCTCTCTCTCTATATATATATATGTATATAGATACACACGTGTTTATTTCTCTTTTATCAGCTTAACATAGTAGTTTATTAAGAAAACTGTTTGAAAAGTGAATGCAGCCACTTTGTTTTATTGAGGCAGAATAAACAATTACTAATCCCTAATATTTTTATTGTTGGATAAAGCAGTTTAAAAGCAAAATATATTTTAGGAGATATCCAATTTGATCTTCACAAAAACTCACTGAGACAGGCAGAGAAAATATTGCTGTTATCATTGTATATTGTCTACATGAAAAAGTGGAAGTTAAGTTAATTTTCTTTGTGACAAAATCAATGAATTGTAATCTGGATCTTGAATCCATGTCTTCTAGTGATATCACCAATAGCCACAGTTATTGGGCTACTTCTATGTTACATGCTCTATGCCGTGTGCTTTAAATATCTATGTAATTTTAACTTTTATATAGAAATAATTATATATTCACAGAAAGTTGCAAATTGTACAGAAAGGCCCCATGTTTCACCCATTTTCTCTCAATGGTAACATTACAATACTACAGTATAATAGCATAATCAGGAATTTGACATGGGTAAAATCTACAGAGCTTATTCTGGTTTCATTGGTTTTACATGTACTCATTTGTGTACAGGGGTGTGTGTGTACGTGTTTCTATACAATTTTTTTTTCTTGGCTGCGTTGGGTCTTCGTTGCTATGCATGGGCTTTCTCTAGTTGTGGCGAGCAGGGGCTATTCTTCACTGCGGTGCATGGGCTTCTCATTGTGGTGGCTTCTCTTGTTGCAGAGCATGGGTTCTAGTTACGTGGGCTTCAGTAGTTGTGGCATGCGGGCTCAGTAGTTGTGGCTCACGGGCTCTAGAGCGCAGGCTCAGTAGTTGTGGCACACGGGCTTAGTTGCTCCTCAGCATGTGGGATCTTCCCGGACCAGGGATTGAATCCATGTCCCCTGCATTGGCACGCAGAACTTAACCACTGCGCCACCAGGGAAGTCCTTCTATACAATTTTAAGACACACATACATTTATTTATGTAACCACCATCACAATCAAGATACTGTTCTATCACTACAAAGATCCCCCATGGTACACCTTTATATCCACTCCCATCCCCTTCACCTTCTCTTTTCCTTAATCTCTGAAAACTACTAATCTATTTCTATAATTTTGTCATTTCAAGAATATTCTATGGAATCATATAATATGTAACTTTTTGGTGTTGGCCACCTTCACTCAGCATAACTCCCTTGCAATCCATCCATGCTGTGTGTATTGAGAGTTTGTACCTTTTTATTCCTGAATAGTAGTCCATGGAATGGATATGGCCCAGGTCATTAAGCTGTTCACCCTTTGAAGGACATGTGGGTTGTTTCCAGTGTTTGGCTATTATAGAAAAGCTGCCCTGAGCATGGATGTGCATGTTTTTGTGTTGACAAAAGTTTATTTCTCTGGATAGATGCCCAGGAGTGCAATTGCTAGGATATAAGTTAAGTACACGTTTGTTCCTTTTTTTAAAATGTGAAACTGTTTTTCAGAATGGCTGTACCATTTTACATTTCCATCCACAATGTGTGAGAGATCCATTTTCTCTGCATCTTTTCTAGCATTTGGTATTGTCACTGATTTTTTATTTCAGCTGTCCTAATAAGTATGTAGTGCTGTCCCATCATGGGTTTAATTTGCATTTTCCTCATGGCTCATAATACTGAACATATTTTTGTGTGCTTACTTGCCATGTGTATATCCTCTTCGGTGAAGTGTCCATTCATAAATATTTATATTTAAGAGACATACTTAAATATGTCTATAATGATGTGTTCACCATATTGTTAGCAATCTATATCTTCTCTGCATGGAAGAAACAAGGAAATTAAGGAAAAGCTAACTAATAGTCCCAAGGGCACACTGCGGAGAAGTAACAAAGCCAGTTAAAAGTTCTGATTTAATGCCAATCTTATGCTATTTCGTATGTGCCACACTTTGATTTTTCCACTTACTTGATTATTTTATTGAGCTGTCTACATTGTAGAGATGCCAGGCCAAAAATCTTGAAGAAAGCAAGCATGTAGCATCTTTACTATGTACCTATAAATATCATTTCTCAAATACTTCACAAGTTTCAAAAAATTAACCATGACAAAATACATGGAATATGCATTTTACGAGCATTTTGACAGGTTCTGTAGTAATAAACCAAAATAAAACTTACTCTGAGGTTTCGTTTACAACTCAAGATGTGAACTTAGAATAAAACCGTCTTTTTAAGAAAATGAAGAAAATAGATCATTTGTACTTTAGTTGATTAAAAAGATAATCCCACTGAGAACGTGGTAAGGAATGTGGGGTGATGGTGGGAGGCTGAGTGAGTTTGAGGTGGAAGAAGGAACAGCCAGGAGGCATGTTGACAACCTGGCTTCACTAATCACTCTGCACATCCTTAACACAGTTGGAGGATGAGAGTGTGGTAGGTACACATGTTGTTAATTACAGACAGGCAGACATTCTCCAGCTGAAATTAATTAATTACCTTCCTCTGGGTGGGAAAGGCTCAGTGTGGTGTTTGAGATGTAGGGTCACGATTCCCTGTATCAATTTTGTATTTGATTATGTTAGTCCTGACAAGCTTTTTGCTAAGGACATTATATAGTTCAGTCAATAGTGATATTATCCTTCAGTTATTTCAGCACTAAATTACTGGAGATTAATCTTTGATGTCCTTGGTGCTCTGTTTTTCTAAGATTCTAGTTCTCTTTCATTAATACAGATGTTTGTCATTTTAATGTGAATTTCTACTTACAATTATTGTCTGGTGATTGGCATATCTTATTTGAAGATGATGAAACCCTTTACCATAACATGTAATTTGGAGAAAAAAGGGGGGCTTATTTGAAATCTGAAAGATTACACATATTTTCATGGTGAAGCTCGATAATAAAGCAGTGGATGAACATATAAGCAAATATTGTCAGCTCATGTCTGGAATAATTCATCCATCCATCCTTCCATTTGGTTGGGCATTTATAAGCCAAAGAAAAGTTAAACAGCACTCTAGAATGGGTCTGCTACAGAGAGGAAAGCACAAAATGACTGTCCAACAAAGCCACAGGGTCCTAGCACCACACGGCATGCTTGATATTGCAGTGCAGGAAGAACATAAATGTCAACATCTTCTGTTCAGTTGGGGAGCCTTTTTTAGGTCTCACACAACTCGGAAGTCATTCTTGTTGCAGTCAGCGGCCACTTCAGCGTCAGAGGGTTCTCGGAACACTGTGAACTCAAGCACAGGGCGACATAACTTGCAACAGGCATTTTCTAGACCAACATGGGGAAGTCAGCTCAGCATAGCTATTTGTGGTAACCAGTTTGCAACAGGCTGAGTGAGTGCCATTGAAAACTTCGTGATAGGTGGAATCTAAAAAAAAATGATACAAATGAACTTATATACAAAACAGAAATAGACACACAGGCATAGAAAACAAATTTATGGTTACCAAAGGGGAAAGGGGTAGGGGAGTAAATTAGGAGGTTGAGATTAACATATACTATACATAAAATAGATAACCAACAAGGACCTATTGTATAGCACAGAGAACTATACTCAATGTTTTGTAATAACCTGTAAGGGAAAATAATCTGAATATATATATGCATATATATATATATATATCTGAATCACTTTTCTGCACATCTGAAACTAACACAATGTTTTAAATCAACTATACTTCAATTAAAAAACTTCCCATTTAAATTTATAAACATTGAATGTCTGTAGTTGCAGAGATTGAAATATCCCTATAGTAACTGCATAAGTTGTATATTGTAGAGAAAACAAATGACTTAGACACAAAAAGAAATGTGAAACAGGAATCAGAACTGTTCTAGAAATCACTGGTCAAAGATGTCATGTTGATAGAGCCCACTGACTCAGCCACAACTTTCTAGGCTTTTCTTTAGCAAAGAGATCTTGAAAGTTAATATCAGAATGGTGCTGTGTGACATGTGTAGTATATGTCTCTATATCTATATCTATCTATAGAGAGAAAGGGGAATATTATATATTTCTGTATATAAAAGAAAAAAATTATTTTTGTCTATCCCAGTGTTTTATCTTACAAAGACAACAGGAGAATTAATTAAGTTTAAACTAAAGAAGTAAAGATTTTATTTTTATTACAGGTAGTCACCAATAGTTGATTTGATTTGGTGTGGAAAGGCAGGAATTCTCCCTCATGGCTCAGAAATGATGCCAGCTGACCACACAGTTAAGCCCATCCCAGAAGACAAACTACCTTGATTGGTAGTCCATGATCCAAGCTCTGTTCTGCACCCCAAATTCAGCTTGACAAGGGCTTGGTCAGACAATTGAGAGTTCATCAGACTTAGGGAGGCTCACTCAAACCTACAGAACTTAGGGAACACTGATGTTTATAAACCTGAATTCTTATTAATTTTCCTTAATAAATATTCCTTTCCCACAATAAAAAAAAAGTGCACTATACATGGCAAATATATCCCATCATCAGAGTAGCTAGGAGGAATAATAACCAAATAGCTTTTTGCTATGTATGAAATCGTAACTGGTGTAGTCTTGACTGTGGAAATCCACAGCAATTTAATAATCTTAAATTGGCAAAACATTGGGCAATATTTGCTCACAATCTCAGCTTAGCTTAAACAGGTGACATCCATCTGGCTCGAGGAACTTCTCAACTCTGAGAATGCAAGATTTAATGCTGTGTTAGTGTATGATTCTCTCTCAGTCAACTCACATTCTCATAGACGATAGAGTTATAAAAGTAAGCATGGATTTTTTTCCTCACCTTAATCAGTCAGAGGTCTGGAAATTAATGTCTAAAGAAATAATAAGAGCGTTTAGTGATAAATCCTAGGCCAGAATGTGGGAAAAGATGCTACTGTCAGTAGAACCTAGCATGTTTTGAGGCTTCATCCTTAATCTAAAAAAAAAAAAAAAAAGAAGCTATGGAAGCACTGAGCCTACCTTTGGCATACATTAAATCTGACTCAAATATAATCACAGGAGAATATAGGAAGAGAATGAGCATTCAGGAAAAAAGGTAAATCAGGTTCAAAGGCAGTGAGATATAAGAAAATCTGAACTATCAAGAAATTGTAAATAAATTTATGTGAAGAGATGGTAAGTGATATTTCATGCAAGTGGAATCCAAAAGAAATTGAGGTAGCTATAATTATATCAGACAAAATAGACTTTAAGCCAAAATCAGTAACAAGAGACAAAGAAGGTCATTATATAATGATAAAAAGAATCACTTCATCAAGTAGATATAACAATTGTAAATATATAACTACCCAACATCAGAGCACCTAAATATGTTAAGCAAATTCTAATAGGTTCTGAAGGGAGAAATAGACAACAATGCAATAATAGTAGTGGACTTCAGTACCTCACTTTCAGCAATGGATAGACCATCCAAACAGAAAACCAACAAGGAAACATTGGACTTGAACATAGTTGAGACCAAATGGATCTAACAGACGATATGGGACACTTAATCCAACAGCAGCAGCATACACATTCTTTACAAGCACACACACGGGAACCCTTGTACACTATGGGTGGGAATACAAATTGGTACAGCCACTGTGGGAAAAAGTATGGAGATTCCTCAAAAAATTAAAAATAGAACTACCATATGATCCAGCAATCCCACTTCTGTATATATTCAAAATAATTGAAGGCAGTGTATCATAGATATTTGCACACCCATGTTCTTAGCAGTATTATTCACAATAGCCAAAAAGTGAGAGCAACTGAGTTGTCCATTGATGGATGGATGGGTAAACAGAATGTGATATATTCATACAATGTAGCATTAGCCTTAAAAAAAGAAGGAAATTCTGTCACAGGACCTCACATGGATGAACTTTAAGCCCATTATGCTAAGTGAAATGTCAGTCACAAAAAGAAAAACACTGTATGACTCCACTTACATGAGGTATTTAAAGTGGTCAGAATTGTAGAAACAGAAAGTAGAATGATGGTTACCAAGGGCTAGGGGGAGTGGGAAACGGGGAGTAGTTGTCTGATAAATACAGGGTTTCAATTTTGCAAGATGAAAATGCTCTGGAGATCTTTTTGCACACTACTGTGAATGTATTTAATGTACTGAATTGTAGACTTAAAGTGGTTAAGATGGTAAATTTTATGTTGCATGTTTTTTACTAAAGTTCAAAATAAGAGTCAGGGAAAAGACCTAAATCCCTGAGTGCTATCAAGAGGTTGATTGATTCCAAATATGATGTGTGCACAGGCATGCGTGTTTGTGTGTTGGTGCAGTGAAATGAAAGTGACAAAATACACTCTGTGCCTAAACTGATCCCTGTGAAACCAACATTTCAGCACCTGAATTTCTTTGTTTCCTTTAAACCCACAGAGAAATGGGGCTATATATTTTGGCTCTATGTGTCAGGGGAGGGAGATGCTCTTTTTTTTTTTTTTTTTTCCTGTGCAATCTGAAGAACACTAAGTAGGGTCAGGGATCCCTTGAGAAATCCTTTACCAACTAATAGAGAGCTTAAGTGGAAACATCATCAGGAATATTCAAATATATTCCCAGTTGATTTTATTTCACTACATCAGTATTTCCCCGGGGCTATATGTCAAAGTGTCCCATAAATTATAGGGATCAACTTCAAATGTTAACTATTGAAAATAATATTCTGTTAAAATTAGTGTTATATCACTTCAAGGGGATTTGGTTTAAATATAATCAGAGAGAGAGAAACAGCTCTTGTCTTGCTGTTTCAAGAGCACGTACTTAGCAGTCAGACAACCCAGGTTCAGTTTTAGCTTGGTTGTTTACTGTATGTACTCCTTAAACTTCTTACATCTCCACTTTTAAAATCTGTTTATTGCAGGTATGAATTGATATCTAACTGGGTTGTTACAAGGATTATCTGTTTATTAGAGGATCTGGCAGATACATAATACTTAAGAAATGAAAATATTAATTGTTATTTTATAGTAATTACAAAAAGTAAATACTAACAGTGATTATAGTATTATGTTTTAATAGTAAAAATCTATAAAGAAACGTGTAGATGTAATAAATAGTACTTATAAATTATAATTATAAATAATATTAATAAATAGTAATGACACATAGTGTTTTAACATTTATTATTCACCATTATGATTTTTTTAAAGCTAGAAAATGATTATAATGTAATAATGATGATAAATCAAAGACGCTGTCCAGGTTATGCAGTAATCCGGAGGTAAATTGCTGTATCCCTAAATTCTATATGCATGCTCAGCATGCCCTTGCGAATTACTGCATCAAAAAGGACCACCCTCGGGGCTTCCCTGGTGGCGCAGTGGTTGAGAATCTGCCTGCCAATGCAGGGGACACGGGTTCGAGCCCTGGTCTGGGAGGATCCCACATGCCGCGGAGTAACTGGGCCCGTGAGCCACAACTACTGAGCCTGTGCTCTAAAGCCTGTGCTCCCCAACAAGAGAGGCCGCGACAGTGAGAGGCCCGCGCACCGCGATGAAGAGTGGCCCCCACTCTCTGCAACTAGAGAAAGCCCTCACACAGAAATGAAGACCCAACACAGCCAAATAAATAAATAAAATAAATTTAAAAAAAAAAAAAAGGACCACCCTCACATCCCTGCAATCCTGTATCTTTTTATGAGATTGTAGCAGTCTGTCTAGGCTATGATTCTGAACTTGGTGTGTTGGTGCTAAAAACTGTTAGTAAAATCTTTCCCTAGTTCTCTTTACATACAGTCAAGCCACAAAATTTTTGGTCAATAAAGCCAGCAGGAGAATATCACACTCAGGTTTACAGCATAATAAGAGTCTTTTGTTCTTGCATAATGCTTTAACCATTTATAAAAGTTTTACACACAGAATAATTTGTTTGTGCTTCACAATAACCCTGTATAATTGTCTCCATTCTATGGATAAGGAAATAAAGTTCACCAGGAAGTGAAACAACTTACCCAAAAGGAGGTAGCAGTGAAATGTTTGATTTGGGCTTTGATCCCTTCAAGTGCAGTTCTATTTCCATCATATCATTCCTCCTCGATAGCAGAATATCATCAGCACCAAGACTTTAAATCACTTATTCTAAATATATTCAAAGCACTAGAGGAAATCATATCTAAAGAAATAAAAGAAAGTTTTAGAACAATGTATCAACAAATAGATTGATAAAAAGAAAAATAACTGTTTTAAAAAGGAACTGAAAAGAAATTATGGAGTTGATAAGTACAACTGTAATGAAAACTTCACTGGAGGAGCTCAGCCTATTTGAGCAAGCAAAGAAAAAAAGAATCAGCAAACTTGAAAATCAGTCAGTTGAGATGTGTGAGATAGTCCATTCAAGACTAGCAGAGCCTCTCAGCTGAACCTCACTTACATCAGCAAACTTCCAGCCAATCCCCAAATAGGTGTGCGAAATAAATGCATACCGTCATGTGCTGCTGAGATTTGATGGTTGTATTTGTATGTTATACAGCATTATTGTGACCATAATTAAGTGATACAGGCAGTAAGCATCTTGAGGGCTACTGCGACATCTACACTGCTCACTGCTTTATATCCGATGCCTGGAACATAAGAGTTACTCTATAAATATTTGTTAAAAATGATTTGTTTTTAATTGAGAAGTGTCCTCTGATTTTAGCTTTAGTCTTCTCATTCATAGAATAAGCATATTTATTTTTTATTCTCAAGACTTAAAATGTCAAATTATTTTTAGGTCTTCTGTGAAAACTACTTCTCAGCCTCAGTTGTATTGTATGAGATAAAAAAGTTACACATAAATGATGGAAAGATGTACCCCTAGTGACAGATATTGGAAGTGACTTAGAAACCATGTTAACAAGTGATTTTCCCTTGGTTGAAAAAAAAGGAAATGTATAAATGAGCTACATCTTATTAACCTTCTCAAGGCATGAAGTTTCCTAAATACACAGTGCTGTATTCTCTCTTAACCTTTCTCTACACATCCAGTATGCACTTACTCAAAGGAAAATGTCTTTGTCTCTATAGTTATATTTCAGTAGTAACATTTCAGCCCAACTCCTTATCAGAGTTTCCTCAAAAAAACTGTATAGTCTTTTGATGAAAAATCAAACTACGTTATTGACTATTAAACTGTTGCTGGTTTGACTATAAGTCTTTACTGTTCCAGCCCTTTAATGCAAAATTTAGGTGAGGTAGGACAATCCAAATACACTCAAAATTAATGTATAAGAACAAAATTCCTTGAGATATTGTTTAAAGTGTAACATTTTGAAATCCAATTCAGTGTTCAAAAATTATTATTTTGTCTGTTAAGTTATTCCCAGACATCATTGCTGATACACTTGGTTTCTCTAAGTCACTTTCCATAGTTGAAACTTAAGGAGATAATAGCCCATCTGTCTCTGCCATGGCTGCCTCCTAATCTCGGGTTTTTTTCTTAGTAACTGACTTGTATCTCTGATTCTACTGTGGTTGAGGTGAGACCTGTGCACCTTGAAGCAAGGAAGTCTTGCATCTCATTCTCTCCCAAGATCCCTGTCCCTTTTGTTCCTTTCCTATCTTTCCAAATGGAAATATCCCAAATATAATCTCAAGTAGATACTTAACTCCAAGAGATTTTTGAGGTTTAAGTAAAATAACTTAAGTGTGCTCAGCACACTGCTTGACCTGCTTAACAACTGTTTTTATTGAATATTTATTATTACTTTATTACTGTAATTATTTGTTGGGACAGAAAGGTAGGATTCAGAGCACATTTTCTCTAGCTATGCCACTTCTCTTCTGGCTCCCTCTGGCTCAGCATTTTATTTTGGCACATTCTTCAGATGTGTTCGTTGCGTGTTCTCTACTACAGCTCTAAAATTGATACAGTCTCTTTTTACCTCAAGATATAATGATACGTTAATTTCAGTAACGCATTTAAATGTCATTTTTCCACAGTTTTCTTTTGAATAATATTTATTGCCTCAATGTCCTGGAGTTAGTTGGCTGCTCAACTTCAACAAGAAACAAGAGTTTGATGACAGTTCTTATTTCTTAATGAGATTCTTAGCTAACTTACCAGGGTTGTAGTTCCTCTTCTTCAATCCCTTTGTTTAGTGAGTCATCAAATTCTGTTGACTATTGAACAGAAGTCCCTATTCATATTCTACCTGTGGAATGGCTTCACTGTTTGGGACTGGATTTGTACAATACCTTACTACGTGATCATTATAACTTCAGTCTTTCCCTAGTTATGTCATTCTACTCTTCACTATCTGACACATCTTCAAATTCTATATTAAGGTCACTCAATGATCTATAAGAATGTCTATATCAGCTGGCTGTAGAGGGACCGACCATAAGCTTTCCTGGAACTGAGGAGGTTCCTAGGACATGGGCCTTCCAAAGCTAAAAGCAGGAAAGTCCTAGGCAAATCAGGAGAGTTGTCCTAGGCAATCAGGTGACATACTCTATGTCACCAGACATACTCTCAGTTGAGAATTCTCTCTGCTGACAAATGAAATCTCATTTTTCTAGCTACACAAATACTGATATCTTCATTTAGAATTTCCATTTCAAAATTTGTCCCATTGCGCCTAATAGATAAGCGTGTAGACAGAGATTTCAGGTCAAGGGAAAATCCAAATGAAAGCATAAAAGTTGGAGACTGAGGGAATATGTTCAGAAAAGTTGAGATAACACCATGGAGTATCTTGAAAATCACGTAAGGAATCAGTGCTTTATTCTTTTATTTCATTTAGAATATCTGAAAGTGATTCTCTACAGCTTTAGCCCAACGTAGAGAACGTTGATCACTTAGTGCCTTTTTACTTGTGATTTTAGAGATTGATCTGCAGTGATAGCTATAATGAGCCAGAGACAAGTGGAGAGAAATAGGTAGATCAATTAGGAGGCTATGTTATTAATCTAATAAAGAGGTAAAAGTAATACTGGGGTAGCCTATTTGTCAGATAGAATAAACAGGACTTGAAAGCCGATTTTGAGTCTTAATCATTTTCCTACCAGACACAATCCTTAAGCAAGCATTTATTAAATGACTGTTAGGATATAAGCATTGCGATGGGGGCAGGAAAACAAACTTAAATGTAAAACAATTAATTTTTTCAAGAAGCATATTGTCCAGAGTAAACAAACAAACTAAAACAGACAAATACACAATATTTACCATAGTTAGAAGTTTCCATGTTATGTCAAACATCAATGGTAGACACTCAGTTCATCTTGGGAGATTCAGAGAAGACTCTCTGGAAGAAGTGAGGCCTAAATGATTTTTACTGCAAGAGCAGGAGTTAAGATGCAAACAGCGGAAAAGTAAGGTAACAGATATATAGGGGATAGAACTTCCAGGCAGAGTGGGCAGCAGGAGGATTCTGGAGCTCTAACTTTTTTATATTTTTAGAGTAATATTGAAGTGGTAGGAGATAAAACTAGGGAGATGGATAGATAAGTAGAGACCAGACACTGGGGAAACATTGTAGACCCATGTTGCAGGACAGACTGTCTCCCATTGGGAATCACATAGCACTGAATCATATATTAAAAAAAAAAAAAAAAAAAAGGAGGACATGGTTATAGTTGTTTTTCAGAAATTACATGCTAGATGTCCTGTAGGTAATGTTCATGTAACTAGGTCAAAGCTAGAGGCAAGTAGACTAGCCAGCAGGCAATTTTTGTGGACTAAGAGAAGAGAAAAACAAAGTTGATGAAGGCTATAATAACATTCTATTTTTGAGGTCTTATCCATTATTCTACAGGCAAATGTCATGATATATGATGGCTCAACCTCATAACAGATATTTTACTTAGAGTCTTCTTTTGCTTTACCTTAAGTAACCTAAATCTCCTCAGTAACAGATCTGCCTAAAGGAAGATTTGGCGATCCTATTTCTTAGGAAAGGCACCTGGCAATTGCACAAACCAAGAAATGACATACAATTTAAAATTTGGGCTATCGGCATGCAATATAAAATACAAATATGCCTCAAAAAGATGGTTCTCAATGCTTCCAAACACTTTTCCTCTTCTTTGGGGTTGATTCACCTTTCCCAAAAGAGTGGTTAGGCACAGACTGTAAATTTCATTGTCATACAGAGTGACTTAAGCGAGATGGAGGAATAGGAAGTCCCAGCCCTTGTTCTCCCACAGAAACACTGATGTAATAATGTAAGGAATAAAATACCTTACAAGCAGTTCATATTCCAGTTAAGAAGTTGTAGTGTCCCAGATGAGCACAAGAACAAAATCAAGCTGCGCTGAAATGGGTAAGAAAGCAAATTATCATTACCTATGTCAGGCCCTCCTCCAAGCCATTAAAACTCAGCACCAAGAAAGATCTCGACTACTCCCAAGGGAGGGTGAGGAGAGAGAATGGAGTGAATGTCCAGTGTCCTAGGGATTTCAGAGGACTCCCGGAGGGCAGGCTTCTGTCTCATTGCACACAGAGAACTGAAAGAACCACCATAGTTTGGTTGCCTGCAGCAGCTGGAGGAAGGGCGCTTCCTCAGCTGACTTAGCTCTGCGAGTATTGGAGACAGTGCAGAACTGAGGCTTCTTATCCAAAAGGGAGGGAGAGGTGGAGTGTAGTTTCAGTAGCCCCAGACTTTCAGTATGTTGCTTGAGGGGCTAGCAACACGCAGCTCTGAAGAAACTGACACAGTGAGACATCACATGGAGCAGAAGATTATGGTTTCCAGAAAACAACAACAACAGACTGGACTCCCAGGGCAGCCAGTAACAAAGGCCCAGAATCTACAGGCAGACTGACTGGTGAAGGTCTCTCAGTCAAAACCAATACCTAAAAAACTGGGAGAGATGGCTCTTTCTTTAAATGTGTGGACATCAGTGTAATGTTACAAGAAACATAAAGAATCAGGAAAACATGGTATAATCAAAAGAATGAAATCTCCAATAACTTAATCTAAATAGAGATCTATAAAATGACAAAGAAAATAAAAATAATCATCTTGAAGAAGCTGAATGAGTTATAAGAGAATGCAGATAGACAACTAAATGAAATTAGGAAAACAATACATAAATAAATAAGTTAAACAAAAAGATAAAAATAATAAAGGACTGGGCTTCCCTGGTGGCGCAGTGGTTGAGAATCTGCCTGCCAATGCAGGGGACACGGGTTCGAGCCCTGGTCTGGGAGGATCCCACATACCACGGAGCAGCTGGGCCCGTGAGCCACAGTTACTGAGCCTGCGCGTCTGGAGCCTGTGCTCTGCAACAAGAGAGGCCCGCGCACTGCGATGAAGATGCGATGAAGAGTGGTCCCCGCTCGCCGCAACTAGAGAAAGCCCTCGCACAGAAACGAAGACCCAACACAGCCATGAACAGATAAATAAATAATAAATAAAATTTAAAAAAAATTAAAAAAAAAAAAATAATAAAGAACTAAATAGAAAATGTGGAACCGAATTACCCTGATACTGAAACCAGACAGAGAAACTACAAGAAAACTATAAGCCACTATCTCTGATAAACATAGATACAAAAATCCTCAACAAAATATTAAGAAACTAAATTCAACAGCACATTTAAAGGATCCAACACCATGTCCAAGTGAGATGTGTCCTATGGCTGAAAGGCTGGTTCAATATATGCAAATCAATTAACGTGATACACCACATTAACAGAGCAAAGAATAAAATTTACATGATCATCTTAATAGATTCAGAAAAAGCATTTGACAATATTCAACACAATTTTATTATAAATACCCTCAATAAACTAGGTATAAAAGGAATTTATTTCAAAAATAAAGACCGTATATAACAAGCTTACAGCTAACATCATACTCAACAATGAAAAACTGAAAACTTTTCCTTTAAGATCAGGAACAAGACAAAGATGGCCAATGTCATCATTTCTAGTCAACATAGTCCTGGAAATCCTAACCGGAGCAATTAGGTGAGAAAAAAGAAGCAAAAGTCACCCAAATTGGGAAGATAGATGTAAAATTATCTTTTTGCAGATGATATGATCTTACATGAAGAACATCCTAAAGACTCCACCAAAGAAACGTTATATCTAAATCAAATTAAGTAAAGCTGCAGGATACAAAATCAACATACAGAAATCAGTTGTTCTTCTGTACAACAAAAACAAACTATCCAAAATGGAAATAAAACAATCCCATTTACAACAGCATCAAAAAGAATAAAACACTTAGGAATAAATTTAACCAAAGGGGTGAAGAACTTGCACACTAAAAATTACAACTAACTGGTGAAGGACATGTAGAAGACACAGATAACTGGAAAGACATCCCATGTTCGTGGATTGGAATATACAATAATATTGTTAAAATGTTCATACTACCAAAAGCAATGTACAGTTTCAGTGCAATATCTATTATGATACCAATGATATTTTTTACCAAAATAGAAAAAACAATCCTAAAATTCATGTGGAACCACAAAAGACTTCGAATAGCCAAAGAAACCTTGAGGAAGAAGAACAAAGCTAGAAGCATCACACTTCCTGGTTTCAAATTATATTACAAAGCTATTGCAAACAAAACAACATGGTACTGGCATAAAAACAAACATATAGACCAATGAAACAGATTGGAGAGCCCAGAAATAAACCTTCACATATACAGTCAACTGATTTTTGACAAGGATGACAAGATTATGCAAACAGTATTGGGAAAATTGGATATCAACAGGCAAAAGAATATAATTAGACCCTTAACTTACACTATTCACAAAAAATCAACTAAAATTGATTAAAGACTTAAACATAAGGCCTGAAACTATAAAACTCCTTGAAGGAACAATAAGGGAAAACCTGGAAGACATTGGACTTGGCAATGATTTCTTGGATGTGACACCAAAAGCACCAGCAACAAAAGCAAAATTAGGCAAGTGGGACTACATTAAACTAAAAAGCGTCTGCACAGTAAAGAAAACAATCCGAAGAGCTAAAAGACAACCTACAGAATGAGAGAAAATATTCATATACCATATATCTGATAAGGGATTAATATTGAAAATATAAAAGGAACTCATATAAGTCAATAGCAAAAAGTAAATAACCCAATTACAAATGGGCAAAGGACTTGAATAGACATTTCTCCAAAGACATACAACAAATGGCCAATAGGTATATGAAAATAAGTGTTCCACATCACTAATCATCAGGAAAATGCAAAGCAAAACCACAGTGAGATATCACCTCACATCTGTTAGAATGATTACTGTCAGAAAAACAAAAGATAAAAAGTGTTTGTGAGGAAGTGGAGAAATTTGAACCCTATACACTATTGGTAGGAATGCAAATTGCTATAGCCGTTATGGAAAACAGTGTGGCGCTTCCTCAAATAAATTAGGAAAAGAATTACCATGTGATCCATCCCACCTCTGGTTATATACCCAAAAGAACTGAAATCAGGAATCTCAAAGAGATATCTGCATTCCCATGTGCATTGCAGAATTAATCACAATCGGCAAGATATGAAAGCAACCTAAATGTGCGTGGATGGATGAATGAATAAAGAAAATGTGGTATATGTGTACAATAGAATTTTATTCAGCCTTTAAGAATAAGGAAATCCTGTCATTTGTGACTACATGGCTGAACTTGGAGGACATGATGCTAAGTGAGATAGGCCAATCACAGAAGGACGGATACTACATGATTCCACTTATATTGCCAAACTCATAGAAGCTAAGAATAGAACAATGGTTACTATGGGCTGGAAGGAGGGGAAAATGGGGAGTCATTCAATTGGTATAAAGTTTCAGTCTTGCAAGATGAGTAAGTTCTAGAGATGTGCTTTACAACACAGTGACTATAGTTAACAATACTGTATTGTGCACTTAAACATTTGTTAAGAGAGCTGATCTCATGTTAAGTGTTCTTAGCACACACACAAAAAAGGGACACAATGAAACTTTTGTTGGTGATGGATCTGTCTATTAAGTTGACTGTGGTGATAATTTCATGGGTGTATGTAATGTATCCAAACTCATCAAATTGTGCAGGGATTTTTAGTATATCAATTAAACCTAAATTAAACTTAAAAAACAAACAAAGGGACATAGGGAAACTTGTGGAAGTACTGGATATATCTATTACCTTGGTTGTGGTGATGGTATCAGAGGTGTTTCATATGTCCAAACTCATCAAATTGTGCAAATTAAATATGTGCAGTTCTTTGTTTATCAATTATGTCTCAATAAAGCTGTTAAAAAAAAGTTTCAATGTCATAGAGCAGGATTGAATTTGGAAGAAAAGTGTGCAATGAAAAATAATCTCAATGCAGCAAAATCTCTTCAGACAACTCGAGGGCCTACGTTTCTTTTAAAGAGCAGATACCTTTTCTTCTTACAAAGTGAAAAACACAGATTAAGAATAAAGGTTCTTTAAAAAAAAAAAAACATTTTCAGCATTAAAATACTTTTATGAAAATAAATATATTTGAAAAATGAGATATTAAACTAAAAATGATAGGTTCATTTTTAGTTTTGAATTGAACCCAAATCTTACAATAAATGTTAAATTGAAAAAGGGTACTAACCAATTGAAATTCAGTTAAAGATTCTCGGGAGACAGTGTATTCATTTCAGGAAAGGGAAAACCTCCAGGTTAACCTCTTTTATAATGTTTGAACTATTCTATTGGAGAAGGTCAACTAATAACCATGCTAAATATTGAGAATCAAAGATCAGAGGATCTAAATAAAATAAAAGAAAATGAAAAATATAGTTCTTGGCCGAAGTACTAAAATAAAATTTAATAATAGTTCTTTTTAGTTATTAAAGACCTACTAAGAGCCAGAGTGCTAATATTCATTTATTATCTCATTTAATCTTCTCTGCCAAATTCTGAGGTACTTTATAGGTTGGGACATAAATTAAGAGAGAAGATAAGTACTTTTCTCACTATGACACAAGAGGGTACAAGAACTAAAAATATGAGCCTGGCTCTTCTTGACTTGAAAGTTTGTTTTGTTTCAAGGTGAGTATTTCCTGAATAATACATAAGTATTGTCAGCAAGATTGAACTTGTGCATTAGATGTCACTACAGCAAAGTCGGGTGGAGATGTGTAGTGAGCTACACACCTAGAGTCAGCTAGGCTCACTCACCAGCTAAGGGACTTTTTTTGAACTACAGCATCATAATGCACACATTTCAGATTTGAGCACCAGGAAAATGGCAAATCACTACACATCATGTGTCTTCAGGGATGGATGTGAATACTCAAAACTACACTGTTCAAACAGTGAACATCAAGGGTCTACTAAACTGTTGGGGAAAAAAAAATTAACAATGTAAAACATTGTGAGGAATATAGGTAATTAAAACATGACTTTCAGGATGCTGTTAATCAATCATTTAATAATAAAATAACAGTGAAGCTATTTAATGTGTCTAGAAGCAAAAACAACTCTTGCCAATTATTTAAAGGCTTTCAAATGCCTTTCAAACAACTTGGGGACAGGACTAATAAACAGTTTAGCGACAGCTGGGGGAATTTGGGGACAGCTGAGATAGAGAAGGGTGGTGACAGAGGAGAGAAAGAGGAATAGAATAGCAGATTCAGCCTTAAAACAGAGGTATGGTCTTTACCTTCAAATTACAAAAATAATCTTTATCTGATCTAGATTCATGGACAAGAATAACAACAAAATCCAAACAAACCAATAAAAAAAACTAGTTCATATATGCTTAGAAAATATTCAAGGTAAATCAAAAATAGATAATTTATATGGCACAAAGGTATTCTGTATGGAAATATTACCTGACCGCACATATTTTAATTATGGAGGTTAACAGTGTCTCCAACTCACATCCACACTCTGGAAGCTTGCAGTGCTATAGGAAGGATAAGTCATTTGTATAAGTGTCTTCCTAAACTTTGATGTAGTTCCCACTTTATATGATTAAATATCGTGAGAGGTGAGAAGACATAAATTCTAGCCTTGAGAAGAAGAATTCCAGGAAGACTGAATGGAAGAAGTAGTATTTGCATGTATACATTCTATGTGTGCTTCAAAAGTCAGTTCTGAGTTTCAGAGTGCAGGTGGAGGGAAAAAAAGAGCAGAGAATTCCAGGTAGAAAACAAAATAAAGAGAAATGCACTAATACTTTGAATGTAATTCTCAAGCATGGTTTTAATATACCATGAGTTTTAATCTTAAATAACTCACAAAAAATTAGTAAGAATATTAGAATTTGTGAAGGGATCTTTTTTTTCTATAAATTGGAGCAAAATCAAGGTTATTCTTAAAATCGTTTCGTCTCCTTATAAAAGAGGATGTCAGGATGTGAGTTAGTGAAAAGATGTGGAAAGGATAGGGTGCGTTTAATAGATCTTGTAATAGAAGTTCTCAGGTTTTAAATCAGGGAAGATATCCTGTAACTAGTAAGGACTCTGGTTTGCAAGAGAAAAACCAAAGTCAGATTAGACTCTGCAGAAGGTGGGATTTGTTTTTTAAGTCACCGAATCTTAGGAACTAGAAGGAAACAGGATGGTGTCAGGGGTCCTGAAGGAAGAGACTTAATCCACCAATTTGCTGCCACTTCTTCTCCTGGCTGTGTCTCTCCCTGTAGTAGATTAATTCTCCAATTAGCTTCCTCTGTATTCATAGGCACACGGCTGTTGGCAACATCTATATACACATCTTCCTCACCAACAGGGAAAAACTGAAGCTCAATATTTTTTCTGATTCCAAATGTAAATAATAATGATGGCAACAAAAGAACACTGATCTCTTGATTAACTGGGCCTATGGTAGTAAATTCTTCTGATTGGTTGAGCGAAGTTAAGATTTCTATTCAGAATAATTTATAATATGCATAGAAATAGCATCGCCCAGTCCCATCCCTGCTCCTCAAACCACGTCAAATCTAATGAAGGACAAAGAGATCTATTTGCGAAAAGCAGGAAGCTATTCTGGGAAGACACTGGGACGTATCTACTACTTGGGCTCAGTTATATAAATTCTCCATTTACTTCTAGGTTCCATTCTCTAATCATCCCTTAATGCTACCCTTATCTTTTAAGTTTTTCTATTTTATTTCACATCATTTCTTCTTTTCCTGTTTTTTATTTACTATTTCATCTCTGAATGTTTAGTAAAGGAACACTGTAATTATCCTCAAAATAAAATTGCGTTGGTAATGATGATTCTGTCATTAAGCTACAATCTCTCAGGTCCAAATAACATTGTCCCTTTGCCAGGTTAGCCTCTGCCCCTCAGGATCACTAGAGGGAGGCTAGAAAGCTGAAGAAGAAGGAGGAAGGATTCTGTTTCTCCTTTTTTTTGATTTCTGTGCCTGTCAGCGTCAACCCAACAAATTTCCAGTCTCTAGATTTCCTAACACTTGCAGAATCAGCCTCATCACCCCCTCTTCAGAGGCAAGAGAACAACAAATTGATACCTGCCTGGATCCAAACCACATGCTCCTTCCTCTGAGCTCACAGACATAGTACCATCTGGCCAGTGTCCTCTCTCAGAGGCCTGAGTCTCAGTTCCTCAGGACCCCAGTCTTAAGCTTCTAAGTTTTAATAATTCTAGCTTCCTCCATTGGATCCCTCATCCCTAGGGAAGGTGGCTGCTTCCTAAAGTGAAAGCTTAGTGTTCTTTTCTTCCTTTTCAGTTTGTCAACAGATGGTTAACAATAGTTTATAGTAAAAAATAAATCTTCTTTGTTAAAATAAATGATATAATCTCTGTTTCCTGACTGGTTCCTACCTGATGCAATAAAAATAATTTATTCCAGGGCTTTCAGTTCCCATCATACCACTTCAGTTACTCACACATCAAACACTTCCAGTGAATATTTGCTTGTCAGTTGTACCTGGAATATCCATGTATTGGGCACAATGCCAGAAATCTCATAATCTGATTCTATTGAACAAACATTCACCAGCTCAATCTTCTTAAAAAGAAAATTCTATAGATTAGAAAAAGACCTCTAAAGTCACAGAACACATCTGTTCAGTAAATCATATATTCTGTTAATGACACTGAGAACTGTTAAATTAGCCAGGTAATCATTATCTGGAATACAAACTTATAAATAAAAATCACATCTCCCTATTTCTCAATAAACTTGAGGAAAAGTAATTCTCTTTAAAAACCAAAATAATAAAAAAAAAAATCTCGTCTCCAGAATAGCCAACTCATTTACCTCCAAATCTTGGTTAGACTTTGTAGAAGTAGGTATTGAATTTGGATTTTCTTAATAGTGTCATAAGCATTAAAATCTTACATATAATTAAAATAGTGTGAATGAAGTTATGGCTATCATTTTCCTCTGAAATTAGAGAGCCTGCGTACGTTTGCATAAATGTGTATGTGCTCCTCATCACAATCATGTTTTATGAACGATGAACCAATTTAGACCTGAAATATGACTGTGAATTTCCTTCAGAGGTCTATTCTAAGAACCTATTGTAGGACTACTGTTGATTGAGTAGCTCCTTGCTATTCCCTGTGCTAAACGTTTTATAAACATCTAGCAAGATTACCATAAGAAATAATACAGGAATTCATTTTTAACTGTTCAATAAGACAGTCCAAGGCCACATGGCTAGTAAATGACATACAGAGACCTGACAAATGCCCAGGTCTATTTGATGGATTGGAAAGAATATAGGTTTTTGGAACCAACTGTTGATACTATACTCTTACCTGTTTGTAACAATAAACATATCCCAAAAATATATTCAAGTGTAGTATGTATGCAACACCAGGCCAACATCACCGTCATTCTGAAAGACATATTTATCTTTACTAATAGAATTAGAATAATGTAGCAGTGTTATGAAGGCTTAAAATTAAGGCACAGAAGAACTTCATGACAATGGAGGTTGTTCAATGATTCTTCTCTGAAACTATCAGTAGAATTCAAGAAATGTATGATCAAAATTATAGAAAAGACAGAAGGCTCTGTAAGTTTACTTTCGTGGGGGGTTCGGTGAGGAGAAGGATACAAGATTAATTCTAAACACAAAAGCTTTCAAAGCCACAAATATTCCATTTGAAAGGCTAAATTAAAAGTTACAACAATGATAATATAAGCCACATGTGACGTATAGATAGTTAGATATAGAGATTTAGTTTTCGTCCCAGCCAGGTAACTCCCGTCTTTCCTAAACATACACGTTTCTGCCTAAATTAATCAAAATAATATTATTTAATTTTCTATCTTTAATGAATGTTGCTTTTTAAAAACAATTTTAAAATACTTATTTTCTTTTTAATTTTAGAGAAATACTCCTCAAACCAGATGGCTGATCTTAATTAATTCTTATCACAAAGACATTTTTGTCATAAAGTATTTTTTGCACATGAACGGGATTATATAAGCGTCTTTGTTTACTGAATTACTAAAAGAATGACTTTTCATGAGGGAAGCAGTCACTATAATTTTATCTTCTATTTCTCCAACTTCCTTGGCACTTAAAAGCAACTATAACATTTAGGCTATTGAGTTGTCACTGAAGCAAGAGACATATTTGTTTTAAATGCTTATGTTTGCTCCATCTGTACACATAAAACTTGCACTTACTAGCAAGGCATCCTGTGGGTGTTGGAAGTTTTCTTTATCTCTGTTTTCTCTTTACTTCCCATCTTAGCCAGCAAGAAAACCAAGAGAAATCCATCCCCAGATATCTCTCTCTGTCTCTGTCTCTGTCACACACACACACACACACACACACACACACAGATTCAAAATAGAATTGAATTTCCTAGAAGAAGAGTTTCCCACAGGGAAAACTTCAATATGGACAAAACCGAGTTTAGTGTTGTCATGTATTAGCATCAATTTTCAGAACAGTTCTTGAAGGTAGGATGAGCGCTGTGGTATGGTTTGTAAATGATAAAGTCAGGATTTGAACTCAGATTGTCTGACTCTAGATCCAAAGGTATTTTCATTACACCATGCCTCCTTTCCTCCCTGAATGAAAAGTGTTTTTACAGTCTCTATTTTTATTTCTGAATTAACAGATTCTTATATGGGTTCAATTAAAAAAGAGTAAATCCATCTTTATCTAAATATCTCATCAGAGAAATATATTCAGATTCATCAAATAACCTTGAATTAATGTGTATGAATGTGTGTGTGTGTGTGTGTGTGTGTGTGTGTGTGTGTGTGTGTGTGTGTGTGTGTGTGTATTTTCTTCATGTTTTATTCCCTTTATTAAAGGAATTGTTTTTCCTCCTTATTCGTTAGTCTGGTTTGACATGCCGATTCTGCCTCCTTTGATTCAGGTCTTCACTAGTATTTGCTTCATCAAATGTACGGATTTATTTACTTACATTTATTCCATTTGGGGGATATAGTTCACTTATGATGCCAGAGTTAATTCATGTAATAGCCCCCATATTAAAATATAAAAATAAAATTTTCTAAATAACCATCATTAAAAATGATTCGTTTCTTCTTTTTTCCCTTTTCTGCTCCAACTCTTCTCACTTCTCCCTAGCCCATTAATAGTACTAGAGAAAGGAAGGGAGAAGTTCAGGGGAAAAAAGGGGGGAGATGGTAGAGAGAAGAAACTTTATAATTTTTCAAAATTGATCAGTTCATTCACTATTTATTTATTTATTTATTCATTTATTTATTGCTTGCTTGCTTGCTTGCTACATTGGGTCTTTGCTGCTGCACGCGGGCTTTCTCTAGTCGCCGTGAGTGGGGGCTACTCTTCACTGCGGTGTACGGGCCTCTTATTGAGGTGGCTTCTCTTGTTGCGGAGCACGAGGTTCAGGCGCATGGGCTTCAGAAGTTGTGGCATATGGGCTCAGTAGCTGCGGCTCGTGGGCTCTAGAGTGCAGGCTCAGCAGTTGTGGCGCACGGGCTTATTAGTTGCTCTGTGGCATGTGGGATCTTCCCAGACCAGGGCTCAAACCCGTGTCCCTTGCATTGGCAGGCAGATTCTTAAACCACTGCGCCACCAGGGAGGTCACCCATTCACTATTTTTTAAATTGTTTTTTATTGAAGTATAGTTGATTTACAGTGTTGTGTTAGTTTCTGGTGTACAGCAAAATGATACAGTTTTATATATATATGTATATGTATATATATATATAATACATATACGTATATATAATATATATACTTTTTCCGATTCTTTTCCATTATAGTTTATTGCAAGATATTGAATATAGTTCCCTTTGCTATATAGTAGGACCTTGTTTTTTGTCTATTTTATATATAGTAGTTTGTATCTGTTAATCCCCAACTCCTAATTTATACCCCCCCTTTCCCTTTTGGTAACTGTAAGTTTGTTTTCTATGTCTGTGAGTCTGTTTCTGTTTGGTAAATAAGTTCATTTGTATCATTTTAAAATTTTTATTTATTTTTCACTGAAAGCATTTTATTTTTATTTTTTTACTTTTTATTTTTTAACATCTTTATTGGAGTATGATTGCTCTACAATGGTGTGCTAGTTTCTGCTTCACAACAAACTGAATCAGTTATACATATACATACATCCCCATCTCTCTTCCCTCTTGCATCTCCCTCCCTCCCACCCTCCCTATCCCACCCCTCTAGGTGGTCACAAAGCACCGAGCTGATCTCCCTGTACTATGCGGCTGCTTCCCACTAGCTATCTATTTTACATTTGGTCGTGTATATATGTCCATGCCACTCTCTCACTTTGTCCCAGCTTACCCTTCCCCCTCCCCATATCCTCAAGTCCATTCTCTAGTAGGTCTGCCTCTTTATTCCCATCTTGGCCCTAGGTTCTTCATGACCATTTTTTTGTGTGTGTTTTTAGATTCCATATATGTGTGTTAGAATATGGTATTTGTTTTTCTCTTTCTGACTTACTTCACTCTGTATGACAGACTCTAGGTCCATCTACCTCACTACAAATACCTCCATTTCGTTTCTTTTTATGGCTGAGTAATATTCCATTGTATATATGTGCCACATCTTCTTTATCCATTCATCTGTTGATGGACACTAAGTTTGCTTCCATGTCCTGGCTATTGTAAATAGAGCTGCAATGAACATTGTGGTACATGACTCTTTTTGAATTATGGTTTTCTCAGGGTATATGCCCAGTAGTGGGATTGCTGGGTCATATGGTAGTTCTATTTTTAGTTTTTTAAGGAACCTCCATACTGTTCTCCATAGTGGCTGTATCAATTTACATTCCCACCAACAGTGCAAGAGGGTTCCCTTTTCTCCACACCCTCTCCAGCATTTATTGTTTGTAGATTTTTTGACGATGGCCATTCTGACTGGTGTGAGATGATATCTCATTGTAGTTTTGATTTGCATTTCTCTACTGACTAGTGATGTTGAGCATTCTTTCATGTGTTTGTTGGCAATCTGTATATCTTCTTTGGTGAAATGTCTGTTTATGTCTTCTGCCCATTTTTGGATTGGGTTGTTTGTTTTTTTGATATTGAGCTGCATGAGCTGCTTGTAAATTTTGGAGATTTAATCCTTTGTCAGTTGCTTCATTTGCAAATATTTTCTCCAATTCTGAGGGTTGTCTTTTCGCCTTGTTTATGGTTTCCTTTGCTGTGCAAAAGCTTTTAAGTTTCATTAGGTCCCATATGTTTATTTTTGTTTTTATTTCCATTTCTCTAGGAGGTGGGTTAAAAAGGATCTTGCTGTGATTTATGTCAAAGAGTGATCTGCCTATGTTTTCCTCTAAGAGTTTGATAGTGTCTGGCCTTACATTTAGGTCCTTAATCCATTTTGAGTTTATTTTTGTGTATGGTGTTAGGGAGTGTTCTAATTTCATTCTTTTACATATAGCTGTCCAGTTTTCCCAGCACCACTTATTGAAGACTGTCTTTTCTCCATTGTATATCCTTGCCTCCTTTGTCATAGATTAGTTGACCATAGGTGCATGGGTTTATTATGTGCATTCCATCCTGTTCCATTGATCTATATTTCTGTTTTTGTGCCAGTCTCATATTGTCTTGATTACTGTGCTCTGTAATATAGTCTGAAGTCCGGGAGTCTGATTCCTCCAGCTCCGTTTTTTCCCCTCAAGATTGCTTCGGCTATTCAGGGTCTTTTGTGTCTCCCTACAAATTTTAAGGTTTTTTGTCCTAGTTCTGTAAAAAATGCCAGTGGTAGTTTGATAGGGATTGCATTGAATCTGTAGATTGCTTTGGGTAGTATAGTCATTTTCACAATGTGGATTCTTCCAATCCAAGAACATGGTATATCTCTCCATCTATTTGTATCACCTTTAATTTCTTTCATCAGTGTCTTAGAGTTTTCTGCATACAGGTCTTTTGTCTCCTTAGGTATGTTTATTCCTAGATATTTTATTCTTTTTGTTGCAATGGTAAACGGGAGTGTTTTCTTAATTTCACTTTCAGATTTTTCATCATTAGTGTATAGGAATGCAAGCGATTTCTGTGCATTAATTTTGTATCCTGCTATTTTACCAAATTCATTGATTAGCTCTGGTAGTTTTCTGGTAGCATCTTAGGATTCTCTGTGTATAGTGTCATGTCATCTGCAAACAGTGACAGCTTTACTTCTTCCTTTCCGATTTGGATTCCTTTTATTTCTTTTTCTTCTCTGATTGCTGTGGCTAAAACTTCCAAAACTATGTTGAATAGTGGTGAGAGTGGGCAACCTTGTCTTGTTCCTGATCTTAGTGGAAATGGTTTCAGTTTTTCACCATTGAGGGTGATGTTGGTTGTGGGTTGGTCATATATGGCCTTTATTATGTTGAGGAAAGTTCCCTCTATGCCTACTTTCTGGAGGGTTTTTATCATAAACGGGTGTTGAATTTTGTCGAAAGCTTTCTCTGCATCTATTGAGATGATCCTATGGTTTTTCTCCTTCTATTTGTTAATATGGTGTATAACATTGATTGATTTGCATCAATGTGAAGAATACTTGCATTCCTGGGATAAACCACACTTGATCATGGTGTATGATCCTTTTAATGTGCTGTTGGATTCTGTTTGCTAGTGTTTTGTTGAGGATTTTTGCATCTATGTTCATCAGTGATATTGGCCTGCAGTTTTCTTTCTTTGTGACATCTTTGTCTGGTTTTGGTATCAGGGTGATGGTAGACTCGTTGAATGAGTTTGGGAGTGTTCCTCCCTCTGCAATATTTTGGAAGAGTTTGAGAAGGATAGGTGTTAGCTCTTCTCTAAATGTTTGATGGAATTCGCCTGTGAAGCCATCTGGTCCTGGGCTTTTGTTTGTTGGAAGATTTTTAATCACAGTTTTAATTTCAGTGCTTGTTTTTGGTCTGTTCATATTTTCTATTTCTTCCTGGTTTAGTCCCGGAAGGTTGTGCATTTCTAAGAATTTCTCCATTTCTTCCAGGTTGTCCATTTTATTGGTATATAGTTGCTTATAGTAATCTCTCATGATCCTTTGTATTTCTGCAGTGTCAGTTGTTACTTCTCCTTTTTCGTTTATAATTCTGTTGATTTGAGTCCTCTCCCTTTTTTCTTGATGAGTCTGGCTAATGGTTTATCAATTTTGTTTATCTTCTCAAAGAACCAGCTTTTAGTTTTATTGATCTTTGCTATCATTTTCTTCTTTTTCATTTATTTCTGATCTGATCTTTATGATTTCTTTCCTTCTGCTAACTTTGGGGGTTTTTTGTTCTTCTTTCTCTAATTGCTTTACATGTAAGGGTAGGTTGTTTATTTGAGATGTTGCACCAGTGTGAGGCGTTCCATGTGTTCTCCTGTGGAAGTTGTCCCTGGATCACGGGACCCTGGCAGTGGCGGGCTGCACAGGCTCTGGGGAGGGGAGGTGTGGATAGTGACCTGTGCTCGCACACAGGCTTCTTGGTGGCTGCAGCAGCAGCCTTAGTGTCTCCTGCCCGTCTCTGGGGTCCGTGCTGATAGCTGCGGCTCGCACCCATCTCTGGAGCTCCTTTAAGTGGTGCTCTTAATCCCCTCTTCTCCTGCACCAGGAAACAAAGAGGCAAGAAAAAGTCTCTTGCCTCTTCGGCAGCTCCAGACTTTCTCCTGCACTCCCTCCCGGCTAGCTGTGGCGCACTAGCCCCCTTCAGGCTATGTTCACGCAGCGAACCCCAGTCCTCTCCCTGGGATCCGACCAAAGCCGGAGCCTCAGCTCTCAGCCCCCACCCGCCCCGGCGGGTGAGCAGACAGGCCTCTCGGGCTGGTGAATGCTGCTCGGCACTGGTCCTCTGTGCGGGAATCTCTCCGCTTTGCCCTCTGCACCCCTGTTGCTGCGCTCTCCTCCATGGCTCCGAAGCTCCCCCTTCTGCCCCCCACAGTCTCCGCCAGTGAAGGGGCTTCCTAGTGTGTGGAAACCTTTCCTCCTTAACAGCTCCCTCCCACTGGTGCAGGTCCTATCCCTATTCTTTTGTCTCTGTTTTTTCTTTTTTCTTTTGACCTACCCAGGTACGTGGGGAGTTTCTTGCCTTTTGGGAGGTCTGAGGTCTTCTGTCAGCGTTCAGTAGGTGTTCTGTAGGAGTTGTTCCACACGTAGGTGTATTTCTGATGTATTTGTGGGGAGGAAGGTGATCTCCACGTCTTACTCTTCCGCCATCTTGAAGCTCCTCCCTGTATCATTTTTTTAGATTCCATATATAAGTGGTATCATATGATATTTATCTTTCTCTGTCTGACTTACATCACTTAGTTTGATAATCTCTAGGTCCATCCATGTTGCTGCAAATGGCATTATTTCGTTCTTTTTAATGGCTGAGTAATATTCCATTGTATATATCTATATACCACATCTTCTTTATCTATTCATCTGTCAGTGGACATTTAGGTTGCTTCCATATCTTGGCTATTGTAAATAGTGCTGCTGTGAACATTGGGTTGCATGTATCTTTTCGAATTAGTGTTTTCTCTGGATATATATCAAGGAGTGGGATTGCTGGATCATATGGCAACTGTATGTTTAGTTTTTTAAGGAACCTCCATACTGTTTCCCATAATGGCTGCACCAATTTACATTCCCACCAACACTGTAGGAGGGTTCTCTTTTCTCCACACCCTCCCCAGCATTTATTATTTGTAGACTTTTTGATGATGGCCATTATGACTGGTGGGAGGTGATACCTCGTAGTTTTGATTTGCATTTCTCTAATAATTGGTGATGTTGAGCACCTTCTTCATGTGCCTGTTGGCCATATGTATGTCTTCTTTGTAGAAATGTTTATTTAGGTCTTCTAATCATTTTTCTAATGGGTTGTTTGTTTTTGATATTGAGTTGTATGAACTGTTTTTATATTTTAGAAATTAATCCCTTGTCAGTTGCATTGTTTGCAAATATTTTCTCCCGTTCTTGGATTGTCTTTTTGTTTATGGTTTCCTTTGCTGTGCAAAAGCTGATAAGTTTGACTAGGTCCCATTTGTTTACTTTTGCTTTTATTTCTATTGCCTTGGAGGATGACCTAAGAAAACATGGTTACAATATATGTCAGAGAATGTTACTCAGCAACTATCTAATGGATGGTTTCTATGTACCAGTCACTGTCCTAGGATTAAGGTTGTAATGATGAGCAAAACCAGATCTTACAAAAATGGTTAAAGTTCCTGTACAAGGATGATGGAGTGCAAAGCCATATGTGATATCTATTAAGTGCTTTAGTAATCTTTTGATAGCAAAATAATTTTCATTGTTAATGGCATAAGTTAATTGTTAAGTGTCATTATCTTATAAATTAGGAGTTTCTGAAGTATTTTAAAGAATTTATTCAAGTCAACTAATTTAACCTATGAAAAGAAACTTTTTATATTGTTTGATAATAACTCTGATGAAAGGCATACATAATGTCACTTCAACCACAAACAACTTGAGATTGAACTCCAGAACAGGAGATAACTTTTATAGTTCTTTTCACCTCACAAACAGCATTTAAGGGTGCTGAAGAAAGAGAGAATCTCTGTGGCCATCGAGCATGGCCTACTCTGTTTGAACTTGAATTTTTTCCTTGATTCCCAGTCTCCCACATGTTGCAGTTCAGTGATGAGTAGATGACAGCTTAGGTATTGACTGTCAGTATAGCGTTCAATCTCTCTAAACTGTAAATATATTGCCATGCATAAAATGCCATCCTTTTACCTCTGAACTTGTAACAACCAATACAATATTATTTTTCTCCTTAGAATAAATCATTTTTGGTGTTTGTCACATCATTCTCAGTTGCAATCAAGAGTTACAATCACTTCATACTTTTGAATCCAGTGAATCATCTCAAGTTGCACATGAATGGCTCTGTTGTATGATGTAATACAACAGCTGCTCTTGCGCTATTTGATCGTACTATAAAACACTTGGATACTGAAACTATGAAACAATAAACTTTACCTACATACTTATATGGGCATGCAGAGAGAAAAAATTAATTTGCAGATATAGAGAGTACCAGAAAAAAAAAAAAAGCTAAACAAACTTAAATTTGCCTGAAGTTTTTTTTTTTTATAAATTTATTTTATTTATTTATTTTTGGCTGTGTTGGGTCTTCCTAGCTGTGTGCGGGCTTTCCCTAGTTGCGGTGCGCAGGCTTCTCATTGTGGTGGCTTCTCTTGTTGCAGAATACGGGCTCTAGGTGCTCGGGCTTCAGTAGTTGTGGCTCACTGACTCTAGAGCGCAGATTCAGTAGTTGTGGCGCACGGGCTTAGTTGCTCTGTGGCATGTGAGATGCCTGGACCAGGGCTCAAACCTATGTCCCCTGCGTTGGAGGCGGATTCTTAACCACTGCGCCACCAGGGAAGCCCATGCCTTAAGATTTTGATCAAAATTAAAATGTATTATTCTAAAATAGATTTTTAAACTAATAAGTACATCTAGGGAGTATATTCTGTTAGGAAGTTTGCATGTGGTAATGTGTGTTTGGAAATGTATGTTCTATCTTCCTGATGGAAATATAAACAACTTAAAATCCATAAAGCAGATGAGTTTTTCTTAGTTGGCAAGAAGAACGGTCTTGGTCAGCAAGATACTTGGAGATCCAGGGATGAGGAAAGGAAGAAGATATATAGATAGAATGTTCTTAGGGCCACAGGACGGAAAGAACTGTGTGAACTTTGTGAATTTGTAGACAAAATTAGAACTGAGAGTATGTATGTATCAGTACAGGTTGCAAAAGAAAAATGATGGCATGCTCAAGAGGGATGATTCAAGAGAGATGCTGGAGATAATGTATACAGTATAAGCAGGTTTTAAGGAAATCAACAAAGAATGATAACACACCCCGTTTCTAGCAACAGCAAGAAACTACTACCAGATCTTAGCCTAAAATAGAAAGGTGGTGAGAGGGGACAGAGGAGAAGTTAAGCCATCCCTGGAAGCTGGTAAGACATAGTTGTAGAATGCTCTCTGGCGAGGTTTGTTACTTGGATAGGGGAGGGCAGCCACTGCAAAACCACACCCTGGCAAGGAAGGAAGTCAGAGACTGAGGGTGCCTTGATTCAGAACTTAAGAGTCAGCTTCCTGAGGCTCAAAAGGTGAAATGACTGAGGTTGCAAAAAGAGAATATCCAGCACACTTATGGAAAAGGGCTAGAGCTCTGGGAAAGTTGGGGAGAATTGACCCTATGAAACCAAGAGCATCTTAGCTTCTGTACTGGTGGGTACTGAGGCAAGAGTAAATAAACCAAATTTTCCAGAATCCATGTTTCCTTCCACCCTCCATGTTGCCATTTTAATTCCTGCACTGGAAGCCAGCAGGGCACATCCTGCAAGTGACTTTTGTCAAGTTCTATTGGTGACAGCCTGATCACTGACTGTTCCTCTTGCCTTTTGTCACTGCCCAAGAGGTGCAAGACTGCCTGCCAGTGGTAGGCTGGGTAAGCTAGAAAGTCAGTAGCTTAATTCAAATATTAAAAATTTTTTTTTTCCACACTGCCCGCATGTGGAATCTTAGTTCCCCAACCAGGGCTTGAAACCATGCCCCCTGCAGTGGAAGTGCAGAGCTCTAACCACTGAACCACCAGGGAATTTCCAAATGTTAAATCTTAGAGATGGTACATGAGAATATGATATTAAAAGATAATAAATATGTTAAAAAATACAGTTGACCCTTAAACAATACAAGTTTGATCTGCATGAGTCCACTTACAGATATTTTTAAATAGTAAATGTTACAGTACTACAAGGTCTGTGGTTGGTTGAACCTGCCAATGCAGAGGAACCACAGATCTGGAGGTCTGACTATAAGTTACATTCAATTAACCCACAGTTGTTCAAGGATTTATATATATATCTGTTTATATAGATATATATAGATAGCAGTTTTCCTATTTTAGAAATTATCCATAATGCCCTCTGAAACTTTAGATAGAGAAGAATCACCTAGCCCATAGCTACTCATACTCTTATGCTGATAGGTTGTTGTAATTCTTTTTCTGAAATTACTGTCCTTATTTGCAAAATGGTATTTATTTAGCTATTTATTTATTTATTGCTTGCTTGCTTGTTTGCTTACTTGCAGCTACATCCAGGTCTGCTTCACCTCCAATATCTTGCTTCTCCCCCCTCGCCCCACACACACTTTTCCCCGCTACAACATGCTATGGCAGTTACCCTCTGAATATGTAACAAGCAGTGCAGTCACCTGTTAAAAGCAGGTTGATTCGAGATCAATAAGACTGGACTGGAGCTTCTATGAAAATATCCAGAGAGAGACAGGAAAAGTGTCAATTAGGAGAGTGATCAGCCTGGTTCAGAGAATACAGTTGGTGGAGAGGGTAAGAGTGATAGCAATTTGTATCCTTCCAAACAATGTCCTTTGGAGATTGCTCTTTGATTCAAGAACACTTGTTAACTTGTTAGTTTCTAGTACCTTTAATCATCAAAAATAACAATAACAGTTAAATATATTTATTCAATGTCTCTATAAAGCATATCAACTTCAGGACATGCACAAAGATTGTGTCTTTGGCTCTAGAATGCTGAGTTACACCAAGTTGATGCTAACGCATGGGCCATCTGGTCACACAGTGGCCTTTCCTTACAGTTGCCTCCTATTTTGTGTTTTAAATGCTACCTTTTGAAAAATCAACTGCATAAGATTACACTTAAAATATTTTGAATTCCAAAAAAATTGTGTATTACTGACCTGTATTAACCATTCAATGAATATTCGCTATCAGTACGCTTTTTACACATGAGCCTTTATTGAACAAATTTATTGAGCATCTACTAAGTTTGTTAACTCATTTATTCTCTGCAAAACTACATGAGTTAGGCAGTATTATTATTTCTACCTAATAAATGAAAACTGAAGCTTAGAAAATTTCTACTTGTGTGACATGGGGCAAGTTAGTAGTAGAGCTAAGATTTGACTTATCTGATGCCAAAGACTGAATTCTTAATTACTATGTTATTTATCAAATGCAGTACTATTTCAAATGTGGAATTGATTCAAAAATAAGTGTACAGGTCAATTAACTGACTGAAAACTATTACTCTCAGGTAGATATACTCTGAGCAGACGTTGATATACATGATGCACAGTGTTACTTGTGCATTGCAGTAGGAACAGCATAGGAGGAAGAGCCAGACTGCTTAGTCTGATGACTGCTCAGCACTTGATGACCTTTGGTTTTGCCACAAAGTGTCTGTGTGCAAAATCATAGAATCTCACTGGGTGAGTTTAAGTTTCATTATTATTCATTGTAGTAAAAACAACACTTAATGATTATTCCGTGATTGCTAAGCAGAGGAATCTACCTACTCTATATATCTTGAAGTTTATAGTAATGAGTATTTAAGAGTATACTTTATATTTTTCTTGCTCAGAAACTTCTAAGATGTGTGTCTGTAAAAGGTAATTTATTCGATCTTAGAGAACACAGCTAACTTTTATTTTACTTTATTGAAAACCTCAAGCCACAGACTTAAGTATTTTAACTATTTTAAACATAACTATTATTATTAACTATTTTAAACATGAACTGTTTTGAAAAGTATTATTACTGGGATAAAAATGTCACATTACTTGTTTCTTTGATGGAAATAAATAATTTGATGATCAGTTACAGTTTTCTTATGTGTGTTCCATAGGCAGATGAGACCTTGAATCTACCTGTAGATCAATTATACTCATTATGTTCTAAGTATCCTGGTTGTAACACAGTACCTAGGAAAGTTTCTGTTATGAAGTTGGAGCTAAATTTAGCTTTGGGGAAACATAAAAAAGCTAGTGAGACTTCCTCTTGTAGATGTAATGGAGTAGCTGAGACCAAACTTCCCTCTTAATGTAACACACAGAAAACAGGACAAAATATGTGAAACAACTACTGTCAGAAAGTGGAAGGCAGTAGGAAGAAGGACTGTGATACTAGAAGCACTTTGTAGACCTCGCTGCTGGGAAGGGAAACCCAAAAAGAGTACAGTGGGCTTTCTGAGGCTGAGGCAGCTGAAATTTGTAGAGTATCGGAGAGAATGGAGCTAGGCCGAAAATGAGGTTTAGAACTATGTCTTGGGGACTCCTTCACTCTCTTGCTGAATAATAAGCTGAGCGAGCATGTGTTGGAGAAATTTCCTCAAGGATAGACAAAGAGCAACCAGGAATCTATAAGCTGGCTTCCAGGGTCTCCTATGGTGGGTCAAACATTCATATTTGCTTCAGCCAGAGTGAAACAGGAATAAACTGTTACATTTTATAATGATAAAGGAGTTAATTCACCTAAATGTGTATGCACACAGTAATAGAGCTTCAAAATCCATGGTTTGCATACTGATAGAAGAGGAAGGAGACATAGGCAACTCTACATTTATAGTGGATATTTCATATATTTCTCTTGGAAATTGATATAAAAGTAGACAGCAAAAGAATAAAAGATGTAGAAGATATGACTACCATTAACTAATATTAAATAATTTACATTTATAGGCTATTGAAGACCTATGAATGTCATTAATTAACTAACTTGAAGTGTGATCTATAGAAATACCACAAAACAATAAAAAATGCACATCCTTTTCAAAAGCTCACATAAATTTACCAAGATAATGTACATTTTTGGTCACAAAATTAGTCCCAACAAAATTAAAATGATTGAAATAATGCAGAATATCTTCATTTACCACAACATAATTAAAATAGGAATCAATAGCAGGAAGATATTTGGAAAATCTTTATATATTTGGAAATTAAACAACAGTCTTCTAAATAACCCATGGATCAAAGAAGAAATCAAAAGAGAAATTAGAAAATATTTTGAAACAGTGAAAATGAAAATGCAAAACATCAAAATTTTGTGGGATGCAGCTAAACAGTACTTAAAGGAAACTTAGAGATTTAAATGATTAAATATAAACAGAAAAAGTAGCCAAAATCACTGATATAATCTTTGTTGTTAAGAAGCTAGAAAAAGAAGAGCAAGTGAAAGTGAAAGTAAGTAAATGAAAGCAAATATGAAAGGTAAGATTGATTTAAAGAAAGTGAACAGACAATAAGAATAATCAGTAAAAACAGACATTTGTTTTTTAAATAAATCCATAAAATTGATAAGCCTTTAGTTAGACTGATCAAGAAAATGAGAGGACACAAACTCTCAGTACTAGAAGTAGAAGAAGAGCTATCACTCAACATCCTGAGATATAAAAGGAATAACTCAGGGATATTATCAACAACTTTATGTCAACATATTTGACAACCCAGATGAAATAACAAATTCCTTGAAAGACATGATTTTTCCAAAACTAATTCAGGAATCTAAAACTTGAATTGTGTTATATCTAAGAGAAATATTTAATTCATAAATAAAAACCTTTTCATAGAGAAAGTGTCAGGCTCAGATATCTCCACTAATGAGTTCTGCCTAACATTTGAAAAAGAATATTACCATTCTTTTCATCAGAAAAGAGATGAAAAGGGAATGCTTCCTAACTTATTTATGAGACCACCATAATTGTGATACCAAATGCAAAACTGTTACAACAAAGAAAAAACTATAGGCCAATATCTATTATGAACACAGATGCAAAAAACTAATATAATAGTAACAAGTTGAAATTCAGCATTATATAAAATGGATAATTCATTATTACCAAGTAAAGTTTATTCAAGGAATGCAAGTTTGATTCAACATTTAGAAATTGATTAAGGTATATAATCATGCTAAAAAATTAAGAAAAGAACCATATGATTATCTCAATAGAGGCAGAAAAAGCATTTAATAAAGTTCAACACACATTCATGATAAAATTCTCAGCAAACTACAAATAGAAGGAATGTTTTCCACTTGATAAAGAACATATTTAAAAAAAAAAATCCTAATGCCTAACATCATACTTAAGTGTTAAACTGATTGCTTTTGACCTAAGATCAAGAACAAGGTAAGAATATCCTCCCTTTACCATTTGATTCAGCATTATACTGGAAGATCTAGCCAGTGCAAAAGCACAGGATAAAGAAATAAAAGGCATATAGATGGAAAGAAAAGAAAATTGTCTTTATTGTCAGACAACTTGATTATATACTTGGAAAATTCTAATAAACTTACCAACAAGCTACTAAAAATAATTAATTTTACAAGGTCACAGAGTACAAAGTCAGCATAATATAATCAATAGTATATGTATATACTAGTAGTTAACACATAAGTAAACTAAATATGATACATAGGAATAGATTTCTAAAAGTATGATCAAGATATGTATACCATGCTGAGATTAATTAAAGAAACCATAAATAAATGGAGAGATATACCAGGTTGCTATACTGAGAGTTTAATATTGATAGGCTAATTGACAAAACTGGAAAACAAATACCAGGTTAGGTAAAAGTATTGTATCAACTCTACATTTACTGAAGTTGATTAGTGTACTGTGGTTATTACATAAGAGGTTATCTCTAGTGTTAGGAAATGCACCCTGAAGTAATTGGGTTAAAGTGCCTCATCTCAAAGACCCCGGAGAACTGGGTATTGTAGGAGAGCAAAATTTTCCACCGCACAATGTCTCTTTGGTATCTGAATATTTTCAAACTGAAAACAGTCAAGGCCCAGAAAGACTCCGGAGTAAACTTTGACCTTCCCCTTTAGCTGCCTAAAGAATTTAGATAAAGGGCCTGTTCACACAATAGAGCTATTGTCAAAGGTATCTGCAAAGAATATGGGCTAGGTATGGTGGGGAAAACTCAGCAGGGCAAACATTTATTTACCAAACATTTGTTTTTCCATCTCCATGTAAATTGCCTTCCTCCCCTTTGAAGTCCAAAACCACTCCCCCACCCCGCATGCTCTTTTGTCTTTAGCTGAAGATAGTGTATCTAAGGTGAGAGTTTTGGCCATTTATGGCAAGTTACTCAGTTTTTCTGGGTCTCTCTCATGTATACATGTTATTAAACTTTTGTTTGATTTTCTCCTGTTAATCTGTCTCATGTCAATATAATTCTTAGACCAGCCAGAAAACCTAGAAAGGTAGAGAAAAATTTATTTCTCCCTGACAGTATATTCAGGAAACTGGAATTTATATGCTTCTACATGTCTGCAGCATGCAGTGCTAGGAGCACAGATGAGAGATGAAGCTATAACACATAAACAGAAACAAGCAAAAGAAAGAGGATGTGGCTGAAATAACAAGGATTTCTTTTCCTTTTTTTATATTTTTCTTTTTTTATTGTTTCTCTTATTTTCCTTGGTGACCTTGTTTCCTCAGCTTGCCCTCTTGCTACCTAGTGACATAAGAAACAAACACAAATATAAGACATGAAAGTAAAAACCTTCCTATGACCTTTTAGGTTAACTTTGAATTACAGTTTCCTACTCTTCATCCCTTTATTTTCTTGCTCTGAGGTATCTTTCTTACCCTTTTAAGTGAGTCTTGGAATTTGCAAACGTCTTAAGGTTTCCGAAAGAACAACTTGGGGAGGGGGGCAGGGAAAAAGATTTAAAAATTAGCAGAAATAGAAATATTCCATGCTTATTTCTGCCATACTTTTGAACACTACATGTGAGTTTCCTTTTCCCTCTATAAGAGTTGAAATAATGTAGAACTAGAATAAAATTTTGCAAATCAAGTTTTTCAAGTGTTATCATAATATAAAGCAGAAATAATAAAGCTCCCATGGAATAAGAATATTATGAAATCATGAATAGCTTTGTGTTTTGCTATTTGTTTTATTCCACTCAACCTGCTATAAGAAAATAGTGTAAACTGGGTGGCTTAGAAAAAACAGAAATTTATTTCTCACAGTTCTGGAGGCTGGAAGTCCTAGATCAAGGTGCCGGCATGGTCATGTTCTTGTTCATAGCTGCATCTTCTCACTGTGTCCTCTTCTGGTGGAAGGGGCTAGGATCTCTGCAGGATTTCTTTTTTTTTTTTTTTAAATAATTTATTTTATTTTTGGCTGCATTGGGTCTTCATTGCTGTGCGCAGGCTTTCTCTAGTTGCGGTGAGCGGGGGCTACTCTTCATTGCAGTGCGTGGGCTTCTCACTGCGGTGGCTTCTCGTTGCGGAGCACAGGCTGTAGGTGCACAGGCTTAAGTAGGTGTGGCTCACGGGTTCTAGAGAGCAGGCTCGGTAGTTGTGGTGCACGGGCTTAGTTGCCCCGTGGCATGTGGGATCTTCCTAGACCAGGGCTCGAACCCATGTCCCCTGCATTGGCAGGTGGATTCTTAACCACTGTGCCACCAGGGAAGCCCTCTGCAGGATCTCTTTTATAAGAGCACTAATCCCAATCATGAGGGCTCCACCCTCATGACCTAATTACCTCCCCAAGTCCCCACCTCCTATTACCATCAACTTTGGGGGTTAGAATTTTAACATATTAATTTTCGGGGGACCAAACATTTAGACCATCGCACTATCTAATGTTTCTTAAGTAAGTGTTGCTTAGTAAGTTTTTCTAGACTTCACTGTTAGCAAACGTACACACATACCAGATAATACTGCCTCCTGTTAGAAGATGAGACTCATATAATTCAACAAGTTTTCCTCTTAATGTTGGTTTCTAGGAAGTACAGAACTATATTTAATAATACTGAGTAATTAATCTAATAAATACTATATGCCTGGTTGCTAGACAATTACCCTTCTCTTATTTGGCTCAATTCCCTTTTTTAATATTATAAGTCAAGTTTAATCATTTTTTGGTAAAAGGAGAGCATGAGGTATTAATGGGGCCCAACAAAATTAATTGTGCTGTTCTAATGCAACTCATTGAGTCCATACACTAAGAAAGGATAAAAGAATGAAGATAGGATGGCTGGCATAAGATAAATAAAGAAATCAGTATCAACTTTAACATCTAGAAAATGTACATTTGTGGATCCCATTATTTTAATTTATAACCAAATATATCATGTGCATTACTGACTGCCTTTAATCACAGGGGTGTCACATATTAAATGATTAAAAAAAAAGTTGCCATGTCAATGCCTTCATAAAAGGAAGCACAGACAAGCATTGCACATACCAAGTATTAATTTGTTTTGCTGTCTCAAAATTCTTTTAAAAATTGTGTTCTAAAGATAGACAGCATACTGTCTTGCTTTTTTGCTGCATGCCTCCCAGAGGTAGTTCTCAAGTGATTGAGGTTGTAAGATCCCACTCAAGAGGGTATAATAAAATGGTCTGTATTCTTTCTTCTATGGCATGAATGATTTAAATGACATGACCTGCCTGTTGCTAGCGAAGGGTATCTGGTGGCTTTGCCCCCACTTCTTTCATTTTAAATTAAGTAGCATATTTTTCTCCCTTCTGGATTCTTCTAAATTATTAGCATTCATATTCTCCATGATTTTCTTTCAACCCACCAACAGAGATAAGGAGAAGAAATGTTTTCTTAAAGGGCATTTTTCCCCACTAGACCCTAATCATGACAGGAGGTGGGGTAATCACTAAGTTGAGAAATTTTCACTTTTTTTTAATTGGAGTCTAGGTGACTTACAATATTATATTAGTTTCAGGTATACAGCATAGTAATGTGATATTTTTATAAATTATACTCCATACAAAGTTATTAGCTTTACATGTTTTTAGTAGAAAGAAGAGAGATTTTGTGTGCTTTTTATTTTTTAATAAAAATCTACTCTAGTTAGTGTTGGAAAAAGTGAGAAAGAAAGATGAAAGAAGAAAAGAAATAGAAAAGAAAGCTGCAAAATGTTAATTGGAAAAATTATGCATACAATCCTTTAAAAGTCTACAATCTTTTTGTTCTAGTTATTATCAATAAAATAGGTTTACAGATATATTATTAGATATGGGAGCAAATATGTCGATATAAGGATATTGTTACAGTATTATTTTAATATGAGTAATTTTAGTAAACCTAAAAATCCAGCTAAAGAAGAATGATTGAATTAGCTATGCTACACACATTATTTTAATGGCTACACATTAAACATTCAAGAAATTTTAAATTCATGATGTATACTTTTTTCCATTCAGTATAAATAAACAAAAATATAAATTTAAAAATATAAATTTAAATGAATTTAAATTCATGATGTTGTATACTTTTTCCATTCAAAATAAATAAACAAAAATATAAAAAAAGACATATATAGGTAAACACAGAAAAATTTGAATGTCATCTTCTAGAGGTGGAACTGAAGTTTCAACCTTTTACCTGATACTCAAGAGGATATTAAGTGGTTCTCCATTATGGTTTTTATATATATATAAAAATATATTATATATATATATAAATATATGAAATTGGCTCACATGATTATGGAGGATGATAAGACCCAAGGATTGCAGTCAGCAAGCTGAGATCCAGGGGAGCTGCTGGTGTAATTCCAGTCTGAAAGCTGGTAGGCTCAAGACCCAACAAGCTTATGTCTCTGTTAAAGTTCTAAGGCAGAAAAATGTCCCAGCTTCAGATAATCAGGCAAGAGGAAATTCCCTCTTATTCAGGGAAGGGTCAGTCTTTTGTTTCATTCAGACCTTCAATTGATTGGATGAGGCCCACCCACGTTAAAGAGAGCAATCTGCTTTACTTTGTCTATTGATTTAAATGTTAGTTATCTGAAAGCACCCTCACAGAAACACACAGAATAATATTTGATCAGATATTTGGCATTCTGTGACTCAATCCAGTCAAGGTGACGCATAAAATTAACCATCATAGACTGCATTTGAAAAGTGAGTAGCTCCATATTAATAGGTAAAGATGGTTAACGTAAAGGTGTGGGCTGGTATGCTGAATCATAAGAAAGCATGCATTTTTGTCAGTACCTTTCCTGGAAACAAAGCAAGGTGACATATGTTCTAAAATTGTGTTTCAATTTGTTTCTCTTTTGTTTTGAGATTCTACTACTCCTTCCAGTGTTCATATTATGCCTTTCAGTTAAGGTTTACAGGGATGTGGTAACTATCCGTTTGTCCCAATTATTACTAACCTTTTTTCTAGGTTATCCTTTTTAAGCTACCAGGGCAAACTGTCAAAGACTTGGAAATAGGCAAAAAGGATTATGGGGTGTCCTTTAGGAGGAGTGCTGGACATTATCTGGTGAACCCTCTAGGGGTTACTTGGTTCCGTAGAGGTGTCTGTAATTGTCTTTGATTGACTAGTCTATTTCACAACTATGTAGAGATAGAAGAAAACTGATAGTAATATTAGTGCTTTCTGTCCAGAGCAATGCAAATTATTCCTGTTCATAATAATGAAATAAATTTCATCTGATATAGAGTATAAATCTCTGTAAATTCACATTTGAACTAATTTCTAGTTCTCTCATTAGTTAACACATTATATAAAAACTTTGATATACGTTCATTTTATAATGTATAAAATATTTATACTTGCATTGTGCCTTTAACTTCTTTGTTAAATTCACTCTTCTTGTAATTACTTCCTCAAAAATCTGTTTTATCCAGTGGATTACAAGCTCAGTGAAGGCAAGGACCACATTTGTCTTGTTTATTGCTGTATCCCCAGGGCTCACTGGTAGAAATTTTGTAGGGCCTCAGAAAATATCCTCATGGTTCCCTGAATTAGTAAATGCAAATGAATCAAAGATATTTCTGAGCAATCAAATGAGTCCTCGGGGAGAAAGTTTCAGTAGTATTAAGAAAGCATTGAATGGCCTCATTAAATCAGAGCATGCAAAGTGTTTACATGCAAAGTTTATAATGAAAAAGCCACTATTTAAAGAGCTCTTTGAATTTCATTGCTGGGAAACCACAGTGTGGCAGGGCAGGAATAAAGACGTAGACATAGAGAATGGACTTGAGGACACGGGGTGGGGGTGGGGAGAGGGGGAAGCTGGGGCGAGGTGAGACTAGCATCAACATATATACACTACCAAATGTAAAATAGATAGCTAGTGGGAAGCAGCAGCATAGCAGAGGGAGATCAGCTCGGTGCTTTGTGACAACCTAGAGGTGTGGGATAGGGACAGTGGGAGGGAGGCTCAAGAGGGGGGGATATGGGCAGATATGTATACATATGGCTGATTCACTTTGTTGTACAACAGAAACTAACACACTTTTGTGAAGCAATTATACTCCAATAAAGATGTATTAAAAAAAAAAGGCATTGACTACCCTACTGCCACAACTGGGAGCAGAAACGTCTTGAATAACAATTTGAGGTCATTTTTTATAATTCGTGTACTTAGGGATTTTTTTTTATAAATTTATTTTATTTTTATGTATTTTTGGCTGTGTTGGGTCTTTGTTGCTGCATGCGGGCTTTCTCTAGTTGCAGTGAAGGGGGGCTACTCTTTGTTGTGGTGCATGGGCTTCTCACTGTGGTGGCTTCTCTTCTTGCGGAGCATGGGCTCTAGGTGCGTGGGCTTCAGTAGTTGTGGCTCGCAGGCTTCAGTAGTTGTGGCTCGTGGGCTCTAGAGCACAGGCTTAGTAGTTGTGACGCACAGGCTTAATTGCTTCTCGGCATGTGGGATCTTCCCAGACCAGGGCCCGAACCCGTATCCCCTGCATTGGCAAGCGGATTCTTAACCACCGCGCCACCAGAGAAGCCCTTGTGTACCTAGGGATTTTAAAGAACACATTTCTTATTCATTTTCCATATTTTTAAAAATTTTCATGTTTAAAGATGACTTTTGTTATCTTTTTTTCAATTAAAAATTTCTGATTCCTGTAGAATATTTTAAGGAACTAAAGCCAAGCCCATGAAATATTTGAGCCTTTTTCACATCATCTAGTCAGACCTAGATCCCTTGCAAACTGATGGTTTGCTTAGTACTATGTAGGTGATTTTATAAAGGCTGATGGAAACTGAAAATATATCTTTCCTGATAGACTCAGTGCTCTTGTTAATATTAATATCTAAACTCCTGACACTGAAGTTCTCAATAAACATTGAAAAAAAAAAAAAGCTACCATTTCTTTGCTCTGTAACATCGGTAATAAAATTTATTACTCTGTGTCTATCTGTGGTATTTTCATGTTGTAGAGGCAGAGAGACAAGAAAAAAACACTTACTATAGAAGTAATATATTTCTTCCATAGAAGACAGCAAAAACAAGAAAAAAAGGCCTTTGAAAATCAATTTGTAATTCCAATTATGCATTAGGAAACTAACATTCACAGAGCATTAAACTTACATTAAGGTGTTAAAATATCCAAAGATCTTTCTGGTACTGTGTCCTCTTTACTAAGAATTCTAAACCATAAACATGATACCTATTGGAAAGCTGTTTTGCCTTGCACCAATATATTCAGTAACAGTGAGAGTCTCAGATGCCTTTTTTAGCATAACTCCTGAGTACTTCCTTTTAATTTTTTCCTTCCAATCCCAAAACATTTTTGATGAGTTAATTATCATTTCCAAGTGACAAATCTCACCCTCCAATAAATGATATTGGGTAGATTAAATCTCTGTGATTACCATCTAGATTTGTCTAATCAGTAATTAATATGTTTAAAATTTTAATAAGATGGAAATGGTCAAAGAAAATGGAGATAGCCTCATCTACTGCCACGGTTTCTCTTACCTGTTTATAAATTCATAACCTGCAGTAGCTTGCTGAAGCCTACTTTTTAAAATGGAAAATCATAAGGCACTCTGCAACAAAACAGGATGTGCTTATGGGTGGATTAAGATCGGAGTCTGAATTCTGAATGCACCACCAAGTGAATAGCCCAAGGGCATATGATGATTAACTTCTCTGACCTTCATTTTCCTTAGCTATAGGAATGGGATTGAGGATTGAATGGAGAAATGCATGTAAAGCACACTGCACAGTATTTGATCCATACCCCGCACTAAAATGTGGCAGAATTAACTGAATTTATTAATACTCTTGATTACCAAAAGGAGTTGCTATGGCTATCTTCTTGACTGAAACAGTTGTTTCAGCAAAAACTCTTACACACATTTCTTTAGAAGCTTTTCATGAAATAGAAGAGATGTCCAGGAAGATCACCAGAGGGAGAAACAAGGGAAATCAAAACATAAAACGGAAACTTGACAAAGAGAATAACAAATCCAGGCAAAATAAGGCAATGACGGAAGAAAAAAAAATACCAAGTGATATTTTGTGTCTCGTTGAATTGGTCAGCTATTCATTTGTTACTTGATTTTTCAGTATGTATATGGCAATAAAATGGGCGGTTGAGGGAAGTGGATAGTTTCCATAACAACAGAACTGATAGCCTAGAAAATTGAGGCAATCTTACTATTTATGGGCTGTGTGTCTTCAGGCAAGGCACTTGATTAATCTGGGTTACTTAGTTCATTTGAGAGTCTTGAAGGAAATGCATGCTTAGCTTCTTTTCAGCTTAAACATTTCTATAGTCTATGATTCTTTGAATTCTGTGTCCCCATTTTAATCTGCTGGCCTTAATTTTACCTGAGTCATTGGTCAAATAACCAAAATTTTTACTCTTAAATCATTCTTTTCTCCTCAGTTCTGTAACATTTGTCCCATATCCCCTTTTACCCTGTTATTACAGGAAATACACTTGGTTGGTTTCTGAGGAAGAGACAAGTGCATACCTAGAGAGTATCTTCAAAGTAAAATAGTGTTTAGTCATGAAATTCTTCTGTATCAACCTTACCAACTTGGATAAGCTATGTTGTAATTGACCATACTTCATAATCGCATAGAAAATGAATGTCATAACTAATGCTGAAGGTCTATGAAATAATCATCTGTGTGGCATCTTAACCATCTCTCCCTACCCGCCCCCCCCCAACTGTTTTTTAGAAAACAGATTAAGAGTCTTGTGTGTGTGAATCCCAGAGTTCCTATATGAAAAGAAAAATAACAATCAAATTACATTTTGTGGATTTATTTGTGTTTGTTAGGTAGGCCAAATAGTGAAACTCATAAGGTAGATAAGGCTGTCTAAACCTATCCTTCTCAAACTTTGATTTGCAGACAGATTACCTAAGAGACTGTTAAAATCATGCAGATTCTGATCCAGTAGGTCTGGGGTAGAAACTGAGATCCTGAATTTCTAAACAAGCTCCCAGGCAATGCTGATGCACCCGGTCTGAGGGTCAGGTTCAGAGTGATGAAGGTCTAGGCTGAGTAGTCCTGGCCCCACCTGAAACCCCCATAAATGCATGGTTAAGGTGAAGTAAATGCAGCTGCTCGAGATGGTTTTTTTCGAGGTGTGCCCACAGGATAGTTTGTCTTTCAGTTTCCTTCTCTGAAAGAGGATGGAATTTTACCTGTTTTGGCAAACAGTTAAACTATCCAGTGGAACAATGACACAAAATGTTTGCAAAAGTCTATTAGTAGAAAGTTACTGAATTCCATAGATTCCAGTGATGTATTCCACTTAAGGGTAGAAGAATCTTCTGAGCGTCTGGCTTGGAACTGCTACAGATGGGTAAAAGAAAACAAGGCAAGAATTTAAAAAATCTTTGTAGGTGCTTTGAAGGGCTTCAGGAGGTGTATATTTGTCTTGGGTTAAGCTATCCAACATCTACATAAGAATTGAGGCTCAAGAGATGTCATCAGTAATCAATTATATCAAATACGTGAGCAAACTCTTGATTAATTTTATTAGAATTTCAAATACCTGTGTTGTCTTCATCTTTCCCGTTAAGAATAAAGAGAAAAAATTGGTGATAGGAATGTAGAGAGTAATTAAATTTCCAGGCTTGGGGCTCACAGTCCTGAGCTGGGATCTTAGCTTTGTACACTACCAGTTATGTCACATGGCATCTCTGAAGTTTGATTTCCTCCATTATAGAGTAAGGAGTTGTGGTAATTAATAGCACTGATATCACAGGGCCACTGTGAGGATTAAATGAGATTATGCATATAAAAGTTTTCATACTATGTTTTGTCATATGGGAAATGATAAAAAAATAAAATCTTATACCGCAAAATGCACACATACACAAACTCAAACAGAAAACCAAAAAGTTAATACAAAACCGAACCTCCTAAAAGAGAAGTTGCCTTTTTTATTAGTTTCCAAAATCTTAGTTTAGGAACAACATATTTCAAGTGTTCTCAAGGCTGCCACTATTACATGCTGCTAAATTTTTCCTTTTCTTGAAATCCGAAAGCTCAATTCCTAGTGTTTACTATGATGGCCACAGGGATGCACTGTGCTTCTTTCAGAGTGTCTTTGAAAACATCAATTTGGCAGATGGGGCATTTGGACCAGAACTTAAACTGAGGAAGAATAGCCCAGAAAGAGAGGGGATTTAGTTGAAAACACCTAGGACTTAAAGGCAGAGAGACCGGAATGAAAATCCTGGTTCTAGCAAGTCTTAAAACCTCAACAAGCCTCATCTGTAAAATGGAGGTCACAGACCTCACTTCAAAGTAAGTTATGAAGATGAAAGAGGTGGCGGGTAAGAAATATAAAAAAGAAATGCCCAATAAATGTGTGTCCTGGTAGCAAATTATTTTGGAAAGATCCTCACTTTGCAGAGTCCAGTTTGATAAGCTTTTCCTCATCCTAATTTCTCAGAGAAATGTTGAATTCTGTGACCTAGAATTCCCAAAAGATTGTTGTAGTAAATAAAGGGGTTTTCTGTTCACTTCCAGGTAACCAAAATATCAACCATGTTCACAACCATTTGAATTAATTGATATTTTATAGTATGATCCATTCAAAACTGTGATTCACAATTGTAGCCCTAAGTTGGGGAGTGGTGGTGCGTAGCAGGGAATAGGCATATCCTTTAATCTTACTCCTGGGCTGGCATTGGGCAGAAAGCATAGAGTGCTTGGCCGCCTATAACCTGTTCCAAGGTCCTTCCTAATATCTGTGCTTTTGAATATTGGCTTCTCAACTTGGTAGATTGAACTGGATCAGGGTATAAGACTTTTCAACATAAAAGGGTAAAACCTGAGATTTCAGAAATAGTCAAGATTATGCCCTTAGAACATTACCTAAGCCTTGGAAAGAAATACATATACAGTAGCACAAGGCTGGTCAATATTCAGAGATTCAATAAAAAGACTGATCAAGACATATGATGAAGCACATTTTCTCCTCAAATCCGGGAAGAGTTTTGACATTTTCCTTTTTGCCATAATAGAATGCACTTCCAGTACTGTAGTGGAATCCTCTCAGGGTGAAGTCATTTATCATAAGGCTACGTGCATAAGCTGTCTTTCTTCATTCTGATTCTCAGACTGGAACTTTTGGTGGACTCTGAAATGTATAGTTATAATTAAGATATGTTTCTAACATTCTGATGGTAAACCTTCTCTCCAATTCTGACTCCAGGTTACCTATATCAATTCCATGAATTTCTACCCTAACCAACAGCAGTCTCATGGTATAGATGGCAGCATTTTGCTGTATTAAAAAAAAAAAAAAAAAAAAAAATATATATATATATATATATATATATATATATGAAGTTTAAGATCACATGGCTTTTAATTGAAAAAAATCTGATTTTGAGCCTATTAGCAATAAAAATAAGAACAACTGCCATTTTTGAGTGAGTATGTGTGAGGCACTCTGCCAAATACCGCATACATAATTGCATTTATTCTTCACTAGACTCCTTCCAGGAAGATGCTTTTATCCTCATGTTGTAGTTTAGGAAACTGACAAAGCTTAAAACCATCATCCATACCCAGGAATGCCTGGTGCAAATGTATATGGTTATTTCTGAAATTTTCCAGAGCCTAATATAATTGGAAAAATTAGCAGTGTAATTTGAGTAGAAATACTTAAAATGAGAGGACTTCCACTTCTGGGAAGATGGAATAGATGTACTTTTCTCTATTTCATTTGATACACACAACTAAAACCCCTGGCTATTATATATAAAGGAAACATAGGAAGACTCTGGAAGTTAGAAAAAAGGAAGACTGGCTAGGAATTTGGGGACCCAAGGAATGACATGGTAGTGAATTCCTTAGGTTTTCTTTTTGTCTCATATTTCCCAGACTTGGAGCTGAAAAAGCCAGCAATCTGGAAATGCCAATGGGCATAAGAAAAAAAAAAAAAAAGGTTCAAACGAAAGCCTTTTATCTCTAGCTAAAAAAACAAAATGAAGGGGCAGCCCAACAAAACAGAGGAAAAAAGTTAGACTACAATACTTTTATTTCAGCCAAATGTCTTTGAAAAAGCCATGGCCCCATTCCTACCCCCACTAGTAAAGACCTAGTGGGGAGCCTAGGAGCTCTTACCTGGCTGTAGTTAAGGCACCTTAACCCCACTGATGAGATGGTGTTAGAGAAGACTGAGTTGGGAGCTGTAACTTTCATTCCTACAATGAATAATGAGACCACCCTTTTCTCCTTCGTAGAGAAACCACATGGGAAGCCTGGACTTACATTCCCACTCATCATTAATGGGGTGCTCTTCCTCCTACTCTCCACACTAGGGTGGTATCAAGGAGACCTATGAGATAATTAGGAATTTCACCATTGCCCAGCAACAACAAGGCCATTCCCCCAACCTTGGTGTGAATGGAAGCCACATGGGGAGAAGTAACAAGGCACATCTACATCACCCATGCTAAGAGTTATCAGTGGAGGCCTAGTGAGGAAGTGGAAAGCCCATTGCTGTCCAGAAGTAAAGAGGAGTTCCCTCCCTTGGGTATCACTGGGGGCCAAGTGGGAAACCTGGATGTCTGTATCTACCTGGCGGTAATGAGGCACTACCACTTCTTCCCATTCCATAGTAATGTCAGAAGAAGCCAGCTAAACAGAAATTTAATTAAGATCCACAGTTTTATAACATCATATTCACAATTTCTAGGTTTCAGTAAAGAAATAACTTGTATTACCAAGAATCAGAAAGATCCCAACCTGAATGAAAAAAGGCAGTCAATAGGCACCAATGCTGAGATGACACTTGTCATCTTTAATGTCTGTCATAGATATTAAAATTATCTGACAAATATTTTAAAGCAGTCATATAAGAATGTTTCAATGAGTAATAATGAATGCACTTGAAACAAATTAAAAAATAGTCACAGTAAGAACTAGGTATTCTCAGCAAGAAGTAGATGATATAGAGAACCAAATGGAAATTTATAACTGGAAAATTCAGTAACTGAAATGAAATACTCAATAAATTGCTTTAACAGCCAAATGGAGGAGACCAAAGAAAGAATCAATGAACTTGACAATTAGAACAAAAGAAATTACACAATCTGAACAGCATGAAGAAACTACACTTAAAAATAAGAAGAGCCTCAGAGATATATTCCCTGTGGGAATAAAACAGAAGATCTAATATCCGTGGCATTGGAGTCCAAGCTAAGGAAGAAAAAGAGGGTGGGGCTGAAAAAGTACTTGAAAAAGAAATGACAGAAAAATTCTCAAATTTGGCGAAAGACAAATTTATAGATTCAAGAATCTGAGAGAAATCCAAAAAGGATAATTCCAAATAAACCCATCCCAAGACACATTATGGTCAGACTTCTGAAAAATAAAGACAAGCAAATCTCGAAAACAGAAAGAAATTACACCTTATCTATGGGGGACAAATAATTCAAATTACAATGATTTTCTCATGAGAGATTAATAATGTAGTGTCACTTGCCAAAAGGACGTGACACAACATTTTTCAAGTGCTGTGAGAAAAGAAATGTCAACCTAGAATCCTATTATCAGGCAAAATATCCTTCAGAAATGAAGGGGAAAAGAAGACATTGTCATAATGAAGGAAAATCAAGAGAATTTGTCTCCAGTAAATCTACCCTAGACGAATGGCTAAAGGAATTTCTCTAAATGGAAAGGAGATGGTAAAAGAAAGAGTTTTGGAACATCAGAAAGGAAGAAAGAACAATGGAAAGAGTGAAAAATGAGTAAATATTTTCCTTCTCCTCTTGAATTTCCTATATTATGTTTGACATTTGGAGCAAAAATTAAACACTGTCTGATGTGGTTCTAATGTTTATAGAGAAAATATTTAAAACAATCTTATCACTGAAGGGGAATGGTGATGGGATGAAAATAGTGTTGTGAGGAATATATATAGTACTAAATACATGTGTAATAAAAGGGGAAAGTCCTAAACGAATAATCTAAGCTCCAACCTCAAGAACTTAGAAAATAAAGAGTGAAATAACACCAATTCTACACAGTGTCATCTTGGAAATAAGAAAGAAGAAACACTTTCTACTTTATTTTATAAAGTTAGTATTACATGGGTACAAAAATCAATGAAGTACAGTACAAAAAAAAATAAAACTCATTATAAACCAGTATCCCTCATGAATGCAGATGCAAAAATCTTTAACAAAATATTAGCAAATAAAATGTAACAATATATAAAAGAATTATATACCATCATCACAGATAAAAGACTAGTTTGATATTAGAAAATCAAACAATGTAGTCCACCATATTACAGGCTAAAGAAGAAATATCACCTGATGAAATCAATTAACGCAGTAAAAGTATTTGAAAAAACTCAACCAACGTCCATTTATGATATAAACTATTAAAAATAGGAATAAGGAAAACCTTCCTCATACTGATAAAAAACATATACAAAAATTCTACAGCTAACAGTATACTTAATGGTGAAGACAATTGTTTCTGATCTTAGGTGGTCACTAAATAGGTCTTTCCCTCTAAGTTCAGAAACAATTAAGACAAAAACAATTAAGTAGACCATTCCCTCTAAGTTCTCTCTGTAAAAGAACAACACAAGGGATCCTTGTGGTGATGGAAATGTTCTGTATCTGGAATATCAATGTCAATATCCTGGTTGTGATGTTGTTCTACAGATTTGCAAGATACAGGCACACCTGTGTTATTGCTTTTTGTTTTATTGCACTTCACAGACATTATGTTTGTTACAAATTGAAGGTTTGTGGCAACCCTGCATCGAGCAAGTCTATGGGAGCCATTTTTCCAACAGCATTTGCTCACTTTGTGTCTCTGTGTCACATTTTGGTAATTCTCACGATATTTCAAACTTTTTCATTATTGTTATATTTGTTATGGTGATCACTTCCAGTGATCATTGATGTTACTATTTAATTGTTTTGGCATTTTTTTATTGATAAAGTATTTTTTAATTAAGGTATATACTTTTTTTTAGACATAATGCTATTGCACACTTAATAGACTACAGTGTAGTTTAAACAGAACTTTTACATACACTGGGAAACCAAAAAATTGGTGTGACTTGCTTTATTGCAATATTTGCTTTATTGTGGTAGTCTGGAACCAAACCCACAATATCTCCAAGGTATGACTGTATTACTGTTGAATGAAACTGGGTAAATGATACACAAGGTCTTTCTATTATTTTATAGAACTACATGTGAATGTAGAACTACAGTTATCTCAAAATATACTTTAAAAAAAACCTGAGGAGCTTTGAAGAGAATATGGCTTTTGAGAATCATTACTTATCAATATTGGTTTGTTGTGATACATGTGCACATTAACATGAGGTGTTTACAATAGGCCAGACTGTGTATAGGGTGTATGGGAACACTCTATGATATTCTGGCAAATTTTCTAAAACTCTTTTAAAGCAAAGACTTTATTAAGTGCTAAATTAATAAATGGAGAAGCTGGGTATATTTATTCGTGCCACTTAACGAATGTTTAAAAAAGAATGTTATTTTCATTAGTTTATTATAGTAAAATTTTTTAAAACAAATCATGTTTATCTGTACATTAGAAATTATATGTTATGTATATATATATATTTAGAAGATTGAGATATATTTACTGAAATTTTTAAAAGTTTATGGTTTTGATAATGAAAAAAATCATTTTGTTTGTCATTGTGTGAAACCTGGTGTCACCTGATACTTTTCACAGGGGAAGTATATATGAACATATATGTATGGATGGCTGTGCTTTTAATAGATTGCATGTAAGGCTCATGATAAGGCCCCCAGGGACCTACAAAAACTCAGCTGTCATTCTGATACTTAGTTTTCAGATCACTAAATCTACCAAAGCATCTTTATTTTCCCCATCATCTTTAGCACATGTCTTCTACGTAGTAGGCGCTTATGTGAGTTAAAGAGAATGAGATCATTTTGTTTCCTTAGAGTACCTCTCTTCTTCCTGTGGTCTCACCACCTCACAGTTGAGACTGTAAAACTTGGCAATTTCCATTCACAGCTTTGAATGATTTAGAATTCTGTTTTGCATTTCAGTTTTGTCTGAACCCATATGGCAAAGTCAAAACTCCAAACAAATCTGATCAATTCTATCTTGTGCTAACCAGTCTCTGTGGCTTGGTAAAGCACTGCAGCCTCCTCACTATGTAATTTTTTCTTCCATGACCATCTATATCTCCATCTTCAGACTCGGATGGGTCTCACAATTGTCTCTGAAACACAGAATAAAAGAGCTCCAGGATGTTCACTTGTTAAGAGTGAGTCTCTAAGAGACCAAGACAGTAAATAAACCAACCTGAAAACACAGAGCTTGTAGTAGTGGAGTAGCATAGTACCTCAACACAGGTACGCTCACCTATACAAGGTTACTCTCGGAGTCAGAGAGCCCACGTTTGGAGTTCATAAATTGTCACTTACTAGCTAACATAAATATTTTCCAAGCAATTAATATTTATCTAGTACTAAGGACTTAACATATATTGTCATATTAAATTCTCCAAACAGTCCTTTGAAGCAAACACTAATATTGTCCCCATTTAGCCTTTCAGCTTAGTTTTCTTTGTCTATAGAAGTGCTGGGCACCCCAAAACCTAGTCATTATTTTCCACAAAGTGTAAATTGCATAGATGAAGATGCAGACTGAAATACGTAGATAGGCTTCAGAGAGGATTTTATATCTGAGCTGTGTCTTAAAGAATGAGTGGGATTTGAACAGAGGCAGCGCATGATGGAAAGGATATTTTGGGATAATAGACCAATCTGTACCAAAAAATCCAAAGGAACTTGTAACCGAATGATTTATTCAGACAACAACACGGCAAAATGTATGACTGGAGAATGTAAGAACGTGTATGATGACTAGAAAGTTGCTTTGGACTTCTTGTGGGTGGTCTTGAATGACAGACAAACAGTCTGGACTTTATTCTCTAGGTGATGAGGCACCGGAATGGGGAAGGCTGTTACCCGCAAGCAGCAGCGTGAATGATTCATTGAAGACGAATCAGAGGGACATGAGGTACGTCTTCTCAGACTAATTGAGGGTGAACATGAGCCTTGAGCTCATTAATATGCTTTGCTCTCTGTTAGACTTTATGTCCTGTGGCTCATTAATTCCCTGTTGATATAGCTTCAGGCTGTGTTTCCTCCTCACTGAGTTCATGGGGAAAAGCTTTTCTTCTCTCTCTTAAAACTATATCAATATGCAGCCTCTCTGGTCCATGAAGTGTTTGCCGATTCCTTTGTAAGCACCTCTGACCCATAAGTGAGTTCAGTTTCAAACTTTAACTTAAGAGCTGGGGGGAAAATAAATAATAATTAAATGTGATCAGATCTGGCTGAGACATGCACGACATCTATTTTCAAGACTTTCCATGTCCAAGACACAGTTTCTTTGTTATGTCATTGACCTTATTTCTCCAGAGGGTGATTTTGGGGGTAATGTTACTGAGCAAAGGGTTTGCTGCCTGAAGCACATAGAAGCCAATATGTTGACAATAGTTTTTGAGATAACAAAGAGTTTTATTGCAGGGTTGACCAGCAAATAGACAAGAGGCAGAGCTCAAATCTGTCTCCCTGATCTGGGGTTCCATCAAACTTTTATGAGTTAGAGGTGGGCGGGTTGGCATGTGGAAGTGCTGGCAGGGTTGGTTTCGATTGGAGGGCTTTGGAACTTGCCCGTTTATGGTGGGGTGTGGTAAAGGGGGCTTCAGTACCAGATCTTCCTGGACAGCAGACCCTTCACTTCGGAAAAGGTTCCTGCCTTCAGGTTCTGGTCATGTCCGGTCCTTTGGTTCCATTGCAGGGAGAAACTTTGGTTCTGGCTGTTACTTGAGGTCAACATTTTCTCCTCTGTTCTGGCTTCAGCTGCATGACTTGCTGTTTTGTTCAGTTATCTCTGAAAAACAATCCAGCATTTTCTTACAAATAGGGTACGGGGCCAGTTTGGGCTGGTTCTGTGGTTACGGTAACTTTTATCATTCAGCATGTTTGTTTGATAAGAAGAGATGGAAGAGGCCAAGGCAAAGTCTTAGGTTATTTTGTAATAAGTTGAAAATGTGTAATGTTTATGCCACTTGCTTATATATAAACACATTAAAAATAAAAAACAAAACAAAACCTGAAGTTAGTAGATGAAGAAGTTAGAACAAATGGAAAATGAGACTTAGAATGAGATGATAAAAATGAGAGTGACACAAGTACTCACAATGTTTGTCTTAAAAACCTCAACACTTGGAAGTGGTGAGCCATAAATCGGGTTCCAACCCTTCCTTAACCACCGCAGAGATCATGAGCCTTCTCAGTGCCCATTGAGGGAAGAAGGGGAAAAACGAAGAACAAAAGCATGTATTCAGAAGCATGCTATTTGTGTTCCGATTTCTCCAATACCCGGTAGTACCCAGGGGAATATTATGGATTATAATGAAAACAGTCCCTTAAAATTATTTTTAGTATAGCTGCCACTTCAGAGAATCTTGCTCAGTTTTACCTGTTAGTGTAAGACTGAAACATTTCAATAACATAAATGCTGTGAGGTTGGGTGGCAGAAAGAAGAATACAGTAAGGCTGTCCAAATGCATAGTTTTCTAATTGTCTTATGTAAGAATATGTTTTAAAGCAGGTATTCTTTAACTCAGTTGTTGGTCTCTAGAGAATCTTTCCTCTTACGTGGTTGGGGCCAATCCCAGATCTGTTAGAACAGTTAATCTTGGACCAAGTTTCTTTCTGGGGTACCATTAAGGTAAACTGGATGCAAAACATACAGCTAAGGAAGCTAATGAACTAATTTGTGATATGGTAATAATAAATACAGTAGTCCCTCAGTATCTGTGGGGGATTAGTTCCAGGAACCCCTGCAGATATCAAAGTCCATAGATGCTCAAGTCCCTTATATAAAATGGTGTAATACAGTTGGCCTTCCTGTATCCATGTGTTCTGCAAAAAAGATTCGAGGTGTGTTGAATTTGGATGCAGAATCCACAAATATGGAGGGCAAATTGGATGTCGGTTTAATGCTGGGAGATTCTGCAAAAACTTTTAGATATTACAGTAATTAATTGTGAAATTTTTAACTTGTTAATTATATTTTTTTGACTTAATAAAATACTTAATTGATTTGTTTTTGTGAAAACAAAACCTAAGCACAAGGTATTTCTCAGAATAGGAGACAACATGATAAAAGAAAATACGGTCCCTGAGGATCCTGAGTGTCTGATATTGGGAGCTGGGGAGGTGGCTGGGGGGAAGCAGAACACATTAGAGACAAACTTCTGCTTCACAGACTTACAAATGGCTGTTCCAACCAATGAAACATGTAAATTGGATACCACCCAACGGTAGGTTAAAAAACAAGAGAGAAAAGTTTTATTTCTTGCTTTCTATGTTGAGCATTTTCAGCATCTTTGATGCACAACCTCACAAAATTATTTACCACAGATGTGCCAGTAATTATGATACATTATAAACATTTATGTTGTATGATGGTCCTCAGTGTCTTCCACCTGTGACCTGGTACCTGCATACCAAGCAGTCATGCAAAGCAGGTAGAAATATAGGCTGCCAACTTAAGATTATGTTCCCCTCTTTTCAGAGCAAGGATGTTTATCTATGGATTTTCCCCCTTAGTTTTCTAAATTGTTATACTTCATTATATTCTTTTAAATCTTAAATATTAACAATTTTAAATAAAAACCTTTCCAAATAGCATGCATGCTTCATTGTCTTCTTAAACCAAGTTAAGATAAATTTACATTTATTTTCTAAATGACCCAGATCTTAATTTATCAACAATTAGGCCATGATGAAATGAGTCTTAATTGGTGGGTATTAATAATGCAAAAGTAGGTTTTGCTTGTGCTAAGTGGTAGCATATGTCTATGTCTTATGAACTCTTGACTTTGCTTAATAACAATAATAATAATAATAATAAAACTACCACATTATAGGTCAAATTGCTGTTCAGCAGTTTTGCTTGCTGATATCAATGTTTCTGCATCTGGTATAAAGTTTTCTTATAGCATACCTACTATACTAGCAACAGCAGTGTTGATAATCACCACCCACAGAAATTATCGAGTACCTAATGTATCCCAGGAACTCCATGAGAAACTTTATATCTAGTGCTTCATTTTCCTTTGCAGTTGCTTATGAGGTAGCTGTTATTAACTCAGGTGAGGAATTATTTAAGATTAGAGAGCTGATTTGTTTGCGATTACTTGGAGTGGAAATTGTTAGTAAACACAAGCTCCTATCTGACTACTTTCAGAGGAGTAGGTCCTGAGGATCAACGCTTTGGAGCAAAGTAGACTGGAGACTTTACCTCATGACTCTCATAGTGACTGTGGGATTGATGATATTGGAGATGTGCCCTCCAGAGAAACAGGATTAAATGTGCTGAAATCCTCAGAATAAGATGTTAGATTCTTTTTTTCTTCTTGAAAGATCATTAAGTTCCCAGAAAATTAGGAAAGAACACAAATTAACACAGTTCTAGAATCCAAATATCTCAAAAGAGATAATAATGTGGTATTCACACAGAAAAGAAAAAAGAAAACAAACACAATGAAATATTGTTTGGAAGGAAATCCTGAGCGTATCTTTCATACAGATAAATAAACTAAACCAAACATTTCTAAATAAAGAAACTCAAATCTCACACTCACAGGGTATTCTGTAGACATATGAAATCTGCATCTCAAACAATGTAAATCATTGTGAATTTTGGATTTGTGGGGGGGAACAGAATCCTTGTCTATAGCTCAGTTCTGTTTATGCTAACTGCTACTGAAATTCAACTTAAGTGGTAGAAGAGGACCAGGATGTGATAAGCTAGAAAGATGAAAGGGCCAAGAAGTCATGATGAGAATATTGTCATAAGTGCTGAAGATGCTATTTAAAAGCTTCAGGGATCAAGAAAAGGAGTTGGTTTGGAGACAAAGAAGTTCATTATTGGCACGTTAATTTTGAGGTGCCCACAGTGCATCCAGAAGGCACTACTCAATAGACAGTTGGTTATTCTGTTCTTAAGATCCAAGGAAAAAACACAGTTGGACCTGATAACTCAGAAGATACTTTCATATGAGCAGCCTGAGGAGGAGATTAGCCACTAGAAGGGAGAAGACAACCCAGGCTAATGCAGTATCACAGAAACCAAGGAGGAAAGGATTTCAAAAAGGATTGGCGGGGGTGGGGGTGAGGGTGGGGTTAGGACTGCCAAATTATTCTTTCAAAAAACACATAACATAATATCAGTGATTCTTTTATGTGAAAATGTGGGTTGAGCCCCACTGTACTAGATCACCAAGTTTGTGGGAAATTCTGGTCTCCCTTTAAGTTTAGTCCTTCTTGACCACTCTTTGAGAACAGTGCATTGAACCTAATCTGTGCTGCGCCTAAACCTTCTGGTTTCTAACCTGGGTGCTTATCTTTTCCCCTTTTAACACTTTTTTCCACCCTTTTAATTATCATTAGTGGCATCTGTCTCAATTTCCACTTTAACTTCTCTCCCACAGTTTTTCTGGTTAGTCCTCACCTTGACCAGGCTGTTTCTCTAGCCTCATATGAGAATGTTTCCCAGTTAAAAATGAACCCTTCACCTGCCTGACCTGTGCTATTCTCAGGGACAAGTTTCCACAGGGCGCACAGGACACAGAAGAAGCCATATTAGGAGTACATACAAGCAACTGGAAACCCCCAAATAATTATTTGTTTTGTTAATCTAACTTTTAATTGTCTAAGCCAAAAGGAAATATTTTTGCTGTTTTAAGTTTTTATATGTAAATTAAGCTATTCTCCCCTTTTACAGCTAGTAAGATTTAGAAAACCTGTCATCATTGACCATCACATTCTTACCTCTTCTATAGATAAAAACCAAAATGCTGAGGGAAAAAAGACAAAGACAGCTTCTGCAAAGGGAAATATGTGTTAACAAATTATACAGTATGCCTGCTGTCTTTGCTCAGGCTGCTCTGTCAAAATACCATAGACTGGGTGGTTTAAACAACAGACGTTTATTTCTCACAGTCCTGGAGGCTGGGAAGTCCAAGATCAAAGTGCAAACAGATTTGATATCTGGGGAGGGCCCCCTTTCTGGCTTGCAAGTGGCTGCCTTCTTGTCATGGCCTTACATGGCCTTTTCTTAGGACTTGCACTCAAGGGAGATCCTCTCCTTCTCCCTCCCCCTCCCCCTCCCTCTCTCCCTCTCTTCCCCTCTCCCCCCTTGGAAAGGCACTTATCCCATCTTGTGAATCCTACCCTCATGACCTCATCTAAACCTCATTATCTCCCCAAAGGGTTCATTTCCAAATACCACCACACTGGGAGTTACAACTTCAACATATGAACTTGAGGGGGACATAAATACTTACTCAGTGAGATTCAGTGAGATGAAAATCTCCCACTTCTCATTTTCCTTCTTGTCTCCTCCTCCCTAGCTGACTTTGGTTTGTTTTGTTGTTGTTTTATAAGCTGTCACGGCACTTGATGCAGACTGAAGCTCCAGGCAATTGCAATTAAATCAGGAAAAAGATATGCATCCACCAAGGTTAACACAAGCTGCAGCTTAATCAGGATGAAACAAACAGAAAAACACATCCAGGACCTCAAAATAAATACAGCCATTTCAATCACATTCTCCTTAGTTTTTTCTCCCCGGTAAACCTTGAAAACATGCACAATCAAAAGTTAAATAAGTTCCCAAATCAATATATATGTCACTAAAATTTTCAAGCTACAAATGTAACATGTCATTACAGTTTATGGGCTATTGTTCTCAATACAAATTATGATAGTATTAAAGGTAAATTTTGATACAATAGAACCTCCTTTTATATAAATTATAGATATATGTATAAACTTAATATTGGTCTAATTAACAGATAAATACCTTAATAGCTCAGTAGCCTCAATCTGTGTTTGAGTACATGTCTCCTTTCAAATTTGATTTTCAGATATAAATTTTAGTAAGTTCCCTTTGGTGCTTTCTCTACAGACTGATCAATCTTACATCTAAGTAGATGTGCCTATTACAGATACATTGAGGATGGTCATTCAAGTATAATAGGGCATATAAACTTCATATTAATAGACTCATTTGCCATGGCATTACATTCATTGTCATCCCTTGCCATTGTTATTTAAATAGCCTCGCGTTTCACTCGGATGCTTTCAAATCTCTATAGGGAACTCTCCATATTATTTCCAGTTATTGTTCTTAAAAAAACTGATTATTAATTTTCTCAAAAAACGTTTTATGGGTCCCTATTTCCTACAGACTAAATTCAAAACTCTTTAGCCCAGTTGGTAGACCCATTCATATTCTGTCCCATGTCCATGTTTTTCCTGATTAAATACTTTCATAGGCATCTACTCCAACAAAGCCTAGACTGCAAGACCTGATGATGTCATCTTTGACTAAGCCTCTACAGCTTGGGACAGTGTTTTCCCTGCCTCCGTATCTTTCAGTTTCCTACTCTATCTACAAGACTGAAGTCAGATCCCATCCTGTTTGTGATGCCTTGCCTGATGCTCCCAGTTAGGCTCACTCCTTCCTTTATAACCTCCAGCAGCAGCACTTCACTTATGCTTTTTGAAATAGCATGTGTTTTGTTCCCCTGCCTTAGTATTAGTCATTTACATGTGCATCTCTCAATCTAAATTTTTAGCATCTTAAGGTAAAGGACAATATCCCATTCATTTCTATATTCTACCTCTACATAATGTAGAATACTACTGGTACCTGGTAGATTTACATTTATTAAGTCATCTTTTTATCCATCTGTCCATTTATTAAATCATTTATTCATCATCTCTCAAATAAACACTAAGCTGTTGTATGTGATATCCAGTGATAATGAGGACACAGAGGATGAACATAACTAAGGTGGTAGTGCCTGCCTTGATTCCACTGACATCCTAGTGCAGACAACAAACTTTAACAAAGCAGTTGCAATGAAATGTGCGATGAGTGTTGGGCATAGCTGGAACATTAGGAAAATGAGAATGACATAGCCTAGAGGTCATAAAAGTCCTCCCTGAAAAAGTGATCTGTATTTTGAAGTTTGAAAGATTAGATAATATTCATCAGTCTAAGAAGTGGCAGGAAGCAGAACAAGAGTATTGAAATAAGTTTTCACTCTGAAGAATAAAAAGAATGTGGAAATCTGAGAAGGTGGAAAGGTGTTTATGGTTATTTTCTGATAGGGTAACTGGGAGAAAAAAATGAAAGAGAAAGACAGAAATAGACCAGAATAGAAGTTTTATGGAATAATCTCTCTTAAGGAGGTAGAAAAGCTATTTAAATTCAGAGTCCAAAAAAACATGGAAATAAAGAGTAGGATTTTAAAAATATTTTATTGTACTGTGACTAATCCACAAGAGGATTTAGAAGGGATGCTAAATAATAGTCAAGTGGTAGGAAAACAGGGAAAATAGGAAGTGCTTCTTTCTAAAACCTCTATGGTAAAAAGCCAAATATGTTTGTTATTACCAAACAACAGTATGACTGTGTGCTTAATTATTTATCTTCAGTAAACTCTGAAAATCTATTCACATTTATTTCTTCATTTCAACTACAACACTTAGTTGGTGTCCAAAAAATACTTGTTGAGTAATAGTGAATATGTAAAATTTTGCGTGTCTTCCGAAATATGTAGAAATTGGCCACATGTTATAGACCCATATGACAGCCCCCACTTTTACATTTCACATCTTTCTGTTGTTCGTTTCTGCTTTATTAGCTTCAAGCCTCGTATTCAGACCACAAAATCAGCCCTAAGGGCATTGTTTGGCTACAAACATCTCTGCTTCAAATGTTATTATCCCACTACTATACTATTACTTCCTGCATCTATTTATTTTCAAAGTTTTCTAAAATTAGGATTCTTGACTTCCTCCCATGTCATTTAGATTTAATTTATTCTCTTAAAAATCACATTCAAGGGCTTCCCTGGTGGCTCAGTGGTTAAGAACCCGCCTGCCAATGCAGGGGACACAGGTTCGAGCCCTGGTCCGGGAAGATCCCACATGCCGTGGAGCGACTAAGCCCATGTTCCACAACTACTCAGCCTGCGCTCTAGAGCCCGCGAGCCACAACTACTGAGCCCACGTGCCACAACTACTGAAGCCTGCATGCCTAGAGCCTGTGCTTTGCAACAAGAGAAGCCACCGCAATGAGAAGCCTGCACACTGCAACGAAGGGTAGCCCCCGCTCGCCTCAACTAGAGAAAGCCCGTGCACAGCAACGAAGACCCAACGCAGCCAAAAATAAATAAATTAAAAAAAAATCACATTCAAGTCAGAATCAGTTATTACTAAATGTTATGTCCCCACCCCTTTTTCTTTTTATTTATTTATTTATTTATTTATTTATTTATTTATTTATTTATTTTTGGCTGTGTTGGGTCTTCGTTTCTATGCAAGGGCTTTCTCTAGTTGCGGCGAGCGGGGGCCACTCCTCATCACGGTGCGCGGGCCTCTCTTGTTGCGGAGCACAGGCTTCAGACGCGCAGGCTCAGTGGTTGTGGCGCCCGGGCCCAGCCACTCCGCGGCACGTGGGATCCTCCCAGACCAGGGCCCGAACCCGTGTCCCCTGCATTGGCAGGCAGATTCTCAACCACTGTGCCACCAGGGAAGCTCCCGCCCCTTTTTCTAATGCTTTCTCCTTTGTTTTGTTCTCTTTTCTATGTTCTTGTTTTTATTTTTAAAAAGAGCCCCAAAGATCAGCTACCTCATCTTCCTCTCTCCGGCTTAAATCCCCTCTGTAGTAATGCCAACTAGTGGTCATTTTGTTCAGTTTAAACACGTTATGGAACAGATGGTTTCCAATCTCCTAATAATTTTGTACAGAGTAATTGTCAAAATAGTCTTCATTTTAATGAACTGAGGTTGGCCAATATTTAACTTTTGTAAATATTGTTCTCCATTATGCTTTCTGGAGACATTAAGAGAAAAATTAAATAAAATGACTCTTGCCAGCATTATTGAATTCCAGTATTTAAAGTCAATTCTTACAGCATCATGTGTTCCTTCAAATACAGTGTATCCAGATGACAGGTAAGGTTTCCTGATCCCTTGAGATTTTCATATGCTTAGGTCAACCACTATCCCTCGTTTTATAGAAGTTTACATCAGCCACCAATATTTCTGGGATTTTATGAGTCATTGGCATTCTCAGGGGATACCTATGCTTTTGGGTTTGTTCTTCTGTATACAGTCATTCTTATCCAAACCTCATTAATCAAGATAGGGAATTAAGCACTTTCCTCAATTCCTTGATTCCATTTAACCTAAATGCTTTGCTCAAGATTGGGTATTCTGTGACTATAGTGGCCTATAAGAGAGGTTTACTTCCCTAAAATGCATCTACTTCAACTTGAACACTTAACTTTCCTCATATTGTCTTTTAACTACCCCAAGATATTTTTCACTAACTTTATTCCATGGCTTTTCAGCCTCTTTTTCTCCTCATTGTTTCATTTTCTCACCCCACTATATTCTCTCTTTTCCTTCCTTACTGAACTTGCGGGCAGATTTTCTTTTTCCCCCTCCTGCTCCTTCTCCTCCTTTCTCTGTCCTCTCCATCATCTCTCTCTTCTCACTATTAGTTCTAGTCTACAAAGTAGATATGAAACTCAGAGACGTTAAGAGATTTGCACAATATCACCTGGCTGGCAAATAGCAGAAGCAAGATTCCTGCTCTGGTCTGTTGGCTGAGTTTAGAATAAGCATTACACTGTTTTCAACAGTTCCTCATATGGCATGGTTCAAGATAACCATGCCTTCTCTAGAGAACACCTACGTACCATCAGTTTTTTATCCATGCATGGTATAGCAGTAATAGCAAGCACTTATGAAGCACTTATGTGCCAGGTATTTTTCTAAACCCTCTGTGTCTGCTAATATATTTAGTTCCCACACAACTCTAAGAATAACATATTTTTCTTTATTCCAAATTTTTAAATGAGGAAACAAACCCACAAAAAGATTAGATTACTAGCACTATGCCCTCTAGCTATTAGGCAGTAGAGCTAGAATTCAATTTCAGGTACTTTAGATTGCCAACCCCATGCTCTTAACTGCCATGCTGGGCTACAGGCTGAACCAAACATTCTTGGTGTCTTTTGGCTAGCTCATTCACCATGGGCCTGCTAGCATACAGACATCATGCTAAGATGCTTATAGACATTATGCATAAGATGGCATTAGCTTATTTGGCATGTATGACAAAGACCATGATAGACAAATAATGAAAAATATTCCTTTTCTCTGTCCTTAGGTTTACAATCCAGTAAAGGAGTTATACACAAATACAATCACTGAAGTTTGGCATGTGGATTTCTCGTTAGATTCTATAGAGGTTCACATATATGATGGGGATGTTGTGGGTACTAGGAGTGAGAATGGTTAACACTAACTTATAGAATCTAGTGAAATATCTTTGAAAAAAGAGAAGTTTGAGCCCAACCTTGAAAGAAAATACGTACTATCGGGACAACTAGAAGGGGAAGCTTGATGTGTGTGATGTCCAGGATATTCTATAAACCTAAGCTTCATGATCTAAGGCCTGGAGGAATAAAATCAAATAGAGGGCAACTCTTTTAAGCCACTTTGAACTGAATTCAATCAAAATTCCCATGATATATTTCTGTAAGTAGCAGTAATTTTAACCTTGTATGTGTACATCTATTTTTATTTAATCTGACCTTTTTACAGTTAATTTAGTTAAATTTGACCCATGATGCCTGCCAGTTAAATAGTTAGATTAGTGGATTAAACAGTTTTATGCTATTTATAAATGCAATCAATGTACCATAGATGCCCTTACAAATGAAGTGAATAAAAGTCCTTTAATACTGAAGTGAACAAGGATAAGCTAAAAGCCATGTGCTATATCACTGTAGTCATTCTTGTTGAATGAAATCTTTACTAATACGGATTTACATACGGATTGCCAGTAGAAAGTATTTTTAAATCAATTATTTTACTTTTGAATAACAGAACACGGAAATAAAATATTGTACCCATTATTGTTCCATTGTCTTTAATTTTGAAACTAAGTGATGTATTGATGTATTTATCTAGAAATAAAAGCTTGCTAACTCATCCATGTTTGTGTACAGAATAGAGCTATGGTCAACATTATGGAATACTAATGCATAGATATATTTTACATGTTATCACGTTTTGTTTATAATTTTTAATTTTGATATAACTTCAAGCCTATAGGAAAGTTGTAAACCCAGTACCCAGATTCACCAGTTCCTTTTTTTGCTCTCTGTGTGTGACTGTACATGTAAAATATATGTTATGCAAATAAAACTAAGCTACATGATCTAGTTTTACACACCCAAACACACACACGGAACTTCTAAAAGATATTCGGGAGGAAGTTATAGGTATCATGCACCTTTTTGTCTAAGTACTTCATTGTGTAATTTCTAAGAAAAAGACATTCTCTTATAAATGTACAGTCCAGTGGTCAAAATATGGAAAATTTACATCGACACAGTACCGTTACATAGTCCATATTTACATTTTGTGAATTTTCCCAGTAATGATTTGTATAGGTATTTCATTCCTAGTTCAGGGTCCAGTCTGGGATTACACATCATATTTAGTTTTCACACATCTTTAGTTTCTTTAATCTGGAAAAGCATTTCAGTTCTTCTTTGCATTTATTGACCTTGAGAATTTTGAAGGGAAGTGGATAATTATTTTAAACTATGTCCTAAATTTGGATTTGTCTGATTTCTCTTAATTATTAGATTCCCCCATTTGCCTTACGTGATGGAATACCACAGAAATAGTGTTGTATCCTTTTCAGTGTGTCATATCATAAAGCACATGATGCCAACTAGTTACAATATTGGTGATGTTAACTTTGATTGCTTGGTGTGTCAGTGAGTTTTCTCTACTATAAAGTTACACTTTCCCCTTGTAATTAATAAGTCATTTGTGGAGAGATACTTTTAAACTATTTCCTTTCTTATCAAACTCTCACTCAGTAGTTTTAGCATCCATTGATGATTTTCCAAGTACACCATTCCCTCTATATTTATTATTTGGCATTCATCTGTAAGGAAAAGTTTTCTTTTCTCCTTCATCTGTTTATTTATTCATTTATTTATCTTTATTATTATGAAATCATGGATTTTTTTTATTACTCAATGAGTAATAATCCATTCCTCTTTTTTTTCTGATGCATAAGTTGTCTCAGTTTTGACCAGTGGAGGTCTCTTCAGCTGGCTACTGTGTCATTTGGACGTGTGTTTATCTTTCTTTATATAATTCATTATTTTATGGCACATCAGGAGTACCAAGTTTATTGTTAACTTTCTTGATCCAACCCTGGATTCAACCTGGATTCTGATTCATTTGAGAGAAGAGTTCCATTTTAAAAACAGGATCTGAAAGCTGTATGTGCTCATTGCTAAGGATATGTCCTTATTTTTAATCCCTTTCAGTGGGAAAAAAAAAAGGGAAAATGTGTGTGGGAGTGGTGTGTGTGGGTGTGTATTTGGATATTCCTATATCTATATTTCCCACTGTTTCTTTATATATTTTTCTATCACATTCTCCCTCTTTCTATCACATTCTCTATCTTCTTTGCAGGTGGATGGTTTGATATTATCCCACATATCACTGAGGAATTGTTCATTTATCTTCATCTTTCTCTTTGTCTTTATTAAATTGATAAATATTTCTTGATTTCTCTTCAAATTCATTGACCTTTTCCTCTGTTACCTCAACTTTGCTATTAAGCTATGCAAATGAACTATTCATTTCAAATATTGCACTTTTCAATTTTATCTTTTTATTGTTTCCATTTTACTGCTAAAATTGTTCATGTGTTCATTCATGACCATCTTTGCTAAAAGTCTATTAACATATTTAAAATAGCTGCTTTAAAGTCCTTGTGTGCAGTTTGCAATATCTGTGCCATTTTGGAGTCAGCTTCTACTTATCATTTTCTCTCTTGATTAAAGGCCACATAGTTCTTATTCTCTGTATATCTAGTATATTTTTATTGCATACTGAACACTGTGGATAAAACATTTTAGACGTACTGGATTGTGTTATCTTCCTCGGAAGAGAATTAATTGGTTTATTAACCAGTTATATTGTCTGGAATCAAACCCCAAATTGTATGGTGGAAATAGGTAAAACTATTAAGTTATTTTTCAGCTTTTTAATTTATGCTTGAAATCTTTCCCTTGGTAGGCACAGTTGAAGAATCAGTCAGTAATCTTGATGCAATTTATTTTCATATGTTTGTGATTCCCCCTCTTGTAGCTTCCTCATTTCCAGGATTACTGCACCCCATACCTCAATTTCAAGCTTGACTTTCCCAACAGTAACCTAGAATAAACTCTTTTATCTTTTAAACTTGAGTCAGCAATCTTCAACACAGGAAAATCCCCTTTGATTCTTTAAAAACAAAATGCAATGGCATGTGGTTTAGGAGAAAAAAAAATGTCACAAAAGAAATCAAAGAAAAATAAAACATTTCACGGATTCCTCTGGTAAAATTCTAGAGTCATGGACATGTATCTCTTCAAGAAAAAACAAAATTCAAGAATTATAGTTGGTGTTTAAAGTATAACATTCTAATGAGTCTCTAAAATATCTTTGGTTGACAGCAAAAACTATTGTTGAGACCCAATCTAGTAACAGTGTGGGCTGGTACATTTCTGTAGATTTGGCCATAGTACCTGGCAGAGACAAATGAAATAATAAGAAAATGATGAGGTTTCTAGGAGATAGTATTAGAAAAAAAAAAAAGTTTAAAAATATTAAAATATTTAGTCTTTAATTTTAAATTATGCCTCTGCACATATGAACTTACTTAGGGAATATACCTAAAATTTTTGAGGTTCACTTATCTTTTGCTCATTTCCTTTTGCCTAAAATAGATGCACACATCTGTCTCATCTGTAAATAACTAAAATTTTGTTTTCTAAAAAGGCATTTCTTTGTAAAGCATCCTTAATGTTTTTCACTTCATTGTGGTGTTATAAGATAAGGATGAAAAGTTCTACAAATTTCCTTTTAGTTCAAATATTCTCTGATGAAGTCACACACAATTATTTTCTAGGAAATCATAATAAACAGAGATTTAGTACAGTCTAAGTTCTCCCGACTAGTACATGGCAATGTCTGGGCTGGAATTTAACTCTCCTAATTTTGAGTAGTGTGCAATTTTTATTGCAGCTGTCTCTCTTGCTTTACTTCACTTCCTCCTTGGGCTATAAATGATACAAATCCTTCCTCAATAAAATGTTTCATGCAAGAACTTCAGGACAGAACATCAGCAGACCTTCTCTAGTTATACATGTATATGACTTAATTTCCACTACATCATCAAGATTGAAAGGAAGAAAGCATTCAGGAGAGGACCCTGCATGCTGCTGGCTTGATGTGGATTTTTAATTCAGCATTTATTAATTGTTATAGCCTGGTGCTGTGCCGGGCACTGGAGAGAGAGTAAAAAATAAGATACAGGGCCTATCTTCATGCAACTCACAGATTGGTGAGCCTTGCGATAAACACGTTCTAGAGACATAAAATGATATAATGGAACAGTGATGGTGGGAGTAACTCTAGTGAGTGATTGCAGAAGGATTCACAGTGGCAAGGTTGCTTGGCCTGCATTTTGAAAGGTAACTAGAACTTGTCTCAGGTACACAAGAGTATAGAATGGCTTTATAGGCTAATATAAACACTGTGGGGCTCCACCCAGACTCCCCTTTAGAACCAAGACATTCATTCTTCCATCTGCTTAGAATGTTGGCTGTTGATAGCTCACAGCGGAGTCTCTTTCTTTGGCTCACTTTCAGCCACAGAAATGCCTTGCTCATAGTTATGCCCCTTCGCAGAATCACACTACATTCAATGACAGGTCAGTTTAAGGTACAAAGTCCTAGGCCCTTTCCCTTAATTTAAGAAAGTATTGACTGAGATTAGCTAAGGCTTCTATTTCAAAGACTGCAGCCTTTGAGTTCAGCTTCTTCCACTATGCAGTTCTACTTCTTTTATACCCTTCCTTTTGTTCCAGAGAGCACTCCCTCGTAAGCTTCCTGCAGTACAATAAAGGTAAGATATCACTGAAGACTTCTTTGTTTCTATCAAATAAAAATAATTTTGTCTTCTTCAGTGATATTTACCTGAGACTTGATGAGGAGAAATAGTTGACTATGATATGAAAGCCTTTCCATATGCTGTTTTCATATACCATTTCCCTTCCTCCTATCTGGCTTTTGTGATCCAAGGTGCTGCCACAGAAAGATCTCCAGATGTGGGGTCACGAGATCTGTATTCAGTTCTTTGTTTTTCCACTTATGTGTGTCTAATATGTAGAATGATTATCTTACTGCAAGTTTTACATTTTCATAAGTACACTTGTATGATCTGTCGCTTGGTTTTGTGAAGAATCCCTTAGCTTTCTGAGCTTCAGTTTTCATAAAAGAAAAGTGGGGAAAGTAATCCTTCATGGTGTACATCTGAGAATCAAAGGTGTTAGGAATACGACAGTCTTTTACAAGGTGTAAAACAAACATCGTATGGTTGGGAATCAGAACAGTGAAGTCCTGGACAAATCAAGTAACTCATTTCACAAAGTATTGGATGGCTGAGTTTTAAAGCTTCAGGCTCTTAATATACTATTCAACACCCTGAAAACATAAAGTTGAGACAGGGGAAAAAATAAGGAAAGGGCTACAGCCTCTTGGAATGGGACTCGAATGCCCATTAAAATACTTCCAGCAGAGGACATAAAACCAATGAGAAGGAGCCATTTACTTTTACTGCTGGGACAGGAGTCATGCAACTGCTTTTACTAACTACAGCTGTTCCCAAGTCTGTCGGAGTACCTAAAATATTTATGATAGCTGTGTCTGAAGGAGACACTGTCTATTGCCAGCAGAAAAACTAACCTGGGTTGGAATGTGTTTGTTACCATTTTCTCGTCTGATAAGTAAAGCAGTGCAAACTCCTCATGTAACACATCAAGAAGAGAAAAATGAGGAAGCCGTGGCACCATGCCAGGAGTAAGAGCTTTGCCAGTTTGGCACTTTGCCTGCCTAGCCTTGGGGATTACCGTGTAGTATATTAAAGTATCAGATTTTTAATTTACCATATTATTTTCCAGATGTTTTTGGTAGAAAGGGACTTCTCAGCAAACACTTCAGTGCTTGTCAGAGAATTACACATTTAATATTACAATGCTCATTATTTTAATTAATGGCAGGAAGAAGTTGCTTGAAGACAATTCTTAGTCACACAAGAAAGGGTGTTAATATTTTATGAGGGGAGGAAATTATCTTTAACACTGATAAATTGGAATGTTCAGAAATTATAATAGAAGCACTATTACTGGAAAAAATGAGCTGGTTGTAGTACCATTTAATGTTGTACACCAATTCTGATAGAAGCATGATGTACTATTAAGAATAACATATATGAAATTGACATTCACCATGCATGAAAGCTCAATAAATAATAGTTCAGTTAGAATTTGGAAACAGATTGATTAATACTGATGGATGCAGGAGACATAAATTCTGTCCTCTGGTCTGTTAGCGACTTTGTGTATGTACACTACAACTGTCATTTATTGAATACTCCCTACGTGTCAGACATTTTGTTAAGCTCTTTACTTACATGTTAGAACTTAAAGCAGCTGTTTGTTACCATTGAAGAAGTGAGGCTCGTGGAATTTAAATAATTGGCTCAAGTTCATTGAATAAATAAGTGGCCAATTCATTCCACATTCTAAGTCTTGAACTATGTTGTAATTACCTTTCTGAGTCTCAGAAAAAAAAAAAAATTAAAAAGCTTAGTTTCTCCAGGTTTTAAATGAATTGGCTGATGTAGGAATTCTAATAGGTCCTGTCCAGTTTTAAAATTCTGAGATTTCCTATGTATTTATTAGTTCCTGCTATGTGCCAGACCTTCTCCTAAGCACTGGGCATCATGATCAATTTCATCCCAGTGTCCTTATTAAGTTCATCCTTTAGATACCTGCTCAATGCTCTCCCTCTTGAACCCCTTAGTTTCTAGCTATGTAGACAGTTCCTTTCTACCAAAGATATTTGGGAAAAAAATATGGTAACATTTCTACACACTGCACTGATCCAACCACAGTGCTCAAGATGAAACGTATATAACTTGAGACATAAACAATTCTTTTCATAGCTTAACTTTGCAAGATGTTAGTTTGCCTGCTGAAGTCCCTCTGATTTGGCCATCACAACAGTCAGTTATTTGGATTCCTCTTTTGCTCCTTAGTAACCAGCCACCTCTTTGGTAGCTCTCCAAACAGGACCGTCTTTCTTGTATGTTAAAGATTTACAACCTTCGTATTATTTATTAGTAAGGTGGACCTTGAGAAGTGTGGTGATTAGTGGCAGCAGTCCCAATGTTAGAAGATGATTTCTTTTTTAACAAACTAATACAAAAGCAAGTAAAACCTCTAAGTCACTCTCATTTATTTTTTCACAGCTTTATTTATCTTGAAGTTTTAATCCACATTGTATGTTATTTTTTGTTTTTATTTTATTTTGTTTATTATTGAAGTATAGTTTATTTACAATGTTGTGTTGGTTTCAGGTGTAGAGCAGAGTGATTCAGAGATATATATAGATATAGATATAGATGTATTCTTTTTCAGATTCTTTTCCCTTATAGGTTATCACAGAATATTGAGTATAGTTCCCTGCGCTATACAGCAGGTCCTTGTTGGTTAGGTATTTTATATATAACAGTGTGTATATGTTCATTCCAACCTTCTAATTTATCCTTCCTCCCCACTTCTCCTTCGGTAACCATAAATTTGTTTTCTATGTCTATGTCTGTTGTCTATGTCTATGTCTATTTTTGTTTTGTAAATAAATTCATTTGTATTTTTTTTTCTTCTTTTAGATTCCGCATATAAGCAATATCATATGGTATTTGTCTTTTTCTGTCTGGCTTACTTCACTTAGTATGATAGTCTCTAGGTCCATCCATGTTGCTGCACATGGCATTATTTCATTTTTTTATGGCTGAGTAGTATTCCATTGTGTGTGTGTGTGTGTGTGTGTGTGTGTACACACACACCACATCTTCTTTATGCATTCATCTGTCAATGGACATTTAGGTAGGACCTCTAAGTCACTGTCACACATTTATATTGCTATAATACTTTCCTGAATAGGAGAGAAAAATGATGGAGACATAGCTAATATGCACATTTGTGGATACATTAATGAAATTTGTTTTTCATAGATACAAATATCAACCATCTTTGTTGTGCCCTAGAAAAAGTTAAGAATGGTGGCTATACTTAAGTGTTAAGATCAATGTGACATCTTCCTCAGTCTTTTAATGTTGAACTCCCCCCCCCAGTAGTGACTGCTAGCACAAGCCTTCCTTAGAGTAGTATGATGGGCAAAATACTAATAATACCCCAGGCTCCACTCCATCTGAACCAACATTATTAGTATACATTGAGACTCACTCTGTGTTTTACTCCCACATTTACAGTCACAGCCTCAACCAGCCCTGAAGGGGTGCTTATATTCCTGGCTCTCCATTCCCCAACACACTTCATTTTGCCACCCAACCCCAAGGCTGGCTTGTATATCACTTTCTTTTCCTAATTACTTTGCCCTTTAGAATGAACATTTATTCTTTTAAAAATAATTATTTCAGCATTTGGAAAGAACAGCACAGAGTATACTTTATGGTTTAAGGGATTCATAAGCAATAAAAATTTACGTTTAAAACTAAATGATAGAGGACTTCTCTGGTGGTGCAGTGGTTAAGAATCCGCCTGCCAATGCAGGGGACACGGGTTTGATCCCTGGTCCGGGAAGATCCCACATGCCGTGGAGCAACTAAGCCCGCAAGCCACAACTACTGAGCCTGCGCTCTAGAGCCCGCAAGCCACAACTACTGAAGCCCATGCACCTAGAGCCCGTGCTCCGCAACAAGAGAAGGCACCGCAATGAGAAGCCCGTGCACCGCAACGAAGAGTAGTCCCCGTTCATGGCAACTAGAGAAAGCCCACGTGCAGCAAAGACCCAACACAGCCAAAAGTAAATAAATAAAATAAATAAATTTATATAAAAAAAAACTAAAAGAACTGTGTGAGCCCTTTAGTTGCCTCATTTCCTCAGCTGTGTAGAGAAAGCCCAAGATAAATGGCACTTTTATCATTTAATATGAATGCTCACATATGTTCTAAATAAACATCAGATGTCAGATATTAGTTACCTTTAAAGGGATAACTGACATTTAGTTTCAGGACATAAGATGCAATGTCTAGCTGTCACAAAATCTTGACTTGTAATTCAAGGGTTATTAAAACCATTAGTTGTCAACTTCTATGATAATTTTCTTCGAAGACTGCAGTTTCACCCACTTCCAGGAAAGATGATTTCTTTCAATTCCATGAAGAAACTAAACTTCTCAAGACAGACTCAAACACATTCCCAGGATAGTGTTTCATATTCAGTCAGAAACATATAGGGAACTGGATATAACAAAAGCCATTTATTGAGGTGTCTTTGTTTCAAAAGGGTCCTAAAGAACTTCTTTGATACCTGCTTCATCAGACTTTTTATGTTTGTGCACACATAGAATATTGACTCTCCTATTGTTGTACCTGACATGGGTTTGCCAAGAAGACAGAAAGTAAATATTTGAGTTCACATATTCACAGGTTTAATGTTTTAATACAACTCCCTCACCAATTTTCTTTGTATCAAAATTTCAACTTGGGGTTTACAAGTTATGGGTGTCTTATATTCCAGTTCACATTAATGCTGAAGATTTCTGATAGTACTTTGGGACTGAATAAATCTAAGAACTTTGCAGATTCCAAACTTAATTTACCTATTTGAAGAAGGTAAGAAAAGGAAATTACTATATTAGGGAGGAGGCATAAGCATGCTCTGTATTTTCCTTCAAGAGAGCAAAGGCTGTCTATGATGGGCTAAATAATTATTTGATATCCAGTTTGATGTGATGTCATGTAGTACCTTTCTAAACTCAAGTACCTTTCTTATATCAAAATTATTAAGGACTATCCATACTTTGGAAATTATTCTTCTGAGATCATTAGTTTCTTCTTTAATGTCTGTCTCTTTTATCATTTCTTAAAGATAAAGTGAAAACTCTTTTCAAAATAGTTCTGTTGTCTTGATACCGGAACACATATTGAATAAAGCTCATAATGTCTCATTCTTGGGGACATTATAATTGTCTGGCATATGAGCATGTACATTTTTGTGTCACTGAGGAAATCTCAATGGGGCTAATTAATAGAAAAATTATTCACTTTAGTAAGAACATTTTTTTCTTTCTTTCAGTGGAGGACATTTTTCTTCTGATTAATAATTCTCCCTGAACAAAAATATTTTCTAATATCATCATAGTTTTTTGTCTCTTATTTTTTTGACCCTAGACAGCTAAGAGACAGTGATTATGTTGACTGGATTTCAGTGTTTGTTATAATTATATGCTTAACTGCTATGAGTGACTACATAAACCCTTTCTATTATAGTGTTGAGGAATTATTTTCAGTCCTGATACAATATTGCTCATGTTACCATAACCGATACTTTACAATTTGTTAACTGTCACAGTCTTCATTTTTCTCCAGGTGTTGCTGTTGTGTTGCACAATAAGTATGGAGATTCTCTTTGTTGCTTGCTTGATTAAAATAATGGGAACACATACAGTGAAAAGAATATTCCAGTACAATTCACTCATTAGCATAGCTTCCTTTTATGAGTATCGTTCTTCTAGTAGCATCACAAAGAATATTAGTTTGTGTGTTCTCAGAGGTGATTTACAAAACTCATTAAATATATGGAAATTATTTTAGGAACTATCTAAATCAAATTTAGGAGTGGCAATAAATCCTATGTATAATTTCAAACAGTACACATGTCATGTGAAGTAAAGCTCTTGAGTAAACAGAGAAAAGTGAGCCTGATTTTACAAGACAGACAACATTTTAACTGTTTTTCATGATGCTTTATAAATTTGGATTCAGAAAATATGATCATCTTACTTGGAAACGAGAATGTGGAAAAGCATATGAAGTTTTTAGCTAGTGAACTCGTTGTATGCATATAACTATGTACAGAGGAGAGTAAATTGTACATAGTAAAGTGTGTAGTAATGGTTCTCATCTCTGAAAAGATTTAAATTACTCCACACTCCCAACCTTACCAAGATGTTGCTAAAATAAATTAAAAATAAATTCTCTCTAAAAAGAGAACATACCAGTGTGATCGTTGTAGAATTATATCATGAATATGTACCTTAGCAGTGCAGGCTGCTTTAGGTGTGATAGTCTTTGAGCACATTAGAGAAGCACTGAAAATATATAAAGGGCTTGTGCTTAAATCATTGAAGTCCCATGCACTCTAGTTAATACATTATTGTTTTGAGTATGCACAATTCATAGTTTTGATCAATTCCTTGAAAACACTTATTGATAAATATTTGGTTATTTGTGTGAAGATTTTGTCCTTGATTCCAAAGGCACTCTTTTTCATCATAAGTTGAAAAAAATGTTTTAGTTATGCAAGATGAATAAGTTCTAGAAATCCACTGTACAATATTGTTCCTATACTGAACATTACTGTATTGTATACTTAAACATTTGAGGGTAGATCTCATGTTAAGTGTTCTTAACACAACTTTAAAAATGTAAGTATATAGATATATATTTTTTAATGGATTCATGCATTTTTATGTCAGATGAATAGACCATAAGTAATTGCCTTGATCTGATTTACATGAAGCTTGAGCTTACATTTTCATTCATATATTTAAACTTAAATCACTTCCTCTTATTCTTCTTGAATATGTTAAAATATAAGCATCCCAGAAAACACTGACATAGACGATTCCCCTGTAAGGGTGTTCCTCCAGAGCAGAATGAGTATCTTAATAACATTTATATTTCAAGCCACAAGCATAGTGCCCAGTTTGCTGTGGTATTAAAAAAAAATATGCTGACATGATAGTGGAGTACTTTGAAAAGTTATTTTGTTATAAATGTGTTACAACAGATTAAGCTCTAAGTTGATATCTTGTTTCTGGTGGTTCAGGCTTTTCCAAAGAAATCCTTATAGATTTTCCTTCACCTCTCAAATTATCATCCTTAGTCAGTATTGATTAAGTCTCTTTTTTAGCTCTATTTCCTTGTACACACTGTGCAAAGCAAGTTCAATCAGTATAGCTTCTTCTCTTAAAGAGCCTTACACCTAAGAACACACCAATAGTCACGTCTTAAGAGAGGTGTCTTCATCACCTCTTGGTGTCCCATTTTTTATCTCCGAGAAAGGATATTTGTGATGCTCAAGAGGGAAGATGTCAGAAGATAGAACAGGGGCTTCCCACACTTTGGGTCTTTATATAACTCTGACTGCTAAAGTAAATGTCTCTGTGAAAGAGCCAGAGAATATAGTATTGTTTGCTTTGAAAAAAAACTTCTCCTCTATGTCAAGCTTGGAAATTTGTGATAACGCTTTGGAAATAGCTGAGTGCACAGAAAGCGTTAGCTGACGATGTGATATCATTTTGAATCTTCATGGGCTAGTTTATGATTGTAATGTACTCAAAAAACTCTTTCCTTATGTCGGCTTCAGTTAAAACATTTGTGTAGTGAGGAGTAAAACGTAGCTGTGGATAGAACAGATCAATTAAAATGCTTTTCATAGTATTTTGTTAGAAATTTAACATCATAAAAGTCTTAGTGCAAATATTTTAAAGATAATAATGGAGATTATAATGATGTTGCTAATGATAGTGATAATATGATTTCCAGTGTTTTGAGCACACGCTTGGCTACATACTATCTGAAACGCTTTGTAACTATTACATAAATGTAATCTTCACAGTAATTCCACAACATAGTTAAACATCTTCAAGCCAGCTTGACTATAAAAACCCCTCTAGTGATTTTCTCTAGATATATTTTCTTCTCTGTATACCCTTAGTTAGGTAGGCAAAGAAGGTTTGGGATGGTGACAGATATGGTAATGTCCTGAATTTGTCTTTCTGGCCTACAGAAAATTTCTGTCTCCCTGTTGAAAGTTTGTTTTGTTGTTTGCTGATGACTTGATCTCAGAGGATAGAATGAAGTAAGAAACAGACATTTATCACACATTTTACAGAATTACTACTCATGGTATTGAACCATGAAAATTCAATATTAATGCTTGAAGTTTTTACAAACCAGCTTAAAGTAAAAAGTGACTGAAATACGGAAAGCAGTAATTAAGTTTTAAGCATTTATTTAAACAGTTATTTCATGCTGCATTCCTTATATAAGTTGGCTTCTTGCATCTTCACTTGCAGATTATTGGAACCTTGGGGTTAACATCATTTCTCATTTTTTTTTTTAAGTTTGTTTAGTACTCAATAAACATTTGAAATAATACTATACAACCATTTTGTCATCTATTAATGTAATAGTACATTTTCTATTTGAAAACAACCTCCCTCTAAAGGGCAAATTGACAGAAAATAAGGCAGCCTGCACAAGTAAGAGTAAAAGCTGCTAAATTATAAAATGTCAGGCTCTTATAGCCAGTGAAGATATTTACTGGTTAAAAATAAATACCAGAATTGTGCCACAGTGATATTTGTATGTTGTTCACAGAATTCATTCAAAAATACATGCTAGCCTCCAAAATGTAATGAATATTATGCTAAACTGTAGGAAAAAAATACTACTATGTATTGAGTGATGGATATCAGATATTTTAATAGTTCTTTACATACATTTACATATTACAAATATTTACATACATATACCTCTTTAGTGCTTTTATAAACCAAATAGTTTTAAGCATGTTTTTTGCTTACATTAATTTTTCTAAATTCCTTGATAGTAATCATAATCTTTTAAACTGTTCCTTTATGAGGTTGCTGTAAAGATTTGACTATAACATGCTTCTTTGCCTTATTAAAGGCAAATCAAAAGCACATGGTTGTTGATCGAGTTGAACAGGTATGCCATTCACTTTGCCTTATATGATGTATGAACATTTCAGACTTCACACCAAGGAAGGTTTACTTGATATAGCGTGTATATTATTATCATTTCTATTCTCAGATACAGCTCACTTAAGATCCTAAACATCTAACGCTAATGATAGTGCAGTTAAAAGTTGCCTTATATGAATTTGAAATGGTGCCATCAAAATGTAAATTTATGGTGATGTGTTCAAATTCATACATGTTGTTTTCTACCTAACAGATATCCAATAATTAAAACAAATCCATCAATGAAGTTCAAAAACGTTTTTGTATAAATGAAATAATTTGATTGGACTGGTTTCTCAAAAATTTAGTTGAAATTTTAAAGTGGGTAATAATTTTTAAAATTCAGGCAAATATATTTGGGTGCTCTTGAATTTACCATACATTGATTACAAAATTGGTTATAATTTTTTTGTCCTTTCCTTATATCTATGGCTCATGGAATGTGACTTTGAATCTCCTCCCATGAAGAGGTGGCATGTATTTCCCATCCCTTGATTCTGTACTAGCGTTATGATTGTTCTGGCCAACAGAACGTGTCAGATGCAGTGTTTTGGTATGTGCTTCCTTTTACTCCCTGGGAACCTGACCACTGACATGTAAACAAGCTGAAGCTAGTCTGTGGGATGATGAGAGATAAGCTGCCCTGTCACCCCCTTGCCCTGGCTGACTGCCATCCAATCAACAGGCCTGTGAGTGAAGCCATTCTAGATGAGCCATTGAGTGCTGACACATGACTGAGCCTGGCCCAAATCAACCCTGATGACCCGTGGACTCTTGAGCAATAATAAATACTTATTCTCTAAATCTACAGATTTTGGAGGCAGCATTTTTTTTTAAAGCAAGAGCATACTAATACAGAGTTTATATGAGAAAAGACTTTAACTCATTTAGAAGATAACAAAAACAGACTTACAAAGTAGTAGTATGGTAACTGAAAAAGTATAAACCTACCTATGAAGCCTGTGCCATTTCCAGTGGTTGCTTTTAACTGTCTTTCTAAAATTGTTGAAGAGGTGAACATCGTTCTTATTACTCCATGAAGGGAAGAAATCCCTGAATGGAAGCTCAGACTGAGTTCTTGTTCATCTGAGACCTGTGAAACTGGCTAAGAAAGGCAAGCATCCTGGTTAACCTGTGATTTTGCTCTTGGCTATAAAGAGGACAGAAAGTAAGAAACAGGTGTCTTGTTACCTAGTTCCATTGGATGAGGGCAAGCAGCTGCCTTGCTACACTTTGGGCTATCTCTCAGTGTTTATTGATTTAACTGGCAATATACTGAGACAGAGAAGTCTCTTTTTTTTTTTTTAATTAAAATTAATTAATTAATTTATTTATTTTTAGCTGTGTTGGGTCTTTGTTTCTGTCTGAGGGCTTTCTGTAGTTGCGGCGAGCGGGGGCCACTCTTCATCGCTGTGCGCGGGCCTCTCACTGTCGCAGCCTCTCTTGTTGCAGAGCACAGGCTCCAGATGCGCAGGCTCAGTAGTTGTGGCTCACGGGCCCAGTTGCTCCGCGGCACGTGGGATCTTCCCAGACCAGGGCTCGAACCCGTGTCCCCTGCGTTGGCAGGCAGATTCTCAACCACTGCCCCACCAGGGAAGCCCGAGAAGTCTCTTTTTGAAAACTGCCTTAAACATCTAGGTAATGTAGTGAATGCAGTAGGATGCTGTCATAGGACAATGGGCCTCCTGCTCGAGAAAAAGAGCATCAAGGTGAAGAAACATCATTTATCAATATATGTGTGGAGGCAAAGATGGGAAGTTTCAAGGGAAAGTATTTATCATGAGCTATTGTTCTGTTAAGCTGGCTTTATTTTGGTTATGTCAAGTGATTGATGTGCAGTAGAGGTAATCAATTTGTCGAGAAGATGTTAGCCCAGCAAAGTGTCAACTGTTCACTGTACCATTATTAAACAGCTGCATTCTCATTGACTTCCGAACAAGAGATTTTCAAGCTTCTGTTAATCAGAAATAAGCAATCCAAAAGCAAAAGAAAAGTCAAAAGGAGTGACAAAAGCACTTGATAGACTTTTAAAGTGTCAGGAGAAAGAACCAAATTTCATTAAATACAATTTATCATTAAAGAAAAGGCAAAAAAAAATCACGTAAGGCAATAATTGGAAAATCACACACTCTTTGCTTTGTAACCTTTTTTGATCATTGACTTTTTATCATTATCTCTCTTGAGGAAGATAATTAATCTTGGGAAATTGTTGATGGCTTTAAAATTAAAATTTATTTGAGAAAACCAAATAATAGATTTCATCTTTTTTAAGAAGCTATTCTGGCCTTGGACCTTATTCAAACTGAATTTCCTTGAGTTGCTGACATTTAAAGAAAAAAAAATATTCATTTGGTTGAGTCTCCCATAGCAGTGACCAGACTTTGACAAATGTTTCTCTAATTTAAAAATATAATTAACACATATCATATGAGCACAGACTGAACGCCAGGCACTGTTTTAGGCACTGAGGATAAGAAAGTGAATAAAATTGTTACCTTGTAGAATTTGAGTTTTTAATTTTGTTTCCTTTGGAAATGCATGATTGGGCAATAGGAAGTGTAGAAGGTTGTGAGATTCATTCCATGGTGTATAACCATAGAGAAAGGAGAGGAGTGGGCATTGAAAGATCTACAGCTGATGAGGAAGAATACCTCACTAGAGGAAGAAATTATCTCTGTGACTTGGGCTCATCCATTTTGTGTCCTTCGGCTTTCATTCTCCACATTCTCTCCATTTGATTCATTATGTTCATTAATGTAAAAAAGTCCATGGTTAACACAATATCACTTTTTTAAAGACAGGATCTGTATTATTTAATTTTCCTTTTGGCTCAGGTAATGTACCTACCAAATAGTGTACATAAGTTTATAGTTTACAGCTCAATGATTCTTTTTTGTCACAGCTCAATGAATTTTCACAAACTAACCACAGTCTCTGAAACCAGCACTCAGTTCAAGAAACAGAACATGACTAACGTCTCCAGAACCTCTTCATCTTTTCTTCCAATCACTATTCTCCTTTCCTCAAAGGTTATCCAAATCCTGCCTTTTAACACTATGAGTTAGTTTCACTTATTTTTGTGAATATAACTCACTGTATTCACATTATTACGGATGGGCATTTGAACAGTGTTTTGTAGCAACTTAAAAAAGAAAAAAGAAATGTGGGTTTAACAACATGACAGCTAACAAACAAAACAAACTGAAACCAAACCAACAAAATCAAAACAATGGTTGTGAGCATTTGCTTCCTTTGTCCCCTTCTTTGGCAATAACACCTCATTTATCGTTTGGGGAACTTCCATCCCTCATTCTATATTGTGCTGGTGGAGATCTTCATAATAATGCTTTCCTCTACCTCCCAACCAAGATGAGTTCATGACCCAAATTAAAACAATCTCTGGAATAAATTCTCAGTATCGTGATACACAGCAAATGCTACAAAGCATTTGTTAATGCTACAAAGAGATTGTGCATGAGTACCTGCTAGTAATATCTTTCAATACACCATTATTCTTCTCCTAAAAATCCAGGTGTTCAGCTTTACATTTGATTCTGTGACCTCCCAAGTGTCCTTTCAATCAATTCCTTGAAAAGATTAGGCCAGCCCAATTATGTTTCTGTTGCTTGTGTCCAAAGAATCTTAACAGAGAGAGGGGAGTTAGAATATTTCACATGGAAAGAAAGAGACAGCTAATTTGAAAAAATAAAAAGGCAGAAAATGTAAAACTGTTACTTTATGTAGGAAGAGTTTTAAAAATCCCCTTAGTGTGTGCAGCACTATGAATTAAGTTATTTTTTAAGTCCAATGAGGATTGATGCTTTAAATGGAGTTTAGTCATCATGGCTGACATCTTATCTCCGTAAGCTTTGGAAAGGAATGACCATGAAATTGGAAATGTTTACCCAAATGTTTTATAACCTATTTGTAACCACATTTCCAGGAGCATCAGGAAGGTGGGAGCCTGACATTGCCAATTCAGTGTGTAGGTCCTGCAACTATCCTCTTCTCAGGGACTACAGTATCTGATAATGGAGGCAAGTGGGACTTTACGAAGTTACAAGTCTGTCTGAAACATGATTGGGCATGACTTTAAGGAAGCACCAAGCAGCACAGAATACAGCCTGTCATATTCAATTTCCGGTTCCTGAAGACTTGGAAACATTCTTGAGGCTTTAGAGAGACACACAGTATCTCATCATAGATTGTTACAAAAGGAGTTATCCAGCCAGTGAGACTCAAAACCACTTGTCTCTGGGATACCTGGGAAAGTCATTGCAGTATTCTATTACTTTGAGAGGTAAATGTTCCTATAATTTTTTTCTGCCTTTATGTTTTTAAGCAATTCATATAGCCATGATGGCTGAAATTTTTCCTATGGTATCCTATCTTCTGAGCAGTTGTCAACCACCAGAAAACATAAAAATTATCACTATGAATCTAGTCCACTTCATCGTTGTTCCTTTTGTGTAGAGGAAAAACTTGATAGAAACTGTATGTGCCAACATGGCATTTTGGAATAAATAGCTCTATATTCAAAGGCAGTTTTCTTGTAGTCAAATTTAGAATGAGCTTTACATGTAGAAGTGAAATAAATAGAATGCGGTGTCTGTTTTTCTCTGCTTAAAACAGGTTGAATAATCTTGACGCATCTGTCAGCCTTCTTAAATAATTTCAAAGCTAGTCTTTACTTGTAAGGAAAGTGTAGGATGCTGGCTGATTTCTAATACCATTACCTAATTTTCATCCCACGAATGAATAATGAACAAAAGCTCCTTGGGATTTATTTTGGACTTTCTAGATGTAGAATAACTTGATTTATCTGGATGCTTAAATTTTATCTTTCATCAGACCAATTTTCAGGCCTGACTTCCCCAGGAAGCTTCCTGATTGTTTGTTAATAAACTTGGTGTTTCAGTTGAGTTTCACTCCAGTCTCCATCAGAATATGAGATCTGCATTCAAATATGTGTTGGTAGCTGTGTGACCTTGGGCAAGTTACTCATTCTCACTTAGCATCTGTCTCCTTATTTGACATCAGGGGAAAGAACAGTGCCTACTTTAGGGACGGCGTGAGGATTAAATGAGATAGTATACGTAAAGTGACTGGAAAATGTCTGAGGCTTTACATGCTCTTGTGCTATGTTCCCTCGAGCTTCAAAACCTTTGCCTGTACTGTTCCCACAATCTAGAATGTTCTCTATCCCTCTCCATTTTTCACCTAGAAAACTCCTATTTATTCTAGTTGCTTCTTAAATACCCTGAGCTTCCAGATTAAGTCTGGTTGTCATATCATGCACAATCAGAACCTTCTTGATAGTATATTTCTCATAGGCATTGATTAGGTCATAATATGTGATTTACTGCATTTAATCCTTGAGACTATAAACTCTGTGTTGATAGTGCCCAGGTCTATTTTGTTTCTCATTAAGTCACAGAATAGAATTCAGCATTTGGCATATGGTAGAGGGAGAGCCTCTCTGTTTACAATCACTGCCCTCTCCCAAAGGCCAACATCCCCTCGACTAGCCCTACTTTTTCTGAATAGGATGGTAGCAGTGATATTGGTAGCAAAGAATTTAGAACAATTGAATAACTGTTGAGTGGAAGTAGTCTGGCCAAACCATGGGTAAATCTCCAAACTTAGCCTCTTTGATCCTCTCCTTTAGACTTTGGAATGTTCAGTGGAATTTTTCCTGTTGTTTTGGGGACTGTGGTGAAGTAATCCACAGTTTTTCTCACTGCAATGATTTATTACTGTGATTAAAACAGCCATAAGTTTTTTGAGGTTTCTTTAAAACCTCATTGAGGAGGTCTCCAGCCTTATCAATGATTGCCATTCACAAACTAGATTTTTTACCTTCCACCTCATGATCAGCTATCCTGTTGGAGAGATACATATGCATACAAATATATGTATATATATTCAGAAGGGAGAAAATGATCATCTATCAAATGACTGTACAATCAATGCATGTATTCCTGTTTTCAAAGTGTTGAAAACAAAATTCTTAAAGCATCTAAATAGATGGTTTCTAATACATGACTATATGAATAGCTACAGAATTACTACAGAGTTACTGGTCTCATGTTACCCCTGGAGTGTGGATGAGCTACTGATCAATCAATCCCAGCCCTAACTAATTCCAGAAGTGCCTCACTAGTTCCACAGTATGCAACAATGTTGGTTGAAGTTAGTTACTGTTACATTTTCCATTTTGCTTGCAGCATGAAAGGGCTACTAAGTGAGAGGAAGCTTCATATTTCCCAGTTCATGATTATAGGATTTTGCTGCTAGCACAGCACCTGCTAATTAACTGCTCAATCAGTGTTAGAAATTGAATATCATTGCTGAATTTGGCCAGCAAAATAGGCAAAGTTTCTGTTTTCCTGGAGTTTACTTTCTATTGGGGGATCATACTTATATATGTATCATTTTAATTACAATTATTAAAAAAAGAAAGTGTAAGAGTCCATAGAGGTACTTAAGCTGGTCTGAGATAGAACGAAAGATTTTGTTGGTGATGAGACATTTAAGATGACGTTCAAGTGCCTAGTGGTAACTTCCTCTCTCTCTTCCTCTTTCATAAATTACAGAGATGCAGGGTGGGAAGGAGTGTGGCCTATAGGAGATGACCAAGATAGCTAATGCCAACAGAATGAAAGGGAAGAGTATCATAGGAGAAATAGTCACAGGTTAAATCATGCACTGCCTTTAAGCCTCGATTTTCTCATCTCCAAAATGGAGCTAATGGTGATTGCCTGTGTCTGGTAGAAGGTTGTCAGAAACCAGTGAAACACTCAGTATAAAGGCATATGTGAATTTTAATGTCATATTTAAAATGCTAGGCAGTCACATTATGTAATGGCACATACACATGCGCAAGTCGTATAGTGAGAGGAGAATGTGTGATACTACTGTGCAAATGCAAAATGCGTCCATGTGAAGCCCATGCTCCAGCTACATGCAACTGAACTTCAGTTTTTCACTGGGAGGGAGTCTGATTAGAAGGCTCTTAACGTTTGTTCCACGACTCACAAGGTGATCCTGTAACAAGACTTCAAATTGACAGGGTTTATTTCAGACCCAATTTGAGCTGTTCAGTACATACCAATAAGAATGCCAGGATTCATTACATTTGGAAAGACAGATGGTCTGGACGGAGACAACCAATTAATGTAAAATGTGTTCTTTGTTGGCACTTACCACAAAGGAAGATCTTTTTTTGAAGTACCTTGTTCTTAAAGTTTGTTCTATTTTCAGACTAATGCCATTTTATGTAGAAAATAAAAGCACTTAAGGCATCTATGGTTAAAAGTTTACCTATTTTATGACATTTATAGAAAGCTAATGCATATGAATTATTTATTTTAAAGAATATGAAATAAGATATTCTTTTGAGATATGCCATTAATCATACTTTTCATCTGGTAGAAAAGTATAAGGAAACCATTTTTCCAAAGATTGCTCAATGAGGTCATTTCCTACCTTCTCAGAAGTCTTTTACTGAATTGTATAGCTGTCACTGGATGTAAGAATTACTCTGGATTGTTTGCAGAAGAGAGAAAACACAAATGTACCCTTTATTTACAACACATATCCTTTTAGGTCCTGGCTGTTTGATCAAGCCATGGAAAACATTTTTACAGCAGAAAATATGCTAAGTGATCTCCGCCAAGTACCCTATTATTCAAGGGTTATTGGTGCTTAGGGTCACACAGGGAGTGTCCCCTTAGCCCCTGACCCATGTCAAAGCCCATGGAAAGGAAAACATGTTTATCTGGGATGATGAAAGATGAATAGGAGGTAGGACTAGGGCAATATCTTGGTATCATGTATTTCAATTTAGATCTTAAAAGCTAAAGTTCAGAAATTAAATAAATATGAACTTCTGAGCCAAAGTGAGGCGGAAAATGTAATTTATTGGCGTGTGGAAAGAAAATGTTAGAATTTATATATTGATCATCTTTTAAAATATTTTATTTTCTTCGTGTTTTATAATATATAGAATATTTTAATATAGAAGTCTATGTATATTATTTACAAATAAATATATTTAAATTGGTGATAAATGTTTCCATATTTTACTGATGAGTACCTGATGAAAGAAGTTTAGAAATCACTGATCTGGGCAATGATGAGTCAGCCAAGTAGGCTAAATCTGAGATATTGGTTTTAGGAAATAAAGAAGAAAAGAGACAAGACAAAAGAAGGAAAGACAATATGAGAAGGAAGAAGTAAAACACATACATATCACATATAAATACATGCACATAGTCTAATAACAATGTTGACCATGTATCTGGAAACATGTCTATATATGGATTTTCAGCACATGAATTTCATAGACTTGAACCAAGTTACTCTCTAAAGTAAGACTAACTCAGCTTGATTTTACCCTTAGAGGTGACATGGGCACTTGAGAAAAGTCATCTAAGCATTGGGTGTCAAACTGTTTTGAGACACCCAATGCTTATTGTGTGCTGTACTTATGTTAATTTTTTTTTTTTTTTTTAAACTTTGGGTTTGTTTATTTATTCATTTATTTATTTATTTATGGCTGTGTTGGGTCTTCGTTTCTGTGCGAGGGCTTTCTCTAGTTGCGGCAAGTGGGGGGCCACTCTTCATCGCGGTGCGCGGGCCTCTCATTATCGCGGCCTCTCTTGTTGCGGAGCACAAGCTCCAAACGCGCAGGCTCAGTAGTTGTGGCTCACGGGCCTAGTTGCTCCGCGGCATGTGGGATCTTCCCAGACCAGGGCTTGAACCCGTGTCCCCTGCATCGGCAGGCAGATTCTCAACCACTGCGCCACCAGGGAAGCCCTATGTTAATTTTTGTAGTTATTAATTACAATAGTAGATATTATGTCTCAGAAGTACAATGGTAATGGGAATGCTTAAAGTACTAATAAATGGATTAAATTATTACAAAAATAAAGGTAAAGATGATGGTAATAAATATAATTATTCAAAATGGTGAGAATAATATCACCTGTGATTATGGAACAAATGCTCAACAGAAGGAATAATTGTGAAAGAGAAAGAGCAATTTGAGCAAAATACAAATAGATCTAAGCCTAAGGTATAGGAAAACACGTTTATGGGAGGTGAAGATTATTTTTCCCTGAATTGTCTGATTTCAGAAATCTTCCATGTACACATATATATGAATAACATAAAAGAGCTGGGTGCATTCAGGGCATATATTTCTCAAGAAAATATAAATGTAATGGACAGAACATGAAATTATAATTCAAATGAACTATTTGACTCAAAGCCTGGCAGTAACAAGCTGTTAGATGTAGAGAAGCTACTTAACCTCTCTGAGCTTAAGGTCCATCATCCATTAAGTGGACATAATAAAACCCAGCTGAGAGTATTTTAAATGATTCATGTGAAGTCCCTAGCTTGTGGGCATATGGGAGGTCTTCAATAAGTGGAAGATATTATTGGAAAATGTCTTCTAATCTCTAATCATAATAATCAATTACCATGATAAAAATATTCAGCAGGGGATATTTCACCATCCCTAGCACTTAGACATGCAATGAATATTAGTCTTTCTGCCTCCTTTTTACTTATTAATTCAAGTAAGAAATGCAGAAAAAACTGTTTCATAAGGAAATGAGATTAATTATTAAGCATTTGCTTAATTTTACATAATGAATGACTGTTTTTATTCATTTCATCTGTTTTTTAAAATAGTCTATTTCTGCTTCAGAAATGATAGTGTTTTGCAGTAGCAGATTTGATTAGTAGGGAAGAATTGATTGATGTGAACTCTTTTTCACTTTTATTATGATGGGTTACACAAAGATATATTAAAAACATTTAAACAAAGAAAAATATACACATAATGGGAATATATTCAAGCAACTACTTATGGCTCTTACAGGTAAGCGAGGATGACCAGGTGAGCAAGGAAAACACAGTGAATGGAAATAGACTTTTCAGTCCTCACAAGACTTCATAAATGTACCTAAGCTAAAAAAACAGGAAATACTAGGTACACTGTTAAAAGTGAGCAGACAAGGTACATTTGGGGGAGTCAAACATTCTGATGATAGATGAAGATTTAATGGGCAGGCTAGACTCATACTCTGTTGCAATTCTGACGGTAAACTAGAACTGGAATGAGGGAGGTACATCAGCCAAATCTTTAAAATCCCTTGACTTATTTCATCTTTCATTTTATTGTGATACTGTTGTGAATTATCAGGAATGAAAATATTTGAGTTATTTCTTTTTACAATGAATAAATATTTGCTAAATAAGAAAATTAGTAAATTTCCTGGCACTGACTCTATGTACCATATCTAGCAATTTATGTGAGCTTGCATATGTGTGTTTCCCCTTCTTGAGAAGCAAATGGATATATCGAATGGTATGCGGGTCTTTCTAGGCATGCGGGGCTAGATGGAGCATGCCTAGGAAGGCCTACATACCATGCATTACCACTACAGGGCAGAGTCACAAACATAAGGTTTTATAATAGACGCAAAGGTTGTCTGCAGATAGTATGCCTTAACAAGGAGATAGTTAGCAGCGCCTTCACCCACGTCAATAAACAGTCTTGTCTCCTATCGCCCTCACCCCTCCATTTTCCCTCTGTTCTTCACCTCTTTCCCCGCAAGACAAAACTAATCATCTGAGGGGACTGATCAAAACATTGAGGTGTCTGAATTCTTGCCATAAATTTTTCTAGTGAGCAGGATATAGCTGGTCCTGAAACCTCAGAACCGAGATTGAAGATGGTGGATGAAAGTTACCTTCTTCAAACAAAGGAAGAAGAATTCTGAGCAAACAGTTAACACATTATTGGTTGAGAAGAAGGGATCAGAGAAACAAGAACAAAATCAAATTATTTCCAGGAAGAAGGAAGATTTAAGACAGCCCATAGACAAGGCATAACATTTAAAGTGTCCTTCCTTTGAGTTTTTTTTATTCCATAGGTAGATGACAGAAGCCTTCCTGAAATGCTTGTCTATCATCAATAGCCATGCTTTAATTAGTTTCTGTATATCTGACATGGAGTTTTATTGGTGAATCTAGTAACATCTTGTTAAGTCGTGTGATGAAATGAGAGCTCAATGACAAAATCAGAAATAAGATTTGTGAATTATCTATAATAATTTAGGGATTTGCTACTCAAGGTGGAGTATGCAGAGTCAACATAACCTGGGAGCTTGTCAGAAATGCAGAATATCAGGCCCTACCACAAGAATCAAAATCTGTACTTCAACATTTAACAAGATTCCTAGGCGATTCATATGCGTATTAATTTGAAGAGCACCAGTTTAGAGAAATCCGTGATCCTTGTTTGAACAAGTTATAAGGTTCTAGTAAGGCCGTAGGCATGATGGCTTGGGCTACATCCTGAACCAGCCCAGTGTCCAGTCATACTTTTTGGATTCTGTCAGCTGAAAGGGTGACAAAATTTTGCCTCTGGAGTCTTGGCATTTGCTTCATTCAAACCTTCTACTTCAAGTGATAATGATGATGACTGCATCACAAATGAAAGCTTAGAGACAGATCAAAGTTAGAGTAACTAAACAGCCAAGGCAGCCCTACTTTATGACTGCTGCCCCAGCATAATGGTTAATAATGTCCTATTTTACGCTCAAACATATCTGGGTTTGAAAGATAAAGTATCGATACGTGGTCACGCTAAGAGTGGACCGTATACGTTTTTACTTTTATGTTTGCTTGCTAGTAAATGGTTAGTTAATAAATGCATGTGTATTTATCACAAAATAAAACAAAAACAAACAAAAAAAGACTCTCAGGATATTTATGTACACCATGAACACACACACATTTTTTTGGTAGCAACAGAAGACAGATGAGCTTGATAGAGATAAGAGCTTCCCTCAGAGGAGCTGACTGCCTTCACGTTTGTGCCCCTAAAAGGGCAATTCAAACAGTTTTCCAGGAACAAATGACAGCCCACCCCAGAGGAGAATTCAAGCCTCTGACTTTTTCAAGACAGATACGTGCTTCTGATTTTGAAGTGTCATTCCCTTCCAGATTCTTCTCATTTAGACCACAAAGCATTTAAAGACTGTTGAATCAAGTTTTACTCTGAGTTCAAGTTGAAGGTGTTATACGTGCCCCGCCTTCCACATTCTCTGAGGGAAGAAAGATTTGCCAACTGTTTGACCAAGAAGCTCAGTCTTTGGTAATATGGGGGATGTTTTATTTCTCGCCGTCTTTCCTCCACATGGTAGAATCATTGCAGTGACTCCTGTGATACACTTTTATTTTTCATAGGTTATCTAACCTGTTTGAAAAAAGCTCTACTTGCTTAAGAATGAATATTGTCACCTCTGTTTTATCCTACCGTCTCATTGTTTTTAGGTTTAGCAAACCCTTTAGAAAAATCATTATTGTCCCCTAACCCCTCACAACAAATATTTCAAAAAAAAAAAAAAACTACTCAAAACAAAAATGACAAGAGAAGAAAACTCCAGAATCAGCCATCTATAGTAAAACTCACAACAAAAGAGGATATTTTATATACCACAATAAACATTTCCAATTCAATGGTCTTTGTGGTATTAAATGCTTATTTCACACAAACTTCAAAATATTGTCTAGAGAGATAAACACATAGCCAAATGGTAGGCATATTTTTGTAATAGAAAAATTCTGTTTTCCCTCGACAGTGCCAGAAAAAATACTAACAAAGCTTTAACAGAGCAAAGTGTGCAATAATAATCAATATAACTCATGTTGCTACTGTTGTATTTGCCCAAAAACACTGTTAGCAATGATTTCCAACACAACTTAGCATGTTTCCACTGTTGACACCACCCTCCTTCTATATTAAAGTTACCCAAGAGAATAAGATAAGAAGAATCACATCACCACCCTGCTATATTTGTTGAATTTTCTTTGAAATTAATTATTTAACTCTTGTACCTGTTTCATGTTTGTTTAGAATTAACAATCTGCTTCTCTACAAGGTGTTTGAAATGGATTATAGTAAAATCACTTTCACGCCACTGTGCATGGTATGCAGATATTCAGAGAAAAATAGAAAGATGGATATTGTGAAAGGTGATAATTGTATTGAGAGGCAGAGCTGAGTCATACACTCAGTATATTACACTCTGTGCTTCCTGGCAGCCAGTGCAAAGAGGGAAGGAGTGAGAGAGAGGGAAGGAGGAACTGAGAGAAGGTGGGAAGGAGGGAGGAGATGAATTTCACAGTCACTATTACGTGACACAAGACAGCCCTGCGAGTCTTCAGAAAGTACTATGCAAGCTCTGTTGTGTAGACAAGGTGGCAGTGCTGACTGCCTGATCCATGCCTCCACATAGCCTCAGCCTACTCTTTAACATTGACTGCAGAAGTAAAATTTATGTTAGAGCATATGCATCACCAGAAATATTTCCCTGCCTTACATATTTCACTTTATGGTTCATTACCCACATTTGCTGTTAAATACAATAGTTTTAACGGCTGTCTCTAGGTTCTATCAAAGTACCCTAAAAATCCTAGAGTAATATTTTCCACCTCATTTCCTCCTTTCTTTCCACTGCGTTGTGATAAACTACTATGTCCGATAAGGGAAAGTGACAGCCTTGTCAAACTCTGGAGCAAGCATTTGCATACTGTTATTTTATTCAGATGATTAGAGCAGCCACCAGAAACTAAAGGAATTTAGTTTCCGTAAATAATACAGTTTCACTGATTATGGTGTTTTATCCTACAATCTGTCACTCACAAACTGCCTCTTTTTTAGATCTGTGTCTTTATTTTTTTTTAAATAACTTTATTTATTTTTAGCTGTATTGCGTCCTGGTTGCTGTGTGAGGGCTTTTCTCTTGTTGCGGAGCACGGGCTCTAGGCGCGCAGGTTCCGTAGTTGTGGCTCGTGGTCTCTAGAGCACAGGCTCAGTAGCTCTGGCGCACCGGCTTAGTTGCTCCGCGGCATGTGGGAACTTCCCAGACCAGGGCTCGAACCCGTGTCCCCTGCATTGGCAGGCAGATTCTTAACTACTGCGCCACCAGGGAAGTCCTAGACCTGTTCTTTTTAAGTAGGAAAAAAGGTTCCTTATTTTCTAGTATAAAATATGTTGTTAAGGAAACAAAATCAACAGAGAACACTGGGCACCATCCTTATTTTGATGAAGGATTGGATAATAGTCATTAATGCTAATACGGTGATAAAACCACCAAATACTTTAGTGTCTCTAATCCCAGAAGATGAAAGTGCTTTATAAACCTTAAGCAAATATTGCAGAGGTCAGTGGTGCATTTTCAGAAGACTTTAATAGCTGCTTCAGAAAAACATCTTATTTCTTGTCCACAAGTCACTTAATATCACACTTTTAGGGACAACAAAAAAAAGAAATTCCTCACTTAAGGCTTTTAATGTTACTCCCTCTCAAAAGGGTAGAGTATGTTTTAATGTTTTTGAGCTTCTTGTTTCTCAAGTTCATTGATTCAAATGGTAAAATTGGTGGATTAAACCATTTTTCTCATCAGCTTTTGTTCTGGTCAACCTTGAAGGGAAGGCTATTGACCAGGAAGCTCTGAGAGAAATTGTGCTAAGAGCTAGCTTTTCCCTCTGTTAATTATGAGTGTTAGAATGCTTACTCCAGGAAAGAATAATTTTCACAGGAGGGGGCAGAGATTTTTTTAAAATATTCTATAACATTTGCTTATAGTAATAGCTACACTTTGCAGCTGTAGTTCCTGTTATTTTGTCTAGTCACATGCAAAAGGGCAGAGCAAATAGCCTGGTCTCTGGCATCAGACATATCTGTGTTTGGATTCTTGCTCTTTCCTTACTAGTTGTGTAACCTTGGAGAGGTACTTAAGTATTCTGAGCTTGTTTTCTCATCTGAAAAATAGCAAACGCTACCTAACATTATTTTGCTGCCATTCTCAAAAGAGTATGTGTCTTAGATGCCAGAGACTAGAACTTTGCCCTCTGCTTAAATGCATAAAGGCATTTTCTTTTACCTATGTAGAATGAAGGAAACTAGGGCAAATTTTTTCCTATCCCGTCCCAATAGTCAAAGATATTTGGCATTAGCTATATGGATGATAGCTTTAAGCAGAGCAGTTTACATCCCCAGGTGACATTCAGACCTTTCCGAATCAGGTGATCCTCCCCATTGTGTCTCCTTATAGCACATACGGAACTTTGTTCCAAGGCTAAGCATCTATCTGTGTCTTTCTGTCTCTCTCTTTCTTTCTCTCTGTGTGTGTCTGTCTCTTTCTGTGTTTCTTTCTAGCTCACTGTCTCTCTGTGTCTGTCTCTGTCTCTGTTATTGAAGGCAGACTTGTGAAAATTCTCTGTTCCTACGTGGTGATAATAGAGGTACGTGTCTAGATTCATCTGGATCTGGCTGTGAATCCTGTCATATCTTACTAGAAATATGACGTTCAGCAGCTCACTTAACCACTCTGAATATCATTTTCCTTATCTGTGAAATCGGATTTATGAGTATCTACTGCATAGAGTCGTTGTGAGGATTCAATTTAAAAACTAATATTTGTGAAATATAAAAGGTGAAATCCATGAAACTCATGCTCTGTAAAATGTCATGAACTTTAGCAATGTTAGACTAGCACCCCATTTAATTCTGAAATCCTTTAAGGGTGGTACAACCAAAGCTCTTTCCTTATCCCCTAGAGTCACCTATCAATTCATTCATAGATCATCATCTCAAATCTTACTCTCTTCTCTCCACCTCTCACTCCTCTGCCGTCCTTTCCCAGGACCCATTCCTTCTTCATTGTCTGTCTTAGGCAATCAGTCATTACTGTATGGATTCCTGTAAGGATTTACCTTTGACGGAGTTGGAAGTAATTTTTTTCCTGCACGTTGGCAGATGGGGTGACAGGAGAGAGACACATCTTAGATTCTGCCCCCTACCTGAAGCATCTATCATGAAAAATTTACAATGATTTACTTAACAAAAGAGTCGAGGTATGAAAATTCCTCTTAGACTTTGATTATTATTTAGCACTGATGGTTTGTTCATGTCCCTCTTCCTAACATTTGGCTCTGGTTTGTGGCTTTTGCTAACAGAGTCTCTGATTCTCATCTGTAGCATGTGGAGGAGGCTGAGATTGCCCTTTCTGTTATTCTCTCAAACCTTGGCATGATCCATCCCCACACAGAGGAAAGGATAAGTGTCCTGGGAAGATGGTGAACAAATCAGAACACCCATTCATGACCAAATTTGGATTTTCAAATTATTGTGACTAAATAAGAGAATTTTGTAGACAGCTTTGAACAATGTTGATATAGTGGGTGGGCAGGTTTCCAATAACCTTATACAGTATTCTAGTTGAGGGAAGAGGACAGTTCTGTGCACACTTACTCCTTCGTATTAGCAGAGTCAGCAGACTGTAAGTCTACAGCTGGTGTTTTACAATGACAATGTAAAAGTCTAAGAAATATTTTAACATCTTAAAATTTGGGGAGACTAAGTGATCATCATTTTCGTATTGCTGCTTTTATTCATCATATTAGAATGTCAACAGAAATGCTTGGCAAGACATGTTAGTGAAATTATGCTGTGTATCAAAATGAAATTTACTGACATCTTAAAACATACATAAGGAGGGCGGGGAAAGGACTACCACATTTCTTTAAAACTGTCTTTCACAAAATATAAAATCTCTATATAAAATATAAGCACTTGCTTACACCTATGATAATTATGGCTTGTGTTTTTCTTGTGTGCATTGCATTTATGTTAAAAATAATAAATAACAAAGTGCAGATATTTTCCCTGTGCTTTTAGAGTTCAGTTGTGTTAAGGTAAATTTCAGAGGTATACTTGTTTCTCTAGAGACAAGACTTACTCCTAAACTTACAACTATTATTGTAACACATGTACAATTTTAGCTGATAGGAAATATAAAAATATAAGCCTGACCTTAAAGTCAAATGTGTTTCCTTCCTAATCTCCAAGAATATTAAGAAAAATATATTAAGATTTACCAAAAATTCTCACTTTGTAACTTTTTTAAACAGGGAAATAATCAGTTAATCCTTCCAGATTTGGATGTAATATTGAGCATCCGCTCTCTGGATGAGCAGGTGTTATTTCTCTCTCCTGGGTATCCCCCTGACTATTTGTCTCAACATACCATGCCAAGGACTTTTTCTCTTGCTCGCGGGCAAACAGCATATAGTTCATGTTGATCGTGGTGAATTCCTATTTTTTTCATTATAAAATAATTTTCCAGTCATCAGAATCCCCAGAGAGTCTGCAGAATTGTCCTTTTACAAAGCAATGGCAAAGGATTGTTCTTCCCTGATACTTTAGTTAAGGCTAACTAGAATTAAGTCATTTGCAGAGATTACAATAGGAATGTAAACCAAGTATTGGTTACTTTCCAGATTCACACGATTAAATAAGAGTTCAGAAAAAATAGGCATAGTGAAGTACAAGCTTGTTTCCAAATCCAAAAAGTTCTTCCAAATTTAAGGTCAGAGAGCAGAATTGAAATGAAACAGCTGAGAAGCAGAATATTAACAAATGACAAATCTAAGTTCTCTGATGGTGAGGTGTCGAAACCAGGTGATGGGATGGAAAAGGCCTGATATTGGAGAACAGGCATGAGCTTTGAAGTCAGACATACTTAGGCATGAATTCCAGCTCTATTCTTCCTTAGCTTTGACTTAAGCATATTACTTAAGTTTTCTAAGATCCCTTCCTTCCTTCCTTCCTTCCTTCTTTCCTTCTTCCTTCCTTCCTTCCTATTTATTTATTTATGTTAAAGAATATAATACCTACCTTTCAGCTTTTGAAGAATTAAACTAGAAAATATGGATAAACTGCTTAGCACAGTCTCTAGCACATAGTGCAGTTTAAAATACTTGTTCCTTTCCCCACTTCTCCTCTTAGAAAATGACATGAATTCCTGCTTCCTGTTCTGTCTACCCTAACGCCTGGCTGGTACCACTTTGGGCATCTCTATGTTAGTTTTTAACATGAAACCTTTATCCTGTCTCAGACTTCCTTTCATTGTGTTTGTGTGCCTGCATGTGTGTGCAGTACGATGTCTTCCTGCCATTCAGCTGTTCTGCTTTCAGAGATTCCTGAAGTAGGGCTGTGGGGAAAACACAACAGTAAAATTTCTATTTGCAAAGAAAATGTATGACCGAAAGGTTTCTTTGCAACTCCTCAATGTCATCCATCAAAAAGTCACTGGTATGTTTTCAAAGGAAATAGTCTTTTTCTTTTCCTTTGTAAAATAAGCTATAAAAGTCTGTTCCTTGAAAACGGCCAGTGATGTGGAACTTTTCCCATTATAAGATGTCCATAGAAATACTGGAGAGCTCTAATTGTTAAAAAAACAAAAATCTTTAGAGTGGGCTATGATTATTGCTTCAGAAAGTAGAATTATTAGCTCTTATAAAGAAGCACTAAGAATAAGACAAGTATTTGAAGAACTATCGCTTTGCAGAGGCATTGAAAAAAAGACAGTTTTCCCATATTCGCTTTATTCAGAATGAATGAAGATTTTTATTTATTTCTAAATTGACTGTAGCTTTGGATGTCACATTTATGTTCCAATTCTGGCTTTACTAGTTGTAGGACTTCCGGAACCTGAACTCACTTTCTTGTTGATTTTATTTCTATTTATACCAAGTAAGATAACCAAGTTGTATCTAAGCCATAGGAGATGCCCAATAAATAGTTATATACATACAGATGTATACTTGCAGAACTAAGGTCATTGTCTTCTCCAATTCTGACAAAAGCTTTAAGGATTAGATATTCTAACTCTTGATTTTCTAGTTGGGAAATTAGAGAGCTTAAGTAATTCAAACAGGGTCACAGAGGTCATCTAGTTGAGCCAGGATTTGGAATTGGGTCCATCACTTTCTTTCATATCTTGGAACTATGAGTGAGTTTCAGAGCTAAGAAGATGACAGGCACATGTGTTCTATGAATGCTATATTTGATTTGAAGTCCCTCCAAACCAAGTGTGAGTTCAGTGAAAGTTCCAGACTTCATACAAAGCAATGGTGTAAAGGAAGTTTTCCCTGACGTTCATGTACAATGAGGAGGAGGGATACTAAACATAAAAGCAAGACTTGACCTTCATCTGTTAGATGCATTCCTGCTGCTTTTCATTCTTCACTATAGCTTGTTGAAATTATTTTGGATCTTGGCCCTATTGTTGATTTAAAATCAACATGCGTGTGGCTTCCATAATTTTATCCAAGACTTGGATCAAGGCGGCCAAAGATGCCTCCAGAAGAGAGGTCCCATTGTGAAATCTGTTACAAAGCATGTGTAGAATGTGGTTGTCAATGAGCTATAAGGTGTGGTATCCATACTTATAATTTGTTTTAAAGCCAGCTTCTTTACTGCCCACCAAGTTGTAATGTACATTTTTGCTGGTTGAAATAAGGCATGCTACATCTGTGTCACTCACTTGTTTGAAATCTCTTTCAAAGAGAAAGACAACTGGTAACCAATATTCAGAAACAAAGAGGTCCAGAAGAACATCTGGTTTATTTGTCAATTTTACCCCTGGTGTCCAGCATAGTATCTCACATGCATAGTTGTTTAAAAGATATTAATTCAATAAACTGTTTTTCATCAAGCCACAAATTTAGTTGTTATAGTTAGTACACAATGATTTGTTCCTTAAATTTTCAACTAAGTGTTTGCTATTTAGACTCTCATCAAATATACAATGCCAAACAATATGAAATTAAGTCAATTATAACACACATTCCTAAAAACATAATATTATGAATGAAGTCTAGTTTAGGACACAGTAGAGCTAGAACCTAGCACTTTGCTCTGCAATCATCTGTCTTTTGCTTCCACAAAACTATCTTGAGTTAGGAGTTCTGACCTCAGAGACTTTCTTGCAGAAGTAACCACCAGCATACCAGTTGCTTAACTACCTTCTGTCAATCAATCCTTTAGATTTTCCACTGAGGTAGGTATTATTTCTGACCTAGTTATGCAGATAAATAAAATTAAGCTCAAATACTTTGTTTTATTAAGGTCTCTTATTGCTAAGTGTTACATCCCATGATTTTGTCTTACTTCTAGACCTTGCAGTAGTTTTGAAGGCTTTGAAGGCTGAAGATAACAAATAAGTGACTAAAAATAAATTTTTCATTAAGCAAGTTTTCCTAAGCTTGGAAATGTGTATACAGTGAGAATAAAGAGGGAGAATTTCAAGTAAAATAGAGATTTGGAAAAAAATATTTTGTTTATTAGTAAATCCAGCTCCCCTCTTCCAAAGAAAGAGGTTACCATGAAAAATAAAATGGAAATGCTTAGTAATTATTGTAATAATGCAGAAGAGAAACCTCTTCTTTGTATCAGTATCCAGATAATCCAAATTTTAAAAGAAGAAATAAACAAATATGTAAATTTCTACAGTATCTCTATTGCCTTTACAAAATGAAATTGATTTCTATAAATATATTTGTTTAATTTTCTTGTTATGAAATTATGCTTTTATTAAACAAGTTTTCCCAACAGTATGCATATTTACTATTTTGAAAGAATCATGCTTTTGCACTGTTTCCACATCGTTCACTTTATAAGGACAATAACTTGAAATAATGTTTTGACTTTTATTGAAATAGTCATACTTTAGTAGTTTATAGGCATTATATTGATATGTATTTAAATTTATGAAAACATTTCAAAATGTTTTGATATGTGTACTTTTCAAAAATACTACCCCTAGAAGAATTGTCTTAAATGGGTGTTTAACACAGTGCTTGCTAAGTAGATAAAGAGACACATACTTTTTTGGGGGGGCGGTGAATCACACAGCCAAAGCTAGAAAAATACTAGCAAAGTGACAAGAAGTTTAGCATGCATGTCTCAGTTAAATGAGCACAAATGTGGAAAAGGGGTCACTTACTGTTTAATTCATTGAATGGAAAATCTTTCAAATCACTGATAGCTACTCTGAGTTCAGTGAAAGTTTCATTTGAAAACATTTTGAGTGCTACTAGTTGACTAGAATTGGCTGTATAACATAAATGATTCTTTCTGTTAGATAACATAAGAGTTTTACAATAAAATGATCACCACCTTTATTATCTGTGACATTTTGTGATGCAGATGTTGTATTCTTATGCAAAATGTAATAGATAATAGTTATAAAATGCTATGCTAAAATTAGGCTGATTATTCTATTTGATTTAAAATGTCACGTAGTAAAGGTTATTTTCACTCATTAAGATTAAATGCATGTAGCCATATGTTAGAACAGTCTTTTGAATTGAAAGTACACTCAGCTAAAAATCATCAACAAACTCAGAAATGTCCAGAGAAAAATAGCTTTCTTTTTTATTTGCCAAAGCACCTTCTCTCAATTAAAATGTTATTATGTTACACTCATGGATGGCAATTCATTATGACAGATCTGATCTTGAAAACGGTAAGTCATTCTATGTATAAATTTGATGATGTTTTGATATTAAAATGTGTAAAATTTGTCAATAGTCTAGAAATGGAACATTAGCCAAGAGGATTATGGGTCTACCCAATAATAATGTAACCATTAAGAGGATAACATTTTCCAATTGCAGTTAGATGCCCTAGTTTTAAAGGGGCTATCATTTTCAATAATTTGGCAGATTTGGTCCATATTTCTTTCAGAAATTCATTTCTTCATTATGCCTCAAAACAATTTATGGTACATTTATGTTGGTGAAGATAATTTGCTTATTTTATTGTGAATGGAAATCAGTAGTTACATGCAATCCCATTTTCTGCAGACATAGTTAATTCATGGTAGTAATTTTATATAGAATATTAGCTGTGTTGGGTATGATGAAAATGTAACTATAGTAAATGCCTCTGTTATAACTGAATTTCCTTGGACTTGATGGAAAAGAAATGTTGACTTAATACTAACAATTCCATGGATGATTTTATGACAAGCCTGTGAATCACTTTGCCCTACTAGCAGTGTTAGGGTAATATTAGAACTGTGTTTGAATCCCAGCTTCTCTATTTCTATGCTGTGTGACTTTGGGCAGGTAGCATGGCTTATCCAAGTCTTAATTTTACCACCTGTAACATGGGAAAAATTATAATACCTATGTCATAGGATTGTTGTTAGGGTGAATGAGAAGATATATGTGTAATTTCAGGTTTTTTCCCTTTTTATGGACGTATCACCAGTGCTTTGAAAAGTACCTGACAATTAATGCATTAAAATATTTGTCTGAAAATCTCTAGTTGCCTACATGTTGCTGCAAATGGCATCATTTCATTCTTTTTTATGGCTGAGTAGTATTCCATTGTGTATATGTACCACCTCTTCTTTATCCACTCATCTGTCAATGGACATTTAGGTTGTTTTCACATCTTGGCTGTTGTAAATAGTGGTGTTGTGAACATAGGGGTGCATGTATCTTTTTGAATTATAGTTTTGTCTGGATATATGCCCAGGAGTGGGATTGCTAGATCATATGGTAACTCTATTTTTAGTTTTTTAAGGAACCTCCATAGTGTTCTCCATAGTGGCGGCACCAAATTACGTTCCCACCAACAGTGTACGAGGGTTCATCGTCTCCTTTACTAGATATCTTCTGTTTGTCCCAACTCCAGATCCTCCAGGCACTTTTTCCACCAAATTGCCTGCCCTGGAAACCTGACCCATATGAACTACGTCATTCTTTCTCATTGTGTTCCCCAGACCAGCAGCAACAACATCACCAGGATCTCCATAGAAATGCAAATTACTGAGCTCCACTCATATCTACTGAAGCAGAACATCTGAACTGAGGAAGAGCAGTATGTGGTTTAATGCTGTTTTGAGTTCCTGGACCCAATTCCACTGGAGAGCAGGGTCCCCACCCGCCTCCACTACCAAGCAATCGGCTAGACATAGCATTAGATCCCACAGATAGCGGGTCAATCCTGTAAGACTACCCCCACCCCCAACTTCAGACACCAGTTGCAAGCTCAGGTTCCCAGGTTGCAATCTGTGCTTCTCACCAACCTGTTGTAGATTGGAGCCACTCTGGGTTTCAGATGCCAGTCGCAAGTCCAAGGGTTACTTGTACTTCTGGCTGAAGGACTATAAATCAGAGGGTCTGACAACCCTCTCCTCGGGTTTGATTGATTTGCTCAAGCAGCTCACAGAACTCAGAAACATTTTATTTAGTAGATCACACGTTTACTATACAAGGAAGTAACTCAGGAATGGCCAGATGGAAGAGATGCATAGGGCAAGTTATGGGGAAAAAGTCAGGAGCTTCCATGCCCCCTTTGAGGGCACAACTCTCCCCCAATCTCCACGTGTTCACCAACCTGGAAGCTCTCAGAACTCTGACCTTTTGGGGTTTTATGGAGGCTTCATTACATAGGCACAGTTGATTAAATCATTGGCCACTGACAAGTGATTCAACCTCCAGACCCTCTCCCCTCCCCAAAGGTCAGAGGGCTGGGACTGAAATATCAACCCTTTAATCACCTGGTTGTTTCTCTTGGCAACTAGCCCCGATCCTTAGGGGCTTTCCAAAAGTCACCTCAGTAACATGACAAAAGACACCTGTATAGCTCTGAGCACTTAGGAAATTCCAAGAGTTTTAGGAGCTTTCTGGAAAGCTCCTAGAGGAGGTCAAACATATATTTCTTATTATAAATCACAGTATCCCAAAGCTCTCCAAGTAACTGTGCTGCATGCTAATGTTTGAGAAACAGTGGAGTACATCAACAAGGTCACTTGGTTTCTGGCTGAGTTCAGCCAGTGAGAAGAGCCTGCTGAAGATAAGAGGCAAGGAAGACAGTGAAGTTGGGATCCCTCCCTCCATGCGGTGCCATTTCAGGCTGGCTGCATTCCTCCACAGATGGTGATGGCTCCTATCAGATGGCTTTTAAATGATCATTCTTCCTCAAGGTTTTGGTTTCACTTCCCCTCTTACCCTTTCAGTTATATGAGTGTAAGAATACCCACTGTTCCTTGCTTTGAGGTGGTAGATTGCCTGTGGTTTTCCTATTACACTGCCTATACCTTTGTAAATAACCCCTTTATAAAAATGGCCTGACATTACACAAATTGAATGTCAGTTCTTTTTTTTTTTTTTTTTTTTTTTCCTACTACCCTGACTGATACAGAAACTGATGAAGAAATGAGGCATTGAGTATTGAACTTGCACTCAGTCAGGGTCAGAACTGGGACCTGAACCTAGGGTGTCTCTGATTCCAATATATTATTAGAAAGAAAACTTCTAACACTCCCAGGATATTGATTTAATATTTTATTGAGGGTATAATTTACATAAAATATTCAGTCTGATAATATTTGACAAACGCATATACCCTTGTAACTCAAACACCTAAAAAGATGTAGGACATCTATATTATTGCCAGAAGTCCCCTCCTGCCACTTAGTCAGTCCTTCCACTGGAGGCTATCAAGTTTTGATGGGCTTTGCCTCTTCTAGAGCTTCATATAAATTGAATCATACAGAACATACTCTTTTGTGTCTGGCTTCTTTCACTCACTGTAATGATTCTAGGATTTATCCGTGTGTTGTGCTTCTCCATAATGTGTTCCTTTTTATTGAGAACTGTTGCTCCTTGGTATGAATATACCGTTATTTTAAAATCCATTTTCCAGTTTGGGGGGCACTTGGATTTCTTCCACTTTTTGTCTATGATGAATAAACTGATGTGAACATTCATATATAAATATTTTGAACCAGTGTTGTAAGTCATTTAACATTATATGCATACTTGGAGATTTTCCAGATAACTTTCTGTTATTGATCTCCAATTTAACATTGATAAGGTCAGAGGATATTCTCTAATTCCAGTCCTTTTATATTTATGGTGACCTGGTTTTATGGCCCATCCGGTCTACCTTAGTAAATGTTTCTTGTACATGTGAAAAGACTGTATCTTTTGCAGATGTTAGGTCAAGTATTCAATAAGTGTCTGTCAAAGCTGGTTAATGGTATTGTTCAATTCTTCTATTTAATTTGCTTTTTTTGGTCTTCTATTAATTAATGAGAAAGAATATCGAACTCTAAAATTGTGGATTTCTTCTTTAAGTTCTGACAATTATTGCTTCATGTATTTTAAAGCTCTGTTATTAGGTTCATATACATTTAGGGTGGTTATACCTTCATGATGAATTGATCCTTTAACATTATGAAATATCCATCATTACTCATTTATGTACTGAAGTCTGCATTGTCTGATATTAAAATGGACACCTCAGCCTTTAATACTTTGTGTTTGCATAATATATTTTTTGGCATCCTGTTCCTTTTACTTTGTATGTCCCTATATATGCAAAGAAGCTTTCTTTTAAGCATATTGTTGGGTCTTTTTATTTATTTATTTATTTTATTTTTCACCCCTTCTGAGAATTTCTGCTTTTTAATTTCCAGGTTTAGACTATTTATATTTAATATGATTATCAATATGACAGGATTTAAATCCACTATCTACCTAATTATTTTTTATTTGTTCCATTTGTTCTCTCTTCCTTCCCTCACACCCCCCTGCCCCCTTCCTCTGCCTCCTTTTGGATTAATCAGGTAATTTTAGGTTTTCATTTTATCTCCACTATTAGCTTATTTACTTTGCATCTGATTTTTTTCTGTAGTGTAGAGGCTGTGCTAGGTTTTAAAATATATGTCTTATTAAAGAGAAATGGCAACTGAATGCAAGCATTACCTTGAATTTCCTTTTGCTATAAAGAAAATTATTGCAATAACTGATAAAATCTCAATTAAGTTTGTGGATTAGATATTATTAAAATGTTAGATATTATTAAAACATTCTGATTTTGGTAGTTCTGTTATCATGTAATGTAAGTCCTTGATTTTGAGGAATACATATTGGAAAGGAATATTTATATATGTAGGGGTATCATGTCTCTGTGTTGTATACATAGAGTTGTGTGTGTGTGTGGATGGATGGATGGATAGATAGGTAGAGGAAGGGAGGAGAGAGAAAGGGGAGAAAGCAAAGGTAATATAAATGCTATTATTTTAGTAATCCAGGTGAAGTTTGGCTGACTATTATTTTTACAACTTTTTAAGTCTAAAATTTTCACAGAATAAAAGAAATTAAGATAAAATGTATCTTAAAATGTATCTTTGACTTATTATAGTCTACATTAAAGTAATAGTATGCCATTTCATATAACAAAAACTTACAACTATATACCTCCATTCCTCCATGTCTTTTATGTTACTGTTGTAACATATTTCACTAGTGTGTGTGTGTGTATGTGTGTATGTACACATACATATATATAATAAACTCCAAAATACATTGGTTTTGTAAATAGTCAATTATCTCTCAAAAAAATAAAACTGGTTTGAAAAAGCTAATTATATTTACCTTTCCTTTGCCTTTCGTTTCTCTGTATAAACCCAAATTTCCATCTGTGATTATAGTCCCTCAAACTGAAAGACTTTCTTTAACATTTATTTTAGTGCAGTTCTACTTGTGACAAATCCTCTTACCTTTTGTGTTTCTGACAAAAATCATTATTTTACTTTATGTTTTAAAAAAGCACTTTTTATTGAAGTATGGTTTATATGCAGTAAAATTCACTCTATTCAAGGTGTACAGTTTGATGAATTTTAGCAATTAGATGTAAGCACTTTCACATTCAAGATGCAGGACAATTCCTTCATCCTAAATAGCTCTCTGTGCTCTTTTGCATTTGATAACTTTCCCTCACTCCAAGTTACTACTGATAAGTTTTGTTACTACATTTTTCTTATAATTTCCTATCAATGGGACCATATAATGTATAGTGTTTGTGTTGTACTTTTTGGATACATAATAATATTTTAGAATCCATTTATGTTGTTGCATATAGTAATATTTTGTTACTTTTCATTGCTGAGTAGTATTTCATAGTATGGATATACAACAATTTGTTATTTATTCAGGAGTTGATGGACATTTGGTTTACTGGCAGTTTTTATCTATTATGAATAAATCTGCAGTGATGATTCATGTACACAAATCTAAGTGGGTCTACATTTTCATTTCTCTTGGGAAAACATGTAGAAGTGGAAAATCTCAGTCATTTGATAAGTACACACAGACAGTCCTCACTTTATAAGATTCGGATATGCACACATTTTGTTACCATGTGCAGTGTACTGATGTTTGTTCCTGCCCCCTCCCCCCGAAACTGATGTTGAAACCTAGTCCCAATGTGATGCTGTTTGGAGGTGGAGCCTTTGGGAGCTAATTAGGTCATGAAGATAGAGCCCTCGTGAGTGGCCTTAATGCTCTTCTAAGAAGAGGTCAGAGAGTTAGCCAGCCTTCTTTCCACCATATTAGGAAACAGTGAGAAAAAGGCTGTCTATGAGCCAGGAAGCAGGCCCACACCAGACACTGAATCTACCAGTTCTTTGATCTTGAACTTCCAGATCTGTGAGAAACAAATATTTTGTAAGCCTCCCTCTCTATGGTGTTTTTGTTATAGCCAACTGAATTAACAAAGACACCATGTTTTAGTTGATTTATACCATTCCCCCAACAACATAGTTCAAATTTCAGTTACAATTTTATATTAATTGTGGTAACTGTATAAAGCACAAACCTCACTGGTACCTCTTTAGAGCACTAATCATGATATAAACAACAGATGAGCCTTGTCATCAGTAATCAATTGCACCATTTCTTTCAAAGTATGTGCATCTGTTGCTAGTACACACCCAGACAGCAAGTCTGCAATTGTGTTGCCTCCTGTCTCTCAGTGATAAATTCATGATACATTTTATAAAAATGGATAACTGAAAGAGAGAAATGATCAGTGAAGATGAAAGTGCAGTCAAGAAATAAAAAGTTGTAAAGCTGAAAGTGAAATTCAAATGAAATACAAGTGAAATTATAGGAGAAACAGCTGCTTACAGGTATGTCACACTGTTGCTGCCATTCAAGAGATTTGAGATCTGCAGCCATAGGAACTTAGTGACAGCAAACTCACGAATGTAAATGAGAAAGAGCTGTGATGAAATGGGTGAGGATGTCCCAGAGGAAGTGACTGATGCAAAAAGCCTTCATATAACACTGAAATTGCAAAGATTGAAATGTTGGAAGTTGATCCTAAGAAAAAAGTATGACAGCTTGCCAAGGCTTAGGAAAAAAAAATGGTCATTCCACAGTGTGATTATAAAATGAGAAGAAGCAAGGACTATTCAAATGACACTTGAAATGCTTTTTACAAAGAAATAATTATTTTCATTCTGTTTCCAGTATTTTCATTTACAGTCTACAAAATATTAGCCTTCCAAGATTTTTTAAATTTCCCTATACATATATAACTGAAAGTGAGTTTGTGATACTTCACAGAATCCTAAAAAGTCACAACTGAGATCTTTCTTTGATTATTAAGATTTGTTGCACAGTTCCAGTTTCATGGTCATGTTTATAGTCCTGCATACTATGCAAAGCAAGGTTGGCTATATTAACTTTATAAGATATTATTGTACTGATTTCCCAATTGGCTGTACAATTTTGTATTTCTGCCAGCAATGTCTGAGATTTCCAGGTCTCCACATCCTGACCAACACTTCGTATTGTTAGCTTTTTAATTTTACTAATTGTAGTGGATAAGTTTGAATAGTGGAGACTCATTGTGATTTTAACTTGCATTTCTATGATGGCTAATGATGCTCAACATTGTACATAAACATTTAAACAGAGAAGTCTTCAAATCTCTTCCCAATTTAATTAACAGCTTTTTCATCTTTTTATTGAGCTATATGTTCTTTATATTCTGGATACAAGCCCTTTGCTGGATATATGATTTTCAAAAATTTTATCCCAGACTGTGTCCTGACTTTTAGTTTTTTCTGACTATATCTTCTAAATAGCAAAGCATTTTAATCTTGATAGAAATGTACACTTGATCAATATTTTCTTTTATAGCTTGTGCTATAAAAAAATCTTTGCCTGACCCAGTGTCACAAAGATTCTCTCCTTTGTTTTCTTCTAGAAATTTAATACTATTAGCATTTACATTTAGATCTATGATCAATTTTGAGTTAATTTTTGTGTATGTTGTGGTGGTAGGTTGAGGTAAATTTTTTTCATGCAGATGCCAAGTTTTCCAGCACTATTTTTTGAAAAGATTCTTTCCCCGTTGAGTTACTTTGGCACCTTTGTCAGAAGTCAATTGGCCATAGAGGTGACATCACCAAAATGGCATTGTAGGAGACCCCAGGCTCCATCCCCACACGAAGATCAATTATGTGACATGATGGAAGTGTAAGCTAACAGTATTGAAAGTTTATCAAATCAGCAAGTTTACACCTTACACTTACACAATGTTATATATCAATTGTATCTCAATTCTTAATACTTTAGATCCAAAGAAGTGTATGTCTACTTTTGGATTTACTACTTGGTTCCATTGATCTGTCTATTCTTAGGCTAATACCACACTGTCTTGCTTACTGTAAATTTATAACTAATCTTGAAGGAAGGTAGTGTAAGTAGTCCACTTTTCTTCTTTTTCAGGATTGTCTTGGCTACTATAAGTGTATCACATTTTTATATGAATTTTAGAATCAGTTTTTAAATTTCTATAGAAATTCTTCTTGGGATTTTGTTAGGAACTGCACTAGCATATTAATAATAGTGTGTCTCCAATCCATTAACATGGTATATCTCACCAATATTTTAAGTCTTTTAAAAATGTCTCCAGTCTTTTGTAGTTTTTTGTATAGCAGTCTTACACATTCTGTTAAACCTAATCCTACATGGTTTATGATTTCTGATGCTATTATAAATGGCATTTTTAATTTAATTTGTCAATTGTTTATTGTTGGTTTATATAAATGAAACTAATATTTTATTGTTGCCATTATAGTCTGTAGTGTTCATTAATTTACTTATTAGTTCTATTAGGTACTTGAAGTTTCTTTATTATATGTACAAACATTGTAAAGAACATTTTACATCTTGTCCAACTTTGTACTTTAATCTTTATGCTTTTTCTTTATTTTCCTTGTGTTGTTATTGCATTGGATAGGACATCCAGGACAAGGTTGAATAGCAGTGATTAGGGCAGCCAGTCTTATCTTACTCCTGATATTAGAGGGAAATCGTTACTCTTTCAGTATTAAGTATGCTGTTCCCAGTAGAATTTTCACAGATGTCCTTATCTGGCTGAAGAAGTTCTCCCTCCTCCCCCACTCAACATTGTTGTTGCTACTTTACTATAAGATATTTTATTATGAATGTGCATTAAATTTTGCCAAATGCTTTTTCTGCATTTATTGACATAATCATATTTTCTCCTTTATCCTGTTAATGTGGTGAATTAAATTGATTGATTTTCAAATGTTACAGGAAACTACCATTCAAGGATAAACCCAACTTGGTCATAATATATTTTTCTTTTTGTATATTGTTGTATTCATCTTGCTAATATATATTTTTTGGCTATGTTGGGTCGTTGTTGCTGCACATGGGCTTTCTCTAGTTGCGGCGAGTGGGGGCTACTCTTCGTTGCGATGCACAGGCTTCTCACTGCGGTGGCTTCTCTTGTTGTGGAGCATGGGCTCTAGGCATATGGGCTTCAGTAGTTGCGGCACACGGGCTCAGTAGTTGTGGCTCACAGGCTCTAGAGCACAGGCTCAGTAGTTGTGGCGCGTGGGCTTAGTTACTCCGCGGCACGTGAGATATTCCTGGACCAGGGCTCGAACCTGTGTCCCCTGCATTACCTGCATTACCAGGTGGATTCTTAATCACTGTGCTACCAGGGAAGTGTGCTAATATTTTGTTAATTGTGCCTGAGGTTATTAGTTTGGAGTTTTATTTACTTGTTATGCCCTTGTCTAGTTTTCCTATCAAGGTTGTGCTGACCTCATAAAATCAATTAGAATGAGTTCCCTTCTCCACTGTTTTCTGGGTTTGTTTAAGACTGGTAATATTTCTTCCAATAATATTTTCAGAATTGAACAGTGAAGCCATCTGCACATGAAGATTTCTTCATGGGAAGATTATTAATTTAAAAATTAATTAAAAATCACTGTCTTTAACAAATGCAGAATTATTTATCTATTTTTTGCATTGGCATTTTATAGGCATCAGGTTGTTCACAATTTTAGTTTCAGTATTGATGCTACCTCCTTCTTTTCTGATACTGTCTTTTTGTCTGTTTTTTCCTTAGTCTAGTTATGTGCTTATTAAGGTTGTTTATTTTATTTATTTTTGGGGGGGATTATATTTCCATACCAGTAATGATTAATTTGATTGATTTTTCTCTGTTATTTGTCTGTTTCTATTTTCTTTATTTTTCTTTTAATCTTTGTTTGCTTTTGTTCTGAGTCAAACTTTAATAGTTAATTCATTTTCACCAGCTTTTTATAGTTAACATTTGAATAACTGATTTCTTTCTTTCTTCTTCTCTAATATAAGCAACTGAAGCTACAGTTTTCCCTCTAAACACTACTCTAGTGGTATCCCATGTACTCTTTTTATTCAGTTCTAAATATTTTCTATTGATAATTTTATTAGCTCTTGTTGTCACCATAAGTTAGTCATAAGTGTTGTTGAATTTCCCAATGTTTTGAGATTTTTCATATTTCTCTTTTTTTTTTGGTGCTTAATTATGTCAGAGTATATACTATATGATGTCAAACCTTTGAAATTTAAACCTTTGAGACTAGTTCTATGGTTCAAAATGCAATCTATCACTTTGAATGCTCTATGTGCCCTTGTAAAATACCTTTTCAGCATTTTTTTGTCCATAGTGTTCTATAAATATCAACTAGGTTCTTAGTTATATTTATATCTTCTATAGCCTTACTGAATTTCTGTCTACTTTTTCTGTCATTCAGTGAGCATGCAGTGGATGTCTTCTTGATAAACTGCCCTTTATCATTATAAAATACTCTCTTTGTCTTTGATAATAAGACTTTCCTCTTGAGGTCTACTTCATTTGATATTAACATAGACATCCATGCTTTCCCTTCCTTACTATTTCTGTTGCTTTTCTTTGAACTCTCTGTGTCTTTATAAATAAAGGCAATCTCTTGTAAACAGCATTTAGAAGGATCTTTCATTTTTATCTACTCTGAGAATCTCGGTCTTTTAGTTGGACTTCTATTGAATTTTTTTTTTTAATATTTACAGCCCTTTTAAAAAATTTTTTATGTATTCATTTAATTTTGGCTGCTTTGGGTCTTCATTGCTGCACGCAAGCTTTCTCTAGTTGCAATGAGCGGGGGCTACTCTTTGTTGTGTTGGGTGAGTTTCTTATTGAGGTGGCTGCTTCTCTGGTTCTGGAGCACGGGCTCTATGTGTGCGGGCTTCAGTAGTTGTGGCTCTTGGGCTCTAGAGTGCAGGCTCAGTAGTTGTGGCGCATGGGCTTAGTTGCTCCGCAACATGTGGGATCTTCCCGGACCAGGGCTTGAACCTGTGTCCCCTGCATTGGCAGGCAGATTCTTAACCACTGCGCCACCAGGGAAGTCCAGATTCAATTTTTATGTAATATAATTATTGATATGCTTTGGTTTATGTCTGTCATTGTGCAATTTTTAAATTATTTCTGCCCCATCTTTTCTTATTCCATCCTTCTTCTGACTTTTTTTGAATTAACCAAGTACTTATTTGTATTAATCTATCATTCTCCTCTATTCTTTTTTTAAGTTTTATCTGTTTGTTTTACTTTCAGCTATCATTCTATGGATTTTAATATTCAACATCAATGCCTATAGTGTATCTTGATGTGAATTTACCACTTCACATATAATTGTAAGATCTTTCCAATAATAAATATATACTTCAGTTTCCAACCATCTTCCTCTTTGTTTCATTTGTTTTTATTCTACTTCTACATTTTTTATCAATCTCAATACATTGCTGTTATTTTGCTTTGAACAGTTATCCTTTAAAGAAATTTTTTACAGGAAAAGACCAGTCTTCTGTATTTACACACCTATTTACCAGTTTCTTTCTCTTCATTCATGTGGACCTGATGTAGTATCAGACATCACATTCTCTTATCCTGAAAAAACTTGCTTTAATATTTCTTTTAGTTCTAGTCTGCTGTTGTTAAAGGCAGCTCCTATACTGAGAATATCTTTATTTTGCTTATGTTTTAAATGATATTTTCTCTGGACATAAAATTCAAAGGTGAGACTTTTTATTTTTAGTAATTTAAAGTTATCTAGTTAGCTTCTCCATTGCATTGTTCTGATGAAACTCAGCACCCATTCTTATCAATGATCCTGTTTATGTTTTTATCTGTCTCCAACTGGGGGTTTTTAAGATTTTCTTTCTCTTTGGTTTTCAGCAATTTAAGCTATAATGTGTTTAGATTTGTCTTTTTTATTTATACTGTTCAGGATTTGATTTGCTTCCTAAATCTGTAAGTTATCTGTCAAATTTGAAGACTTCCTTTTCAGATCTTTCTTCACTTCCACTTTGGACTTGGATTATGTATATATTTTCATGTTATATTCATTTTTCCTGTTAAGTCCTTGAACATACTTATATGGCTGCTTTAAATCACTACTCTGCTAATTTCTACAAGAGTGTCATCTCTCAATCTGTTTCTATTGACTGTTTTCTCTGGATATGTGTTACAAATTTTTTAATTGAGCCAGGTGTATCAGAATCTGTATTTCATTTGTAAGAGCTTTCAGTTTTGTTCTGTCAATCACTTAATTTACTGCATGATTACCTTAAATACACTGAAGCTAGTTTTAGGTTTTGTTAGGAATGTCCTGGAGTAACTCTTACTCTAAGATTACATCAGCTTTATTTATAAGGAAAGGCTTTTCTGGGATTTTAATTGAATGTCTGGGTTTTCAGTGATCTCTCTTTATATGATTGATGAGAACTCTAATTGTTCCCAGGACTGTTTGACTTCCATATATTAACCTGTTCCCTGCCAGGCTGCACAGAGTCTCATCCTGCAAATAGGAAGTTAATATTCAGTCAAAGACTCAAGGAAATCACTCTGCAGATATCTGTGTCTCTTTTTCTACCCCACACATTTTTGCTTATTTAACAACCACAGACTCTGATCTCTCTTTCTTCTGCCCAATGAAACTATTTCTCTCTATTTGGCCACTACTCCCCTGTAACAAAATTTTGAAATGCCTGCATAGAGATAGAAACCGAGGTAGATATGAAGTTTACATCATGTATTTCCATTCTTTGTGTTGGCTGATGCCTACAAATAGCATAATTTATACCATATATATATATATATATATATATATATATATATATATATATATATGTATATATACACATATATAATATATACCTCATTTTATCCATTGATACAGTTGTTTGTGGTTGGAGCATATGTAGGCTATCCATAACTCTTGTCTTCACCAGAACTGGAAATCGATTTTAATTTTATTTATTTCCCATTATATTTTGTTGAACCAATTCAACATCCCTAAAGTTGTAGCCTTCATTTCGGGAGTCTCCCTTTGTAGAAGCGGAAGAACTAGAGTATTTGGCCAACATGGATAAATTTTCTTATAAGCTTCAGTGACAGCAGGTTTTGAATATTTGTATGGCTTGGAAGTACAAAGGATCATTAGACTTGGGAACATGAGACTTCCTTGTATTGCTAAACAATTTGTCAAGGTTCACAGGACATGTTTAGTAGGTGAGAAACAGATCTGAGATGAAATATTGGAGCTTCAAGACTCACTCTCAGAGCCTTAATCTTCTGGGCTAGATTTAGAGCTGAGGAATAATGGGAAATAGCGTGAGGTGAAGTCATTAAAAAATGCCAGTGTCATCAGAGGATTTAATTTAAATATATCTCATTTCACACATTTTTTTCTTCTCTCTGAGATGGTTAAAAGAATTAGTTACACTATAACTCTCTGATCACCAGTGAAGAAAAGCTACTGAAGTTTTCCTAGACTCTGTTGCCCAACAGTGTGTTTTTATGGGACATTTTGTTGTTATTGATTTTGTTATTAAATGTACCCACCAACATACATATCAACAAAGATATTTGCAAATGCAGAATCATTCTCTTATTATCAGTGGGTGCAGTGGTAAAAGCAACAAGTTTCTCAGGGTTTTTCATTCTTTTTTGATTCATGTATTTAATATTTTTTAAAAATAATAGTAATGAATTAGTTATCAATTAAAATAAGAGCTTTTCTTCTAACAACAGAAAATTATCTGATATGACATGCTACAATTATAGAATGTTTTCTTGTTCGCCTTGAGAAGTTCTGATTTACATAATGTTTTAACTATCATACTTTTTTTTTTCTTTTAGATAGAAAATTCCCATGCTGGAGCTCTGAGTGTGTAACATTAAAAGGCTTACAATTCATTTCTTTCTCTTTTTTAGTTGCTAACTGTGAAGATATAAGAAACAGACTGACACTAACCACTTCAATGTTTTGCTTAGAAATGGAGCAATCGCTTGTGCACAATGCAGTTCATTCATGTTGGCAAAGGACTGAACTCCTCAGGGATCCAAAGTGGCAACATTTCCCTTTGTACAAGTTTTCACAAACCCTGGACCTGTATTATAAAACGTTTTTGACACGGTTGCCCTTGAAAAATTCCCATGCCTATTATCAGCCCAATTCTAGCTAGTTCTAATTATCTCGTTTAACAATTTGAGAAAATTTTTTTTTTCCTCGTGAGAAACTGCCAAACTAGAAGGGATGCTGGAGGGGATGGTGATTTGGTTGGCAGAATCCTCTGGGTACCTAAAACCAGAATTAATGCTTTTGAGGGTTGAAAAGAACCCTACAGCCTTCTAGGGGGATGGTTGACCCTCCTTGCATGTAACTATGGAGTTTTGCAAAGTTTAGCTGAAAATTACTCCACTGTAAACAGACATTTAAATACTGGCAACTTATTTGACATAAATTCAAGCCTATTAGTAATTTCAAATTAATAGACTTTTCCAGAAGAGGAAAAGAATGTTGTGTGTTCTTGAATGGCTCAGAATATTTCTGCTATTAAAAGGTATCTAACATGGAACCAAAATAATGATAAACAGTTTATATACATTAATTCTGAGTCTCACAAATAGCTATTTCATAGAGTTATAATATCTCCATTCTATACATGAAACAAAGAGCTTCTTGTAGATTTCTGGTAATTTAACTTTTGTATTAATTCAGGTTCACAGTGGTAGAGGGAGGTTACAGGTACAAATATTTTGAGATAGCATTTCAATGTGCATTGCTATTAATAAATTTAGAAACTCTCAGAGTATGAATTATGAATTTCAACAGTTATTGACAAATTATATAAATTGGAAGAAAACTGTATTGTATATAAAATGAGGAATGTGGAAAATAGAATCAAATTAAAAAATTGTGAGATTAACATATGTAACTTTGACAATATAAGTAGACTCATAACCAAAGCAGAGAATATATTTCAAAAGGGTTTAATTAATTTGCAAAAGTATGACCTTATAGTCACTGAAATTGCTTTGAGTTCTTAAACCAAGGGGGAAAAAAATATAACGTTTAACTTTAAAAGAGATTTGAAGGCATATGATGTGGCATGGGTGGTGAATTGAAATCTTCTGTCTCTTTTTATTCATTCTTCATTTTCTGTGGGTAGACAAGGTTTGCTAACAGAACTAGCCCAGTAGACACACATAATAAGAGGTTATTCTTATAGGAGCAGTTCAGATTAACTTGCAAATCAAAGGGAATTGTTACCACTAGCAAAATGAAATCAGATTTACTTACTTAAGCAAAGTTTCTGGAGCTCTGTGTTTATGTCACTAAGTAGGTAAAGGCCAACTTATTATACAATGAGAGAATGACAAAATTTAGAGGGACTAAAGTCTATCTATCTTACCAAGCCATGGAAATGGAATTTCAAAAACAAAAAAAAGGATAAAATTGAAAATATAGCTGATTTATTTGGCATTTTTTACATAAATTACATTGTTGCCTAAACATAGGCATTTATTTTTGATTTAGCCAGAATATTTTATCTATTTGCGCCGTATTTCCCCAATGTCCCAATATTTGCTGGGTAGAATTTTATGTATCTGATTGCTTATATTATAAAGATACCTTTAAAACTGTTACTTTTAATGCCCTTCTTGAGATATATTTTGCATGCCATACAATTTGCTAATTTAAATTGTACGAGTTGATGCTCTTCAGTATGTTCACAACTGTGTGACTGCCATCAAAATCAATTTTAGAACATTTCATTACCCCAAAAAGAAACCCTGTCATATCCAAGGCATCATATCTAAGATGGTGTCATATCTAAGCAGTAATTACCTAATGTAAAGTCATGAAGATTTACTCCTATGGTTTTTTCTAAAAGTTTTATAATTTTCCTCTTATTTCCATGTACCCTTTAGCAGTTCACTTCCTATTGCCCTCTAACCCACCCAGCCCTAGGCAAATACTAATCTACTATCTGTCTCTGTAGAATTGCCTGTTCTGCACGGTTCATGTAAGTGGAATCATATACTTTTGGTTCTTTTGTAACTGGATTCTTTTTACTTGGCATAATGTTTTCAAAGTCCATCCATGTTGTGGAATATATCGGCATTCCATTTGCTTTTATAGCAGAATAATATTCCATTGAATAGATAATAGACAGATAGAAAGAATAAACCACATTTTGTTTATCCATTCACCATTTGCTGGACTATTATGTTGTTTCCACTTTTTGGCTATTATGAATAATGCTGCTAAAAATATTCATGTACAAGTTTTTGTTGGACATAGGTTTTCCTTTTGAGGGGTATATACTTAGAAGTGGAATTGCTGGGTCACATAGGAACTCTAGGTTTAACATTTTGAGGAACTGACAGACTGTTTTCCGAAATAGCTGTACTATTTTAGAATCTCAGCAAAAATGTTTCAGTGTTCCAATCTCTCCACATCCTCATCAACACGTTGTTTTTTGGATTGTAGTCATCCTAGTAGGCATGGAGTGGTATTTCATTGTGAGGTTGATTTGCATTCCTGAATAAGTACTTTAATTGTCATATGTATATCTCTTCCTTGGAGAAATGTCTATTCAGATTCTCTGCCCATTTTTAATTGGGTATGTGTCTTTTTATTTTACATTTGTACCAGTTTTTTTTTTATTATTTAAATATATAATCTGGACACCATTCCCTCATCATTTATAAGATTTGCAGATATTTTCTTCCACACTGTATCTTGTCCATTCAATTTCTTCATTGTGTCCTTTGCTGCACAGTTCCAAATTTTGATGAAACAATTTATCTATTTTTTCTTTTGTCACTTGAGCTTTTGGTATACATGAAACTTTCCTAATCCAAGGACATGAAGAATTATGCTTATGTTTTCTTCTACAATTTCATAGTTTTAGCTGTTACATTTAAGTCTCTACTTCCTTTTGAGCTTTTTTTTGTATCTGGTGTGCAGAAGGGGTCCAATTTCATTCCTTTGCATGTAGATATCCAAAGTATCTTTTTTTTTTTTAATTTTATTTATTTTTATTTATTTATGGCTGTGTTGGGTCTTCGTTTCTGTGTGAGGGCTTTCTCTAGTTGTGGCAAGCGGGGGCCACTCTTTATCACAGTGCGCGGGCCTCTCACTATCGTGGCCTCTCTTGTTGCGGAGCACAGGCTCCAGACGCGCAGGCTCAGTAATTGTGGCTCACGGGCCCAGTTGCTCCGCGGCATGTGGGATCTTCCCAGACCAGGGCTCGAACCCGTGTCCCCTGCATTGGCAGGGAGATTCTCAACCACTGCGCCACCAGGGAAGCCCCTTTTTTTTTTTTGCTGGTCTTTAAAACTTTTATTATTTTTTGAATTTAATTTTTAAAATTGAAGTACAGTTGATTTACAATATTAAGTTAGTTTCAGGTGTACAGCAAAGTGATTCAGTTATATATTTTTTCAGATTACTTTCCATGATAGGTTATTACAAGATATTGAATATTGTTCCCTGTGTTTTATAGTAAATCCTTGTTATCTATTTTATGAATAATAGTTAGCATCTGTTAATCCCATACTCTTAATTTATCACTCCCCATTCCATTTCCTCTTTGGTAACCGTAAGTTTGTTTTCTATGTCTGTGAATCTGTTTCTGTTTTGTATATAGATTCATTTGTATTATTTTTTAGATTCCACATGTGATATCATATAATATTTGTCTTTGTCTAACTTACTTCATTCGCTATGACAATCTCCAGGCCCATCCAGGTTGCTGCAAATGGTGTAAAACTTTAAAAAAAAAAAAAAAAAAAGAGAATTAGAAGTTAAAGGCTTAAAATGAAACGGGAGGGAAACGGCTAGTGGTGATGGTTCCACAATATTGTGAGTGCATTTAATACCACTGAACTATACACCTAAAACTAGTTAATGTGATTCAAAAAGAAAAGATCAACTGACACTAAATGTGAGACAATTTGGGGGCTCTCAATTATATTCTATGTACCTATATGTCTATTCTCATGCCAGTACACACTGTAAGTACTGTAATAAGTTACTTTAGCTTTGTAATAAGTTTTGAAATAAGGAAGTGTGTGTCACCCAACTTTGTTTTTCTGTCTTAAGATTGTTTTGACTATTCTGGGTCCCTTGTATTTCCACATGAATTTTAGAATCAGCTTTTCAATTTCCTTTTTTTTAAATGCAGGTGCAATTTAGGTATGGATTAGTTTGAATTGTAAATTAATATGAGGAGTATTGCCATCTTAACAGTATCAAAACTTCAAATCTGTAATCATGGGGCATCTTTCCATTTATTTAGATTTTCTTTAATTGTTTTTTTTTCCAAAACAGAAAAAATTGTGTTTAATCTCTTCTCTCAGAGTTAACCACTACTAATATTTTGGTGTTTGTCCTAAGATAACATGTGAAAAAATGCATATTTTCAAGTAAATGTAAACACACATACACACTTATGATAACATTTACCAATTTCCCTCAGAGATAACTTGGAATAAAAGAAAGCTGTATGTTATATACACTACTATGTATGAAATACATAACTAATGAGAACCTACTCTTTAGCACAGGGAATTCTACTCAATGCTCTGTGGTGACCTAAATGGGAAGGAAATCTAAAAAAGAGTGCATATATGTATACGTATAGCTGATTCACTTTGCGGCACAGCAGAAACTAGCACAACATTATAAAGCATCTATACTCCAATAAAAATTAATTTATTTAAAAAAAAGAAAGATATACGTGTTTAGATCACATATTGATAAAAAAGGTGATTGTTAAGGTAAAAAGGAAATAAACAAATGTTATTTTCAAAAACACATTTTAAGGAGGAGAATATCTCTAAAATCGAAAAAAGGTAATAGTCAAAATAATCAATCAAATGATATTCACTGGATGAAAATTTTATTTTCTTACAAAACTTTTGACACACATACTATGCATCAAGTGAAAGAAAATTCAGTGCTCTCTCTATATCTTATTAGCATTGACTTTTTACATAAGATCTTTTTTTAAAATTTTAGATCAGTTTTGAATTTTACTTTATTTTTTTATACAGCAGGTTCTTATTAGTTATCTGTTTTATACATATTAGTGTATATATGTCAATCCCAAACTCCCAATTCATACCACCACCACCACCACCCCGTAACCCCTGCTTTCCCCCCTTGGTGTCCATGCATTTGTTCTCTACATCTGTGTATCTATTTCTGCCTTGCAAACCGGTTTATCTGTACCATTTTTCTAGATTCCACATATATGCGTTAATATACAATATTTGTTTTTTTCTTTCTGACTTATTTCACTCTGTATAACAGTCTCTAGGTCCATTCACCTCTCTACAAATGACCCAATTTAGTTACTTTTTATGGCTGAGTAATATTCCATTGTATATATGTGCCACATCTTCTTTATCCATTCATCTGTTGATGGACACTTAGGTTGCTTCCATGTTCTGGCTATTGTAAATAGTGCAGCAATGAACATTGGGGTGCTTGTGTCTTTTTGAATTATGGTTTTCTCTGGGTATATGCCCAGCAGTGGGATTACAGGGTCATATGGTAATTCTATTTTTAGTTTTTTAAGGAACCTCCATACTATTTTCCACAGTGCCTGAACCAATTTACATTCCCACCAACAGTACAAGAGGGTTCCCTTTTCTGCACACCCTCTCCAGCATTTATTGTTTGTAGATTTTTGCTGATGGCCATTCTGACCGGTGTGAGGTGATACCTCATTGTAGTTTTGATTTGCATTTCTCTAATGATTAGTGATGTTGAGTATCCTTTCATGTGTTTGTTGGCAATCTGTATATCTTCTTTGGAGAAATGTCTGTTTAGGTCTTCTGCCCATTTTTGGATTGGGTTGTTTGTTTTTTTTGATATTGAGCTGCTTGTAAATTTTGGAGATTAATCCTTTGTCAGTTGCTTCATTTGCAAATATTTTCTCCCATTCTTAGGGTTGTCTTTTCATCTTGTTTATGGTTTCCTTTGCTGTGCAAAAGCTTTTAAGTTTCATTAGGTCCCATTTATTTATTTTTGTTTTTATTTCCATTTTTCTAAGAGGTGGGTCAAAAAGGATCCTGCTGTGATGTATGTCATAGAGTGTTCTGCCTATGTTTTCCTCTAAGAGTTTTATAGTGTCTGGCCTTACATTTAGATCTTTAATCCATTTTGAGTTTATTTTTGTGTATGGTGTTAGGGAGTGTTCTAATTTCATTCTTTTACATGTAGCTGTCCAGTTTTCCCAGCACCACTTATTGAAGAGACTGTCTTTTCTCCATTGTATATCCTTGCCTCCTTTGTCATAGATTAGTTGACCATAGGTGCATGGGTTTATCTCTGGGCTTTCTATCCTGTTCCACTGATCTATATTTCTGTTTTTGTGCCAGTACCATATCGTCTTGATTACTGTATCTTTGTAGTATAGTCTGAAGTCAGGGAGTCTGATTCCTCCAGCTCCATTTTTTTCCCCTCAAGATTGCTTTGGCTATTTGGGTTCTTTTATGTCTCCATACAAATTTTAAGATTTTTTGTTATAGTTCTGTAAAAAATGCCATTGGTAATTTGATAGGGATTGCATTGAATCTGTAGATTGCTTTGGGTAGTATGGTCATTTTCACAATATTGATTCTTCCAATCCAGGAACATGGTATATCTCTCCATCTGTTTGTGTCATCTTTGATTTCTTTCATCAGTGTCTTATAGTTTTCTGAGTACAGGTCTTTTACCTCCTTAGGTAGGTTTATTCCTAGTTATTCTGTTCTTTTTGTTATAATGGTGAATGGAATTGTTTTCTTAATATCTCTTTCTGATCTTTCATTGTTAGTGTATAGGAATGCAAGATATTTCTGTGCGTTAATTTTATATCCTGCAACTTTACCAAATTCATTGATCAGCTCTAGTAGTTTTCTGGTGGCATCTTCAGGATTCTCTATGTATAGTATCATGTCATCTGCAAACAGTGATAGTTTTACTTCTTCTTTTCCAATTTGTATTCCTTTTATTTCTTTTTCTTCTCTGATTGCCATGGTTAGGACTTCCAAAACTATGTTGAATAATAGTGGCAAGAGTGGACATCCTTGTCTTGTTTCTGATCTGAGAGGAAATGCTTTCAGTTTTCAGCATTGAGAATTATATTTGCTGTGGGTTTCGTGTATATGGCCTTTATTATGTTGAGGTAGGTTCCCTCTATGCCCATTTTCTCTAGAGTTTTTATCATAAATGGGTGTTGAATTTTGTCAGAAGCTTTTTCTGCATCTATTGAGATGATCATATGGTTTTTATTCTTCAGTTTGTTAATATGATGTATCACATTGATTGATTTGCATATATTGAAGAATCCTTGCATCCCTGGGATAAATCCCACTTGATCATGGTGTTTGATCCTTTTAATGTGTTGTTGGATTCTGTTTGCTAGTATTTTGTTGAGGATTTTTGCATCTATATTCATCAGTGATATTGCTCTGTAATTTTTTTTTTTATACTATCTTTGTCTGGTTTTGGTAACAAGGTGATGGTGGCCTCATAGAATGAGTTTGGGAGTGTTCCTTCCTCTGCAATTTTTTGGAAGAGTTTGAGAAGGATGGGCATTAGCTCTTTTCTAAATGTTTGAAAGAATTCACCTGTGAAGCCTTCTGGTCCTGGACTTTTGTTTGTTGGAAGATTTTTAATCTCAGTTTCCATTTCATTACTTGTGATTGGTCTGTTCATATTTTCTATTTTGTCCTGGTTAAGTCTTGGAAGGTTATACCTTTCTAAATATTTGTCCATTTTTTCCAGGTTGTCCATTTTATTGAAACAGAGTTGCTTGTAGTAGTCTCTTATGATGCTTTGTATTTCTGCGGAGTCCCTTGTAACTTCTTTTTCATTTCTAATTTTATTGATTTGAGTCCTCTCCCTCTTTTTCTTGATGAGTCTGGCTAAAGATTTATCAATTTTGTTTATCTTTTCAAAGAACCAGCTTGTAGTTTTATTGATCTTTGCTCTTGTTTTCTTTGTTTCTATTTCATTTATTTCTGATCTGATCTTTATGATTTCTTTCCTTCTACTAGTTTTGGGTTTTTTTTTTTCTTCTTTCTCTAATTGCTTTAGGTGTAAGGTTAGGTTGTTTATTTGAGATTTTTACTTTTTCTTGAGGTAGGATTGTATTGCTATAAACTTCCCTCTTAGAATGGCTTTTGCTGCATCCCATAGGTTTTATATTGTCATCTTTTCATTGTCATTTGTCTCTAGGTATTTTCCAATTTTCTCTTTGATTTCTTTAGTGATCTCTTGGTTATTCGGTAATGTATTGTTTAGCCTCCATGTGTTCGTGTTTTTTATGTTTTCTTCCCTGTAATGAGTATCTAATCTCATAGTGTTGTGGTCGGAAAAGATGCTTGATATCATTTCAATTTTCTGAAATTTACCACGGCTTGATTTGTGACACAAGATGTGATCTATCCTGGAGAATGTTCCGTGTGCACTTGAGAAGAAAGTGTAATCTGCCTTTTTTGAATGGAATGTCCTATAAATATCAATTAAATTTATCTAGTCTATTGTGTCATTTAAAGCTTGTGTTTCCTTATTAATTTTCTGTCTGGATGATCTGTCCATTGGTGTGAGTTGTTAAAGTCCCCCACTGTTATTCTGTTACTGTTGATTTCCTCTTTTATAGCTGTTAGCATTTGCCTTATGTATTGAGGTGCTCCTATGTTGGGTGCATATATATTTATAATTGTTATATCTTCTTCTTGGATTGATCCCTTGATCATTATGTAGTGTCCCTCCTTGTCTCTTGTAACATTCTTTATTTTAAAGTCTATTTTATCTGATGTGAGTATGGCTACTCCAACTTTCTTTTGATTTCCATTTGCATGGAATATCTTTTCCCATCCCCTCACTTTCAGTCTGTATGTGTCCCTAGGTCTGAAGTGGGTCTCTTGTAGACAGCATATATATGGGTCTTGTTTTTGTATCCATTCAGCGTGCCTGTGTCTTTTGGTTAGAGCATTTAATCTATTCACATTTAAGGTAATTATCGATATGTATGTTCCTATTACCATTTTCTTAATTGTTTTGGGTTTGTTTTTGTAGGTCCTTTTCTTTTCTTGTGTTTCCCACTTAGAGAAGTTCCTTTAGCATTTTTTGTAAAGCTGGTTTGGTGGTGCTGAATTCTCTTAGCTTTTGCTTGTCTGTAAAGCTTTTGATTTCTCTGTCAAATCTGAATTAGATCCTTGCCAGGTAGAGTAATCTTGTTGTAGATTCTTCCCTTTTTTCACTTTAAATATGTCCTGCCACTCCCTTCTGGCTTGTAGAGTTTCTGCTGAGAAATCAGCTATGAACTTTCTGGGAGTTCCCTTTTATGTTATTTGTTGTTTTTCCCTTGTTGCTTTTAATAATTTTTCTTTGTCTTTAAGTTTTGTTAGTTTGATTACTATGTGTCTCGGCGTGTTTCTCCTTAGGTTTATCCTGCCTGGGACTCTCTCTGCTTCCTGGACTTGGGTGGCTATTTCCTCTCCCATGTTAGGGAATTTTTCAACTATAATCTCTTCAAATATTTTCTTGGGTACTTTCTCTCTCTCTTCTCCTTCTGGGACCCCTATAATGTGAATATTGGTGTGTTTAGTGTTGTCCCAGAGGTCTCTTAGGTTGTCTTCATTTCTATTCATTCTTCTTTCTTTATTCTGTTCTGCAGCAGTGATTTCCAGCATTCTGTCTTCCAGGTCACTTATCCATTCTTTGCCTGTTATTCTGCTATTGATTCCTTCTAGTGTATTTTTCATTTCAGTTATTGTATTGTTTATCTCTTTGTTTGTTCTTTAATTCTTCTAGGTCTTTGTTAAACATTTCTTGCATCTTCTTGATTTTGGCCTCCATTCTTTTTCTGAGGTCCTGGATCATCTTCACTCTCAGTATTCTGAATTCTTTTTCTGGATGGTGGCCTATCTCCACTTCATTTACTTGTTTTTCTGGATTTTTATCCTGTTCCTTCATCTGGTGCATAGTCCTCTGCCTTTTCATTTTGTCTGTCTTTCTGTGAATGTGGTTTTCATTCCACAGGCTGCAGGAATGTACGTTCTTGCTTCTGCTGTCTGCTCTCTGGTGGATGAGGCTGTCTAAGAGGCTTGTGCAAGTTTCCTGATGGGAGGGACTGGTGATGGATAGAGCTGGGTGTTGGTCTGGTGGGCAGAGCTCAGTAAAATTTTAATCCGCTTGTCTTCAGATGGGTGGGGCTGAGTTCCCTTCCTGCTGGTTGTTTGGCCTGAGGTGATCTGGAACTGGAGCCTACAGGCTCTTTGGTGGGGCTAATGGCGGACTCAGTGAAAGCTTATGGCAAGGAGTACTTCCCAGAACTTCTGCTGCCTGTGTCTTTGTCCCTGTGGTCAGCCACAACCACCCCCTGCCTCTGCAGGAGACCCTTCAACACTAGCATGTAGGTCTGATTCAATTTCCTATGGGGTTACTGCTCCTTCCCCCTGGCTCCTGATATGCATACTACTTCCTGTGTGTCCTCCAAGAGTGGAGTCTCTGTTTCCCCCTGTCCCTTCGAAGTTTGACTTGAAGGCAATCAAATCCCGCTAGCCTTTGAAGTCTGATTCTCTGGCCCATTGCCAGACCCCCAGATTGGGAAGCCTGACGTGGGGCTCAGAACCTTCACTCCAGTGGGTGGACTTCTGTGGTATAATTGTTGTCCAGTTTGTGAGTCACCCACCGAGCAGTTATGGGATTTGACTGTATTGTGATTGCATCCCTCCTACCTTCTCATTGCCGCTTCTCCTTTGTCTTTTGATGTGAGGTATCTTTTTGGTGAGTTCCAGTGTCTTCCTGTCGATGGTTGTTCAGCAGTTAGTTATCTGCTTTGTTTTGTTTTAAAGTTTAAACTAAACTATCTTTGCAATTTTCCTGTAAATCTAAAACTATTCTAAATATGTTTATTTTAATAATATTTGTCAAAAATTCTCATTTTATACATGATAAAACTAAGTGCAGGATAGTGAACAGAATTGTTACATGGTTAGAGAGTTAATAGATATCATGGAATACATTTGATTTCTCCACATTACACTGCACATTCACCTCTAACTTCAGCCAGACAAGGTGGTTTCCCTGGGTTTCCTTCAGTTTTAATCTTTGGGGAGGAAAATTAACTCCTTGCTACCTAAAGAAATAATGACTGTTAAAAGTCTGTAAAAGCAACCAGAATAAGATCATTTTGCAGGATCCTAAAACAAGTAATCAGCTCAATTTATAAGGCAGTCTCTATTAAAAACAGGCACATCTGAATAAAAAATTCTAGTGCCATAATTGTTAAATATGTATTTATTCAACAAACAACAAGGATACCCAGCTTTGTGTGAGATGAAAAGGAGGTTAGGGCATTGTTCCTACCTTTGAAGAAATAACATTTGCAAACAAAAAAGAAACAAATCAGTCTGAGAATGAGAAATCTTTTTGCTTCCTTAAAATTCATAGTCATCAGGTAGAGTTGAAGACCTCAGGTTAGTCAGGAGGTATTATGGAGAATAAGAATCGAATACTTTTTTTTTTTTTCTGAAAGAAATTCAAATAGGACTTGAAAATTGTGTAGATTACAGAAAAAAATAAGCCAAAAGAACTATTATTTGGTTAAAGTTATACACATACAGCCAAATATGAATAACCTTTATATTTGATTGATGGAATACAATTGTGCATTTAAAATTTGTTCAGTTTTGATGTCTTGAAGGGAAAATATATTTGCATATAATAACATTTCAGCTATCACTATAAAATAAATATATTAAAATAATTCTAACACATTTTATTTGAAAAGCACGCATGTAAAATAGGCATATATTTAATGCATTGTAAAGGGTGTATAATTTAATCTACATTTTTTTTTTTTTTTTTTTTGCTGTCTCACCACTTTCCTTCACTTCATCCTGACTCTTCGACCCTTCTCTGGAGTTAATCTCTGTTTATACAGTCATCCCTTGGTATTGAGGGGGTTTGGTTCCAGGATCACCTGTGGATAGTGATATCCATGGATGCTCAAGTCCCTTATATAAAATAGCATGGTATTTGCATATAACCTATTCTCATCCTTTCTTGTACTTTAAGCCATCTGTAGATTACTTATCATAATTAATATAATGTAAATCCCATGAATATGGTTTAAATACAATGTAAACGCTATGTAAAAATTGCCTGAGTGTGACAACTTCAATTTTTGCTTTTGGAAACTTTTTGGAGTTTTTTTTTGTTTTTTGTTTTTTAATATTTTCAGTCTGTGGTTGGTTGAATCCCCAGATGTAGAGCCCTTAGATACGGAGGGTTGGCTATATTTTTACTTTAGATTTCTTACAAGACTTTATTCTAAACTGTCTTCATTCTATATAACTGAATGCATATTGATTTCCTTATATGAACCAACTTAAAAAAAGATAACTGAACACTATGTGTCTGAATTAGGACAAATCATCTTTAAATGTCAAGTACTATATCTGAACTAATTGATAATATATTTGCATTTATATCATGGCAGCATATTTTTCTGATTTCTTCTTCTGATGATTATAAGTCAGTTAGCATCTTTTTTATTTTTTACATTGATACATGAAGACACCGATATATCAGTTTTTAAAACCAGCTTATTATTTTTCAGAATTCCTTATAGAAAAAAATAATTATATGACCGGATTCCTTCACATAATATGTTTTCCTGAACTTAGCTTACAGACTAGGAAGTACTTATTTATATTAGATATCAACCACCAAAACAGGGGAGAGATGGGCACACATTACTGTGAAACTGACTCAGAATTGAATTATTCGATGGATTGTTGAAGTCTTGAAAAAAGATTATGTAGAATGTAAGAATACTGTTTTCCGCATTGGTCTATAAAACATAGGGCCAGAATGCTCTTGTCTAATTTTTCTACATCTCTTTTAAATGCAAATATTTAGATAAACAAGAATGTTTAGAATTATTTGATTGTAAAATCAAAGATTATGGAAATAAAAATTATTCAATTACCAATAAGTAAGTGCTTAGAATATTATACTAGATTAGAAAAAAATACTGTCATCTTTCAAATTGGGCGTACTGGTGAGTTTTATAACATCGAAATGGGTCCTAGGATCCTAACATTATTTTTCTTTTCTCTACTTCTGTTTCTCACAGTGGTTAAAAACCAATGAGGAAGCCCAAAACATTGCAAAGTATCCCATATTTCAGGATTTCCATATCAAATTACTAAATAGAGATAGTTCCCAGAAACCTTTACTAATGAATCTAACAAAAAACTAAAAACAAGCTCTAAAGCATGTCATTGCATACAATTTTTCTTTTTGAAAAAATTCTAAGTTTTCTGTTTGGCTGAAGTCTTCCCTAAGACCTCATTAGAGCCTTGCTGATTTTAACCATGGGAAAGACTGTGGAATGGGAGTAAACCATGACTCTCCAGCTGTGTTTCTGTAACTCAGATATTTACAGGTGAGGAAATGGAGTCCCAGAAAGCTTAAGTGAATTGCTGAAGTTCACATAGAGAGGCAGATTTGACCGTGTGGCTGACAGGGTCTTGGTGCTCTGGCCGGGTGTCAGCCCTGTGCCTCTGAGGTGGGAGAGCCGAGTTCAGGACATCAGTCCATCAGAGACCTCACGGCTCCACGTAACAACAAATGGCAAAAGCTCTCCCAGAGATCTTCATCTCAACGCTAAGACCCAACTCCACTCAACAACCGGCAAGCTACACTGCTGGACACCCTATGCCAAGCAAATAGCAAGACAGGAGCACAAACCCAGCCATTAGCAGAGAGGCTGCCTAAAATCATAATAAGGTCACAGACACCCCAAAACACACCAGCAGACACGGTCCTGCCCACCAGAAAGACAAGATCCAGCCTCATCCACCAGAACACAGGCACTAGTCCTCTCCATCAGGAAGCCTACACAACCCACTGAACCAACCTTACCCACTGGGGGCAGACACTAAAAACAACGGGAACTACAGACCTGCAGCCTGTGAAAAGGAGACCCCAAACACAGTAAGTTAAGCAAAATGAGAAGACAGAGAAACACACAGCAGATGAAGAAGCAAGGTAAAAACCGACCAGACCAAACAAAGGAAGAGGAAATAGGTAGTCTACCTGAAAAAGAATTAAGAGTAATGATAGTGAGGATGATCAAAAATCTTGGAAATAGAATGGAGAAAATACAAGAAATGTTGAACAAGGACCTAGAAGAACTAAAGGGCAAAGAAACAATGATGAGCAACGCAATAAATGAAATTAAAAATTCTCTAGAAGGAATCATTAGCAGAATAACTGAGGCAGAAGAACAGATAAGTGACCTGGAAGATAAAATAGTGGAAATAACTACTGCAGAGCAGAATAAAGACAAAAGAATGAAAAGAATTGAGGACAGTCTCAGAGACCTCTGGGACAACATTAAATGCATCAACATTCGAATTATAGGGGTTCCAGAAGGAGAAGAGAAAAAGAAAGGGTCTGAGAAAATATTTGAAGAGATTATAGTTGAAAACTTCCCTAATATGGGAAAGGAAATAGTCAATCAAGTCCAGGAAGTGTAGAGAGTCCAATACAGGATAAATCCAATGAGAAACATGCCAAGACACATATTAATCAAACTATCAAAAATTAAATAGAAAGAAAACATATTAAAAGCGGCAAGGGAAAAGCAACAAATAACATACAAGGGAATCACCATAAGGTTAACAGCTGATCTTTCAGCAGAAACTCTGCAAGCCAGAAGGGAGTGGCAAGACATATTTAAAGTGATGAAAGGGAAAAACCTACAACCAAGATTACTCTACCCAGCAAGGATCTCATTCAGATTCGACAGATAAATTAAAACCTTTACAGACAAGCAAAAGCTAAGAGAATTCAGCACCAGCAATCCAGCTTTACAAAAAATGCTAAAGGAACTTCTCTAGGCAAGAAGCATAAGAGAAGGAAAAGACCTACAATAACAAACCCAAAACAATTAAGAAGATGGTAACAGGAACATACATATTGATAATTACCTTAAATGTAAATGGATTAAATACTCCCACCAAAAGACACAGACTGGCTGAATGGATACAAAAACAAGACCCATATATATGCTGTCTACGAGAGACCCACTTCAGACCTAGGGACACATACAGACTGAAAGTGAGGGGATGGAAAAAGATATTCCATGCAAATGGAAATCAAAAGAAAGCTAGAGTAGCAATTCTCATATCAGACAAAATAGACTTTAAAATAAAGAATGTTACAAGAGACAAAGAAGGACACTACATAATAATCAGGGGATCAATCCAAGAAGAAGATATAACAATTGTAAATATTTATGCACCCAACATAGGAGCACCTCAATACATAAGGCAAATGCTAACAGCCATAAAAGGGGAAATCGACAGTAACACAATCATAGTAGGGGACTTTAACACCCCACTTTCACCAATAGACAGATCATCCAAAATGAAAATAAATAAGGAAACACAAGCTTTAAATGATACATTAAACAAGATGAAGTTATTGATATTTATAGGCCATTCCATCCAAAAACAATCGAATATACTTTCTTCTCAAGTGCTTATGGAACATTCTCCAGGATAGATTGTATCTTGGGTCAAAAATCAAGCTTTGGTAAGTTTAAGAAAACTGAAATCGTATCAGGTATCGTTTCCAACCACAATGCTGTGAGACTAGATATTAATTACAGGAAATAAAACCTGTAAAAATACAAACACATGGAGGCTAAACAGTACACTACTTAATAACCAAGAAATCACTGAAGAAATCGAAGAGGAAATCAAAAAATACCTGGAAACAAATGACAAAGAAAACATGACGACCCAAAACCTATGGGATCCAGCAAATGCAGTTCTAAGAGGGAAGTTTATAGCAATACAGTCCTACCTCAAGAAACAAGAAACATCTCAAATAAAGAACCTAACCTTACACCTAAAGCATTTAGAGAAAGAAGAACAAAAAAACCCCAAAGTTACCAGAAGGAAAGAAACCATAAAGATCAGATCAGAAAGAAATGAAAAAAAAAAAATGAAGGAAACAGTACCAAAGATCAGTAAAACTAAAGGCTGGTTCTTTGAGAAGATAAACAAAATTGATAAACCACTAGCGAGACTCATCAAGAAAAAAAGAGAGAAGACTCAAATCAATAGAATTAGAAATGAAAAAGGAGAAGTAACAACTGACACTACAGAAATACAAAGGATCATGAGAGATTATTACATGCAACTCTATGCCAATAAAATGGACAGCCTGGAAGAAATGGGCAAATTCTTAGAAAAGCACAACCTGCCGAGACTGAACCAGGAAGAAACAGAAAATATAAACAGACCAATCACAAACACTGAAATTGAAACTGTGATTAAAAATCTTACAACAAAAAAGCCCAGGGCCAGATGGATTCACAGGCAATTTCTATCAAACACTTAGAGAAGAGCTAACACCCACCCTTTGCAAACTCTTCCAAATATAGCAGAGGGAATAACACTCCCAAACTCATTCTATGAGGCCACCATCACCCTGTTACCAAAACCAGGCAAAGATGTCACAAAGAAAACTACAGGCTAATATCACTGTTGAACATAGATGCAAAAATCTTCAACAAAATACTAGCCAACAGAATCCAACAGCACATTAAAAGGATCATACACCATGATCAAGTGGGTTTTATCCCAGGAATTCAGGGATTCTTCAATATACGCAAATCAGTCAATGTGATACACCATATTAACAAATTGAAGGAGAAGAACCATATGATCATCTCAATAGATGCAGAAAAAGCTTTCGACAAAATTCAACACCCATTTATGATAAAAACTCTCCAGAAAGTAGGCATAGAGGGAAGCTACCTCAACATAATAAAGGCCATATATGACAAACCCACAGGCAACATCTTTGTCAATGGTGAAAAACTGAAACCATTTCCTCTAAGATCCGGAACAAGACAATGTTGTCCAATCTCACCACTATTATTCAACATAGTTTTGGAGGTTTTAGCCACAGCAATCAGAGTAGAAAAAGAAATAAAGGGAATCCAAATCAGAAAAGAAATAAAGCCATCACTGTTTGCAGATGACATGATACTATACATAGAGAATCCTAAAGATGCTACCAGAAAACTACTAGAGCTAATGAATGAATTTGGTAAAGTAGCAGGATACAAAATTAATGCACAGGAAGCTCTTGCATTCCTATACAATAATTATGAAATTATGAATTTATTATGGAATCACTCCCATTTACCTTTGCAACAAAAAGAATAAAATACCTAGGAATAAACCTACCTAAGGAGACCAAAGACCTGTATGCAGAAAACTATGACACTAATGAAAGAAATTAAAGATGATACAAACAGATGGAGAAATATCCCATGTTCTTGGATTGGAAGCATCAACATTGTGAAAAAGACTAAACTATCCAAAGCAATCTACAGATTCGGTGCAATCCCTATCAAACTACCAATGGCATGTTTCACAGAACTAGAAGGAAAAATTTCACAATTTGTATGGAAACACAAAAGACCCTGAATAGCCAAAGCAATCTTGAGAAAGAAAAATGGAGCCGGAGGTATCAGGCTCCCGGACTTCAGACTATACTACAAAGCTACACTAATCAAGACAGTATGGTACTGGCACAAAAACAGAAATATAGATCAATGGAACAGGATAGAAAGCCCAGAGATAAACCCTCACATATATGGTCACCTTATATTTGATAAAGGAGGCAAGAATATACAATGGAGAAAAGACAGCCTCTTCAATAATTGGTGCTGGGAAACTGCACAGCTACATGTAAAAGAATGAAATTCGAACACTCCCTAACACCATACACAAAAATAAACTCAAAATAGATTAAAGACCTAAGTGTAAGGCCAGACACTATAAAACTCTTAGAGGAAAACATAGGCAGAACACTCTATGACATAAATCACAGCAGGATCCTTTTTGACCCACCTCTTAGAGAAATGGAAATCAAAACAGAAATAAGTAAATGGGACTTAATGAAACTTAAAAGCTTTTGCACAGCAAAGGAAACCATAAACAAGATGAAAAGACAACCCTCAGAATGGGAGAAAATATTTGCAAATGAAGCAACTGACAAAGGATTAATCTCCAAAATATACAAGCAGCTTATGCAGCTCAATATCAAAAAAACAAACAACCCAATCCAAAAATGGGCAGAAGACCTAAATAGACATTTCTCCAAAGAAGATATACAGATTGACAACAAACCCATGAAAGAATGCTCAACATCACTAATCATTAGAGAAATGCAAATCAAAAGTACAATGAGGTATCACCTCACACCAGTCCAAATGGCCATCATCGAAAAATCTACAAACAATAAATGCTGGAGAGGGTGTGGAGAAAAGGGAACACTCTTGCACTGTTGGTGGGAATGTAAATTGATACAGCCACTATGGAGAACAGTATGGAGGTTCCTTAAAAAACTAAAAATAGAACTACCATGTGACCCAGCCATCCCACTGCTGAGCATATACCCTGAGAAAACCATAATTCAAAAAGAGTCATGTACCACAATGTTCATTGCAGCTGTATTTACAATAGCCAGGAAATGGAAGCAACCTAAGTGTCCATCAACAGATGAATGGATAAAGAAGATGTGGCACATATATACAATGGAATATTACTCAGCCATAAAAAGAAACGAAATTGAGTTATTTGTAGTGAGGTGGATGGACCTAGAGACTGTCATACAGAGTGAAGTAAGTCAGAAAGAGAAAAATAAATAGCATATGCTGACACATATATATGGAATCTAAAAAAAAAAAAAAGGTTCTGAAGAACCTAGGGGCAGGACAGGAACAAAGACGCAGATGTAGAGAGTGGACTTGAGGACACGGGGAGGGGCCAGGGTAAGCTTGGACGGTGTGAGAGAGTGGCATGGACATATATACACTACGAAATGAAAATAAATAGCTACTGGGAAGCAGCCATATAGCACAGGGAGATCAGCTCGGTGCTTTGTGACCAACTAAAGGGATGGGATAGGGAGGGTGGGAGGGAGACGCAGGAGAGAGGAGATATGGGGATATATGTATATGTATAGTTGATTCACTTTGTTATAAAGCAGAAACTAACACACTATTGTAAAGCAATTATACTCCAATAAAAAAATTTTTTTTAATTGTTAAAAAGGTAAAAAAAAAAAAAAATTCTATTCTGTGGAGGCTTGGAGAAACTTGAAGTTAGTGAAACCATTCTTGCATCTCTAAATCCCCATTATTCCAGAGTCATGCTTATGCAGATTCACAGTGACATCATGAACAATGTTTTCCATACCAGGCATTCCCCATTTTAAATGAAAGTAACATATATTTTCTTCACAGAATTTGCATCCTACGGGTACTCTTAAAACACTAACTACCTGAGGAAATAACATTGTCATGATTAATTAGGCATATCTCAGTTTTTATATAAAAGTCAATGGAAAGAATCAGGAACTTTATTAATACCATGTCTAGCACACACTTGGTGATAGATACAGCTCTCAAAATAATTGCATATTGTACTTACAAACCTCTCCTATAAATTTTCCTCACTATCTATAAATAAAACTTAGCGTGCGCCTAGAAAGGACAAGGTAATAAGTCCTTTCACAGATGAAAGAAGACATGTCGATTTAAATCATGCAGTGTAGATGGCAAATATAGACAGGCATAATCTGTAATATAAGTCAATTTACAGTATTTCTTCTGTTTACCCTTTAACAAATATACCATCTAGAGTGTTTGAAATATCATCTTCTAAATAAAAATATCAATTTGTTCCCTGCTCTACTGGTTGGTTATAAATTGCCTACTCATAGGCACATGTTAACTTCAGAATCTCTTTACTGTGTAGTATTTTCTACTACTTCCAATGAAGGCAGAGCATGTTTTCAGAGGTCTCCTCACACCATTATACAGCCAGAAACCTACATTATGCTTAAATCATCTGTCTGTGCAAGAGAGAGAAATGCCCAATGTGGTCTTTAAAATGTATGCTTATATAAACCTCCTGAAAATACAGATTTTTGTCTTTATCATTTTGACATCAACCTAACACTAAATGCAGTGCATACAAATATAGGAAGTCCAATTATTTGAGTTTGCTTTTGAGAAAAAAAATTACCTCTTCAAAGACTAAAGAAAAAAATGTATCTTTTCTGTGTCTAGGAACTGTAGAAGTATAATATAAATAGTGCCATGAAATACTTCATCAGAAATGCCAACGATCTGTCAATAGAAAAATTGTTGAATGAAAAGAACCTTGACATTTAACATTTGCTCTCTATACCTCATAAGTGTTATATTTTAATAAACCATAGTTTTAAAACTCTTGTAGGCATATTTATTTTCCAAAGATGTTGAGCCAAACATATTTGTAAGCTAAATAAGGAAATGAGAAAAAAATAAGGTGATTTGGTACTGCTTATGCACATATTTTCAAATAGGCAATAATCACTGAAATGATGGAATTAAATGCAAGCCTCAATTAAAAAGAGTGTTTTATACTTGATTTGCTAAAACAATAAGAATAATCATTCTTCAAGTACATTAAAAAGGTCACTAGTCTCTGTAAAGGAGCGTTGCTGCAGTTTCCTTTCAGTTGTTCTACTTTTCCTCGTTAATGCATATCATATACAATTGGGGTTGCAGGTTAAGCCATCAGTGGATTGTTTTCTTACCAGCTACCTTTTAAATGTCCTCAATCAATCTCCTGTTTCTTGGAGACCACAAAATAATTTTTTTTTGCAATAATAGCCTCCTTTGGACTTTGAAGTGGAAATCCTGTCAGAGGCAGCTTGAAAAAATAGTAACGGTAGCACTCCCATACCCGGCACAGGTCAGAGTTCTTCTCTATGGAAAGAGTAGTCCAAACCCAGATGCAAAAAGAAGTCCTAACCCTTTTAACAATGCACAGATTACCTTTCTTCCCTAGTTCCCCCCTCTTCTTTAAGAACTGAGTCTATCAACTCCTACTTGTGTGCTTGGAGTACTGTGCACCAGGGACCCACACATCACGGGAATTGTCTTAGTAAATATAGTTTATTTACGATGGTGGTGGGAAGACTCTTTCAGAGGCTATGTATCCATGTGTTAACAGTTCTGGATCAACCTGTTTTAGATTATCTATGTCTTATTTGCTACTCTACTTGTGTTCTAAATACATATACCCATGAAACTTGACACATGGCATTTTTTGGTTTGCTTTGGGAACATTAATGAATTTCTCAGGGTAACCATGGATTTGGAAAGGACTAAGAGTCCAAGTCGTGGTCTGTTGTTATCTGGATTTATCTACTAGAGAAAGCGGAGTGTGTGAAATGAGGACACCTACACACAGTACCCCAGCCCTTAGAGTTCTTCATAAGCATTTAGTTCAAATTTGGTTGAAAAGTTTAAGATAATGATCATTTAATTAAGAAAAGTCCAAGTAGGGTCTTTGGGGTAATAACTGGTAAAAGACACTGCTTTAAAAGCATAGTCAGTGGTTTTCACTGGTAATGAAATGGCCTAATATAACCACCTGAGGAGAAAATAGTGAGAATGTCTTTCTGGTAATGTAGTCAATAAAATTAGAGGTCTGAATAATATCTCAGGCAATAATATTCACTAATAGGCATGAGCATAATGCCAGACAGGTAGATAGGATAGTCAGAATCTCCCCTATATCTTTAAGCAAACTTTGAGACAATTTTTTCACAGCGGCGAACGCACAGGCTCTGGAATCAAGCTGTCTGGGTTTTTATTCCAATATAAGATACTTCACCTCTTTGCTTTCACTTTCTTCTTTTATGTAATGGGCATTATAGTTTACAAACATGAAATGGTGAACGTGAGGATTCACATTGTAATCCCATATAATTTTATATGTAACATATTGCCAGGACATAGGCAAGTGCTCAGTAAATTCTACATAATAATGATAATAACCATGACCACAACAATCATAATGTCTATTATCTGAATTCAACATGCAGGCATCTAGGTTGAAAAGAAAACAAAGAGAAAAAAGAAAAAATGGCTATGTCCTTCCTAAGTGTAAGAGTCATTATAAAGACAATAAAAATGGAAGGACATTTATGTGACAATTGGAATCTAATCTAATAAAGAATGCTTGAAATCATGACTATCTGGGATTTATCATCGTGAAATCTTTATCCTACCTGCTTAAAAAATGTTTTACTTGTTTGTTTGATCTTTTCATTTGCATACAATTTGAAAATAAATATACCTGGACTAGTTAAAATTACTTGAAGACTTTCCCTCTGTCCAAGATGGAATAACAGGGATCAGATTTATCCTCCCTCCTAAAACGAAGAAAAACATTGATCTTTGAGAGTAGAAACAAAGAATGTGAGCCCCACCACTGCCACAATTTACTGTCCTTAGAGAGTTTCCAAGCTGCAAAAACAAAAACAAAGATCTAAATAAATGAAGGGAAATGCCATGTTTATTGATTAGAAGACAACACAGTAAAGATGTCAGTTCTTTCAAGTCAATGTATATGTTTAATACAATTCCTATAAAAATATTAGGAATATTTTTGGTACATATTGACATGATTATTCTAAAATTTATATTGGAAAAAATTAGCTAGAATATAAAAAAAATTTTGAAATAGGAAAATAGTGTGAAGAATCAGTCTACCTGATTTCAAGACCTATTATAAAGCTACAGTAATCAAATGTGTGCTATTGGCACACAGTTATACACATAGCTCAGCGGAACAGAGTAGTGAACCCAGAAATAGACTCACACAAATATGTCCAGCTGATTTTTTACAAAGGTGCAAGAGCAATTCAATGAAGGAAAACTAGCCTTTCAATAAATGGATTTGGAGCAATTGGACATCCATGGGAGGAGAGGTGAGAACTTTGACCTAAGTCTCATATCTTATACAAAAATTAATTGGAATGGATATGAACTTAATGTAAATCATAAAATGATAAAACTTTGAGAAAAATTTTTTTTTAAATTTGGGATATGGGATCTGGCAAAGAGTTCTAGACTTGATACCAAATGGACAATCCATTAAAGGAAAAAAATGATAATTTGGATTTATCAAAATTAAAAACTTTTGTTCTGCAAAAGATCACGTTTAAGAGGATGATAAAACAAGTTATAGAATGCAATAAAATATTTGTAAACCACGTATCCAACAAAGGACTAGCATCTAGCATATGTAAAGAAGTCTCAAAACACAATGTTAATAAACAAATAATCCAATTGGAAAATGGGCAAAACTCAGAAAAGAAATTTTACCATAGAGGATACACAGATGACAAGAATGCTCATAACAAAGAATAAAAAGATGTTGAACAGCATTGCCATTAGAGAAATGCGAATTAAAACCAGAGTGAGATATCGCTAGACATGATCACAATGGCTGAAATAAAAAGTAGTGACAGCACTAACTACTGGCAAGGATGTGGGGAAATGGAATCACTCATATATTTCTGGTGGGATTGTGAAATGATATAGCTATTCTGAATAAAAAATGGCAACTTTTTTATAAAACTAAACATATATTTGCCATATAACCCAGGAATGTCACTCTTGGTCATTTATGTCCAAACATAAACATGTACACAAATGTGTATAGCAGCTTTATTCTTGAAGTCCTAAACTGGAAACAAGCCAGCTACCCCTCAGCAGTTTATAAACAAATGGTGGTACATTCATGCCATGGCATACAACCAAAGCAATAAAAATGACAAACAGTTAATACATACAGCAAACCTGAATGAATCTCCGGAGAATAATGCTGAGTGGAAAAAAAGCCAACTTCGAAAGTGCACATGGCATAATTTTATTTATATAATATTTTGAAATGACAAAACTATAGAAATGGAGACCAGATTAGGGTCTGATAGTGGTAAAGGAGATCATGGGCACAGGACGGAAATATATGCAGGTATAAAAGGGCAATACGAAGATCCTTCTTTTGTAAGATGTTACCATTAGGGAAAATTGGACAAAAGTAGCTCAGAATTTCTATTATTTCTTATACTTACATGTGAATCAAAAATTAATTCAAAATAAAGAAGTTTAATTGAAAAAGAAATAGCAATATGAATATTTTACAAATCTGTACACAAATTTCAAAGTTTATTGAAATACTCTCTGACATAGAAAAATAAATAGTAAGAGATACTGTACTTAGTGAATGTATTTCATTTCAAATTTATTAATTGATCCTATACTGACAATGAATTAATAAATTTCATCAGTTTAAAAATACCAAAAATGTTGTAAATTTTATAAGAAATATGAAGATAAATGTATACTTCAAACATTCAAAAGTTAGAATTACATAGAATAAAAAGTGAACATTTTCTCTCTTTCATTCCCATTATCCCTAACTCCCCACCTTACATATAACTAACTACTTATAGGAAAAGTTTGGTATATATATTTTTTGTGGGGGGATTAGGGAAGATTTTGGCATTTCTATATTTAGCTCTTTTCTCTATGATTTGTTTCTATTCAACATATATTTTAAAGGTCTTTTTATTCATCCTATATAAAGCTACTGTACTGTGTATACAATTCCATAATATGAATACGTACTAGAACAGGGGTCCCCACCCCCGGGCCTGTTAGGAACCGGGCCGCACAGCAGGAGGTGAGTGGCGGGCGAGTGAGCGAAGCTGCATCTGCTTGCTCCCCATCACTCCCATTACCGCCTGAACCGTCCCCCCCGTCACGCCGTCTGTGAAAAAATTGTCTTCCACAAAACCGGTCCCTGGTGCCAAAAATGTTGGGGACTGCTGTACTAGAATTTAATCATGACCCTACTTTAAGACATTTGTGTGGTTTTCTCTTATTTAATAATAGTAAAATTCTAGAATAACTTGGCAATATCCGTGCATGTATGGCAATCTGAGCACATGCATGAGATTCCAGAAAGAAATTTTTGGATCTAAACACATGCACTTTTAAAAAATTATTTTGACATTGTTATTTACTGTATAGCTCTCCCAAAATGTTTCCCAGCTATGCCAGCTCAGGTGTTTCTCTCAGCTTCATATTCATTCTTTTATAGGCTGTCCTCCCTACGGATGGGGTTAAACATTTTCAAATACATTAGGCTGACCGGAAAACCGAAGGAGGTGGAAATCTGGAACTTGTGGACTTCTGTCCAGGAGTTGCAGGAACTTCTTAATATTTTCATGAAAGGTTCCCCTCTCCTTTTTTTGTTCCTCCAAGGATTCCCACTTTCTCACTTTTGCTCTTCTGGTCTTTCCAATGGCTTTGTAAGAAGTTGCTACTTTTGAAAATGTAGGTGAAATAAGTACTTTTTCATATATGCAAAAGCTGACAGTAGGGTTGCACTATAAGAAAAGTTAAAAACTTATTCTTTTAAAGAGTCAGAATTATCTGGATGAAAATATACCTAAACTCATGTTAGGGAGAGAGGGATAGTATTTAGAAAGTGCCTGAAATATGATAGTGGCTTCAAAGAGAGCTAAGCTTCCAAGAAGCCAATGGGGAGAAATTGGGAGTGGGAACAGATTAAGGTACGACTTTAACATCAAGCTTGAGTCTTTTTCTGGAAAGAAAATAAGTGTTATATACTTTTCTCTCAAAATCAGTGTAGTGCCACATGGGGTAAGGGTTTGTATGCTAATTAGGAAACACTGCTTTCTATCAAGGAGTGCAGCCCTCAGCCCAAGCATCTGTTGACCACCATCAGAAGAGGTGAGCTGAGTAAACACCTCTGCTACCATCAGAGTTGTTGTTGAAGCCTTTGGGGGTTATGTTAGGCATTTTATTAAGTATAAATCCTTTGTTTAATGTGTCTTTTACTTTAAGTATGGAGCTTTCTCTCTAGGATAACAGTTTCCAATTTCAGGGGTCAAGTTAAACAAAGACATGCTTATTTGCGGGGCATAAGGGCTGTGAAAGCCTTTTCTCTATGCGAAAACCACCAAGAGTATACCAAATACAAGAGTGGGTCTGATTTCTTGAGGCTAATAGAGAAGCAAGACTTAAATTCTTCAGTTGAAAGCCAAGTTTCACTTTTATTTTACTGAACTAACCTGCCTGCTTTATCCTCAGCCTTGTGGAAAGCAGAGCTGGGATTAGGAAGAAGGCTTTCTTAAAATAGCCCTATCTTAAAATGCAAAGATTATTTTCTCTGGGTTAAATCAAATGAGCATTTATGCCCCATCATGTATCTCCAAGTAGAGGCTGCCTCATTGGCTCTGCTTAATTCTCTTTCCCTCTCACCTTTCTACTTGGTTTCTGAGTCTTGAAATGACATTAGAGCTCTTTATGTTTAGAGATCAAATTAACTATTTAGCCAGGTCATTAAAGTGGAGGATATAATGCTCAGAAGTAAGCATTTCATTTACAAAAATGCACATTATCTAATGCAATAAATGGTGATAGTGTGTCTTTAGGCCCTGGTTGTTCCAGTGTTTGGGGAAATAATAAAGACTTTTCATTTTCTCCCTTAGATCATAAGTGCTGTGTTATTAGTGCTGTCTCAGCGTTAAACCAGGTTGCAAGCTGCTTATTCTTCAAAATGAAGCTTTGTTTTTTAGTTTAATTGCTTTTTCAGGAGCATTATTAACTTCCAGAAGTGCAGAAAAAATTAAAGCAGCTGAAGCTGTGGTTGTATATTTGAAGGTGAAAAACACTTTTCAAAAACCAATGCAACAATTCTGTACCAGTTATCAAGAATAATATTAGGGAATACACACACACACACACACACACACACACACACACACACATACACGTATGGTATAATAATTATAGAAAGTAAGATCTTTTAAATACCAGGTGTGAGAACCATCTATATTTTTCTGTTAGGTGTTTTAACATGCTAAATAAAGAATTATACTATTATCCTGAGGGACCAGATAATGCCCAAACTCCCTGAACTTTTCAAAAATAAATCTCCATCAAACTTTATATCCCAATCCATCACCAAACTCTAGATTCAGCTTTCTGAATAGCTCTCAAATGCATCATCTTCTCATTTTCACAGACATCCAGCCTATGTCAAAACTGGGCCATTTGCCACCGTGCTCACCCCCACCCCCGAAACAGGCCTCCCCATCTTCCAATGCAATGCCAACTGCAGTATAATCAGAACTATGTTGGTTCTATGCTATTCCCCCAGCAGGTTCATCCATCTGTATAAATTCTGGTCATTAATAAACAAAAATGCCAGTGTCCCGAATTTCACAGGCTGATTTCACTATCTTTTTGCTGCTCCTGTTTCTAGTGGAAGGTTCAACTACTCTCTGATATGTCTTCTTTGTCCATTTAAAGTAACCTAGTCACTATATGTCTCAAACGTATTAAGTGCTACTGTGGGGCAAGTTTGGAAGATTGGATTTAGGAGGTCATGGGATGAGGCATATGGATAGGCCTAAAGGACATGATGCAAGTGTAGGGATCTTATATCATATATTAATGCCTACCAGAGAGGATCTACTACACACACAAAAAAAGATAATAAATAAAGAGAATAGGAGAACTCAGATAGTTGATGTTAGCAAGACTCTGTCCTTGGCCGCCCTGGTGCTTGTGCAATGGGCTTATGAATGGAGTAGTCATAGTGGCAAAGAACTACTCTTGGCCAGCGAATGCCTGAGATAGGCCTCACAGCATGGGTCTCCTCTCATCAAATCTGACTTATCTCCTGCTACTTCAAAGTATTCAACCTGTCAGCAAAAGAGACCCACACTGTGCCTTCCTTCAAGGCGAACAGCCAGACACTGGGGGGAAAGTTGATGACATTGGACATCTTCTATCCTAGGAAGAGCAATGACATCCTGACAGGTATTGACACATTCTCTATATGTGTGTCCCTCTCCTGCCCTCAATGCCTAAGCACTATTTGAGGACTTAAGAGTTTCTGACCTGCCGACATGAGATAATGTATAACTTTGCTTTGGACCAAGGAGCCCAATTTAAGTCAGAAGAGGAACATCCCTGGGCACAAAACTTTGAGATCCATTGTTGCTACTGCAAACCACGCATATAGGACTTGCTGCCCTGGAGAAGTGAGTAATGGAATTGCCTCTAAAAGGTGCGGTTGAACCATCAGCCTGGTGCTGTCACTCACTGACTATACTGCATCTTTCAGGATACAGTGTATACCTTGTATTGAGAGAGATAATATGATAGGAAGAAAAATTGGTGTGGGAAACAAGATATGAGAGTATGTGTGGCCATTCTTACCATGACTTCCACTGATCACTTGAGGTATTAGGGCTTCCTGCTCCTTCCCCAAATGTGGGCTCTGTGGGTCTTGGATGTTCATGTTCCCCGATGGAGACTGTTCCTACCAAAACACATAGTCGAGTCCCACTCAGTTCAATGCCATATTCACCACCTGGTCACTGTGGTGCAGAAGGCCAACAAAGAAAGGAATTACAATACTTTAAGTAATTATGCTATTATATAATGCTGTCAGGGAGGGATATGTTTGCACTCAGGTGATACACTAATGAATCTCTTGATGTTCTTAACCCTAATTTACTTTAAATGGGCAAGCATAGCAACTGTAGCCTGATAAGGGCATAGTAACCTGGATCTCAGGCCCCTCAGGGATGAGAGTCTGGTATTCCACTTTGAAAGCCATCTAGACCAGTAGAAGTGCTAGCCGAGGAGGAGGAAGAGAAAGTAGAAAGGTCATAGGAAAAAAGGATGATGTATCAGTTTATAGCTTTGGGACCACTGCAGGAACAGAGGAGTATTTCCACCATCAGTCTTTTGTATATTTCTCTCAAAACTGTGAACAACCAGAACCATGCCTGGATGAAATACACTTAATGGAGAAGCAATGGGATCTAGTAGTGCAAGGATGCTCTCATAGAGACTCTTTGTGTCTGTCTAGGATCACTATTGGCGAGTGTACCCCTGCCCCAACTGCTGTGTGCAGTCACTGTTCATTGTTGACATCTCACAACTGCACCTTCTTTTTTTTTTTTTTAAACATAAATAAATAAATAAATTTATTTATTTATTTTTGTCTGCGTTGGGTCTTTATTGCTGCGTGCGGGCTCTCTCTAGTTGTGGCGAGTGGGGGGCCACTCGTCATTGCGGTGTGCAGGCTTCTCACTGTGGTGGTTTCTCTTGTTGCAGAGCACGGGCTCTAGGCATGCGGGCTTCAGTAGTTGTGGCGTGTCAGCTCGGTAGTTGTGGCTCACGGGCTCTAGAGCACAGGCTCAGTAGTTGTGGCGCACGGGCTTAATTGGTCAGTGGCATGTGGGATCTTCCCAGGCCAGGGCTCGAACCCGTGTCCCCTGCATTGGCAGGTGAATTCTTAACCACTGCACCGCCAGGGAAGCCCCCTGCACCTTCTTTCAAGAATTCCTCTCGGGAAATCACTAGGAAATGCCTGAGAGTCTGTGTCCTTCCCTGGAGTAGCTTGCATCCAAGAATTGATGCAAGTACAGAACTCCAGGTAATTCAAAACTATGGAACCATTTAGATTTAAGAGCTTGCCATGGAATCAGGCTGACACTAGACTCCAGATGATCCTACATATTTCCTTTAGCTTCTTCTCCTGCTCTGCACTGCTTTTCTCACTTTCTTAGAGATTTCTCCATAGCATAATCCCTCAATAAATGATTTTCATAAGAATTCCTGCCTTAGGCTCTACTTTCAAGGAAATTGGTCTAAGACACCTCATCTTTACAATACTGAGTATTTTAACTCATAATCATACTTTATTGCTTACTTAAGTCACCTCACTAAATTTTCCTTGCTCCTTAGTAATCTACATTTTGAGTAGTTAATTTCGAAGCCCAATCTTACATGGCCCCTGAAGGGAATTCTGGCTGTCTTTGGCTCTCTCAACCCACAAGGTATAGATTCTAGTCCCCAGAAGAACAAGCTGACCAGGCCACCAGTGAATAAATGAGTCTCCATGGCATTTCCCACAGCAGTCTGCCTTAGTGAAGATGCAGTGCGCAACCCCATTTCACAAATGTTTGACTACAAGTACAGCAGCCGCAGTCGGAGTGGGATGGATATAACCAGGCCCTGTGGCTCAGAAGGATCATTCTGGGATTCCCCTCCTTTTATGTTGGATGCTCTCCCTTTATATTCAATTTTTCTTCAATTGGATGAATAAAATTAGTTTTCTAAATATCATGTTATTTTCCTTGGAGGTAGAGTGAGGTTACCTCCATGGTGCACCAGGAAATTGTGCATGGATCCAAGTTACTGCCTAGGTTTTTATTCAGATATCTTTTAGTAACTCTAAAAGTGGTTGAAATACAGCAAGTAGTTCTGGAACAACTAGCCAACTACATGCAAAGAAATGAATCTAGACACAGACTTTTCCTCCTTTGCAAAAATTAGCTCAAAATGGATCATAAACCTAAATGTAAAATCTAAACCTGTAAAACTCCTGGAAGAAAACATAGGAGAAAACCTATATGATCTTGGGTATGGTGAATACCAAAGGCATGATTCATGAAAGAAATACTTGACAAGCTGGACTTCATTAACATTTAAAACTTCTGCTCTGAAAAATACACTGTCAAGAGAATAAGAAGGCAGGCTACAGATCAGGAGAATTGATTTGCAAAAGACATATCTGATCAAAGATTTTTATCCAAAGAACTCTTAAAGCTCAACAATAAGAAAGCAAATAACCCGATTAAAAAATGGGCAAAAGATCTGAATGGACACTTCACCAAAGAAGATTTACAGCTGACAAATAAGCAAATGAAAAGATGTTCCACATCATCTGTCATTAGGGAAATGCACATTGAAACGATGAGATATCACTACACACCTATTAGAATGGCCAAAATCCAGACTACTGACAACACTAAATGCTGATGAGGATGTGGAGAAACAGAACTCATTTGCTTCTCGTAGGAATGCAAAATGGTACAGTCACTTTAGGAGACAATTTGGCAGCTTCTTACAAAACTAAACAAATTCTTAGTATATGATCCAGCAATCACACTCCTTGGTATATACCCAAAGGATTTGAAAACTTACGTCCACACAAAACCTGCACATGGAATAAAGTGGTTTTATAGCCACTTTATCATAATTGTCAAAAGTTGGATGCAAACAAGAGGTCTTTCAGTAGATGAATGGATAAATAAACTGTGGTACATCCAGACAAAGGAATGTTATATAGAGCTAAAAAGAAATAAGCTGTCAAGCCCATGATGGAGACTTAAATGCATATTACTAAGCGAGAGAAGCCAATCTGAAAATGCATTATAGCATATGACTCCAACTGTGTGACATTCCGGAAAAGGCAAAACAATTGAGTCAGTAAAAAGATTAATGATTGTCATGGGTTAGGGGAGAGGAAGGGATGAATAGGCAGAGCACAGTGAGTTTTTAGGGCAGTGAAACTATTCTGTATGATACTGTAAATATGGATACATGTCATTATACATTTGTCAAAACCCATAGAATGTGCAATACCAAGAGTGAACCATAATGTAAACTATAGACCTTGAGTGATAATGACATATTAGTGTAGGTTCATCGATTGTAACAAATGTACCATTCGGGCACAGGATGCTGATAGTGGGAGAAGCCATATGTGTGGGGAGGGGGTATATAGAAACTCTGTTTTCAGCTCAATTTTGCTGTGAAACTAAAAGTACTCTGAAAAATAAAGTCTATTAAAAAAATTGAATAAAACAGTTTCAAAAGATGGCATTAAAAAGCCATACATTCATTAAATATTTCTCCTTGTCTCTTTTCTATGAAAGAAAGCAAGAAGCAGGAGTCAATAAAAATCAAGATTTATATGTCAGTATAAAAATATCTTTACACTGCTATTTTAATTATAATCTTCCTTGACATAGTTATAAAACATCTCATGTATATTACATATTTATACAAACTCATTTTCAGTGCACACTTCATGGTAAAGGTGTTTTCACATACACTAGCTTTTTAAATATTTTCAACAAATTAATTGTGGTTTCCCAGTGTCACTTAGTTCTTATATGATAACGGTGAGGCTCAAACTCGGGTTAACTGACCCATTTCTCATGAGGAACCATGTGAAATTCAGTTCAGATATAGAATCTGTCTCAGACTCTGGCAGATAATAGGTATGCAATAAAATTTCACTGTACTTGCTGACTACATTCAACTGTCTTTCTGTTTTGACTTTCTATATATGAGCCACAGGTGGACATTTGCTGGTAGATGAACATAATTTGGACACCTAAATTATGTTAATAAATACATATGCCTATTAAGTTGTTTAGCATTTCCAAATTTCATAAATGCTAATTTTAATTAAATAATACTCTGAAGGAAAAGGAGTTCCCTTAGGTAGCAAATGTTACAGTTCAGCTATTTTTGAATATTATATAGAAGCTTTATAAAGACTGCTTGCTGAAATGTCTTATTATTTCCCAAATTGCTGGTGTGATGCCAACTAGTATGACTTGCTACCATTTGGTTCACAAGCCTAAGGAAAATGTCAGATTCTCTCTAAATTATACAGTTTCAATTCTGTAACTGCCTCCTTTACCTTGATATCAATTTTCTGTGCCATTATGTTGAAATCATTAGAAAATGAAACGTGTTACTTAGTTTTGAAGTCTCCACTGATTTTTTAACTAAAGAAATTCCTTAATTAAAAATCTTGATTCTTTCATGCCTTCAAATGATATATTATGGGTTATTTGACACATACATTATATGGTGGAATACATGAAAAATACCTCTACCTTCACAATCTAATAGAATTATTCAGAGATTAATGTCATGAACATTTATTGAATTCCTACTATGTGTTAAAGCACAAGTGTAGCATTAGGTCTCTACTAGGTAATTGAGGAAGCTTGGGTTTATAGACAAAGGAATATTTAAATGTCTGACTGTGGTTGTAGGAGGCCACAAGGGATAGTGCAAAACCTTCAAATTTATAGAAACTATGATATTTCTACCCCTGGGCCAAAAGGGATGTGGCAAAATCAGAAATCAGAAAGAGACAGTCATATCATATTCTGCGAGTCAAAATATGGTTTACACAGTTGTAATATTGGTATCACCTTGAAGCTAAATAGAAAAGAAAATTCTCAGGTCCAACCCTAAACCTAAGAATTAGAACTGCATTTTCATAAACTCCCAAGGTAATCTGTAGGCATGTTAATGTTTGAAAAATACTGGTGTATAGGATACCCCTTTGGAAGTAGTAATCCCAGGTGACCTGGGACACAACCTACTCAAGGTGATCTCATAGGGAAAATACTGGGGAATAAATATCTGACCTCACTGTCCCACTGAAGTCCTTTGATCCCTGATGGGGGTCCTCATTGGCCAAATTTAATAGGAAACAAAGAGCAAGGAGAACTGTTGTGATTTATGAAGATCAACTACTCAGGGCAGAGGATTGAAGGGGGTGAAGAAGCAAATGGACTTGGAGTGGGAGTTGGAAAAGGTCTGGCACAAGGAGGCTAAGCCCCACAGATATAAAGATGGATGATGTGGTCCCCTGACCTCAAATACCCCAACACATTTTTTGCAAAATCATTTTTTATATTACAGTCACTTTTTTTTTTTTAATAAATTTATTTATTTATTTATTTATTGGCTGCGTTAGGTCTTCATTGCTGTGCATGGGCTTTCTCTAGTTGCGGTGAATGGGGGCTACTCTTCGTTGCAGTGCACAGGTTTCTCATTGCGGTGGCTTCTCTTGTTGTGGAGCATGAGCTCTAGGTGTACGGGCTTCAGTAGTTGTGGCACACGGGCTCAGTAGTTGTGGCTCAAGGGTTCTAGAGCACAGGCTCAGTAGTTGTGGTGCATGGGCTTAGTTGCTTCGTGGCATGTGGGATCTTCCCAGACCAGGGCTCGAACCTGTGTCCCCTGCATTGGCAGGCGGATTCTTAACTCCTGCGCCACCAGGGAAGCCCTATTACAGTCACTCTTAATATTGAAATTGTGAACAAAGTTGATACTATTCTAATGTAATGTCCAACAGACTATTCATCTTGAAGACATTTTACATAATCCTCTGGTTCTAAGTAAAGATACTAAAAAGTGTTCTGTCAGAACTAGCTGGCCTGGCTGGGATTCTCATATATATTTTCCTGTTCACCTTTACTATCAGAATCGTAGCAAATTTTTCCCTTACCTTTTGGTAGTGAGTCCCTCATTACTATGTGATTTCTGATGTCCTGGATTTCCTGCTTTGTCTGAGGCCTGTTATGTTAGATTAAAAATCTTACATAATTTTATCAAGCGAAATTGAAAGTCTGGTAATATGGTGGCATTTCCCACTGTTTGAGTTCAAGATTAATCAGTTTCTCAAAGACTGAATTTACTAAATGAGAGCTTTTTAAAGCACAAAACGCATCCCATAGTTATCTGTGCTAGTAAATTAGAGGTCATGCTGCCCTGCTACGAAACCCTGGGTCCCAGGCATACTGCTGCCCATAATAAAATGTGGCTTTTGTACAAACCATAAATGGTTTAGGCCAGAAGCTGAGGATGAGTGGGAATGAGATCCCAGTGAGGACTTATAAGACCCTGAGCCCTCACAAGAATTGGAGCAGGTATCTGAACGCTCTGTACTGCAGAAACATAATGTTATAATAGGACATAAAAAATAGCTACAGTATTATTGTGTGAGATTTATGTCAAGCACTGTGAAAAAAGCTTTATGTACATTACCTCTTATACTACTTAAAACAATCCTATGTTATAGGGACCGTCACGCAGTCAAAGGAATCCTAGAAGGACACCAGCAGCGTCTATGAGGGACCATTCTCACTTGGCTATATTCACTTGCTTCTCACATTATGCTTATTCCATCCAGGCACAGCTTCTTGCAAATCAATCAATCAATCTACGTTTGTAACAAAAAATAAATTTTTCTTCTACAAGATGTAATCAAGTTGAATTTTTATATATTTGTTTTTAGTTTTTTGGGAGCATTCTTCACACAGCATCTTGTTTGAACCATAGTCACCAATGACTATAGGCATGAAGACTAGGATCTTTTTCTTACACGGTCCTTGAGTGATTAAGAAGACCCTCCAGTCCTCAGCAAATTTTCCAGTAAAAAAATATGCATTATTTTCTTTTTCTTATATCATTGTTATTCAAAAATGATTAATAGAAGGTAATATAATGTGTTAGCCACATTTAAATTTTTAAGGGCAATTCAGTACTCTTTTTCTCAGGGAGATGTTCAGGTAGAAGAGGTTTCCTTAAGATCAGTTAAACTCGTTTATAAGGTGAAGGTATAGAGAACTAGTTAACTGATTAAAATATTCTATTTTACAGATAAAGCACAGAGATATTAAAGTGAGTTAAGCTTCCTCGTCTGGTAAATGAAAAATTTAGCTTTACTTTTGTATTAGAATATTTTGAAGTAATATTTACTTTAGAGGTTTATTTAGCAACATACCTTCTGGAATTGTGATTATGGAATTATACTAATTCTTTCCTCCCTGTTCTTCTCCTTCCCATTCTTACAACTTTCTGGCAGACTGGTGGTGGTGGGATATGTATGAGAATGGTTACTGAGTTAGATGGTGAAAATCATTATGTTTGGATTTTAGAGAGTTGTCAGTGTTACCCTAAACACAATATCCATCATCACTGTTTCCTTGTTTTCTAATCCATTTGAATGATCAGAAAATTGAGGACTACAGAGTAAATGCATCATGTACAAAGAGTAAGGACAGAAAGTTCAGTTCACGAGTTGTTTATCCTAGAGACTTATTGGTTTTTTTTTTTTCATGAATAATAGACAAAGAACGAAGTTCTAGACGCAAGAGAGAAAAAACCCTGTATTTCCCACTAAAAACATAATAACAAAAATAGGATAGTGGTTAAGAGTCTGGGTTTAATGGCTTCTGATTGTAGCTTTGCCATTTCCTAGTGATAAAACCCTGGACGTTGCACTGAAATTGTCAATACTGCCATTGTTTATACTTGAGTCTCTTGAAAATATTTGATCTTCAAGTAGTTAGTGGGCACCTTCTTTGAAGCAAACAATAAGTATTAGTGGCGTGGCAGTGAGAAATCAAGTTCTCTGACTTAGGGGAGCTACACATTTTAATGGAGGGAGATATTTTGATATTTTTAATTTTCATCTGTCAGGTGGTGATAAAGGCTACAATAAGGCTAGTCAAGAAAGACGTTTTTGATAAGGAGACACCTGAACACGTCCCTCAGCCCCAGTCTGGTGACTGACAGCCTCCTCCATCTCAGGCAGTGGACGCTCATTGAGTACCATGGATGTAAAGGAACAGCAAGAAGGTAAGTTTTGCTGAAGTTCAGTACAAGCGTTCTGTATTTTTATGTGCTTAATCTGGCAACCTTACTTGGAGGCTTACCATGCAGTAAGGGCCTTGACCTCTACTCTGAGTGAGATAGGGAGCTATGAAAGTATTTTTAGCATCCTGTTTTGAAAAGATCACTCTGTGTCCTATTGAAAGTAGTCTATAGGTGGTTAACAACAGAAGCAGGAAAGCAAATTAGGAAACATGGAATGATGGCAAGTTTGATCAAGGTCTCGTCATATATTTTGCAAGGGGATGTGACAAGATTTAATGATGGTTTGGCTGTGAAGTTGTGGGAAAATAAATAGAGGTGTCAAGGACAGTGTCAATTATTTTGTTTGAACAATTGTGTCACACAGTTGTCCTAACCTAACCACTAAACACTCTGCAGCTTTATATGTAGTGCTAGACCTTTTGCTCCCAGGCTGGAAGACTTTGTTCTTCTTTCTCTCAATTTCCTTCTCAAAGTTTTATGGTGTGGATCTTGGTATCTTCCTGTATAGGTTGCAAAAGTAGGGGGAAATTGGCCCAGCTATTACAAGATGATTTGTGGGCTGGAAAGGGTTAATGGTTGATTCTGTGGCTACTCTCTCTGTGTATATATATGTATATGTTCATATTTAAATATCTATCTATATATAGATATAATTGTCTCACTTTCTCTCAAAAGTGTTTTTCATATCTTCAGGAGGATGGTTGATTTTATCTAAAAATGAATATAAAAATCTTATCTAAATATTTTTATTTCACTTATATTAACCCTCAAAATTATAGTAACTAATATGTTTGTTTAAACGTGATTGTTTCGTGTTAAGTAGTAGCTGGAGTCGTTTAGAAGACTCTTTGAAGTATACATATAAAAAATACAATAGGCTCATTCTAGAAATACATATTTATCTAAAGTACTTATGGATGATTATAAAATACCTATCATTGAAGTATCTTCCAAGTGGCATTTTATGTTTAAAGTAAAAGAAAACAGCATGGGTATTTGATAATTAACAACATACATGGATCTTCAGATTGGAAATCAGTTTAAATACAGTTATTAGTATCACCGACAGTCATTCAAAGGTTGAATTCAGATGAAAAACAGTGATAAGCTATTGACTTCTCAGGAGAAAAGGAGAAAGAAGTTCCTGAGGAAGAGGGAGTATCTAAGGGTTGATGGCCTTGGGTTCTGAAGACCAGTAAGTCTCTGCAAGTCTCCCTTCAGTGAAGCTGAGTATTGTTTATCATTATGGGGGAAAACTGAAGCCGTGAGAATGCATCCTGCTCTCTGGGGGTTGGCTCAAGCTATCCCAGAGGGTGGGGGAACATTTCTAACATGGTTGATACCGGAGTGTGGAGAAACGGTCATGCTTTGCCTCCTTCAAGGCACATGGAAGGGGGAGAGAGAAGAAGAAAAGGGGAAGGAAATGAATAGCACAGCTTGGATTATGAAGAAATAGAGTTAGCAGGCAAAGTTTTAGAGGGAACTTTGTGCTGATTGGCCAAAATGCCCTGACCATTATCCAGTATTTAATTTTATATATATATATATATATATATATATGTTCTTTTCTACTTATAAAACTAGTTATTATAAATTTTATTTGATGGGTTGGTGGGGGGCTTGGCTGTATCTCTATTTATTTGAAATGTAAGTGGAATTTTTTTTCAAGGGCAAATCTCAAAAGAGACGATATTGTGTTTACTCGTTTCTTTATGTACCTGTGTGTGTACACCTTCCTTTTACTGAAAACCATATAAGCCAGATTCAGGCATTGTGCATGCAGAATTCAGTTAATCTTCACAACAATCTTAATGTGGAAGTCAGAGCTGTCTTTTTTACATTTACTTATGAAGAAGCAGAACCCCAGAGAAGTTTAAAACTTTATCAAGATTATGCAACCAGTAAGTGGGAGCTAACATTAAATTCAGGACTGCCTGACTCTAAGACCTAAGCAAACTCTAAAAGGCTGTACTGCCTTTTGAATGCTGTATACATTATTTGTACTTTGTACAAAATGACCATATATTTGTATTTCTATCTGAGATATTTTTGTCCAGGACAAATACTAAATAGGGGGACAACAGATGTGAACTAAGACCGTTCCAGACAAATTGGGATGTGCAGTCACCCTAACTGTATGTAATGAGTGTGTTACTGAGTGAGATAATATGATACACCTACCTGTAGGGTTCTTCTTGAAAATCTGAACTGTTACCTAATCTACATTTATAAAGTGTAGTCTTGCATCCAATTTGCAGGAATTATTCATCACAAATGGTTGATTTCCTGCCTTTACTCAGATTTGTGTAAGTGACTCAATTATAATCAAGACACAGCAGAGCAGGCAGTGTAACTATGCAATCATCAATATGGATCTCATGCTCTGATGGGACGCTTCTCTGATATTAAGGGAAAGCTGAAAAGAGGGCAGAGAGTAAATGAAGGATTTGCGCTTCACCATTTCTGAAAAACCAATAGTGCATGTTTTTCATTTCACTGGGTCAGTTCCCCATATTTGCTATCTTGGCACATCTAGGTATTTTGGTGAAAAACATCAGTGTGGAAATAATAAATAGGCCCTGGTAGTGAACATTGCAATTATAAATACTTTAATGCATATGAGAAATAAGGCTCATCAATAGTAGAAGTTGGTCATTGGCAAATAGATCTTTCTCTAGTTGTCTTTTGGTGGCATCTTACAGAAGAGCTGAGAAGGCTATGGTGGCCTAGCATCAAGTCCCAGGTTGCTGCCTTCCTGTTGGGCCTTGGGAATATGACTTTCACTCTCTGGACTTTTATAAAATAAGGCATTCGTTCAGTAAGGAAGAGGGGTGCAATCTAGAAAACAAGCTGTCTGGACTGCTCTGATCCCAGGTGCCCTTATCCAGGGCACCACGTGAGAGCAAGGGTTTCCCAGTGCATGGTTTCTTCCACATCAAGATACCCATCTGTTGAAACAAGCACAGCAGTGTGAGTACAACTGCGCGATTCATTAGCTGTAATGACTGGCCCAGAGCCAGCAGCACTTCTCAAGGAGTTGGCAAATATGTAGGCTTGGATTTCTAAATTATACAACCTCCTCTAAAGGTTCTTACTTTGAATAGAGTAGAGGGAGGAAAGTCCTTCTTGCCAAATGCAATCTGCCTTGAGTACCACCAACATCTGTGCCAAAACCAGACTTGTAGTTACATCCCTTTGCACAAACCATGTCATACCAATGTAGGAGATGGTCTGTAAGCAATTTTGTAACTTATAGGCTTTCTTCAGTGGCAACTTTTAGTATCCTTAAGGTCAATTGTTGCCAATTAAAATCATTCTAGTTTTCCTCAGTATATACACAAACACACACACACATATATGTGTGTGTGTGTGTGTGTGTGTATATATATATATATATTTAGCTTTTTGACATACTCCTGTTTTTCTTAGATTACTTTTTAAAAAAATTCTCATTCATTCTAAAACAACCTAGGACCTACTTTAAATATATTTTATTTACTATTTGTGGGATGTTTACCTGAAAGAAGGAGATAGTCCCAAGATCCTTTCGGTCAGAGGATTAAAAACCCAGAGAGATTAATTACTTTGCCTGTAGGAACACAGTGATGGATGGCAGGTTTGGAACTGGATAAAATGTCAGGAGTCAGGATATTCCAAAAAGTCTGTGGGCTTCCTACCTTACCATGACATCTCTAGGTGCTGAAAGTAAACCATTTTTTCTGATTCCTTTTTTGGCTATATTCTTAGGACTAGAAAAGACAGCATATGTGAGTGCTCAATAAATATTTGTTAGAACTGGAACAATTTCACAGTGTCAGTCAAAAGAGGAATGCAAATGCTCAGATCACAAATAAGAACATATTGAAGCAAAATGTTAGGAAGCTCATATAACCCCAAGAATATGTTCTTTTTTAATATTTGCCTTAAAGTTGAATGCATATTTTCTGGATACATATTTGTACATTTTTGCATACATTTCATAAAACATACTAACTATGAAAAGATTGTAATATCTGCAGCTTTCAAAAGGAATCCATCCTATAATGGAATGTAGAGGCAATTTACAATTTTACAGGTTTGTATTTGGGAGAAAAAAAATAAAAAGACCTGTTTCTTTCATTGGTACCATGTTTTATATATACGCTTATAAGCAGTTGGAGGGTAATGACAGAGACCAAAGAAGATAGTTTGACAGGAAATTTAAAAGGACTTGGGGTGGATGGCTCTACCATGATCCCCAGAAAAGAAATTAGCCTTCACCTGATGAAACTATATGATTTGGGGGTTTGAGAAGAAACTTCCAAATAATAACAAGAAGAAATTGTTTTAAAAAACTTAAAATTGGTTCCTTCTCGGGCATAGATATATCTAGATGATTGATTGGAAAAGGGCAGAAAATTTTATATTCTATAATATGTTCCTCATTCTAGATTTTATTTTTAGTATTTTAAATCATGTGTGTATATTGCAGTGATTATATTTATAAAGTGTTTAAAAGAAGACTACAGAGTAAATAATTATTTCCACTGTCAATAAATGGTTCTTTTAGTTTAACTTAGTTTTTTTGTGAAATTGAGTAGTGTAAAGCATAGATCTTAAGGCAGAATCACGTCTCATTAGTGACCAGTGAAAATGGAACTCTAAAACCTGAGAGAGCTAGTTCTGGACTTTTTAGACTCACCCATAGCCTGATTATCCTATGATATTTTTTTCATGTGAAGTTGATCCATCCATATCCATACATTGGCTTACACTTAGAGAGAAACGATTCTTGAGCTCCAGGAAGTAGCTGAATCATAGTAGTGACCTGAAGAGGTTTTATTTGCAACACTTTAAGAAAAGACAGCTCTCTGTCTCTCACCACTTTTCTCAAGGAATCGCTAAAGTTGATGCTTATTCAGCTTTCCATACTCCAGCCTTTTCAAAGTATCTATATACCTTTTTGATATTCTTTTGGGACCTGTATGATGGGTTCTGTAGTAGGCTAGTTCAGTACCATGAATCATACCCAAGTCTGATGCCCACACTTGTGTTCTTATGTTCATAGCAGTGGTTCTCAAACTTAACCATGGGTCAGAATCACCTAGAAGCCTTTTTAATACGCATATTTCTGACTCCCATCTCCAGAGTTTCTGATTCTTTTAAGTCTCAAGTGTGGCCAAAGGATTTGCGTTTTTAATATGTTCCTAGGTGATACTGCTGCTGCTTCTCTGGGGGTCCCGCTTTGAGAACCACTGGTTTACAGGATGCTGCTCTTCCTCTTAATTTTAATCCTTAATATGTGTGTAAAGGGCTTGTTATCTGCGGATTAGAGTTGCTATAATGGTTCTTTTTTTTTTTTTTTTTTTTTTATTTATGGCTGTGTTGGGTCTTCGCTTCTGTGCGAGGGCTTTCTCTAGTTGCGGCGAGCGGGGGCCACTCTTCATCGCGGTGCGCGGGCCTCTCACTGTCGCGGCCTCTCTCGTTGCGGAGCACAGGCTCCAGACGCGCAGGCTCAGCAGTTGTGGCTCACGGGCCCAGTCGCTCCGCGGCATGTGGGATCTTCCCAGACCAGGGCTTGAACCCGCGTCCCCTGCATTGGCAGGCAGACTCTCAATCACTGCGCCACCAGGGAAGCCCGCTATAATGGTTCTTTAGGGGACATGAGTGTATTATCATGATGCCTTGTGCCCACTTTCTCACTTTCTTGTGCCCGAGAAATGGAAGCATTTCTCAGAGACATGCAGCATCTGCCTTAACCGCTTCTGAGAAAAAGTTCAATGAAAATCGTTCAGCTCTATCCTTTGGCAACAATGTTAACCACACACCCACCTCTATCAGATTTCACTCAAACTCAGCAAGCAAAGAATTTCTGTTTGTCTCATCTGGTATTTTTAAACCTTTAACACATATTGACTTCCCACTGTCAAGGACTTAAGAATTAAAAAGTCAATGGGCAAACTGTGGGAAATCTATGTTCCAGAAATTGCCCAAGAAAAGCCATTCAAACAAGGTAGCCATGCCCTATAGAATAATGGGAATAAACAAATTATTTCCCATAGGAGGAAAAACAGGGTTGGTTATATATCTTAAGGGGAACAGAAACAGCCTTGTTCTTTCTTAGGTAAGGAATGCAAAACAAATGATTCCTTATATCTCATCCAAAAGGTACCTCTCGACTTTCTATTCTATATTATTTTTATATTGGATAAATTTTCAATTTTTAAAAAATTTATTGAGATATACTTTGCTTACCACAAAATTCGCTAATTATACGTGTATATCAATGATTTTTAGCATGTTTACTGAGTCATTCAACATTCACCATAATCCAGTTTTAGGTTTTAATCATGTCAGTTTATGATACGTCTTCATTGTAATCACTAGTCTCTAAGCAACTACTGATTTACTTTCTGACTCTATAGAGTTGCCTTTCCTGAACATTTAATACAAATTAAATGTACAATATATGTTCTTTCATGTCTGGTTTCTTTCACATAGCGTGTTTTTCATGTTCATCCACCTTGCAGCATGTATCAGTACTTCATTCGTTTTTATTTCTGTTTGATATTCCCAATGGTTATTTTAAATAAAATATTGTAATATTTCCTTCTTCCAAAGAGCTTAATTTCTAGATTACTATTTCTCAGATTTTATTGCCAAAAACAAGGGGTGAGGGAAGATAGGGGTGAGCATTTCACCTAAACTCCTTGCCATCTTTTTCAAGAGAATGTCCTAAAATGGCATTCCTATGTTCTGTGCTACAGGAGGCAAAGGGGTATCCTTTGTATGGATAAGGGATTCAGCCCAAACGTTAGTGAGTGATAGAAAATGACTGAAAATGTACTCAATATGGTCCTGAAGGGTTTGAGTAAGAGGAGGTTGAAGCTTGTTTATCAGGGCTTCATATTTGATGTTGGGCAGGTCTTCCTCTACACATAAAGAGATCTTTATTCTACGACGTTAGAAGCGGGAAGTTCTACTGTGCTGCTCTTGAAGTCCCACCATGTTCCTCCCTCTGCATTTAATTCTTGTCTTTGTTTAAAACCCACAATGACTCTCCATTGCATATTAGATACAGTCCCAAATCCTTTATATGGTTTACAAGATGCTTCATGAAGTGGCATGCGGTCTATGTCTCCGGAATCATTAGTTTGTCTCTCTCCACTTTATTCTTTCTGCTCACACTATTAGGAACTCTTTCAATTTCTGAACTCTTCCTTTCTGCACTTGGAATTATTAGTTTAAAAACTGCAACCTGGTATCGATGCCAAGACTCTGGATGTGATATCACACTACAGTTTTGCAAACTCTTACTGTTGGGAGAAACTGGGTAAAGTGTACACAGAATCTCTTTGTATTATTTTTTACAACAGTATGTGTATCTACAGTGTTCTCAATAAAAATTTCAATTTAAAGAAGAAAAAAACCTGAAACCCTCACCGTGTAAACACCATGAGTCAGGGACTGCATGTCTCTTGCTCACTGTTATATCTTTACTGTTTGGCCCAGCACCTAGGAAAAGTTGTAACTCAAGTAACATTTGCAGAATTAAATACATAAATACTGATGTCCAAGTGTACATAGCTAGTTGGCACCAAAGATGATTCAACTAGGCTCTGGTTCTAAAGAACTTGGTCTTTTGTTACAACTCTTTTTGTAGGCATAGATTTCTGATTTTTAAAACTCATTCATTTATTCAAAAGTATCTGCCAGATTCTCGGGTAGGTCTGAGATGTAATGGCGAAAAAGATAAATCCCTGCTATATGGACTTGCAGTCTGATTGGAGAGCCATATCCATCACATATATGCCATAAGGAATATAGTACAGACTGAAATGAGCGCAGGGAGGAAATGGGACCAGAGTCAATGAAAGTAAATAGCGAAGGAAGTGACCTAGACTGAGTGGTGAGAAAGAAATTGCTGGAGAGTGAGACAAGTTAACTGAGATCTGAATACTGAGTAGAACGTAACCTTCCAGACAGAGGGAACTGCACATGCAAAGGACCTTCTGGCTGGAGGAAACAGAGAAATAGAAAGAAAGCCACTGGGGTTGCCACACAAGTGTGAAGAGGAAGGTAGCTGACAGGTTATCGCAGGGCATCATGGTCCTGCCAACCAAGAACTTTGGTTTTATACTGAGAACTGTAAATTGAAGATTGTTTGAAAACAAAGATGATGAGGAATGCTTAGCATGATCCGTTTTCTATTTTGAGGTATTCACTGCGGCTTCTGTGGAGAAAATGCATTGAGGCAGGAAAGTGAGAGTGAACGCAGGGAATTTATTAGAGTGCAGTTGCAGTGGTTCAGGTGAGAGATGGTGACGGCTTAGGTGGACCAATGGTTCTCAACCGTGAAGTCTGGTTTATATTAAGACTTGCATAGTAACTGAACGCTCTCTCAGAGTCACTCTAATGGGAGATGTGTTCTTGGCATAGCAAATCTCAGAGGGGGACTTTTTCCAAGTCTTATCTTGTCCCCATTTTGCCTCCTGGTTCTGCCACAGTAACATCAAATGCTACATATTGGGAAAGCACAGCTTTTGGAATCAGACAAACCTAAATTCAGATTACATCTCCACCTCTTACTAGCTTTTTGACACGGGTCAGTTACTTCTCTGCACGTCAGAGTTCTTGGGGATAACAAGATCTAAGTCATAACTTTACTGTGATAATAAATTGAGAAAGTAAAAACGTGTATAACACAGTGTCTGTTATCTCATAGTCCGTTATCCTATGTTGGTTGAATTTCGAAATGAGAAAAATAGCTAGCAAATCAGGTATACTACATGACTCTAACTTTGCCTATATTCTTCTCAAGATCTTTTGACATCCAAGTACCACTTAGAAAAGTTCTTGAAGATGAATAAATATTTATTAATGGTACAGAACAGGATTTTAAAACTAAGTATGCAGTTTCAAGCAGAGAAACAGTGAATTTCTAAGTGTCCATTTAATCCTCATTAATAGGCTCATCATAGATATTTAAGGGAGAGGCAATGTGGAAGAAAATCTTACTCTAGGTATATCCATCCTAACAATTAGATCCGAGGATTCCATTTATGTCTCTGTTTATAAATGAATACCACACATTAAACAAAGAAGACTGTGGAGTTCACACTTCCTTAATTATGGGTTCATGGGGTGCTAGATTTGACTATGCTAGATTCATTTTCATTACTATGTGCTGACGTCCTCCTGTAACCTCACCATAGGTAAGTTTTCTTCCTAGTCGTGTACTTTTCTTCCCGGTCATGTTGCTAACCTAGACAGATTAGGAACGATTCCAACTTCATGCTCTGCTTTCTCTGCCTACTGAGGCAATTTGCTATCCCTGCACTTTGTTATTTCCTCTGCTTTGTGGCTCCAACCTGTAAGGTGTTTTTTGATGGGAACTGCACTTTGAAAACCAACACTTTAATTGCTCTCCTGGCTGAATACTATCTATGCCACCTAAGGGGGAGGATGTTAATAGATAGGTCATCCTCTTAGATTAAATAGTTGGTCAAGACTGTGGGCTCAGTTGTTTTAAAATTGTATCTCATCATACTTCCCGGGCTTTTGGCAGTTTACCATCATGATACTCCAGTTCCTCCGTGATCTGGCTTCTGCCCACCTCTTAAGGCTCATCTTCTGTCACTGCCTTGATATTTATGATGGGGGATATTGAACTGTGTCGTATACCCTAAATTCACTATGCCATTTTGTATTTCTTTTCCCTCAGCAGAGGTCATTCTCTCTGTAATACTCAGCCCTCTCCCGATTCTCTTTTCTTGCCTAAACACCTGCTCTACTTCCAAGATTCCTTTGGATATCACCTCCACTGGGTGGCCTTCATCCTACTTTCTACCTCTTCACTCTCAGTGGCAGTGGAATTATCTTTATATTCCCAAAGTTCCCTGGGCATCACTGTATCATAGAATCACTACACTGTATTGAAGCTATCCATTTATAAATCTATTTCTACACCTGAACAATAAATTCTTGAGTCCATGTCTAATCCATACCTGCATCTCTAGCACTTCTATGCTTGGAGCACAGGCAAGTTATTACATGCTTATTGAAATGACTGATGCATTTAAAGAAAGCAAAGAAGGGAAGCAAGGAAAACAGTCAAACATTTATTCACCCTGTTGCAGGCGCTTTGTTAGGTGCTAAGAAAGTCAAAGTTCTTAGCATAAGCATAAGCCTTGCCTCTAGATATTTAAAATCTAAAGGAAAAGAGAGATGTGAAAATTGGCCATCATAATTCTATGATGAAGGTAACTGTGGAATCAGGGAATGTGCCCTGGGCACAAATGTATAAACTTTGAATTGCTACTGTTATTATTATTAATTACACTTAAATAACATTCAATAATTATTACACTGGACTGGCTTACTGAGAGCTTACTATGTACTACACTCATTAAATGTGTTGTCTTACGTCTCACAGAAATCTTAGGGCGTGAACACTATTATTGCTATTTTGGGGGGGGGACACTGAGGCATAGAGAGGTTATGAATCTGTTCCCAGGTTACGCATCAGAAAAGTGATATATCTGGAAACAGAATATGGTCCTTTCAAATGCCAAAGGCACTTCTGCTCTAATTGGTCTGTTACAAAGTGGACCCCCCACCCTACTATTGAAAAAACTGATCGGAGAAAGAAGAGAAAGAAACATACACAAGAAGTGAAAGAATCATCGTGGAAGTGAAGGGCCATGCTCTATTTTGGGGAGCTGTAAGTAGCTCAGTGTTGCTGGGGAGTGCAAACACCATAGGAAGTGAAAGGAAAACAAAAAACAAAAAAAACCTCAGATACATTCCCAATTCCAAGCTTTCCTCAATCTCTCTGTTCAAGGGGCAGCCCTTACATTCCCAGGGGTAGCAAAGTGTAGTGGGCAGCACTGAAGAAAATAACTATTGGTTTTCTTATTTAGAAATAAGAAACTGTTCAGATGTGTTGGAAAATGACAAAGTACCTGGGCCCTTCATCTTCCTCCTTCACTGAAGCTAAAAGGGAGAGAATAAATAACAGCTGGGAGAAAAGATCAATGAAGGCCTTGCCAGCAATAACAGATAGAAAGTACCTGGCAAGGGGAAACCGTAAATGCTATAGAACCTCATTCTTCATCTTTGAACTAAAGGTCTCCTCTGACTAGAACATTACAGATCAACTGCAGCTGTTCCCTTGAGCACAGGTGTTTGCTTTACTTATCTTAGTGCCCAGCTATTCGGGGTGGCATTGAAAACCTTTCTTCAAACACAGTGGAGGCTCTTCCTGATGGCTCATCTATAAACTTCATAAAAGTTACACTTATCTATCAAGACTCATGCTGTTGATACTATACACAATAGGACATTTACTCTCCCCTTCTTCCATTAGTAATAATATCAAATATTATTGAGTTGGTGGAGACTGAAGTGCTCAGGACACCCATCCAATCATTTTCCTGCCTTTCACTTGTGATGGATGGAAGTGATTGTGTTTTTCATTCTGAGCTGCCTAGTTCCTGTAGACTGTGCTGTAAGATGACAGGGCTCTTGCCAGAGCAGTTTCTTGAGTATGACGGAGTGAGGTGGTTTCCAGCTGGGCCCAGGACCCTTTAGGAATTTGATGGAGCCTTGGGGTCCATCCCAGAGAAGGAGCTGAGCGACTGGGGGCAGGGCTCCAGGGGAGTCTCAGATTTTAGGTTTGTAATACCACATAGGCTTTTACATGATCTCTTCAAATAATAGACTTAAAATCTACCAGATTGTGAAGAGAAGCATTAGCCTTGTAGACTGGGAACTTCTGTCAACATTTGCTCAATCGCTAATAGAACTGGTGCTAGATCTAAGCTGCTTCTCTTCCTTTCAACTGTATTAGTCCTATCTCTAAAATGGGCATAAGGATACATGTTCACAGGAGTCTTAGGAGGGTCAGCTGAAATCTTATAAATACAAGCACATGTATGTTAAGTGTAGAACGCTGAGGCGCTGTTACCATTTTGGCGTACTCCTGTTTATTTAATCTCTCTTAATTGACCCAGACATCTTATAAGATAGGTATTAGAGAACACGGTGACTTTACCTTGTCTTGGTTTTCTTATCTGAGTCATCGTGGAGTGTGTGTATGGGGGAGGGTGGGTAGAAAGATGCCCACTCTGGGGAAGGACAGTTGCCGTATCATATGGATGCTCAAGGACCTGTGGAGCAACCCATGTGGGGAGAAACTGAGACCACCTGCCCACAACCAGCACCAATTCGTCATCCATGCTAGTGAGCTATCTTGGAAGCCCAGTCGAGCATTCAGAGCACTGCAGCTCCAGCCAGCATGCTGACTGCAACCTCATGTGTGAGTCTAAGCCGGAAGTACTCTTTTTTTTTAATAAATTTATTTATTTTATTTTATTTATTTTTGGCTGCGTAGGGTCTTCGTTGCTGTGCACGGGCCTTCTCCGGCTGTAGCGAGCAGGGGGCCACTCTTTGTTGCGGTGCACGGGCTTCTCATTGTGGTGGCTTCTCTTGTTGTGGAGCACGGGCTCCAGACGTGTGGGCTTCAGTAGTTGTGGCTCACGGGCCTAGTTGCTCCATGGCATGTGGGATCCTCCTGAACCAGGGATCGAACCCGTGTCCCCTGCATTGGCAGGCGAATTCTCCACCACTGCACCACCAGGGAAGTCCCTGGAAGTACTCTTAAGCCACTTCCAGATTCCCAGCCCACAGAAACTATGAGATGATAGACGATTATTTAGTTTTTGGCTTCTCTGTTTTGGGGTAATTTGTTACGTAGCATAGGTTACTAATAAACTTACTAATTAATGCCCTAAAAACATGGTCAGAGATGTAGACAAACATCTGGGGAAAACATGAAATAGAATTTCAAATATGTCCCTGTCACCAAATTTCTTGTCACCAGGCCACATTTGGCTCTGAGAGGACATTCCATCCTGGGTAAGAGTATGGAGTTAGAATAAAAAGGTTTGGATTCAATCCCTGCTTTTTCTCTTGCTAGCTTTGCCACTGAGTTTGTTTATTAACCTCTCTAACACTTGATCTTCACTTTTGTAAAATGAGAAAAATAATCAAATCCTCACAGTCACCCTATGAGTTAGATTCTATGAGATGATGAAATAATACTTTGCAAAATAATGCCTGATAAAGATTCACCATCACTTTTGTTTTATATTCCGAGTCTTCAGTTTGAATATGGGTCGTTTCTACATATAAAATATGTAACCGTAACACCTACCACTCTCTGTTGTCATGGGGTTTGATTTCCAAATGCATAGTGGTGAGGAAGTGGTGATCTCCAATCTTTGCCATGCTGAGGAAGGCTATTCCATGTGACCCTAGATGAACAAAGAGGGACAGGGGGTTATCTGGAACTAATCTAGAGTGAAAAGTGCAAGTCGCCTATCTTCTCTGAGAATTCTCACAAAAACGATGTAAGGTAGAATCCTCACCAAAACTTAATAAAGTACATGATGTTATACCTGTTTTATAGAAGTTGAACGTGAGGCTCAGTTTAAGCAATTTATGGAAGATCACACAGCTAGGAAATACTAGAACCAAGATTCCAATCTGTGCTATGTATTTCAGACTACATAGCCTCTCACATTAGATGACTATGCCAGGATTAGTCTAAATCGGTATTTTAAGACCTCAGGAATTTAAAATAAATATTACAATTATTTTTCTAGTAACCATACATACTCATGGTCAAGTGAATGACAATGTCTCTACCTCAGAATCTATTTTGATTTATTTTTTTACCCTTAAAAAAATAATCTTTTGATAAAGATTTATCACCATACGCTCAGCCATTTCCATTTTTGTTGCAATGGTTCTTTCTTTCTTTCTCTTCTTCTCTCTTTTTTATTCTTTTTTCTGTCTTTTTATTTATTTTTTTTGCCCTTCCCTACACAAACATTGATTATTTGGTGAGTCTGCAAAGCCCCTGACAAATATAGAACTCCTAAAGAAACTTACACTCTAATTGACAAGGCAAATTAACTTGTAACTTCTAGTGAATGTAATAATACAATATATTAATAATAATAGTAGGCTCTGGGATCAGATTGATTTAGGTCTGAATCCTGCTACCTCCTCTCACTAATGTGTACGAGTGGTGTGACTTTAATCAAATTATTTAAACTTGAAAGTTAACAATAGTCCTACTCAGAGTTGTTGAGCAGATTAAATTACATAATCCATGCAAAAAGCGTAGTCATGAGGTATGAAATGGCTGGCAAGAACTAACATTTATGAAGTCTTCCTAAGTCATATGATAGTTGTATACACAGTCATTACCATTTCTTTCTCTTGGAGGAGTTTTAGAAACAGTCGAAGAACTCATCCTGAATAATGAAACTAAGGACCAAAACTGGAGCAGCAAAACAGTGGGTTCATTACAATAACAGCATGGCTTTCCTGAAACTCTAGGCAGGGAACCCTAAATTGTGCTCAGTGCTAACTGCGTATATTACTGGAATTACATTACAATTAGGTTGTGACTATAGCTAATGTCTCCGGTCACTGTGCTGGGTACTGAGTCAATTCCAGCTCTTGACTGATTTCCAAGGTGGCCTACGCTGGTTCAGTGGAATAGGAAAACCATACCTTAGGAAATTAGAAAATGTGTTTAATTTCTGCTGCTAGAAATTAAACTGCCAGTTGATTGCAACTCTTGTTTTTTGTTTTTTATTTTTTTAAAGATTTTTCACTGGGTTTTATTCAAGACTGCCTTTCAAGCAAATGTTGGGTTTTTTTTTTTTTATAATATGCATTTGTATTTACACTATGCATATATACTCTCATTTCATTGTGAGTAAATAGAAACCACCCACTTACATAGGAAGAAGTTTTGGGGTATACATCCCTAAAAAGAGTATCTGCAGTAGGACCAAGTTCTATTCTATTGAAATAAAGTACATTAATGAAATAAAATCTGAATTAATTCCCTGTGCCTTGCCACCCCCTCTCCCCCACTCATGGATTGATTGCAGGGCAGTTCAACACTCTGTTCTAAAGAGATTTTCTTGAAAAGACATCAGTTAGATAAAAAAGCCAAATGTTCAAGCTAAGGCTTTCCTTGATTTGATTCCAACCTAACAATCCAGGCTTCCCTCTCACTAAATCAATTTATGCATCCTATTCTTCCACCAAACTAACCAACTTTCCAGTATGTTCTGAACTTAACTTTCTTGCAGCTTTGCCCTGTGGGTTTGTTTTTTTTTTAATTTTTATTGGAGTATAGTTGATTTACAATGTCGTGTTAGTTTCAGGTATACAGCAAAGTGAATCAGTATACATATACATGTATCTATTGTTTTTTCAAATTCTTTGCCCATTTAGGTTATCAGAGAATATTGAACAGAGTTCCCTGTGCTATACAGTAGGTCCTTGTTGATTATTTTATATATAGTAGTGTGTACATGTCAATCTCAATCTCCCAATTTATCCCTCCCCCCACCTTTCCGCCCCGGTAACCATAAGTTTGTTTTCTACATCTGTGACTCTCTTTCTGTTTTGTAAAAACAAATGGTACAAATGAACTTATTTGCCCTGTGTTTTTGCTGTTCCCTCTGCATCCAGTATCTGCCATTCATCCCCAACCTACTCTAGAGTTGTATCTATCAGCAAGAATGCCACCTTCCTTCAGTCTCCTTTCCCAGCACCTCCTCCTTGCCTGACTCTTTGATGATGAGTTCCTCAGGACCCAATTTTAGCTTTTCAAATTCTATACTCCTTGCCTAGATAATTTCATTCATTCTCTCAGTTAAATTACCATCAGTATGCTGATGACTCAAAAATGTATGTGTCCAGATCAGACATTTATAGAGTTTTATATCCAACTACTGACTTAATACAATCATCTGAGTGTGTCTTCCAGACACTTAAAACTCACAAATGTGATTCCTGGTGCATCTCACACCCCAGATCTGAATGAATGTCCACCTGTGGTCCTTAAGTCAGCAAAAGACACTTTCACTTACCTAGTAGCTCATCCTGGAAATGTGAAAGTTTTCTTTGATATCCCTTTTTCCTCACCCTTGTACTAAATCTAATTCTTACAGAGGGAGTGTCCAACATATATCTCAACCTCAGCCTCATTTCTCTATTCCATCAACACCACTCTAACCCAAGTTACTATCATATCTTGTTTTAAACAGTTGAATATACTAATTATCTCCTTTGCAATCCATTTTGTCTCCACTTAATCTATTCTCCGCAGGGCAGGGGATCTTTCTAAATACATCTCTGATCATGTCAACCTCTGGAATAAAACCTTTCAATGACTTCATATTGCCCTTAAAACATGGTCCAAAATCTAAGCCAGAATCTACAAAGTTCTACACAATCAGATTCTTCTCAGCTGGTCTGCATCCCCTGACACTCTTCCTTCACACTCTCATGCTGAATTCCTGCAATATGATACTCTCTCCAGCTTCCAATCTTTTTTATATGCTTTTGCCTCTGCATGGAATGTTCTTTTCCCCCTCTTTGTGTGTCTAATATCATGTCATTTGGTCTTCTGGGGGCATCTTAAATGTTACTTCTTCAGAGAAGCTTTCTCTAAACCCTGGACCTAGAAAGAACGCCTTATTTTAGTTCCTAGAGTATTCCGTGCTTCGCCTAAGAAGGGCTATACTTCTATAAACAGATCCCTTATAATAATTGTATTAAAATCTACCTTGCCCACTAGACTGTAGCATCTATGAGACCCAGAGCTTTGCCTAATCTGCTAACCATTCCCCACCCAGCACAATGCCTGGCCAATGGTCAGCACATAATACATTTTTTGTCCCCATCTTTAGGGTTGAATTGTGTCCCTGCTAAACATATATTGAAGTTCTAACCTCTGGTACCTCAGAATGTGACCTTATTCAGAAATAGGGTCTTTGCAGATGTAATTAGTTAAGATAAGGTCGTATCGGAGTAGGGTAGGCCCTTAATCCAATGTGACTAATATCCTTAAAAGAAGACAAAGGAAAATAGAAGAGAGGCAGAGATTGAAGTGCTACAACTGCAAGCCGAGGAAAGCTAAAGACTGCTGGCCACCCCCAGAAGCTAGGAAGAGAACAGGGAGGCTTTTACTCCGGGTCTCAGAGGGAGCAGGACCTTGCTGACACCTTGCTTTTGGACTTCCAGACTCTAGAACCACAACAGAACACTGTCTGCTGTTTTTAGCCACTCATTTTGTGGTACTTTGTTATGGCAGCCCTAGAAAATGAATACGCTGCTTATATTCATGCACTCATGGATTTATTTAACGTATAATGGATTATTCATCTCTGGGTCCTCAGTGCCTGGCACTGCCTGGAACAGAATATGTATTTAGTAATAAAATGCTAAGAGAGTAATTATGTGTAAACACAGTCGGAATCTACCCGTCTGCTTACCTGCGGATAAAAACAAGTAGTTAACAGCCAAAAGTTAAATTTGCACTTATAACATGACCCCAAAATCTCACTCCTAGGTCTTTATCCAAGACAAAGGTAAATTTATATATAAAAGTGTTTATAGCAGCACTGTTCATAATAGCAAAAAACTGGAATCAAGCAAAATGTCCTTTAACGTGTGAATTTATGAAGTGTGGTATATTACCCAGCAATAAAGAGGAATGAACTGTTGATACACAAACAACATAGATGAATCTCAGGTGCCTTCTGCTAAGTGAAAGAAGCCAGACTCATAAAGTTATACACTACATGAAAATAAAAATAAAATTCTCTGGGGGAAAAAAAATACACAGGAAATGGACTCAGTATGACTAACAGGGACCCAAAACCAAATAAAGCCAGGCAACCGTGACAGGCCTGGGGTTCAGTCATGTACTCTGTGTTCTCAGAAAAGCCACAGAATAGAACTGTTTGAGCCTTTGACTCTGCCAAAGTTCCTGCCTAGAATGCCCCCCATGGACAGCCCAGGCAATGACCAACCACCCGGAACTTGCACTCAAGTCATAAAGGTCACCCAGACCCCATTCAAGTTTCCCAGGTGTGGTTTTTACCTTTATAAGCATCACTGTAGCTTTCATCCCGTGGAACACAGCTCAGTTTTATGATTGGGTCTGTGTCTCCAGAGCCGCAGTCCTCATACACTCCTGAATAAAATTCCCTCTTCCCTCATTTTGTTACTCAGAAGTTTTATAAGTTGACACCTGTATGAATTCATTTATGCAACGTTCCAGAAAAGGCAGAACTATAGTAACAGAGAACAGATGTGGCTAGCGTTTGGGATGAGGGGAACGTTTGAATACAAAGATTCAGCACAATGGAATTCTTTGGAGGGTTACAGTTGTTCAGTATCCTGATTGTGGCAGTGGTTATATGAATCTAAGCCAATGTTAAAACTCTTAGAACTGCATATTAATTTAAAAGTTATAACAACAACAACAACGTGGGGGCAATAAGGAAGCAACCAAATTAAATGTATGAATTGAATAATTCTTCGTACAGCTAAAAGCAATAGTGTTTACTGTGAAGGGGTTATTCTTCATGAGAAAATGGCCTCACATCTTTGTTAGGTGAATGTCTGTAACTTTCAAAGATGTCAGTAAGAGCCATAGACATCTAAGATGAAAGCTTGGTATAAGCAAACCATTTGTGCCTTCATGTATCATTATATACTTAACTAAGGAGAACATTTTCCTGGGATTTGTAAAACTACTTAAGGCCTTTTTGGTTCCTCACCACTAATCCAAAGCTGGCCCTGAGCAGGAGCGGCTGGAAGCCATGACTTTATAACAGTGACTTTCTATTCTGTAGATTCAGTAAAGTGAGTGAATGGTTCCAGCCCAGTTCCTAATGGACGGGTACCCACGTATCACAGATTGTGCCAATTGTCACCCTGCTGTCAGATTTAGTGGATCCCTAAGGGAGAATGCGCCTCAGAGGCTAAAACACTCTAAAAGACAGTCTTGAATTTAACAGCAATTTAAAAGACTTGGTCTGCCAGCCTTCTTGGTTGTCCACAGACCTTGCGTCACTAGGGCATCACTTTGCCATCCTTTGGCGAGGAGAGGAGACATTAGTGCTTTTTCCTGCATGCCTCCTATTCTGCCAGTAAATGGACTTCAGGACCGCTGAGCCAACACCTGTTATACAGAAAACACAGAGATAACAATTTTGGGATGACTTCCCTTGTTGAATGACCATAATAATGACCCCTGGGGCGTTTTGTGTGCGTGTGTGTGCCCCGAGACCCAGGATAGAAGCTGCATCTTTAAAGGGCTGGTTTTACCCTCTTTTTGGAATGTGTGCCTCCCTGGTGCCTTTTGGTGGCTCTTGGGGCCCCGCCTGCTCTACACAACCTTCCATGTTTCTCCTCCTCCCTTTATCCTGGGGATCCGGGACTTCCAGCCAGAAGCCTCTGCCCTCAGACTGCTGGGCTCCCCTCTCCATGTCCCCTCGCCCTCCCCACCCCACCAGCCTGACTTTGGGGTGTCCAAGAAAAAAAAAACAAACTAGTCTTTAATGACCATTTTTCAGGCCTCAGTTTCCTCTGTTAGATTACCTGATATTGCTTTTTTTTTTCTTTAATTTCCTGAAGCTAACATTTCCCCTCACTTACTCTAAATGGGCATTGGTATTTTTTTACACGTGGTCCAGTGGTGGTGTCTTTTACATCATCTCTCCTTTCGATACAGTGTAATGGCTGCAATCAACTGTTTACCATGATCACTAGGGAAGGCAGACTGACTGTATATCAAGAAGATTTCTAGGGTGACATTATTTTATTTTGGTCACTCTGACCCAAGATTTAGCCATCAGCTTGGCAGGAAGTAGAAGTCAATATTGTCACTGTCCCCAGAGGGACAGGATTCAAGAGGCTAATTTTACCAAACTACTTCATAAAAGATTTCAGCACAATCCCCCCCCCCCCAAAAAAAAATTCAATAAAAGTAGCTTGTAAATATTCCATTAAAATTATCTTTTTGATTTGAATTCTGAGCTCCCTGGTATTTTCAACATTGCTGTTCCCTATGGTAAAAAGTATGTGGAAAAACAGAGTATCTTCTGTGTTGCAGATGAAACATCCCTGCCTCTAATTCAAAGGCTGTTTATAATGATCACTCAGTGAGAACATGACACATAGTCCTGATGACAGATGTCTTTTTAAATAGTTGAATTGTATTGCCGATCTCTATAAGAAGGCAGTTCTGTGCTAGGTGTACGTGCATTTTTCCGATTTGAATCACTAATACTATCTTCTAATAAGTCTTTTCATATCACAGAAAAAGATCAAACCCTTGTGTATAAATATCAGAGCAATCCCCTCATGAGGGTATATATTCTCACCGCCAATTACCCAGGGGAAGGTAATACTCAGGCACAAAGAAAGAATCTGAGAGGCTGGGAGAAACTCCTGGCTAAGTGTGAACGTAGGTGCATTTGTTATTCCTTTCTTGACACTTGGAAACTTGGCTTCTGCTTTATGGCAATAGAGACATAAATAACACCAAGCAAAGCCTAAGTACATTGAATCTAATAAACCAGAAAATCCAGTTGAATATTTATTTGCTTATTCCACTAACATCCTTTTCTTTCACTTATTAGAATATTTAGTAAGGTTTTACTTAAAGTTCTGTCCTTATCTGTGCAACGGAAAATGAAGAGAAAGGCTGCTGGGCTGGGCAGATGATCAAATGTGGTACAGTCTCCCTGGGGCCATCATAGTTGTGGCAGAATAATTATAGAAACATCTCCAAATGGGAGGTGAATTGGGGAGATAATTTTCTGCTATAATACTTCAAAATGTTAAGGTCTGGGCAGGAGTTTCTTAAGCTTGATGGCAGAGCTTTCTTCATGCCCTGATCTATCCATCTTAGCAATTCAGCACTTCAGCAGTCTAGGGTGGACAATTCCTACCAACATTCTGCTCTTTGGATTTTCCTTATTTGTGTTTCATCAAGAGATGCTCCTCTTTCCTTCACGTTGTCTTTCTCTAGACAGCATTTAATGCAATTGTTGAGACACACCCTTGCTAAGTTTCAACTGCATTTTGGTTCTGCCTTCCTGAGATTACACGTAGGTCACTTTGATTGGAACTGTGGTTATTTCAAAATCACTTACTCATACCTTGATAGGCAGACTTCGGTTTATTTCTACTGATGGCTTCTAGCATCTATTTTGTGTACGTTTTGTTTGTTAAATTCTCAAAATATAATTCCTTCCTTTGATTCATACAATTGATGACAGCATTCTCTCTTTGGGCAAGGCAGTCTTTCTAGGTGCTATGTATAGGTACTTGTCATATTTATAGGGATATTCCTCACCAATTCTAATTATATTTAATGTAAGAAAATCATTCTGGGGATATATTTGTTTTGTTTTATCACTCTTAAAGGCCCCTGGTATTTTTAGAATAAACATACCCTTTAAAAGAAATGTTAAAGGAGATAGGACAAATTGGTTTGAGATTAAAATGTAAATGTTGCATCAATCAATGCTCCATATGAAAAAAAAATACAGCTTTTCTATTGTTATTGATTTTTTTTAACATCTTTATTGGAGTATAACTGCTTTACAATGGTGTGTTAGTTCCTGCTGTATAACAAAGTGAATCAGCTATATGTATACATATATCCCCATATCTCCTCCCTCTTGTGTCTCCCTCCCATCCTCCCTATCCCACCCCTCTAGGTGGTCACAAAGCACCGAGCTGATCTCCCTGTGCTATGCGGCTGCTTCCCACTAGCTATCTATTTTACGTTTGGTAGTGTATATATGTCCATTCCACTCTTTCACTCTGTCCCAGCTTACCCTTCCCCCTCCCCGTGTCCTCAAGTCCATTCTCTATGTCTGCATCTTTATTCCTGTCCTGCCCCTATGTTCTTCAGAACCTTTTTTTTTTTTTTAAGATTCCACATATATGTGTTAGCACACAGTATTTGTTTTTCTCTTTCTGACTTACTTCACTCTGTATGACAGACTCTAGGTCCATCCACCTCACTACAAATAACTCAATTTTGTTTCTTTTTATGGCTGAATAATATTCCATTGTATATATGTGCCACATCTTCTTTATCCATTCATCTGTCGATGGACACTTAGGTTGCTTCCATGTCCTGGCTATTGTAAATAGAGCTGCAATGAACATTGTGGTACATGACTCTTTTTGAATTATAGTTTTCTCAGGGTATATGCCCAGTAGTGGGATTGCTGGGTCATATGGTAGTTCTATTTTTAGTTTTTTAAGGAGCCTCCATACTGTTCTCCATAGTGGCTGTATCAATTTACATTCCCACCAACAGTGCAAGAGGGTTCCCTTTTCTCCACACCCTCTCCGGCATTAATTGTTTGTAGTTTTTTTGATGATGGCCATTCTGACCAGTGTGTTATTGATTTTTAAATGTCCAAATATAACTTTAAAAAAAATTTAAACTTCCTTTTTTATAGTAAAGAAAAGCAAAGCTAATATTATTTTGGTTAAATATGGCTCTTCTAGTGAAAAGACACATAGAAAATAAATCTCCATGGATGGAAAAAAAAATTCCTTCTCTTCCAGGTGGTTAAGCCCACCAATGTCCAAGTCTCACCCAAGCACCTAGAGTCTCCTTCTTAAATATGAACACATGGCCTCTGACTGTCATGTGTATAAAGACAGTTGCCTAATGAAAAATAGAGACGAAACAAATAAATAACAAGAGAAATGGAACAGAGATAACAAAAGAATAGAAGAAAATGTTAGGAAATCTAGCAATTAATATCATCAGAAAGTTAAGAAAAGTTGTTACAGGCATCACTTAAGAGAATTATCTCTAAGGAAGAATTAGAAACAATTTTTTTAAATAAAGCTCTTGGAAATTAAAAATAAAATCACAGAAATATTAAGGGAAAAAAAGAGTGTTGGAAGACAGAATTGAGGTAATATCCCAGCAAGTAAAACACAAGAGAGATTAAAATCCAGAAGAAAGCAATGAGCAGATCAGAAGACTAGTCCAGGACATTTAATATCCAACTGAAAAAATTCCATATTCCATTTTCTCTCTTTCATCTTTCCAGAATTTCTATAAAAGGACTGAATACAAGAAAATACCCCTAATTGTAGGACACCTTTCTGTATTAAAAGGATTTAGCATGGCCCAGCCCAATGAATGATAAAAAAGAAGTCCTGCAACAAGGTGTACCGTCATGAAATTTTAGACACCTGAGATAGAAAAGATATTTACAAATTCAGAAAGCACTGTGACACAGAACAACATTGGGTTTTTCAGAGAACATCTCAAAGTCAGACAGTCATGGAACAAAAATACTGAACATGGAGATACTGATATTCAAATTAGACTACTAAGCTTAGTCAAACTGTTAATCCAATGAAAAGGAGAAATGGAGATAATTTTAGGTGTGCAAGTTCTCAAAATGAAATTGTCTCTCATATACCATTTATCAGGAAAATACTAGAATATGTGTTGCAGCAAAAGAAAGAGTAAACCAACAAGGGGGAAGACAATGGATTCAGAAGTAGAAGCTGCAACATATGAGAGAAGTAAAGGGAGTAACCAAGAAAAGGGGAAGGCAAATTCCAGGATGACAGTCATAATGAGGCGAAGAAAGAAGCCTCACAATACAGGCATAGAAAAACAGGGGGCTTCGAGAAGGATGAGTCAAGGCTGGGGGTGAGATGGGAATGGAGGGGAGAAATTGGTAATGTGGTAAATTACATGTCTGCTAGAGTTTAGGATGAATTAATGATAGATGGAAATCAAAGTACAAATTTTAGAAAGAGGTGATCATTTGTTCATTCTGAGCAAAGCAGTATACTATGGTTACTTTATTACTACACTGTGACTATTGCTCTGTGAAAAGTGGCTTAACTGCTTATTATTTAACTCATAATTGTAATATAATTATAATTAGGGGTTCATGTAAGGACTGAATGTTCATATTTTATATTAGGAAGTTAATGTCTAACATTGATAAGACAGAAAATGGCACCATAAATACATATATTTTTAAATATAAAGATAACTATAAGATGAAAAAAAAGTTTAAAGTAGTAGTTGTATTTATAAGCAGAATGGACGCTTTGTCTAAAAAACTATAGTTAGTATACTGTTTTGTCTACATGAACTTTTTTATATATAGATTATATTTTATAATATTGTAATGATTATGAAATAGGTAAAATATGTGATTATATTTAATATTTTATTAAAATATGTATCATACCATTTAGAATATATATTTATATAAAACATTTAATTTATTAAATATTGTATATTGTATAATTTCTTAGATACTACCTTTTGCCATGTTCATTCTTCTGAAAATAGCCAATTCCGTGATATGTTAACCAAATGTAAGGTTAATATTGAAACTCAGCTTCAGGCTTCATTGAGCTTTTATCTGGACACATTTCCCTAAGTACATCTTCCTATCAATGGGTCCAAGCTATGTAGTTTCTTCTGTATTCACTTAAGACGTCAAATTTATGCCTTGCTCGGAATTAATAGATGTTCCTATTTCTGTGCCTCTACTTTTGGAAAATGAGCCAATCATGCTATGTCATAAAGCAGGTTTGCCATAAAATGTCTTTGATAAACACGAATAATTCTACAGTACAAAAAGTCTTTCAAAGCAGAGTCACCCAGGAGCATGGGGATATAGAACTCGAATATTATGGTCCATATCAATATTTAACTGTGGTTACAAATCTAACACAGATGCCAAGATATTTTATGTTGCCAAATGGTTCTTTTATTTTTCAACACATGTTGTGTGTTCTATTTAGTAGTGAACACATCTGTTAGAACGTTTTTCTTTTCTCTCTCCCTGCTGTTTTGTTTTTTTGTTTTTTGGGGTTTCTTTTGGTTTGTTTGCAGTTGTAGTTCCTCTAAAGATACACACTCATACATCAGCCCAATGCATGTTTTATGACTGATAAACATTGTTAAACAATGCCATCCTAAACAGTTGTGGGTTAGGAAATCACTGCTTTGGGAAAGGTATTTTTAGTGGCAAAAGCAATTTTCATTAATCTCAGTTCTCCAGGTTTAGAATCAAGGAGAGCTTGATGACTCCAAAGGCAGCTGGATTTAGGATTCTCTTGGGAATATGCAAGTAGCACCAGGGCAAAAACAAACAGTTGTGTGTGATGCCATTCAACTGGTTTTCCACCTGCCCTGTTTCACTTCGAGTTGGAATCACTTGCCAGTTTGGCAGAAGTTTGCTTAAAAGGCAAGGGAGGGGTTGCGATTGCCTTTTGTGCCCATGAAAATTAGGAGGTGTGTTGTTTTCAAGAGTCTCTGCCAGTCCTCCTCCTTCAGCTACACCCGGCCCATCTTCCCCACTGAGTTGAATCAACATTTTCAGAAGCAGCCCCTCTGGAGTGATCAATGAGAGGTGTTGCTTGGAGAGGAGCTGAATGATTTAGCACAGTGGGAAGGCAGCAGCAGATCGACAACCAACAGCAGGAGGCAGGGGACAGACTGACAGTGGCTTTTATAGCCCCTACACGTGAAAAATGGTGCATAGTGAGGAGGAATGGAATAGTGCAAGGAAATTTGTGTAGCCTGTCAGGCACAGATAAGCTTCCCCTTATTCACGGTCAGTTTGGATGTTGTTTGCATTTTAGATTTTGGGGAGATTAGCGTGTGATGACTACAGTTGAGTCGAGCAGCAGAATTCCCTCAAGACAACTAAAAAAATAAAATAAAATTTCAGAGAAGAGGCAGGGGTGTGTGTGTGTGTGTGTGTGTGTGTAGTGGAGGAGGGTGGGGAGAGAAGTCTGGTTATACTTATACCCCAATCTTCTGTTCCTTGGTTCACACAAATTTGACCTATATAGGTTTCAATTCAACCTTGCTTCAATCAATTTAACAACCTTTACTATTTTAACTGAGGCCCTTGAGACTTATTTGCTTTTGTATTTTTGTTTCGTTTTGTTTTTTTGTAGACAATAAAAGAGGAAATAAGGCTTTTGCCTGCAATTAAAATTGAGTTTACAGACATGCATTATATAATTCTTAGTTGCCTGGATGAGGAGGAAATTAATGGGCAGTAGTTTGGTATATAAAGATTGTTCAGCAGTTCTAAGCAAAGGGGCTGGTGGGTGGGGAAGGAAGCTGGCATTCTATTTTAATATAACATGGTTATGGATCTTGAAAAAACAGGTTATCTGTAACTGTAACACTTCAGCTTTTACAAATGGGAATCCCAAATCTTTGGGTATTTTCCTTTTTCTTTTCTTAAAGGGGTCCTATCTTAAAATCCAGACTAGTTGATTTTCTCTTTTACAGAGAGTAACACGCAGACAACCTACTCCATTTCAAATTCGGGTTACTGTGAGGCTTTAAAAAAATTATTTTTAATATTCACCATCTAGCTTTTGATATTAAAACATGTATGATTATGGAACCTCAAGTAAGAATTGACTCTAAAGCCATAAGTAATTAATTCATTCAGTTACCAGCCTAGAGTAACTCTCCAAATTGTAATATTTCATTCCGAATAAACCACATTTACAGTAAACTCAGAGTTCCTAGTTATGTTTAAAAAGCTAAATAATTAAGGTCCTCTTAATAACTTTTACCCAAACAGCAGTTTGTGCTTCAAATTCAGACATCCATGGTAGCATATCATAATTGATTCTCCTAGATTAATATCTTGTAAACTACAAACTTGATTCTTAGTAGAATGTATTCAACTGAGTAGCATACATGGCATGAAATACCTATGAAACCTGAGGATAATGATTACTTATCAGAAACTACATTATAATCCATGATATAGGACTGGAAGTTTACCTTACGGTATATTAGAATGACCTCAGTGGAGTTTAGCTTAAAGATTTTTGGGGGTGATTTATGAAATGAATGTAATATAAATAATACTGAGTAGAAATAAATCTGTATTAAACTTATGTGTCATTTAACATATTGATACTGGTCCTCCAGTAACACAAACTCTGCCACTTTAGGCCACTTTAAAATTATTCACATTTGTCTTTTTATTCTAATTTGCATGTTGTTATTTGCTTGTTCTGATGGATACTGCTTACTATAAGGAGGAGGAAAACAGACTAATTCCCTCTGTGATGCTGTCAGGAGGATGACAAATCCATTCTAACTTGTTGACTTGTAATTTTGAACAGAAATTAAATTACTAACATTTTCAGCATTGCAGTTAGTGCCCTAAGGTAGGGCTGAGGAGATGTTTACAATGGTTTTATATGAGTTTTCAAGATGTCCCTTTTCGAGATTATCATAAACTTTCAAACTAATTTAAGAGGGAGTTGGGAGCTGTGACTTTTTTTTTTTTTTTTTTTTGCATCTGTACACCAGAGAGCCACCTGCTGGCTTTCACAAAGAAACGCATCTCTGATATCCATGGAAAGAAAAAGCAAAGGGGGGGAGAAACCAGCGATAACACCAGTAAGCAAATCATTTGAAAAGAGTTGATTGACAGAAGACTGTATGAGTCTATCCATTTAATTTAGTGCTGACATTTATATTTTACATGACTTTTCATACTCCCTTAAATGAATTGTTTTTAAATAGTGAATTAGATGCATACAGAGTGGAAATAAGCACTACCATGGTGTTTCAAAAGTGTTATTCACCTTTATTACCTTATAAAAGTGAGTATTATTTAGATTTTATGGTGGAGGGAAGGCAGAAAGAAACTAAGGCTGCCTGGTGTTCAGTTGAACAGGGACCCAAGCTATATATATGGCAGAACTAGGATTTCTGACAAAAGAACAGTTGTGTTTGTTTTGTTTTGTTTTGTTTTTTTAATCTCACTCAGCTATCTCAAGCATTATTTTCCTTTGCACTATATTTCTTTTTTTTTCTTTTTAATTTATTATTTATTTATTTATTTATTTATTTATTTATGGCTGCACTGGGTCTCCGTTGCTGCACACAGGCTTTCTCTAGTTGCGGCCAGCGGGGGCTACTCTTCGTTGTGGAGCACCGGCTTCTCACTGCGGTGGCTTCTCTTGTTGTGGAGCACAGGCTCTAGGCGCAGGCTTCAGTAGTTGTGGCTCACAGGCTCTAGAGCACAGGCTCAGTAGTTGTGGCACACGGGCATAGTTGTTCCCCGGTGTTTGGGATCTTCCCGGACCAGGGCTCGAACCCTTGTCCCCTGCATTGGCAGGTGGATTCTTAACCACTGCACTAGCACTATATTTCTTAATATAGTGGGAAGCCCAGCACTATATTTCTTAATTGCATTTCACTATGTAATTAGTAGAGCATGGTTACTAACACTGTTTTTGTGACTTATTATGATGGTAAATTAAGATTGCCTTGCTAAATCCAGAAAGATGAACTGAACTAGAGAGATGGCTTAGGTATTCTTTGGAGGAGACCTTCGTAGTGTCATTCTATTCTGTTTCAAAGGTTGTTTAACATTAGATTGAATATCTAACGGGGATGGTCTTACTAATTTTTAAACATGTTTGAATTTGTTTCTATTAAAATGCATGTGATTTGGTTCTTAGCCCCATGAAAGTTTAGGTTTTTTCTTGCCTTCTGTATTAAATATTTCATTTTTGTAATCTTTTTACTTGCTGTCAGTAATTGGTAACTTTGCATTGAATTACCTAGTCAGCCTGTTCTTCTGTCCACTACTTATGTTGTTTTCTATTTCAAAAGAAAACTTCAGGAACTCTGAAGTCTAGAAATTTACAGTGGTAAGTACATGAAATAGTTATGTGGTTTTCATTGTCTTCCTAGCTCCCTTCTTCACTAGCTGGATGTCACTGAAAAAGTTACTTAACCACTGTGAACCATACCTTCTTCATCAGCAAACGTTAGGTTACCACCAATCAGCAGAGTATGTGTTGAGGAAATTTCTGTTCATTGTGGGGTACGGACTGATAGTGTATGTAAACATTCTTTGTTCAAAATATTTTATTTCACTCAGTGCATATTAAGCACTTATATCCCTAATCCTATTTTAGGAAATTCTTCCCTTTAACTCTTTTTTCACCACTTGTAGGAAATATTATTCTCAATTTATAGGTTCAAGAACTTGGCTGTTAAAAAAAAAAAAAAAAAAAAAAAGAACTTGGCTGTTGTACAGATTGGGGCATTCAATTTATGGGAAACAATAATGTAATGAACTCTATAAACAATGAGGTTCTGTTATTCTGTCATGTTCTGGGACTGAAAGCTTAGTTGTCATGACTTCGGAAGAGCTACTATTTATAGAATACGTATTATGCGCAATACCTATTTATAGGATACCTGTTATGTACACTCTCATATCATGTATAATTCTCATAATTGAAACATACATTTCTTCTTCAATAATTTTCCATTGTATTAGAATAAAATGTAAGTTCCTATCTCTGGCCACTTAGGCCAGGCATGATTTTGCCCCTGCTCAACTCTCCAAACTTTATCTCCTGCTGCTTTTCCCCAATGCCATTGGCCTCTTACTGGTGAAGTTCTCCCCAATTCAAGGCCTTCCTCACGTTTTTCTCTATTTCATATACTCCATCCAGCTCTTTGCTTGCTTGATATGCTCCTCTAAGTTACTTCCCCAGGAAGACTCTGTTATTCTACCTAAGTATCCCCACCTTACCCTTTAATCTTTGTTATTATCTTTCACCAGACCTTTTATTTGCTTCACAAAAAGTTATCACAATTTGTAAATGGGCTTCTGGATGTTGACAGCTACACTGATTGCCTTCCCCACAAATTCTGAAAGGCAGGAACCCTCTGTATTTATCAGCCTATACCCACCGCCTACTGGGGTGCTTGGCCCCTAATTGCGGTTCGATACACATTTGTAGATTGAATGAATTGACCCTGCCGTGGTGGATTTATTATCCCCATTTCACAGATGAGGAAACTTGGAGGTATTAAGCAGCAAATGTTAAACATCTGGTAATTGGCCAAGCTTTGAACTCAGGTCCCCGACCTCAAGTCTTCCTGTCACTCTTTTATACCCCAAATGTACTCACCGATCCTCAAAAAGACTTTCCTATTGAGAAAGGTTGAAACACTGAGCTCTGGATTTTTTACATGCAGCAAACAGGCAAGGTGAGAGAGTGATTTTGAAAAAAAGTCAAATCCAAATTCTAGCAGAATTTCTCCCATCTGACAGGTCCTAGAGTGTCAGACCCACACCAGAGTCTGGTGCCTTGAGCCCCTGAAGAGGACAGAGGAGCTTGCCTCATCCCTCAGGGGAAAGGCGAGCTGATGATCATTAACACTTGAAAGCTGAGGCTGGTCCTGAAGTTGATAGCTCCGCAGCAGGGAACCTTTAATATAAAACACTGACTTCATTAGTGATGCAGAGAATAAGCTTCACAGCTTTTTCTCAAGATTGAAAAGGGAAAATATTCTTTGGAAATCTACCTTTTTCTTAGTGGCATGCTTCAAGAGTTCCCTGGACATTTGTCAGTCTAATCACATTGCATGGACCCTGCCTGCATGACGAAATGCTTCCCAAAATTGGGGTCACAGAGCACTTAGGTAGGAATCTGGGAAAATACCCATGGAATACATAGAATCTAAGTGCATGCAACCGATCTCATAAAGCTGAATCCCTGGAATAGGCCTGTAACCTGCATTTCAGCACACATTCTCACAGTTATTCTCATGCTTTAAAACGACACCTGGAAGTTGGTCCACTTTTCAGCCTTCTCTAGATGTGGTAGCTCATGCAAAAGCCAGTTTTTACATCTGCACAGAATAGTTACAATCTGTTTGTCTTACAGTTTCTCAGAAGATTTAAATGGCTTCCAATCACAACATACATTAAAGTGGTAGAGGAATTGTTCCTTCTGCCATCCCTCTACCAATGTGCCCTATTCACGTTAGAGATTCTGTTCCACCTTCCAGACAGACTTTCCACTCTATCCACAGCACCTATATTTAGCTTTAAATTTTGGATAAAGGCACATATGAATATTTAAAAGCCTCTCTCCCTATTCTCATTGGAGAATTGGTACAATAGGTCACCACATCACTGTCTAAACTTTCTCTTCTTTAAATTCCAGAAATACCAAGTTAGCCAATCTAACTTTTCATTCATTCATGCATTCATTCATACTGTTACCCTATATAATAATAATAATTTTCCTTCTAACCTTCTAGGTTCTTGGCTGAGACCGCCCCCCCCCCCATAATAAAAGATAGATTGACAGGAGAAAAACAAACTGAAGTTTAATTACATTCATGTCTCCTGTATACATGGGAGATGCCCAGGAAAACTGAGTAACTCCCAGAAATGGCCCAGGCCAACACCTTAAATACTATCTCCAGCTGAAGACACGATGTGGGGTAGGGCATGGAGGGGGAGAGGTTTTCAAACAAAGCACAGTAAACAAGAGTAAGGTTGTTAGGCAGAATTAAGCCCATAGATAAGAGTTTCTAAAGATTTAGTCATTCTCCTCTTCCTGGTACAGAGGGGAGATACCCTTACAAATAAAGATTTACGTTATAAGTGTAAATTGCTCTTACAAAAGGGTAACTTCTGCTTGGCTTTCAGAGCTTCTCCCATGTGTACTATTTGTTTGTTTCTTTTAATAAATAGCTCAAAATAATCTTTATGCCAAAGAGGCATGTTTGGGGTGGCAAATTCTGCTTCCCTTAAGTGCCTTGCACATTACTGAGTTCCCAGGAATTAATATTATCCAAGTAAGAAGCTATCATAAACAAACAAGCAAAACAAAAAGCCCATAACTGCAATAATTGGTTAAGTGCTGTGACAGAAATGTATATGAGAAAACACTGGTGGCAAGCAAATAAGCCCAAATAAATGCATTTCTCCACAAAATTGTAAACACTATGATGGTGGAAACCACATCTTACAAGTTTCTGAATCTCTAGTGCTTAATGGACCAGCCTATATATAGGAGGTTCTCACTAAACAATGGGTGAATGACAAAGTATAGGAAAGTAGAAGGAGGGATAATTACTCAACCAGTGAAGTAGAGTTAAGGTCAAACCAATACATACAGATAGAAAACCATGTACAGAGACCAATAAGTATTTCAGAGCATTCCTACCAGGGCTTCAAAATTATGTCTGGGCATGGTTGGAAAGCAGGGTGCGTGACTTTCTTCTCTATTTGTGTTTCATGTTTGCAATCATCCTTGGCTCTCTACTGCTGCTCTATTCTATCTGGATTAGGACTCTGGATCAGACTGAGCTCTCTGTGGTGAGGGGCCTGTCCCATGCTGGGCAATTGGCACAATGATTTTCTCTAGACAGAAGTGGCCAGTTGTGTTCATTACTGGCATCCACAAAGACTTATCAAGACTTTTAAGACTGGCCATGGATTTATTAGAGGCAACTCCCGAGAGTGGAAATTACACTGCCCTGGTGACAGATACTTACTGTGGTTTGGATTCTGGCTATGCCACATGCATGCTCTTTTCTTGAACAAGATACCAAGATGTCATGATCCTCAATTACTTCATTTGTAAAATATGGGTAATAATACTTCATAAGGCAGTTAGAAATAAAGTGAATAGCAAGCAAATAAAGTTCCTGATTCATTATTTTTCCTCAACAATTGTATCTCCCTCCCCTTTCATGTTGTAAAATCAGTAACTATGTTCCTGAAAGAACACTGCATGTCTGGTCCAATAATAACATTTTTTCTATTGTTGTTATTTATAATTTGCTTTTTCTGTTTGCTTTGTTTTTTCTGTTTGCTCTGTTTTCATTTGCTTTTCTGTCCTTTCTCAGCAGTGATGTTAAATTTTCATTAGCTGAGCAGATTACCTGAACATAACAACAGAAGTTCCCCTTGTTTTTGTATTTTAAAAAAATCCAAAGTTTACTTTGTGCATATGTTTCTTTCATTTCATGATTAGAAATATTCCCTCCACCGCCTCTATTTCAAAAGATATTTAGAATTTTACCATATGTTAAATTGACCTGAGATGAAATTGAGACTGTTCTCTTTCATAAATCGGTAATTATTATGTACAGTATATATGTGTCCTATTATATTTGTATATTATATTTTTGTATATCATATTATTCCCATGTCTCACCTTGTTCTACACCGGATTTATGGTGACACACCATAAAGCAGAAAGAAAGGGAAAAAGGAGATGCACGAAGATATACCCACAAAGGTATACACACATACATACACCCATACACCAAAAGGATAACACTGGAGTGAAGGCAAATTAAACATAAAGGCATGAAACAAACGTAGATTCAAGGTCAAAATTCAAGCCCTGTGCTTTAAGGCCCTCTACAGCAGCCAGAACTGGGCTGCCAATATTAAATATGAAATTCCAAGGATCCAGTAGGAACCAACAAGGCCAGTTACAAAACTTAAATTGTACATGACACAAAAGAAAACAAGTTACTTAGAAAATCAATTCACTGATGTTCTTGTTATAAGGCTCTAGCAGCAGTGTTCCCAACCTTTCTTATATCATGGAGCAAAAGGAAAATGTCATATTTTTAAGGTACACAGTGATAAATAGATGAGGTTGCTCTCAGCCAGAAAGGACCAGCCCTGGGGGCTTGCCATATGTTCCTGAAGACTGAGTGAACTAATATTTTGGCCCACCTCCCAGTTCACCAGTATGCCACAGACACTGGTTGAAAACTCTATTGTGGAAGACATGTTGTTGACAAATTTTCTCAGGCTTCAATACAAGTAAGGGCTAAGTTTTCCTGAGTCTACTTTTATACATGCCCTTTAATGCAAGACCAGAACAGCAAAGACCAATTCAGTAAAAGCAATTCCATCAGAGGGTAAAATATTATGGCCCAGGTACCTGGCTTTATGGCTAGATCCAAAGAGAAAATATTTACCACATCTGGAGAAATGGATGGATTGCTCATCTTTCAGGCAAGTTAAATCCCTTCTACTTGATAAACCCTTGAGTAATCAGGAAATGAAGGAGACTAATGGATTCTCCCTTGATGAAAGTTGAGACCCACATGCAAGTCTCAGGGAAAGTGAATTTCCCACACCAAACCTGCTTGGGTAATGTAAATCAGGCCTGAAAGGCGCCATTTGTATGCAAACAGACTTAAGTTAAGGACTTAGTGCAGTTGCTTTCTGCCATCTGGATCACAAACAAGATGAACAGATGTAAAGGGAAAAGGCTTATCTATAAACCTGGTGGAAAATAGAGCTTGATCACTGTACACAGAGCTGAAGAAACTCAAAGAGAAAAGCAAACATTTATTCCATAGTTGGGCGAGGGGAAGTTGGAGGGAGGCTTATTCGGATACTTGGTATCCTTTCCATTCTGATACTATCAATATTTAACTCTGTTTCTACAAATGACTAATTTTTAAATTGTTCATAGTTGTTTGCTCACTTACTTTTATACATAATCCAGGAGAGCAGTGCAGAAAGAACATTATAGGCATATACTCCAACGTTGTTTGGGACATTGTGGTTTATTTTTTGTGGTTTAGTAATTTGTTAATGTAACACAGGAAAAATACATTCATTGGCTGGTTATGAACGTTATGGTCAAAACTTCTCTATCACATGTTACTTGTAAGGTGTCCTAATTTTATTATCCTACCGAGATTTAAAAGAATAGAGACGTGGCATAAGTGGAGACATTTCATCAATGTTGAATTTAACATTAGTCTCAGGATTAAAGCATTCTGCTTTGTGAGGACAAGTGAAAAGAAACTGGTACATAAGGTGGAGCATCTTGATGAGGAATCTAAGAACTGGTGGCAATTTTTGTGACCAGGAAGCAGGCCAAGAAGAAAAAGATAGGCAATAGGAAATGTATCTTCTATTCCACGTATGAGATCAGTAGATGAAATTGTTGGGTTTTTTTTTTTTTTTTTTTTTGCAAGCGAAATAAAATCCAATCCAAAATAGACTAAGCCACATGGAGATTTGTTGGCTGTAGTAACTTACTAGACCAGGAATTATTATTCTTGCACCTTCCTTAGAATCCATATAGGAGTGATAATTGTAGATTTCCATTGTTAAAAGAGCCCCACTGCTTAAAATACATATTAACAGTACTGGTCCAACACAATGCTTTGAAGTTTCAATGATCCTAGCACGTCTCTATTTATAGTAAGTATAATGAATGTTGTTTTTCCTATGATACTCCCAGACACTCTCTCTAACCCCATGTTCTCCCAAAATCCATGATTTAGAGTTTGTTTGACAACGTTGATTTAAATGACCAGTGAAACCATTACAAGGATGAAAACAAGATTTGAAAGTCAATTATAATAGGTCAGCTCAAAGTGTTTTATTTATATATCGCTTGAAAAAGTTATTCCTGCTCAATAACCTTCCCCTAATTCTCCACCCAATGAATAATCTTGAGTTCATTATTCAGAATTTGCTGCATAGGAATATGAAATTAATCAACAGTCTTTTATAGTGGAAAAAGAGATAAACTCTACAGGGGTATATAAACTTTTATTTCAAAGCTAGCTTGAATTAAATGTTAAATAATACCAGAAAAAAATCTGCCAGAAAAATCACCGATTCTTAATTTATAATGAAAATGAACATTTCCATCATTATCCCCTTTTTCCTTCACTGAAGAGGCATTCCCTACACACTTATTAAATTTGTATCTTAAAAACATTTTTGGCTTTGATCTTGGAGACAAAAATGTTTGCCATCTTCCCCATAGCAATGTGTACTTGAAGTTATGAATTTATATAAATCTCCTCCATCCCTTAATATTGATTTTGTGAAATTAAATCATAGAAATAACTTCACATTCAGTTAAATTTTAGAAAAGGGACTATATTAAACCATGTTATTTAAATTATTTAATGATTCACTGCTAAACTGTTCTGGTCTCAAAACAATAACATCATTTAAAAAATACATTTCCCTGGTTTTCAATATGCACCCCTCTTCTTGATAACCATAATCCTGAAAAACAAGTAATGCCGTCACTTGAATCAGATTTCTTCCCCAGTTTAGGCGTTATACATTAGGAAGTCAAGAATCCAGTTCAATTACTTAATCTTAATTTACAAACTCTCAGACTGAACCTTAATGTACAATATACACATCTTCCAGGCACCATTACATCAAGCAAATGTCAGTTGTCACTTGTTGGGGCCATTAAGTAGACAAGTCCACAGTAAAACTCAGAACAGAGAGGACATGCCATGCATTCTATAAATTGTATGTTCTGAGACCCTATTAAAGCTGACAGGGAAGGGAGCCTGCGATTGGTGAGCACCTGATTACACCTTGTACTTTATTCCCTGTTGACTTTGGTTATGCCATACCTTTCCATTTCCTAGAGAAATAAATTAAAAGTCAGAAGTAATTTGCCTGACGGAGGGTGCAGGTGGAATTTGCTCAGAAGAGCCTTTGCATACTGTGAAATCCAATTTAACCCCTTGATGGGGGATAGCTTATTTTCTTTTGTTGACAGCTTTGTGGCAGCTAAAATAGGGACCTGATTAAATAGAGACAGTGAGAGATTGAGGTCTTGTTCTAACAGCAGGGGGATCAAGGCCTCTAATCTTATCTCCCAGAATGCAGAGATGAACTGAGGACAGAGGCAGAGAGATAAAGCTGGCTATTTTGTGCAGAGAGGGGAAAGTAGTAAGAGAACATGTAAAAGGAAATATGAACAATTGTTACCAAAAAATCAGTAAACGAAAATAAGAAAATCTAAACTGTACACTGAAAGAGAAAAAGAAAAGAAATTCCTAAATTAAAAGTTTGTAAAGACTTGCTAGTTGTAATTTCATCCTCTGATATCCTTAAAAGTTGAGTGCTTTTCCCTAGTAAAATATAGTGAATTTTAAGTGTATTTCAGACACTACAATTTCATTTGGTTCTACTTATGTGTTGCTTTGTCTAATAAAGTTATTATTTGACAGCTACATTTACCACAATTAAATGAAACCTCAATAAACCCATGATGTCTGCTTCATAAGTTCAAACATGTTGTGCAATCACCAAGTCCTATAGACAGTTTCCTTTTGGTATTAATACTGGTTTTCCATCAATTATCTTGCCAATCTTATTCAGAAAGTAGAACATAAATTTTACAACTTGCTGATTGCTATGCGTTTTGAAATTTCAGTAGGTCTGAGTCTAATTAAGTGCTTTCATTGAAGGTTTAAGTCTAGAGTTAGAAGAATCTAACAATTGTCTCTCTCTCAAAGAATATTGAAAATTCTATTTTCCAATTAGGTATATATGATTTCTTTCTACCTGGCTTTAGCTGGGCTGAAATTTTTGCCTCCATGTGCTTTCTGCAATATTTCCTTTATAAAGCACTTCATCTACCATATCTGATTTTATCTGTTAATTGATGGGTAGGTGGTAGGGTCAGGTCAGCATTGTTTACTGTAGGTTCTTCATAATACCTGTAGGTTGTGAGCAAGTATTATGTAGATATGGATATAGATTCAGATGCACAACACACATACACACACAAGTAGCTCTCTGGCCCATCGGTTTGAGGACAACTTTGTTAAATATAAGCATTTCCATTTTAAAGGGTCTACGAAGTCCTGTGGGAATGTGAGTGCAACTCTTGAAAAAACAGGGTGGATGAAGTAGCATTTCCTTAACTAATTTTACCATGGAAATATCTCTCAGATTTCAGCTCCAGTATGTTGGAAACCATATTCTTCCTTATACTCAAAGGTCTTTCCACCTTGGTGATGTTCAGGTTTCAACTATTAATATTTCCAAAATAAGTGAAATGATTTTATGGGAAATTTACCTTTCTGAAGATTCTCTTGCGCGAATTTGGAAGTATGCATACATTTCATTGGTTTTGTTCAGTGATTTTGCAAAAGGGCAGATTGTGTACCAGATGTAAACTTAGCTTCACGCTATTGAGCCAACAAGAGTGAAATAAATGTCGGGGGATCACAGACAGTGTTTCCATAACTTCACCAGAATAAGTGAGCTAAGGTCCCAGAGTATCAAGTGGTCTGAGATGTCATAAAATGGAATAAGTATGGATTTTGAAATTAGACAGTGTTTTGAATTTTGAGAGGTTGTGCCACTTGCCCAATCCTCAGTTTTTTTCATTTCTCCAATGGGGATAGTCCTTACCATCTCATGTGGATGTCACAAGCATTAAATAAAGTGACTTATGTAAAGTGTACATATTATAGGGGCTCAATACTCATTCATTCTCTCTCTTTTTTCCATTATATTTGTCAGTCTGATTAAAATCCATTTTCTGTTTACACCAAAGGATTTCTATAATGTGAATATAACCTCTGAATGCGTTTAAGATTCCTGTGTTTTCTTCCCAGGCTTAATTACAGAAAAGGTTATACACACATATTTAATATCTTTTACTTGAGAAAGGTGGATACTATAAATCAACTAGCTTAAATTACATTTTATCCCTCTCCAAGCATGTAGAGGTGGAAAAGTTAAAACCTACATTTCCCAGATTCCCTGGCAGACAAAGGTGCAACTGTGTTTAGTTAGGTTCTGCCAATCAAATAAACCTGACTTGGGTTTAGAACAAGTCAGGTGGGTAGAGGCAGGACATGGTATATACATTCTTTTCTGTCACAGACCAGGTGAAGGTGTGTTTCTGGAGCCAGTGACCAAGTTAGCAACTTAACAGATAACTTTCTCATTTTGAAGCTTCCTGATTTTGTCTAAAGGTAGCAGCTCCTTTTGTAGCCTGCAGGATTGTGATTTATACGAAAAATATACATGTGGTCATTCAGGTGACCAAAATATATTTCTCATATAAGTTTGGTCTTTGTGTCCACGATTCCTAGCTCACAGCTCCCCAAACCCTTGGAATTTCCTAAGTGGTGTGGAGAGTGACAAAGGTGTCTTTTTTGTTAATGAGGGGACTTCTGGAAAGCAACTAAGATTGGGGGCTGGTTGTCAGTGGAGCCAACCATGTGATTGAAGGGTTGGAATTTTTAGTTCCACTCCCTGACCTCCAAGGAGGAGATAGAAGCTGGAGGTTGCATCAGTTGCCAATGATTTAATCAGTCATTTCTCTCTAATGGTACCTCCTTCAGAACTCCCCAAAAATGGGACTTGGAGAACTTTTGGGTTGTGGACACATGGAAATCTGGGGAGAGTGGTAGACTTGGAGAGAGTATGGCAGCTCATCACTCTTTCCCTGTACCTCGCCTTATGTATCTCTTCCATTTGGTGTTCCTGAGTTATATCCTTTGTAATAAACCTGTAATCTAGTAAGTAAAATGTTTCTCTGAGCTCTGTGAGCTATTCTAGAAAATTAATTAAACCCAAGGATAGGGTTGTGGGACCCTCCACCTTTTATTTTAATATATTTAGCAGTAGTATGATTTGAATCCTTCTCTCTGGTGACATTTAGGGTTATATATCAATGAATCTAGTTAAACAAGATACTCATGTAATAAATATAAATAATAAAAATTCTTAAACTCTATATGTCACTTATGTTGAATTAAATATTGGAGTTTGATCTTTAAATTTGTTTAGAGGAAGTATTTCTCTTTGATTCATTTCATTTTCTAAAATTATATGGAAGAAAATAATATAAAAGTGAGCAAAATTATCTGCCAAATGTCACAAACACCCAAAATCCACCCATGAATGTGTCAGGACTTCTAGATTTTAAGTGTGATACACCTCAACTCTTAGTGTTCTTGTCTTTCATGACTTAGCATCTTGCAACAACACAGGGTAGACAATTCAGTCAGGAATATCCTAAAGATGAATTGATGGCAAAAGGATTGCTTACCTCAAACATATTTAATCAGTTTTCTGGCATGGGTTTAGCTACTTCCTTCATCTTGCAGAAATGGAATTCATTTTCAATAACTGGTACAGAAAGAAGAGTTGTAATCATATCAGTTCTATATCTCATTTAGACTAAGGATTTTAAAATGTATTTCCCAAAATATTATAATTATTTAAATTTTTCATTTATTGTAAGATTTATTTAGAATGTAATTACCAAATGGCTTAATACCTTTTCTCATATGGATTTCTTTTTGGAAAGAGAAGGCATTTCTTTCTATGCTATAGAAACCCATTCAATCAAATGTTGATTGTTTTGTCCAATTTCATCTTGGAAAAAAAAATATGCATAAAACCTTATTAGTAGAAAGAAGATATTTAAAAGACAGAACAAGTTAATGTACTTCAGTGGTTGCAAAACGATGCCCACAGGCTGAATCTGACATACAGGCATATTCGTTTCACCAATTTCTCAGGGCTGCTATAACAAAGTACCATAGACACAGACTGGGTGGCTTATAAACAAAAATTTATTTCTCAAAATTCTGGAGACTGGAAGTCCAAGATCAGGGTGGCACATGGTCCGTTATGGTGAGAATCCTCTTCTAGTTTCTAGACTGCTGACTTCTCTTTGTATCCTCACGTGTTGGAGAAAGAGATAAATACTTCTGTGGACTTGCTTTTATAAGGTCGCTAATCTCCTTTGTGAAGGCTCCATCCTCATGGCCAAGTCACTTTCCAGAGGCCCCACCTCTTAATGTCATTACATTAGGGCTTAGGATTTCAACATGTGTATTTAAGGAAGACAGAAATATTCAGTCCACGGCAACCAGGAAATGTTTTTTTAAAAAATGAATTTTGTTGACATTTAAAAAATCTGGAGATTTCATGTAAAATATGGAGATTTCTGTTTCTCTGAAAATTTTAGAACATCTGGTAAAATTAGGTTTGATGTGCGTTTCTCCACAATGATAGTCTGTTGGGACTAAGTAGCAGTCTCTCTCTTTAGGTAGGTGATTCTAGGCTGTGCATTGTAATCAGCTGCAGAGGTCTGAAAAATACAAATCCCTAGTTCTCACCCCCAGAGACTTCAGTTAATTAGTCTGGGATCTGGCCTTTTGAAAGGCTCCCAGGCGATTCTAATACACACTCAGGGCTCAGAATCTACTGTTTTAGATGGAAAATGATTTCTCCAGTTCATTATTATTCACTTGCCTCATTTACATTACTTACGAACTCCCTCTAAGTATGTGCATTTTCCAGACATGGTCTTTTAGCAAATGAAAAGTGGCATCTGTTATTTAAAATGTTGAAAAAAAAAATAGGTAGTTTTTAAGGAGGTAACCGGGAATGGCCAATCAGATGGAAAAAAAAAAGAAGCACTAGGGAGCAAATCCAAGGGGAAGTTATGGTAATTGGAGTTGGGCTGATGGGAATGTGATAAAAAAGGAAGGGTACCTCCATGCAGAGAAGTGGAAAGTGCCCTGGACTTGGAATCCATTCACAAATCCATCACTACTTAGCTAAGTGACCTCAGGAGGTTTTCTATTCTTCTATTGGCCTTCATTTCCAAAATGCAAAATCCTGGGGCTGCTCTAACAAATTACCATAAACTTTGTGCTTAAAACAACCTAAGTTTATTCTATCACATTTTTTGCGTGTTGAAGTGTAAAATCAGTATCGCTGAGCCAGAAAAGAGGCATCTGTAGGGCTGCACTTTTTCCAGAAGCTTTAGGGAAGGATCAGTCCCTGGCCCCAGCTAACTTGGCTTGTGGCTACCTCACTCTTATCTCTGCCACTAAATTCACACTGACTTTCCTCTGTGTATGTGTCCTCTCCTCTTCTGTCTGTGTGGTCTCTCTCTGCCTCTATTCTATAAGGAAATGTTTGATAACATTTAGGGCCCACCTGATAATTCAGGTTAGTTTTTTTCATTTCAAGATCCTTAGCTTAATCACATCCGCAAAAACTCTCTTCAACCGTATGGTGACAATTATAGGTTCCAGGGATTAGGACTTTTTTGAGGAGTGAGTATTTTTCAGCCTTTCACAAAAAGGATTGAATGTATAGGGATCAGAGATTTTCAGACTGTTTTCCTCAGAGACCTTCCAAGGATTGCTTTGGAAGTTACTAGAAACAAGTGGGGGGTCAGCACTCCATTGCCCCTGCTTCAGTAGCCCATTTGTGATACTTAGTTTTATATGTCAACTTGACTGGCCATGGGGTGTCCAAATTAAATGTTATTTCTGGGTGTGTCTGTGAGAATGTTTTCAGATGGTATTGGCATTTGAATCAGTGGACTCAGTGAGGTAGATGGCCTTCCCAGTATGTGTGGGTATTGTCCGATCTGTGGAGGGCCTGAATAGAACAAAAGGGCAAGGAGGCAGGAACTCACCCCATTTTCCCTGCTTTACTGCATACCCGGGAACATCTCATCTTCTCCTTCCCTTGGACTGAGATCATCAGTTCCTCTTTTTCTGAGCCCTTTAACTCAGACTGAATTATACCACTGGTTTCCCTGGCTCTTCAGATTGTGGAACTTCCCAACCTTCAAAATTATGTCAGCTAATTCCTCATAATATTTTATATATATATATATATATATATATAAAATATATATTCCTCTCTCTTATAATTTAATAATGTGCTCACCTGAATATAAAAACCTTTTGAGACTCAGGGAGTTCACCAGAGATGCTCTAGCTCCGTGATCATCAGTGTTAAGACGCAAACACACAGTTTTCTGATTCCCAAGCCTGAATAAACTTTCCATCAAAGCAAAGATTGCTGTGAAATACACACAAAGATGTATAACACTGAGCAGATTCAGGGATATTCTTTTATGGAATATAAAGTCCCTCTCTGGGGAAGAGACTCACTGATTTTAAATGGTTGCAAAAAAAAAAAAAAAAAAAAAGGACCTCTTACAGTTATTAATCGTAACAAGGTCACAAGAGCAGAGTTTAAAGTCCAATTCCAATTCCATATTGTAAACTTTACCGTGAGCAATAGCTTCTGTCATCAGTAATTTTTTTCTCATGTTGCCATTTTTTTCCGACTCAAAGGAGTATTTTCTATGTTTGTTCTTTAGGCCTTTTCAAAATGTGCTTCCAGGGCAAATTTTCCCCAAGGGGAGTGAGGCTAATAACTACTCTTGTGGCCACATGTTTTTAAAATAGAGAAACATTTGCTTTGTGGTTTTTTTTTTGGAAACATCTTTATTGGAGTATAATTGCTTTACAATGGTGTGTTAGTTTTTGCTGTACAACAAAGTGAATCAGCCATACATATACATGTATCCCCATATCTCCTCCCTCTTGCATCTCCCTCCCTCCCACCCTCCCTATCCCATCCCTCTAGGTGGACACAAAGCACGGAGCTGATCTCCCTGTGCTATGCGGCTGCTTCCCACTAGCTATCTATTTTACATTTGGTAGTGTAGATATGTCAATGCTACTCTCTCACTTCGTCCCAGTTCACCCTCCCCCTCCCTGTGTCCTCAAGTCCATTCTCTATGTCTGCGTCTGCTTTGTGGTTTTGATAACCACATGTGTTACCTGTGCCGACAGTTATTCTGGCCTGTGGAGAAGGCAGGTCGTGTTTAACAAGAGGAAAAGCTAAAAACGACACTGTTTTACTACTCTTTCTCCAACATGTCAGGATGGGAAAGGAGAGGAGAGGAGTAATGGCCGTAAGAAAGCCATGGAACGCTATTCTGGAGGAAAAAAAGTACGTGCTCTATGATGTTTCATGTTAACATACGCTCAGCAGACTTGAGTGCTTTGCAGAGTTCCTGCCACAAGACTTTCTGGAAGATTTTGACAGTTTCGGTGGCCGGAGAAAAATCGCTTTCCTGCAGGAGTCCTTCTAATAGGAGCTCTTCAAAATGAACCCATTTACCGCTTCTCTGTTAACCAGTCATTGAGTGCTAGATAGGTCCAAATGCTCACGAGGCAGAAAATTCTAGCCTGAGATAGAAACAGCACTCAGACTCCATGGAGAGGATTGGCAACAGATGTTCCTTAGGAACAGTCTACTTACACTTCATCGAGTAAATTACAGGGAAGCTCAGGACTTCCCTCACAGGGAAGCAAGGGCGAAGATGGTCCTCCTTAGATGTACCATCAGTTTATGGTCTTGGCCCCTTGATTTTAATGGTCGATGTTAACAGCAGAGTAATACTGATGTTTATTAGTCATTATACTAAAATTTTATACAGATCTTTTTCCTTACTTTTAAAAATTATCTCAGGATGTAGATATTTTGATTCTCCTTTTTATAGCAAAGAACTGAGAAAAAGAGAAGGTATGTAATTTATGCAAGGTTATAGCAAGTAATGGTGAAGAGGCAACAAAACCCAATTCTGTCTGACTCTTCTTCTGTAAGCTAAAGAACGTAAGAAAATAGACTTTTAAGTCTCATGTGAAATCATTAACAAGTTTCTACTCTATTTGTCTCTTTGTTGGTGGTGTTATTTGGTTTAGCTATAGTTTTAAATTGATTTCTTTATTTTTGACATATTTCCCTCCCCCTTTCACTCTGTACCCCTCCCAAAGGCTACAATATTTGACAGATTTGTGTGCATCCTTTCAAAAGTGTCCTAAGCATGTACATGCATATATGTCAGTAACCTTTTTTTACACAAATGGAAATATACTGTACATGTTTCTTGAATGATTTCCCAAAAGTCACGCAGCTGAGGCTTGCAACCAGGAAAACGTAACACTCAAGTCTATGTTTTTAGCTGCTATGTTAAACTATTATAAATAAAAATAAAAGGAAATAGCATATTGTATGTGACCCTTAGAATAATTGTGTTGAAGTAGCAATAATCACCTCCTCCGTTTTATGGATGAGGAACTTGAGATTCACAGGGGGAAATAAACTCCTCAGGTCATACTCTCAATACACAGTAGACCTGGAATATAGACACACTGCTATGTAAACTTAAATGCAACTGCATTGTGTGACATTCCACCCCTGATTGCCAAAAAAAATTTTTTAAAAGTGTTTTCTTTTATGGTTGCCTTCCTCCATCAAACAAAAATAAAAAGAATAAAAACACCCTCTCATTCTTTAAAACCAACTTGGTTTGATTAAGGTTCTTAAAATTAGAAAACACTTTGATATTCTTAGTTTTTCTAGTAAATCTTCATGTCTGTTGCTATAATATTTAGTAGCAAATTCTGTTCTTTTCCCTATCACATCCCTTATCGATGCTAAAGAGACAAGATGGGAATGACAAACCACCTCAAGTACCTCTCCAAGCAACATACATCTTGAAGATTATAGACTAAACTATATACAAAATCAATCTATTTTTTTCAGCATTACTCTGTGGATTTGTCTTTTCTAGTAGAGGTATTAATTGGGCCAAAGGGGCTCTGAGGAAATGGTTTAGTGGGACTTAAAGCCTATCCATGAATATTTATTGAGTGCCTACTTTATAACATACTGCCTTGTGAACATCTTGCACAATTCTTCCTGTGTTGTTAAATTCTTCCAATTTAATCTCTTCCCATCTATAATACATACGAATACATACATTATTTGTATGTATTACAGATGGGAAGAGATTAAACTGAGAAATTTACTTTTTATTCTAACTACTGCATTCAGTGGATACAGAGCTCAGTATCAGTGACTTTAAGAGTGTGACCCTATAGCTTGGTGGAAGGAAAGAAGAGAAGCAGTTCATAGAGAAAAGACAGCAGAAGCAATGTACAAAAAGGGGGAAGAATAAAGTAATTTTCTTAAAATGAGGTTTTAGAAGACATTTGCTGTGTGCCTTCTACCATCTATTTCCTTCATATAAAGACCCACACTCTTCTATGTCCATCCCATGCTGGTTGGGTGGAGCTTCAGGCCTGGAGCATGTGACCAGGCAAGGCGTAACAGAGACCCAAATATGGCTGGCCACAGAAATTGATTCAGTGATTGACCGACTCTAACAAAACTAGAATGAAACTCATAACGTTTGGAGAAACTAACAGAGAGAGGGTTTCCTTTATGAGATGTTCTTTCACCTGGGAGGATTTGAAGATCATGCTTCTGCAGTCATCTAAACACCGTTTGCATCCGGAGAATAAAGTCAACATACGGAAAAGAGGGATAGTGAAACATATATGGGTATAGAGCAGTTCCTAATACCATCATCTGAGGTCCTGAATCTAGCCCTAATCCTGAACTTTTTAGCCCCAATGGCCAGTAAGTTTTTTGTTTTAATTTGTTTTTGTTTATTTTAGTTTAGGTTGATTTTCTGTCACTTGTAACTAACAGATTAGTAATGTATAGAGGGAGAACAATGATTAGAATGCAAATCCAGCAAGATGACCAACCCAGACCAGTCCCAGGTAAGTTCTAACAGATGATCTGAAGCACATTTTCAGAACTGCACTGTAAAAATAGACTGAAGGTAGAGGTCAGAGAGGGAACCTCCCTCCAGGAAACATTCTGGGGATGAAAGGTCAGCCTTAAGACATGAATAAGTAAGGAACAGGAAAGAAATAGACCCTCAGGTACTCCACTGAGATCTTAAGCAAGGACCTAATTGGGACATACACTGAATGCTCTGTGTAGTAAGTTAGAAGTCCAGGGATTTACAAGTTATTGTCACACATATTTTCAAACCTGATGACACTGTGAAATATAATATTGACTCTGTATTGTTTCCAGAAGAGAGGAATTATTGGGTTTTAGAGGCAGGAAATACTTGGATACTGCCTTTGGAATAAAAGGTAAGATCATGAAGGGGTTTCACACATACAGTTATCCAAGTGATGGTAAAACTGCATGCATGGAAAAAAAATAGAGGGGCTGTGTTTTTGTTCCTAGAGTTGAAGGGGGAGAAAAGAAGAGGGAGAAGAATGAGTAAGAGGTTCTTTGAGGTTGGGTCTATCTGGGAAAGTGGCGAGTAGAAATTTGCTGGTGGGTTAATTTATATCCTCACTGGTTAATATTTAGCTCAGTCTTCTTGATTATGCTTTCATAAAATTTCTTTCAGTTTTACCCCAAGTCATAACTTAGTCTGCTTTGCTAACAAATGCTTTGTGGAGATGTCATTTCTCTTTATATTTGCCCCAAATTTATACTTAGTTCCTTCCTCACATAGAAGAAGTTGAGAACACAGAGGCAGATGGGGACATGGTGATTCTAATGAACCACAAAGAGGGTTTTGGCAATCCTTATCCATGAAATAAGATTTAAGCTAGGGTGATATCATGTCCTAGTTTTCCTGGGACAATTCTGGTTTGATTCTGTAGTCCTAGAAACTTAATAACAATGTCCCTTTTCACTTTTGCATCTGTTGCAGTTTGTAAAATAAACAATATAGACACCTAGATTTAAGCCCATCTTATTAGATTTCAAGGGGCTGAGAGGGGCTCCTTAAAAATCTCATGTAGAAAATATTAAGCAGAATGCCTGGTGCATAATAATTTTCTTGACAATAATAATTGCATGTGATATTTTATCACTCAAATTCTCTGAGGTTCAAACTCTTCATTTGTTAGATGGGGGTAATAATGCTACTGACCTTTTAGAATTAGGCAACAGCTTCAAGGACAGTTGCCCATTCAATTGTAATATATACTGACTAGCATGTTCAGTCGATCACTCACTGATAATCTCACTCTCTCTCTTTTCACCAATTCAAATAATTATCGAGAGGCTGCTCCATGCTTGGGAGAATCTTAGGGTCTAGGGATAAAAAGGTTAATCCAAAATAGTTCTTGCTTTCAAGCAATTCATGGTATAAAGGGAAGGTAGATGAGTGGAGAAGTAAATTGAAATGTGCAGTGCAACAAATTTGCAGAACAGATGATAAAAGAAAGAATAGCATTGATTCCAAGATAAATTAAATATATTTGGACAAAAGTCAATATCAATATCAAGAACAAGAACACCTGTGTCACGGATAATTTCTTTTTCTTTTGTAATTTAACTACAGCTTTCAATGAGTTTCTATTTTCCAGTAAAGGGACATACTGGCAAGGCTCAATATTTTATTTCCAAAGAAGTAAAAGGTATAATTGTTTATTGTTTTCTGAATACTCAAAAATGAATATCGCATGGTTAATGGCATTATTTCTGATGCTGATATGAATCAATATCCCCTGGAGTATATTTTAAGTCATAACAAAAGACAGATTGTAGCAAAAATTATAGATGTTTCATCCCCCCTTCTCTGAATTGACCACTTATACACAACACACACACACACACAAACACAGTTAACCAAGGAGGTTCAAGGTTGAGATCATGGGTTGTGGCACATTTGGCTTTAATCAGTCGTCGGCCCATGGATATTAGAAAAGCACATTTTACATGGTACATGAAAGAGTCTTTAACTAATTCATCAAAATTGGTAGTACAGAGTGTTTACTTAATACATATTTAAATGAATGAATGAATGATGAAACCTTAGACATTTGACTTAAGTGGCTTGCTGCTCTGTAATGACACAAATTTTATCAAACCTCTGTGAGGCTACGTTTCATAATTTTTAAAGTGAGCATGTAAAGACATTGCTTGAAAGATCCTTGTGTGTGTTTGTGTGTGCGTGCGTGTGTACTGGATATGTACTGGATATGATTCCTGGGACAAAATATATCCTCAATAATTGGGAGCTATTGTATAAGGTTAGCATTTTTACTTTTTTTTTTTTTTTTTTTGATAGAGAATTTAGAGATTCCAAAGATAGTGTGACATGGACACAGGCCAAAGTCTAAACCTTCCTTTGGTCCTAGTGGTATATGAAGGTTGGTTTATCAAAGAAATCACTAAAGATTAATGTCGTGGCCTAAAGCATTTAACTTTCTGTTAAAAGGGCTAGGTAAGGAAATGATAATTAATTAGATATCCAGAAATCCAATGTTTTAAAGGATTCTTGACTTGGCTCTGGCCTTGTTTTGTGCTCTACCCCTTCTGCCTGTGCAGTTGCGCTCTCTTCATAAATTGCTTCACACCTTTTCCCCTTGGTCCTTATAATTTCCTCTGGGTGGAATGGCCTTTCTATTTTATTCATTGAGACATCGGAGACAAAACTCCGATTTGTCCTGTAAGATGCTGTTCAAACATTATTGCTTCTACAAAGCCTCCTGTAAATCTCTAAGAAGAGACAATCACTGTTTTGTGCCCAAAATGTCCCTTTAACTGCCCCTGCAATAGTCTGTGGTTTATAATCTCCTAGGTTCTTGCGTTTTCTACTTAATGGTGAACTTTTGCAAGGTAGTGAATGTTTCTTGAAGCTGACTCAATCCTTTTTAATCAAATGTGTTTCAGTTTTGTCACAGCAAAACTTTTAAACGTTTATGTTCTGAATTCAGCACTGCAAATTCAAAATCTTGATTAATGAATGTAAGTGAATGAGTGGTCACCATTGTAAGAAAAGCATCTGTTGAAAGTGTAGTGATATCATTATAGCTACTATTTTTCACTAAACTCAAAATGCTATTAATTGTAGGAAGCACCATTATTTTATATGCCAATATAAATAAATACATTGCCAATTATACTCTAACCATGCTTTCTTATCACTTAGAATAATGTTAATAACTTACTATTGAAATCTCCTGTTGACTTTGTCAGTTTTTTTATACCTATCATCTTTTTGTGTGTGGGACGAGGCAAAATTAAGGTATTTATAAAGCACTCTAATATTCAGAGGCAGACCCTTTGAAGTTTTTTTGAGAAGTTATTTAGAGTTGTTAATGTTCATTTTTTACCATTTGGTGTCATCTTTTGTGCAGTCAAAAGCGCTGATGATGTTGTACTTTCTAAAAGAGGGCCCCTCTAGTAACTCTGAGATTTGCTTCCAAGCTGCTGACATTAACTTTGTATTTTTAAAAATTGAGGTGAAATTCACATAACGTAAAATTAACCATTTTAAAATGTACATTCAGTGGCGTTTAATACATTCACAGGTGCTGTGCCACCACCTCTGTCTAGTGCTAAAACATTTTTATCACCCAAAAGAAAACTCATATCCATTAAGCAGTAACTCCTCATAACATCTTACTTTCTGTTTCTATGGGTTTATCTATTCTGAGTATTTCATATACAAGGAATCATAAAATATGTAACTTTGTGTCTGCCTTCTTTCAATTAGAAAAGTGTTTTCAAAGTTCATCTGTACCGTGGCATGTATTAGTACTCCATTCCTTTGTATGGCTGAATGATATTCCATTTAATGTACATATAATTTATCTATTCATTGGTTGATGAATATTTGGGTCATTTTTACCTTTTGGCTATTTCACCTATCATGAATAGTGCTGCTATAAACATATGTGGAGAAGTATCTAAATATCTGAATAATTGTTTCTTTTTCTTTTAGGTAGGAATGGAATTTCTGGGTCATATGGTAATTTTATGTTTAATTTTTGGAGGAACTATGGAACTGTTTTTATCTGTGACTGCACCATTTTAGATTCCACCAGCAATGTACAGGTGTTCAAATTTCTCCACATCCTTGCCAATACTTGTTATTTTTCTTTTTTTCAATTATAGCCATCCTAGTGAATATGAAGTGATATCTCATTGTGGTTTTGATTTGCATTTCCCTAATAACTAATGATATTAAACATCTTTTCATGCACTCATTGAGCATTTTTATATCTTCTTGGGAGTAATCTCTATTCATGTCTTGTGCCCATTTTAAAATTCTATTGTTTGCTTTTTTGTTATTGAGTTGTGCTGTATATATATTCTGGATCATGCACTCTTATCAGATATATGATTTGCAACTATTTCTCCCATTCTGTAGATAGTCTTTTTAATTTCTTGATAATTTTCTTTGACACTCAAATTTTTTTTTTAATTAATTTATTTATTTATGGCTGTGTTGGGTCTTCGTTTCTGTGCGAGGGCTTCCTCTAGTTATGGCAAGTGGGGGCCACTCTTCATCGCGGTGCGCGGGCCTCTCACTATCGCGGCCTCTCCTGTTGCAGAGCAAGGCTCCAGACGCGCAGGCTCAGTAGTTGTGGCTCGCGGGCCCAGTTGCTCCGCGGCATGTGGGATCTTCCCAGACCAGGGCTCGAACCTGTGTCCCCTGCACTGGCAGGCAGATTCTCAACCACTGCGCCACCAGGGAAGCCCAGCACTCAAATATTTTTAATTTAATGAAGTACAATTTATCCCTCTTTTTAAATTTTATTGCTCATTCTTTTGGTGTCATATCTAAGAAGAATTCATTGCCAAAATCCAAGGTTTACCACTATGTTTTCTTCTAAGAATTTATGGTTTTATATTTATAATATTGATCCATTTTGAGTTAAGTTTTTTTAACATCTTTATTGAGTTAATTTTTGTATATAATGTGAGGTAGAGGTCCAACTTTATTCTTTTGGATGTGAATATCCAGTTACTCCAGCACCACTTGTTGAAAATACTATTCTTCTCCCATTAAATGGTCTTGGCATCCTTGTTGAAATCAGTTTTCCATAGATATACTGGTATACGGCTGGACTCTCAATTCTTTTCCATTGGTTTATATGTCCATCCTTATGCTAGTACAATGCTATTATGATTACTGTAGTTTTGTAGTAAGTTTTGAAATTGAGAATATGAGTCTCCACTTTGGCCTTCTTTTTCAATATTGCTTTGGCTATCAAGTACTCCCCTATAATTCCATATGGATTTGAGGATTGGCTTTAATATTTCTGCAAAAACAAACAAACAAACAAACAAGAAACACAAAGGTGGACTTGTGACAGAGATTGTATTGAATCTTTTGATCACTTTAGGTAGTATTGCCATCTCAATAATAGTAAGTCTTTCAACTTTTAAATGTGGGGTTTTTTTGTTTGTTTGTTTGTTTAATTATATCTCCTTTATTTCTTTTAGCAATGTTTTATAGGTTTTAGTATACAAGTCTTTTACCTCCTAGCTTAAATTTATTCCTCAGCATTTTATATTTTGGGGTCTTATTTTAAATGGAATTGTTTTCTTAATTTCCTTTTCAGTATAGAAGCACAACTGGCTTTTGCATAATGATTTTGTACCCTGAAAATTTGCTGAATTGATTTATTAGCTCTAACAGTTTGTGTGTGTGTGTGTGTGTGTGTGTGTTGTGTGTGCACCTGCGAGTGTTTATTATTTGGGATTTTCTATATATAGGATCATGTCAATTACAAATAAAAATAGTTTTACCTCTTCTTTTCGAATGTGGATGCCTTTTATTTCTTTTTTTCACCTAATTGCTCTCACCTAAAGGTTGGGACTTCTAGTACAAGGTTGAGTAGTAGTAGTGAAAGTGGGACTCTGTTTTGTTCTTGATAATAGGGAAAACTTTCAGATTTCACCATTAAATATGATATTAGCTTGGGATTTTTCATAAAAGCTCCTTATCAGTTAGAGGAAATCTATTTTTATTCCTAGTTTGTGGAGAATTTTTCTTATGAAAAAGTGATGGATTTTGTCAAATGGCCTTTCTGTGTCAATCAAGGTGATGATAATTGTGTTTTTTCCTTTGTTCTATTTATGCACTGTATTACATTGATTGAGATTTTATTTTTAATTTTGAAACACCATTGCATTGGGGGGGGGAATAAATCCCACTTAGTCATGGTATAAAATCCTTTTAATATACTGTTGGATTCAGTGTGCTATTATTTTTTTGAGGATTTTTGCATCTGTAGAAGGGATATTGGTCTGCTTTTCCCAGTTTTTGACATTTTATCTGGCTTTGCTGTTAGGGTAATGTTGGCTTCACAGAATGCATTAAGTAATGCTCTCTCATATTCTATTTTTATACTAGTTTTAGATGGATTGATGTTCATGCTAAATATTTGTTGGAATTTATCTGTGAAGTCACCTGACCCTAGACTTGTCTTCGTTGGCAGTTTTTGGATTACTGATTCAATCTCTTCACTTGTTACAGATCTATTCAAATTCTCTACTTCTTCTTGAGTCAGTTTTGGTAATTTGTGTGTTTTTAGGAATTTGTTCATTTTATCTAGTTTATCTCATTTTTTACATGTAGAATTATTCATAGCATTCTTTTGTGGTTCTTTTTTATTTCTGTAAGGTCAGTAGTAATTTATCTGCTTTTAATTCAGATTTTATTTTCAACTTCTCTCTTTTTTCTTAGTCAATCTGGTTAAAGGTTAGTAATTTTGTTGATATTTTTAAAGAACCAAACTTCGATTAACTGTTTTTCTGTATCATTTTTTCTATTCTTTATTTAATTTATTTCTACACTAATCATTAATTTTTCCTTTCTTCTAGCTTTGGCTTTAACTTACTCTTCTTTTTCCTACTTCCTTAAGCTGTAAAGTTAGATTATTGATTTGAGATTTTTTTTTTAATGTAAGTATTTACAGCTATATATAGATTTCCATTTGTGCACTGAGTTCATTGCTTTTCATACATTTTGGTATCTTGTGTTTTTATTTTCATTCATCTCCAAGTATTTTCAAATTTCCATTTTTATTTTTTGACCCACTGTTTAAGACTGCATTGTTTAATTTGCACATATTTGTGAATTTTCTAGTTTTCCTTCTGTTATTGATTTCTATATTTATCCCATTATGGTAAAAGGAGATATTTTACATGATTTCAATTTTTACAAATTTATTGAGACTTCTTTGGTGGCCTGACATATGGTCTTAGTGACTATTCCATGTGTACCTGGACACTTCAGAGGAATGTGTCTTCTGTTTCTTGGAATGTGGAGTGTTCTCTATATGTTAGGTTTTGTTGGTTTATAGTGTTGTTCAAGTTCTCTACTTCCTTATTGACCTTCTGGGTAGATATTCTAATCATTACTGAAAGTGGATTACTGAAGTCTCCAACTATTACTGTAGACCTCTTTCTCTCTTTAATTTTGTCACTGTTTTCTTTATATATATTTTGGGCTTTTTTATTTGTTTTAAATATGTTTATAATTGTTTTGTTGATGAATAGACCCTTTTATCAATATATAGTGACTCTTTGTCTCTTTAACCATTTTTTTTTTTTTTTTACTATAATTCTATTTTGTTTATTAGTATAGCCATTCCACTTCTCTTCTGGTTACTATTTGTATAAAATATCCTATTTCATCCTTTCACTATCAACCTATTTGTGTCCTCGGATATGATCTCTTGAAGACAACATATTGTTGTATCGTATTTTTTTGTCCATTCTGTGTTATGTAAATTGTAAGCCATTTGCACTTTTTTAAACTGTTTTTGGCTGCGTTGGGTCTTAGTTGCAGTGTGCAGGCTCTTTGTTGAGGTGCATGGGCTTCTGTCTAGTTGTGGCACATGGGCTTCTCTCTAGTGGCGCACGGGCTTCTCTCTAGCTGTAGCATGTGGGTTTTCTCTTCTTTAGTTGTGGCACATGGGCTCTAGAGCGCCTGGGCTCTGTAATTTGCGGCACACAGGCTCTAGAGCATGTGGGCTGTGTAGTTTGTGGCACACGGGCTCTCTAGTTGAGGCACGTGAGCTCTGTAGTTGTGGCACGTGGGCTTAGTTGTCCTGCGGCATGTGGGATCTTAGTTCCCCAACCAGGGATTGAACCCATGCCCCCTGCATTGGAAGGTGGATTCTTTACCACTGGACCACCAGGGAAGTCCCTCTATTTGCATTTATACTGGTTTCTAATGAAGAAGGAGTTTCTACTGCCACTTTGCTATTTGATTTCTATGTCTTATGTCAGTTTTCATTCCTTAATTCAATATTGCTTTCTTTTTTAAAACTCTTTCATAATATATTATTTTGATTCCCTCCTCATATCTTTTTCTGTCTGTCTCTTAGTTATTTTCTTTTGGTTACCATGGGATTAAAATAACATCCAGAATTTATAGCCATTTAGTCTGAATTGATATCAACTTAGCTTCAATAGAATACAAAATCTCTCCTATACAGCTGTGTTCCCACTTTATATTAGTATGTCACAAATTATATTTTTATACATTGTGTGTACATTAAAATAATTTATTGTTTTGAGCATTTGGTTTTAAAGTCATATGAGAAACAAAAAGAGGAGTTACAACCTCCCCACTTCCCAAAGTAATAGTGGCTTTTATATTTTCCTATATACTCACTTTTACTGGAGTTTTTTTATTTCTTCATGTGGCTTCTAGTCTAGTTACTGTCTATTGGCCTTTCATTTTAGCCTGAAGGACACCTTTTAACATTACTTGTAGGGAAGGATTACTATTGAAGACCTATCTCAGGTTTTGTTTATCTGGCAATGTCTTTATTTCCCCATTTTTGAAGGTCAATTTTGTCAGTTATAGAATTTTTCTTGATTATTTTTTTCAGGACTTTAAATTTGTCTCCCCAATGCCTTCTGGCTTCCAAGTTTTTTGATTAGAAATTGGCTATTAATCTTAATTAGGATCCATTTTATGTGAGGAGTTAGCTCTCTCTTGTTACTTTCAGGATTTTCTCTTTGTCTTTGGCTCTCAGGAGTTTGATTATAATGTGTCTTGGTGTAGCTCCTTTGAATTTATCCTACCTGTTGTCCATTGAGCTTCTCAAATGTGTAGATTCATGTTTTTCAACAAATTGGGAAATTTTCATTCATTATTTCTTTAAATATTCTTTCCGTCCCTTTTTCTCTCTGTTCTCCTTCTGGAACTCCCATAATGCATACATTGTTACACTTGATAGTGCCTGACAGTTACCCAAGGCTCTGTTCATTTTTCTTCATTTTTTTTTCTTCTTGCTTCTCAGACTGGATATTAATTGTTCTGTCTTCAAGTTTGCTGATTCGTTCTTCTGCTTGCTAAAATTGCTATTGAATCACCCTAGTGAATTTTTCATTTCAGGTTTTGACTTTACATCTTCAGAATTTTTATTTTGTTCTTTTTTATAATACCTATCTCTTTTTAGTCTCTATGTGTTTATATATTTTTCTCCTGGTTTCCTTTAGTTCTTTTCTCATGGTTTTCATTAGCTCTTTGAGCATATTTAAGACATTTGATTTAACTATTTCTCTAGTAAGTCCAATGTCTGGGCTTCCTCAGAGTTAGTTTCTGTCCATTCTTTTCTTTTCCCCTGTGACTGGGCCATCTTTTCCTTTTTCTTTGTGTACTTTATAATTTTGGTTGAAAACTGGAAATTTTAAATATTATTATGTGGTAAATCTGGAAATCGAATTCTCTTCCTGTCTTCCCCAGATTTTTCTGTTGTTATGGTTTTAGCCATCCATTTGTTCAGTAACTTTTCCAAACTTTTTTTTATTTTTGCAAATGCTTTATTCCTTGTCATGTGTGACCACCAAAGTCTCTGTTCTATTATTTCAGTGGTCCCCAGTGACTTGACAGAGATTTCCTTAAACTGGGAGCCAAGAAAAAAAGGAAATGGTCTCTTGGTCCTTGTAGATTAGCTCTGAGCTGGGGCACTTGTGAAATGCTTATTCTAGATACCTATGGCTCTGACTTAATGTTTACCTCCTGCTTGCACGGACCTCAGAGATCAACCAGAAGTCAAGCTTAGGGTCCTCTCACCTCTTTTCTGAGCACATGCCTGGCTCTGACCATCCCATACTCAGTATCCATAAAAGGCCCCCTTTTTCCCAAGTATTTTCCTCCTCAGCCTTCTCCTTCCCAGGATTTTCAGTCTATCTGTTTCTTGCCTTCCATGCCACCTGCCCATATGTTTTTCTTTGCCCCAGGCAGTTATAAGTGATATATGTCTTTAAATATTTTGATAGACATCAGTCTGAGAAGCTGCTTCCACCAAAGGAGGGCAAAGCAAAGGCAAGCTTCTATGCTGGTCCCTTAGGTAGTCACCAGACAAGTCAAAATGCCTAGGCACAATATTTTGATAACACAGTTCGTATTTCACCTTCTGGCACCAGCAAACTGCATCAAGAATGCAATCCACTGTTTCTATGGCCACTGTTGAGTTGGGGAATTGGGGATAAGAGGCAAGGAAGCAAAATAACCACATCACTTTTTAACCAAAATTTAGCAGTCTCTTTCTGCATTAAACACACCCCTGGTTGCTAATAAGTTTTTTGCTTAGATTACAGAGTTTCCAAAAACATTGATTCTATCAGTATTTGTCAATGTAATGGTTGCTTTGCTGAAGGGAGCAGGTCTTTAAGCTTATTACTCCAGTATTTTCTGTGACATCTATCTCAGGGTTTTTTTGCTGGCACTTTCTTGATCTTACCAAAGAATAACAATGGAATGTTGTCAGACAACTCAGATTCATGTCCTTTTCTCAAATGATTTGTTATTTTTGGTTTGTTTATTGAAATATATAGGGGTTGCCATTATTCAATTATGCCCTCAGGAGTTGCAACCAAGAAACTACGGGTATGGTGGGGAAAAAAATTCTTAACCTTGGAATCAGACAGTTTTCACCCTGTTGAGAGTTACTGTATGGAGCCATCTAATACATTACTCATTTTGATTTCAGAGATATTAAAATGTAAAATAAATGTTCAGTCTGAGTTGATGAAATACAGAAGATACCATGTCTGCAAATTAACATTCTTTATTTGTGTTTCCACTTACATTTGTTCAACTTCTAACATTCATTATTTCAAAACTACAAATTATAATGTTTTTTTCCTTAAAACACCAGTGTTCCCTAAATAACTCTAGTTTCTCATCTTTTGTTATTGTATATCTATGTAAAGGGATCTTTTAATTTCCACATATAGCCAGCCATTTTCCCCCTTGGGTAAACGTATAGAGTCACTGTTAGCTGTTTAGTCTGAAAAATTTGCACTTTAATGTTTTGTTTGGTTTTATAAGTGTATTTGCCTTATTCTTTGAAGAGATGCTTTTTTTCTCTACATCTGTTAAAATTGAGAAGGGTTTGTGGCTTACTACATACAGTAAGATGGGTTTACTTTGGAACTGAAAACAAAAACAAAACAAAAGCCAGATTTTAATAATGGCTCTTCTTAATCTAGCTAATACGTGATGTAACTTAAGACCCATGTTCCCTCCTGTAAAAAGAAATTGCTAATAGTACCTCTTCCCTAAGCTTGAAGTAATGTAATTAAGATGCTAAAAAGTCAGTAAATGATAAGTTGCTGCTGCTTTTTCTCTTTCTCCCTTTCTCTCCTCCTCCTCCGGCATTGTTTCCTTATTCCAGACCAAGCTTCAGTCCGTAGACTGATTTTTCCAATCCGGCTGACCTGGTATAAAGGTATTGGTTAGCAACACACTGCTTGTCAACTAGTTCTGTATGTATAGATCTTGGATTTGGCCTGATGCTGGGATGGTGATCTCTCCCATCTGTAAGCTAACTGGGCATACATGAAAGTGAAACTATAAATTCTTTATCCTTTCTGAACCTATGTGAATGTTAGATTGAATATATATAATTGTTAGTTAACACTGATTAAATTTCCCCAATCTCCAATCTTATTTTAAAATGATAAGCATATTAAACATTACAAAGAGGCATCACATCATGCACTGATGATTTGCTACAAAGCCAGATGAACTTACCCATGTTTTATAGAAAAATGTAGAAAAGGGATATCCCTAAGTGTATGTAAAACAACTAATGGCAAATAGATATCAAGAAAACCACCATCAGGATGTCTCAAGAGGAGTATAATGTTGTTGTTAATGTTATAGTTAGTGTGTGCTGTCCATATTAAATGATTTTATGATCATATCAAAAAAAATCTGTAAAGGCATTTTTGTGGGATGCTTTACTCAAGCATATATTTTGCTATGCTAATTGTTTTATACATACATATATATATATATAGTCCTAAATTTCTTGATCATAAATAACTCTACATGAGGTTTTTAAGGAACCTAACTCCCAGATTCGGAAACACATTTTGTCTGTGACCAAGCCAGTGCAATCTGGATTTTTATTTAATCGAATAGTTTATAACAATCTTGAGCATGCATTAGAATCACCATGGCAGTGAGTGATTCTGATGCAGGTGGTCTGTGGACATTTTGAGATGTGTGCACAACAAGAATAATGTCTCTAGTGGAATAATGAGATAGGCGAAAAGAAAAAGATGAATCTTCATAGCAGTCCATGATATAGATCTACTTACTGCCATTTTATAAGCAAGGAAACTGCCTCTGAGATATGAAATATTAGAGAATCTTAGGTAAGAGTGTCAATAAATGAAGAAGCCTTGAATCAAAGCCCAGTCTTCCCAAATCAAAGATTCTGTACTTTCTGCTAGGTATCTATGATACAGGCTATAATGAAGACACTGAGACAATGACTCAGGCTGTTCTTCTCAATCTTTAAAAAAAAAAAAAAATTCAGATGTGGAAATAAAGGCGCATTGCTGGTCCAGCAACAGTTTGCCATTGGTACTTTTCCCTGGGGTGTGTACACCCCTGAGTTCTAACTAATCAGTTGTCTGTCAGCTCTTCGTGATCTCTCTCTGAGTTAGCAGAAAATGTGTCCCTGCTCTGTGGAGGCCAGAGCCTTTGGTGCTGGTCTCCTGGCCGGGGAGGAAGTGCTGTGATGAGGAGTGGAGAGAAGCAGATGCTCTTGGTGTGGAACTGAGACAGGCGCTTCCGGAGTGTGGCAGAGCGACACCATCTGCCCTTCTGCAAGTCCCCAGCCTGGCTGCTCCTGAGGAGGAAGAAAAAGCAATTTAGAATCTTTGTGTGGTCTCTTCTGCCTAGGCTGTTGCAAGTGTTTCTTATCAGCCTGGGCCCCACCAGGCTCATTTCATTAGTCAGATTCTTAGAAACACAATTGTGAGGTGTGCTGAAGCCATTCAGGAATGATGCAAACTAGAGAACTTTCTCTATTATCATTAGAGATTTCCCCAAATCCTTGAATTGCACTAAAGCTATCACATTTTAGTCTTTCAACAAATATGATGTACCTACTCTTATTAGGAGCTGTGCTGGTTTGGGGAATGAAATAGAGAATAAGAGATGATAGTCACTGTCTTCCTGGAGAATTAGTCTGTTGGGAGGAAGGGGCAATAAGCCTAACAACCCCCAGATAAATAATTGCTATTAAGGGATGTGCAATTATCTATCACACCCTGGTGATACAGACTATATAACAGAACCCCTTATCCAGAGGGGTACGTTTCAAGACCCCCAGTGAATGCCTGAAACCATGGATAGTACCAAACTTTATGCAGGCAGACCTCGAAGATTGTGGTTTCAGTTCCAGATCACCACAGTAAAGTAAATATCACAGTAAGGTGAGTCACATGAAGGTTTTGTGACTATAAAATTTATGTTTATGCTATACTGTGGTCTATTAAGTGTGCAATAGCTTTATGTCTAAAAAAATAGTGGATATACCTTAATTAAAAAAATACTTAATTGGTAAAAAATGTTAGCTATAATCTGACAATGCAAGGTTGCCACAAACCTTCAATTTGTAGAAAATGCAAGGTCTGTGAGGTGCAACAAAGTGAAATGCAATAGAATGAGGTATTCCTATATACGTACTATATTTACTCCTGTACTAATGAGCAGGCAACGTATACAGTGAGAGCACTCTGGACAAAGGGATGATTCATCTCCCAGGCAGGATAGAGTTGGACAGTACGAAATTTCATCACGTTACTCAGAAGGACAGTGCACAATTTAAAACATATTAATTGTTTATTTCTGGAATTTTCCACTTAATATTTTTGGGTCCTGGTTGACTGTAGGTAACTGAAACCATGGAAAGTGAAACTGCAGGTTAGGGAGGACTATTATAATGTCATCCCTTCACACTGTTCTTATTCCCACCCAAACGAGACAATGGTAGGTTCTTTAGGTTTGTTTCATTCATTTTGTTTTGATTTAGGGGAAGAGACTAGTCATTGGCCAGAGTATGTGTTAAGTAAGATGGGTGGGATATATCAAGGCAAAGAGGAAAAATAATTTGGGACAGGAGAAACTTCTCAGTCCAAGTTACAAAACACCAAAGAGAGCTGCGTGCTTTTCTGTAACTCCAAGCTGCTCCTATGTCTGGAGGGTAGGTGAACTTTAGGAATAAGCACATGAGGCTATTTCATGTGAGGTTTACCAGTAGCTTTCTATAAGATTTGTGGATGAAGATAAATGTCATTTAAAGGTAATGCCTTACATAATAATTTATGAAGATAGTATCTTTCTCAATCTTTCTATATATCTCTCTTCATTTCTCAATCACGATATTTCTATTAGTCTCTCTCACACACACAATGACTGCACAATTGCATGAATAATAAATATTTGGAATTGTAAAGGCTGGCATATCTTCCAAATTTTTATGTTTAAAACAGCGGTTTTAAGGTAGTTGTGAGAAACTGGGTGATGTTTCATTGCACCACAGGGACTGAGCAATCATAAAGCAGTCGAAAGGACATGAACCGTGGAGTAAAACTGTCTTGAATTTAAATCCTGGTTCTGCCATCTACCAAATGTCTGAGCTTAGGCAAGTCACTTAGCACTTGTATCTTATGTTTTGTCATCTGTAAAATGAGGATAATAAAACTGCTACCAGGCAAACCTTCTACATGAATTATATGAAAACACATGTGTCAGGAGTCCTAAATCCATTTCTATGGACCCTAGGATTTTATGCAAAATATTATATTTATATGCATTTGGGGGATATAAGTATTCGTAGAACTTACCAGATTTGTCAGATTGTTTGAGTCATTAATCTCAAAGTACCCAGGGCTCAAAACAAGGTTTCCACAAAGATAACTTCCCTATTCCCTTACTTTGAAAATAATATATTATGATTTTTCAAATAGTATATATATATCTCTATCTATCTATCTATCTATCTATCTATCTATCTATCTATCTATTAGTGGATATACAGTCAGGGTAAATTACTGATTGATTTCCCCAATCAACACAATAACAAGACAGTTGTCAAATAAGATGGAATGAGGCAAGTGTTCAGAATTCTAGTGAGGAGGATTTATTCATCAGGCTTAGAGTGGTACATCATAATGTTTAATATCTTGTTCTCTAAAAGTCACAAAATCCGAGTTCAACACTCAGTTTATGCCCCTAAAGGCAGCTAGCATTTACATAAATATTGTAGCTAGTAACCAATAAATCTTATTGTATTAAGCCACTGACATTCTAAGGGTTGATTTCTTGCTTAAATAAAGTGTAATGGGTGGCTAAGGGAGTTTGTAGGATGCACATTCTTTAGTCAGTTCAAGACCCCGGCTCTTAACTCTTTTGTGGCTCCACCATCTTCAAACGGCCTTGGTGTGTTCTCGATTCAGCCCCGGATTCGGAAAGGCCCCATGTGGAAGACCACCACTTCTTAAACATATTCACCTGGAAACATGCTATTTCTGCTCATATTCTATTGGCCAGAAGTTAATTACATTGCCATGCTTAATTGAAGGAAAAGTTGGAAAGTGTAGGCTAGTTCCCCATAAATGAAGAAAATGGATTTTGATGAACTCACAGTACACTCAGTCACACTGCCTTTGTGGAACTGGGCAAGTCACTTCTTTTCTCCTCTCCAGGCCTCACTTTGCCTATCTTTATGGTAAACAGCTTTCTTCACAGGGTTGTGAGCATTAGATGTACTCGTCAATGTGAAGCTTTCACCCTGTTCTTTGTGTAATGTAAGTGTTCAATAAATGTTTGCTGTCACTATGTATATTATCATTTCTACAGCAGCCTTGACTGAGAGAAGTTAATGCTATCTGGGTGGATATAGGGTCCTCATTTACAAAGATTCAAAGGAATTCAGTGCCTTGAAAGGCTTGCATTAAAAATAATAATAATAAAAACAAAAAGTCTCGACGTCTAATGCTTAAAGAGAGACTTTGGTGATCTCTTGATCCAGTTCACGTATGAGCTTGTCTGGAGTTCCTGGGATGAGATAGAATGGATCCAAATTTTACTCTTTGATAAAATGGTTTTCATCAGGTCTAATTGCTCTAGGCACAATTAAATGTGAATTAAATTATCACCCAAATGCCTTTTCATTTAGCTTTGTAGCTTATGACTTTGCCACCAGCTTCAGGTATCTGACTGCTGAATGAAGAAAAACAGATATGGCACCTACTGGAAACCAAAACGCGTGTAACCACAGATCATTCTGATTTCAAAGGGTAATCTGGGTCCGTTAGAGGGATATAAAATGCAGGCACATTTTCCCTGGCAATTTCAAGCAGAAGTGAATGTTTGCAAGACATATTTTAATCTGGCACAGCGGAGCAATCTTTGCTCTTGGAATGTTTTTGTTTGTATAATCCGGCTCCTCTTCTTCTTCCTTTTGATATCCTTCCTTCCCACACAATCAATTATTAGGTCTTCAAATCATCCATAGAACATCTTAATCATCCTAAAACAGGAGCACAAAATTAGGGCCATTTAGCAAATACTAGATAAAAAACAAAACCAAAGTGAGACTTTAAGCTGATTGTAAGATATTAACTTTTAGAATTAGAATCAAGAATTATAAAGCCAGAACTCTACATGAGGAGCTGCTTATTTTCTTTCTGGTAAACAGGAGCTTGACTTCCACAGTAAGGTGGGGTCCATGCAGACTTGTATATATATCTATTGATTGATCAGTATACACACACACACATACATGTAGATATATATCAATCAATAGATATATGTAGATATATCTATATATATACACACACACATACACATGCGTATCTATTGACTGATAATAGATATAGGTAGATAACTGGGGAGGTTATTTAATTAACAAAGTAAGAAAAATGAGAAAAAATATTTGATGAGAGTGGCTTAACCATCACTGTGTAATGAGAACTCCATATATTTTACTATAAGAATAACTGATATTGATTTAATTTCTACTTTGGATCAGCCACTTTGCTACAAACTTTGTGTGTACATTATCTTGAATACTCACAGTAATCCCATAGAATGTATTTTATTATTCTGTTTCATAGATGAAGAAACTAAGTCTTGGAAAATTTAGTTTGCCCAATTTCACCCAAGTATTAACTGGCAGAGGAAGCACTTGATTACAGATCCTTCACTCCTTTTACCATAAGCATTAAAAAAATTGTATATAGCACACTAGTCACTGCTCTCTGATCTCACTTCACTTTTTATTTTCTCTGCACTTATAGACTCTAGAGAATTGTGTGTATGTATGTATGTATGCGTGTTTCTCTCCAGCTCTAACATATCTTTTTTTAAAATTAATTAATTTATTTATTTATTTTTGGCTGCGTTGGGTCTTCGTTGCTGCTGGTGCGCTTTTCTCTAGTTGCGGCGAGCGGGGGCTACTCTTTGTTGCTGTGCAGGGGCTTCTCGTTGCAGTGGCTTCTCGTTGCAGAGCACAGGCTCTAGGTGCACGGGCTTCAGTAGCTGTGGCACACGGGCTCAGTAGTTGTGGCTCGCGGGTTCTAGAGCACAGGCTCAGTAGTTGTGGCGCACGGGCTTAGTTGCTCCGAGGCATGTGGGATCTTCCCGGACCAGGGCTCGAACCCGTGTCCCCTGCATTGGCAGGCAGATTCTTAACCACTGAGCCACCAGGGAAGTCCCTCCAGCTCTAACATATCTTACTGATAAAAAGTGCCCTTCATTTATCTTCTGTCTCTAGCAATTATTGCTATTCTGTTGGCCACGTAGTGTGATTGCAAAGAGAATCTATACCTCATGATGGTTTTGACCTCTATCTTCAGAAACTGAACATTATCAGCTCCTTTGATGTCCCTCTATTTGCCCACTACAGAGGAGACCACCATCCTGTAAGCCTGTGAATCTCTTCCTCTCTCTCTCCCTGAAGACATTAATAGTTGTTTTTAAGTTTTCTTCCCCTTCTATAGCTTATTTCCTCCAAGTTGCTTTTGTCATTTTACCCTCTATCCTATCTATCTTTATTTGTTTTACTTGTTTTGGCTTGTGTTACTCATGTTAGAAAATTTTCACAAGTCTGGTGATTGTTGACTTTTTTCTCATACGAAGACTAGGGCAGTAAAAAGCTGATGGGAAGCTCTGGAAAGGGCTTGTTTAATGTGAGCCACACTGCAGGGTGATTCGATTGATCCATTTCACTATGTAACTTCAGACACTAGTAGTTTTAGATTTTTCACTGGAGCTGGTTAGATTCCTCTGACAAGATATTTATAGTCTCCAACGTGGCAGAAGAAGTCTTTTTGCCTGTGTCCCAAGTGCTATTAGGGAAAGGCTGGGGAGAAGCTCTTAGAATTCAACATGTAATCTTTCACTTAATCACTCCCTCCCAACTAGTAAACCAATTGCTTGCCTTTGGTTGTCGTCGTCCCTTTATTTATACTATACAAGTCTTTGAGGAAGAGAAACTTCATGCATGTGTTGAGTTGACCAACTCTAAACAAAAACATCTTCATTATGATTTTAATTTGCATTTCCTTGATTACCAGTGAGGGACTATATACGCTTATCTTTTTTTTTTTAATATTTATTTAGTTATTTATTTGGCTGTACCAGGTCTTAGTTGTGGCATGTAGGATCTTCGTTGCAGCATGCAGGATTTTTAGTTGCAGCATGCACATGGGATCTAGTTCCCTGAGCAGGGATTGAACCCAGGCTCCCTGCATTGGGAGCACGGAGTCTTAGCCACTGGACCACCAGGGAAGTCCCTATATGTACTTTTCTGTTAAATGCCTATTCATGTATTTTGTACATTTAAAAAATCATTTCTGATTTTTTAAATGTACAAAATATAAAGAATTCATCTGTAGGAATTCTTTGTATATTCTAGTACTAATCCTTTTTTCTATATGTTGCAAAAGAAATAATTACTCTTTAACTGTCACACATTATAGGAGAATGTGCTGAATAAATATAAAGGGTCTAATAAATAATGGAATCTATCATTTATGACAACTAATCTTCACAACAGTGGTAAAAGGAGGTTGAGATTTTCTCCATTTGTGAATAAGCAGCTGAGGGTTCAGAACATTTATGATTTTATTTAAGCTCCCCCAATTTGTTAAATAGATCAGAGTGTAAAACCCAAATCTGAAACCAATCTGTTTACTGTTCTGACATTTGCTCTTCTCAAGAGAGTAAAGTACTAGGCCATATCGTTTTGTGAATGGTCTTTGAGATGCAAAGTGTAAAAGACCATTTCTATTCTCAATGAAATTAAATAAAATTATAAAATAAAATTCCAGAATATAAGTTAAAGGTTTTGTTTTGTTTTGTTTTGAAGAAACAGGGCTAATAAGTCTTATTTTGCTCAACTAGGACTTACCTGCTACTAAAATTCAAATTCACTAATTGGAGATTTTGTTTTGACAAATAAAAATGGAAGTAGGTATACAATTCTATTTATTATTCACTCATATTCTTTATTATGTGATTTAATTATATTGCATACTCTCCTAGCATTTCCTGTTACTCTAATATTATGCCAATTATTTGAAACACATCTTGAAAATCAAACTAGGAGATAAAATGCTTACTTTTTTTCATGTTCTCTGTGTGTTGTGTTGATGAGCATCAGAAGCCTACCATAAAGCATGGAAAATATGTAGAGTACAATGGCTCAATAAGCTGAAATGCACAGCTTTTTTTTTAGTAAAACAAAAAAGAAAAGTTTCCTTTATAGCATGTTACAGAAGCTATGGTTGGGAAATGATAGCAGAAAGTGATTTCGGTGTTTTCTTTAAGATCACAAAAGTGTTTCCAGGTTGTATATGGTAAGAAAACAGTCAAACCCAAATCTGTATTCACAGGGCAGTGCAATAGCCTTTCAAAAATGTTTTCCGTGGAGAAGAGACCAGAATCAAAAGCAGGATCTAAGATTGCAGGTGAAAGGGTAATTACTCACTAAAGAATGTACCGCAAACCATTTCTGAATAGGGGAAGGACTCCTAAGAACTCTGCTTTTGATCATCTTGACCTGTTGGATAGTGGCATATACTGTATTTGGAGAACATAAGATATTGAGTTAGAATTCATTCATTTCCCAACTTTACTTCTTTATAGGTTTAATGATTTGGGGGAAAGTCAATACATTTATGAGCCTTAAATTCTTCACCTGTAAAGTTAGGGGGGAAATCTCTGCCACACGTCATCCGTTTTACAAAAAATTATACAATTACATGAATGAGCTTTGTAAGCAGTAAAACATTACACCAATTAGATTATCATTAGTACTTTGATTAGCTAATCTCTGTTGCTAATTATGATGCATCAAGTGAACTTTGCTCAAAGGTTTAAATACTTAACCACCTACATGACTCAATAATTCTGCATAATGGATCAAAGTCATGGCATCTCTTATGAGTTAGGGAGGCAATGCTAGAGTGGAAATCAGAGTATGAGTTACACAAACTGTGGTTTCATTCCTTTGCCTGTTAGCTGTGTGTCCTTGGGCAAGATTCTGAACCTCTCTGACTTCTGAATTTTTTAATCTGTAAAATAAGGATACTTATTTCTACCTCTAAGTGTTACGATGAGTAAATAATATGATAAACACTATCCATGTAAAGAGTTCTTGGAATTTACTAGAATTTAAGTAACTCCTATGCTTCTCCTCAAACCCATTTTATTCTAAACATTGTTTGAATGTTCAGAAAACATATCTGGGTGGTTCTTACGTTGGATGAAGAATTAATTGCAGACAGGCACCTGGACTTGGAGAGAAGGGTAGTCTGCTGACTCACTGAGAATGGCAAATCCTCTATCTAGATCTGATCATATTATATGAAAATGATAAAGTCCAAATGCTAAATGGTACAATATTTGTATTTGTTTTTTAAAGAATTGTGAGAACCTCAGCATCTCTAGTTATGAGCCCCACTCTGTCTGGGTTCTTATTGTCTTTCATTAGTCAAGTATAATTGACTAACTTCTTTGCCCCAACCATACTTGCCTCCCCAACATTTTTCAGAGAAGATAGGACTGGTTTGTTGTAGACCCTTAATAAATGTCAATGAATAGAGACATTCCTGTTCCTACAATTGACTATTTGGGTATGTTCTCTTGTATATAGAGGCTGCTGCTGCTGCTGTTATTGATAATGATGATGATGAAATAACATTAACAACAATAGCAACCCTCTGTTTAGATAATAAGATGTTCCATGCACTGTGTTAAGTTGTTTAACATGATTTTTTTCTGAAATCTTCAAAACAATTCTCTGCACAGACTAACGAGTTAACCATGGAACAAGACAAGTAACTTCTTCAAATTTACATCCAGTATTTTATGGAGGGAGAGAGAGACAGAGAGAGGGAGAGAGAAAGAAAGAGACATACTATGTTCAATTAACCAACTTGTATTAAAATATCAGGTTTACTTTATTCAATATTCTCTATATTAACCCCTTATCAGTCATATTATTTGCAAATATCTTCTCCCATTCAGTGGGTTGCCTTTTTGTTTTGTTGATGGTTTCCTTTGCTGCACAACAACTTTTTAAATTGATGTGGTCCCATTTGCTTGGTTTTGCATTTGTTGCCCTTGCCTGAGGAGATAGGTCCAAAAAGATATTACTAAGACTGATGTCAAAGAGCATACTGCCTATGTTTTCTTCTAGGAGTTTTATGATTTCAGTTCTTGCATTTAAGTCTTTAGTCCACTTTGAGTTTATTTGTGTATGTGATATAAGCAAATGATCTTGTTTTATACTTTTACATGTAGCTGTCCAGTTTTTCCAACACTATTCATTGAAGAGACTCTTTTCCCCATTGTATAGTCTTGCCTCATTTGTCATAGATTAATTAGCCATATGTGCATGAGTTTATTTCTTGACTCTTTATTCTGTCTCATTGATGCATGTGTCTGTCTTTGTGCCATTACTATATAGTTTTGATTACTATAGCTTTGTAGTATAGTTTGAAGTCAGGGAGCATGATACTGCCAAGCTGTGTTTTTCTTTCTTAAGATTGCTTTGACTATTCAGGGTCTTTTGTGGTTCCATACAAATTTTAATATTATTTTTTCTAGTTCTGTGAAAAATGCCATGGGTATTTTGATAGGGATTGCAGTGACTCTGTAGATTGCTTTGGGAATACAGAATTTTAACAATATTAATTATTTCAGTCCATGAGCATGGTAAATCTTTCCATTATTTGTGTTGTCTTCAGTTTCTTTCATCAATGTCTTGTAGTTTTCTGAGTATAGTTCTTCTACCTCCTTGGTTAAATTTATTGCTAGGTATTTTATTCTTTTTGATGTGATTATAAATGGGATGGTTTTCTTGATTTCTCTTTCTGATAGTTTGTTATTAGTGTATAGAAATGCGACAGAGTTCTGTGTATTAATTTTGTATCTTACAACTTTACTAAATTCATTTATTAGTTCTAACAGTTTTTCATGAAATCTTTATGGTTTTCTAATATAGTATCATGTCATCTGCAAACAGTGATTATTTCACTTCTTCCTTTCCAATTTGGATTTTTTTTTTTTTTTTTTTACTTGTCTGATTGCTGTGGCTAGGACTTCCAATACTACACTAAATAAAAGTGGCAAGAGTGTGTATCCTTGTCTTGCTCCTGATCTTAGAGGAAAAGCTTTCAACTTTTCACCATTGAATATGACATTACCTGTGGGTTTGTCATATACAGCCCTTATTATGTTGAGGTATGTTCCCTCTATAATGACTTTGTTGGAGTTTTTATCATGAATGCTGAATTTTGTCAAATGCTTTTTCTGCATCTATTGAGATGGTCATGTGATTTTAATCCTTTATTTTGTTAATGTGGTGTATCACATTTGCAGATGTTAAAACATACTTGCATCCCTGGAATAAATCCCACTTGATCATGATGTATGATCCTTTTAATGTGTTGTTGATTTTGGTTTGCTAATATTTTGTTGAGGATTTTTGCATCTATGTTCATCAGGGGTATTGGCTTACAGATTTTCCTTTTTTGTAGTGTTTTTGTCTGGTTTTAGTATCAGGGCAATGCTGGCCTCATAGAATGAGTTTGGAAGTGTTACCTCCTCTTCAATGTTTTAGAATAGCCTGAGAAGGATAGGTACTAACTCTTCTTTCAGTGTTTGACAGATTCACCTGTGCAACTGTCTGGTCCTAGATTCTTGTTTGTTGGGGTAGGGGTCGGGGCTGGAGTGGAGCCCAGAACAGGCAGGGGGGGCATGCTGAGGCAATATTGGCAGGCTGCCTAGAGCACCAGGCACTTTTCAGTCTGCAGAGGCTTTGAAGTGAGTATGTTTGTGAATGAGCCCTTTAACCACAAATTCTCCATTTCCTAGAATCTTCTGGCTTTCCTGCTCATGAGCCCTGCTGGTTTTGGAAACCATTTAAGGGGGCTCATCTTCCTGGTGCCAGTCTCCAGAGCTCTGGTGTCCAGTGTGGGGCTCAAACCTCTCAATCCTTAGAAAGGATCTTTGAGTTTGTGATATCCCCTCCTGTTTGTTGGTCACCACACTAGGGGTATGGGTCCCAACCAGGTCTGTGGCTCTGCTCCTCCTACCCATCTAAATGTGTTCTTTTTTCCCTTATATCTTTAATTATAGAAGAGCTGTTCTTCTAGTCTTCAGTTCATTTTCAGAGAGAGTTGTTCTACATATAGTTGTAATTTGGTGTGTTGGTGGGAGGAGGTGAGCTCAGCATTTTCTACTCCACCATCTTGATTGTGCCCTCACAATATGATCAAGGGTATATTTTCAAGATCTAGAATTTTGGCTTGGCAGGTGTTTGCCCCTTTTAACACTGTGAAGATGCTTTACCATTGTCATATAGTTACTATTTTATTCTGATGAGACATCAGTTGTATTTCATATTGTTGTTTACATGTATGTAATGTGATTTTACTTGTCCCATGGCTTTCAAGATGTCCCCTATATCTTTTTTTATCTTTGACTCTGTTGTACCTCGGTATTATTGCCTTTCTATTTCTCTTCCTGGTGTTTGATGAGCTTTGTGTTTATCAAGTTAACGTCTTTCACAAAATTGGGGAATTTTTTAGGTATTCTTCCTTCAAGTAAATTTTTTTCAATCCTATTCTTTCTCTCCTCTCCTTTTGGGATTCAAATTACATATATTTTAGACAGCTTCATATGTTCTCTTAGTCGAGTCAAGGCAAGGAGGTTTTGGGTGGGGTTTTTTATTCTGTTCTTTAGAATGGATCATTTATATTTGTGTTGATCTATCTTAAGGTGCATTAACCTTTTTTTTTTTCTATATCAAATATGATCTTAGGCTTATACAGAGAAGTTTTTTTTTAATTAGACTCATGTATTTTACAGGTCTAGAATTTCCATTTAGTGCTTTTTATTCTATATTTTTCTTATTATTCACCATCTGTTTATTCATTTTGACCAACTTATTTTTGAGTTATTGCACATATTTATAATAGCTACTTTAAAGTCCTTATCTGCAGATACCAACATCTGGGTCTTCTCGTTGTTGGTTTTTATTCTTTATTTTTTCTCTTGATTTTGGGTTTCATTTTTTGTATTTTTGTGCATGTCTAGTATTTTTTTAAATTGTTTACAGGCCTTTGTAAGTGACATATTTTAGAGATGCTCTTGATTCTGTTATCTTTTTCTGAACAGTGTTGACTTTTTCTAGCAGTCTAGGGAAAACTCCATGACTGGACTCAAGCTCCAAACTATATCTCCATTTCAGGGAGAAGTGCAGGAATTTTTTTCCCCTCCTAGTCTCCCAGGTACTGCTTTTGCTGGAAAACATGGCATCTTTCATGCTTACTATGCCTACTTTCAGGGCTTAGCCAGGATTTGGGTGAAGATTTTTAGTAGAGTTTTGAAGGTCCTCCTCTCTGGTTCTCTCCATTCTTGGACTTCTCTCTCACACTCCACACAGTCTGGCAGCCACCTTTCCCCTTCTCAAGACAGTAAGACTATGGATTTCTGTTTGAATTCTAGCCACACAGTCCTGGGTGGACTGGAAGGTGTACTCAGACCATATAAACATAAAATTGACTCAGTGTAGTTTTCTTTTTTCCTTCACTTTCTGGCCATTTTTTCTTTCTCCAGTGCATCCATATAATTTGTTTTTGTTAAAATTTTATAATTATTATCAGATAATTAGTCTAACATAAGCTACTCTGCCATTACTAAAAGAGAAACTCTTCTACTACAATTTTAATTTTTTTTCTAATTAAAGCATTTTCTAATGAAGTATTTCCGCCACAGTTTCCTCTTTCTTCCCCTATTTTTCTGATAGGAGCATTATGTAACATTATGGCTACAAATTAGCAGGACTAAAAGTTCTTGGCTAATTTAACCAAGAATACAGAATCATAATGGTATTGGGAGGATACATATAGAAATAGCAGTGTAGTGTATTTTATAATGGCTTTTCTAGTTCATTGGTCTCTAATGGGATTCTTAGTTTTTGGTGACACTAGCTGGGCACAGTAGATTCCTACCTATTTTAGGAGATGTGAGTCTACCAGTACTAGGAAATATGAATTTTACTGCTTCCCTAGAAATCTCAAACTTGCTCCTTTAGTGTTCTTTCATATATAGCTTATTTAATGCTTTTTATAGCTAGAAGCAGTTTTAATATTGATTAAAACAGTTGAACTTTCATGTCTCTAATACCAAACTGATTATTTGAATAATGTCACATCTTCATCTTTTTCAGGATGAATAAGTCAGAACACACTTATCTTGCAGTTTTCTGTGATTTAGCATCCTGGAAAAGGACTTCTCCATTGCCAAACAGCTGTACTCAATAATTTTACATATTTGACACTTTGAGAAGAAAATGTATAGACATGCTTCAGAAATTAAGTTAGTGTTTTAGAGAAATGTATTATAGTGTTTGAAAATAACACATGATCGCTTAATGTATGGACATTAACTTTTATTTAGCTAGGTATTTATTTAAATGGGATTATTTTTTGGAAATTCTAGAATGAGAGTACAGGAGCATTGTTTATTAAAGCCATAGGACCCATATTGAAATCCTACTTCAAAGAATGATGGCTAGATGGTCAATCCTGTTTTGATAACTCTTTCAGTGTGAATTTTGCATTGAATCCATAAAGATTCAAATTCTTTATGGGTCAGAAATGATGCAAAGATAATAAACCAATATATCTTACTAAATACTGTCCTTAAAACAAACAAACAAAAAGACCCTTTTTTTCCATGCAAGTTATGTTTTAGCTCCCGTCTACTGAGAGGTTAAAGCTGTGTTAATCATTATCATCCTCTCATTATCGCAATAATCAAATGCTTAAATTAAGTGTATCATTTCTGAGAGCCATCTGTCAAAGTTGTGCTATGAGCATATCCAAGCTATAGAATTGTGGGGTCTGATATTGTACATACCATGGGCTGCTTCGCCTCTGGTTCATTCCTGGGGCACCACAGGCTATTTTTCAATCAGGCAATAATCTACGTGACTAGATCTTTGATCAAAAGATTCTGTCAGACAGGATGACTATTGTAGGTAGCAGGGAATAACTAAAACGAACAAAAACAGCTATTCTCCTTGGCCCATTTAATCTTTCTTAAACTCAGACAAATCTTCATTGTAATCTATTTCTAAATCATGTCTACTATCTTGATATTAGGTAGTGTGGAGGTATGGAAGGATGAAACAACAGATGCATTTGGGGAAATGTGAAAAGCCAGGAGTAGTGAAGGAAGTGAAGGGCACCTGAGGTAGAGTAGAGAGAGATGAGTTTGAAAAGGTCATCAAAAGAGATGCAATGAGGATCTTGTGTGATAAATAAGGGGAGGTACTCACTTAAGAATTTGCCAGAAAGTGACATGATTGGATGTGCATTTTTAAAAGGTTAGTCTAATAGTTTTCTCCATTCAGGGTACTATTGCTCAGAGGGAGTATTTGGAAGCATGTATGGGGACAGGGGACATTTTAAAAATAAACCTTTTTATTTTGGAGTAATTTTAGATGTACAGAATACTTGTAGGGTTAATACAGAGAGTTCCATGTACCTCTCATTTAATTTCCTATTTTGTCAGTATCTTATATTATCACAGTACATTTGTCAAAGCAAACATTAGTGCATTACTATTAACTTCATTCCCAACTTCATTTGGCTATTAACAAATTTTCCATTTATGTCCTTTTGTGTGTGTGTTCCAGGATTTAAATTAGTGTATTACTTGCCTTAAATGGTCATGTCTCTTTAATGTCCTCTGGTCTGTGAAATTATTCATCTTTTCTTTGTTATTTGTGATCTTGACAGTTTTAGGAGTACTGCCCAATCTGATATTTTATAGAATGCTCATTGATTTGTATTTGTCTAATGTTTTCGTCATGATTAGATCAGAGTTATGCCTTTTATAAAAGAATATCACGAAGTGCACTTACATCATATCAGGGGTACATGATATCTACATGACATCACTGGGGATGGTAAACTTTATCACATGTTAACATGGTGTATGCCAGGTTCCTCCTCTATAAAGTTACTATTACTTTTCTTTCCCTACTCAGTTCATTGGAAGCCAATCATAAATCTAGTCCAAGGTCAGCGAAGGAGGGGTAAAGCTCTGCTTCCTGGATGAGGAGTATCTACATATACTATTGGGAATTCTTCTATAAGGACATTATCTCTTCTCTTAGGAAGCATTTTTTGTTACCACAGTTACTAGAGATATCACTGATATTTGTTGGGCAGGATCCAAGGAAGCTAAGGGTCCTGCAATTTGGGGGTCATTTCTGTATAACAAAGAATTGCATGTCCCTAAACACCAATAGCTCTTCCTTTGTGAAGCTCTGTAGTACGTGCATTCTCAGTGGGGGTGATGTCACCTCTAAGGGTGTGAAAATTGATTCTTTGGGGCAGAAAAAAATCTTCCTTTTGTTAAGTATAAAGCACAAATATACAAACAGTGGAAGAACAGATATATAGTATATATAAATACCTGTGGTATTAAAATTTCATGGAGAACAATCAGGAAAAATATGTCTAAAAATATTCCTGGGGATTGATAATTTTAAAAAAAAGGGGTGAGAAATATCAGTTTAGCTGAAAACTGGCAAATGAGTTGAAGTGCATAAGAGGAGGGTTTGAGCAAGGAACAGAAAGGAAAGGAAAAGGTATCAATCAAAATATTACTTCTGTTGACCTCCCGATTAAGCATATTATGGACGTTAATGAGAACACTGTCTCTTTTTGTTTACGATTGATTTCTATGTGATTTTTTGGATTACTATCTTTAAAAAAAATTAGTCACTTAAGATAAGCCATAAAATTATTTAAAATATTTCAGGGAAAAATGACAAATTATATGATTTTTTTTTGCACACCCAACAAAATTTTGGAACGTATTGCTTACATATAACAGCATTCCCCATACTTCTACATGTTTTGATTATAACTTCCTTCTAGCTTCACGGACATTTTCTGGATAGTTGAAGTTACTGGATCACTGACCCTGGAAAATAATGTAGTGACCGTCATACATTTTATGACTTTATCTGGGTTAACTCTGATAGGAATCCTTGAGATACGGCTTCAAGACCTTGTGCATTTTTTAAAGAAAAATCTGAGTGTAAGCAATAAAATTAAAATTTTTTGATGGGAGAGGTGAAGAAGAGTGCAACTCAAACAGATGATGTTTATCTTCTTTTGATTTAATCTCAAGGTAATATGTGCTTAGAAAGTCTGGAAAATAAAGGAGAGTATAAAGAATAAAATATATAATGCATGCAATTTTATTGCATTTTCAGTACTTTACTAACCAATATTTTCCATGACTTAAATATATTTTCCTCCTTTGTAATGTTTACTTTTTAATAACTCTATAATATCCCAGTATTTAAGGTATACGTATATACTTTTTCAATCAAACTTCCTCTCTCTTCCTATTCATTATTTGATTTCTTTGCACTCAGATAACCTCAACTTAATATCACTTGCCTTCTTTTATGAGCAACTCTATCATTCTTCCTTTTCCAACTTCATGACCTTTAGCTATGTGAATTATCTAAGGCTGCCCTTTAAACAGCATTCTTCCATGGACAAAGCCCAGAGAGCAGTTAAAAAAAAAAAAATCCACTGAGTCTTATTTAGTACAGTGCAAAACTCTGAATGATTATGGAAATGAGTAGGTATATTTAATGCATCTCACAGTCAGATGTATGTATACATTATGACACCAAAATAGAGGTCTTAAATGAGTTTAAGGACCCTGGTTAGGATTTATGACTTCCCAGGGTACTGAAGTAAGTAGGAAATTAGATTGACAAACTACTGATCTTTGAAGAAGAATAGTGAGTGGGAGAGGAACAGGCAGACAAGGCAGGAAAGTGATATCCTAGTTTTCAAAAAGACAAGGAAGTTATATTCCTTAAACAATGAGCTGTGAGCATGACTTTAATGCCCAATGAAGTTGACATTTTTGTTCTATTTGACTAGTTAATCTTCATTCCTACTTCCTAAGGCTTTTACAGGTTTTCTTTCAGATCTATTCTCTTTCTGAATCTCAGGTCATATGGTTTGGTGGTTGTAGTTTGTGTTAGGAGTTAACCCTACCACTGCTCCTATAGATGAGTTCTGAGGGACTTAAGACAATCAGCATATTTTATCAATACTTCCCTGATCCTAGTGACTAGTTGATGTGGGGGGCATGTGACACACTTGGATCAATGAGAGATAGAGCTAGAACTTGTTTTATTCACTGGGAGAAAGTAGCTCCTCTCTGCACTAGAGCTTTTGGCCCTGAGAGAACATGAAATCTGTAGGTGCTGAAGGTTTAATTGGGCCTACAGAAGAGATCCAGGTGGATAACAAAGCCAGTGAAGATGACGGAATAGGCAAAGGCGGAGAATCCTGTCTTGATGCCAACATGGGAGTCTTGTAATCTGACCAGGGATAAAGACAGACCACCTCTTCAAGTGTTAATTTATGTAATTTGAAATGCTTCAGTTGCTTCTTTTACTTGCTACTGATTACTTTATGCTCTCTGCTTGCTTTGGAGGATTTTTCTTTAGGACTTTTTTTTTTTTATTCTTTTAAAAAAAATTAAATCTTACTCTACTCAAGAACATTCTTCTTGAGTAATATTACCAATCTCAGTGACCATCTTTGTGCTGATGACTCCCAGATATTTATTTCCACTTCCCTAAGTGACAGATACCTATTTGATTCATCTACTTGAGAATGCTTCAGAATGTTTTATCTTCTCCCAATGGTGACATGTCTCCTCTAATCTCAATTTCAGTTAATAGAATCACCATCCACCTATTTTCTCCAAGTACCGCTTGAAATAACCTTGATACATCCCAATCCTATCTTTCATCACATTAGACCAATTATCCTCAAAATTAGCACACATTAGACCTACTTGAGGCACCTGTAGATTCCAGGCTGGGAATGGTCTGGGTTGGGATCCAGAAATGTGTGTTTTTATCAAGCTCCTCAGGTGATTCTGATGTAGGTTGTCTATGGACCACATTGTGAGAAAAGCGACATTTAGATCATAAAATTATTTGGGACAGAGGTCATGACTCATTACATTTGTATCCCCAGCATTTAGGAAAATACTTGATACATAGTAACTGATTAAAATATTGGAAAAATGGATGGATCCTGAAGACAACGAACTTAGACATGTCAATAATTCGGCCATTTCCATCACTAACTCTGCCACTGCTTTAGTCGACTAAGAATTAATCTATGACATTAAACTTAATAGAATTTCTGAGTGAGGTCTAAACACCTGTGTTGTTGAATATAAGCCCATATTATTTTTATGAGACAAAGAAAACGTTTAAAAAATGAGTAGTTTCAATGGAATATTACTCAGCCATCGAAAGAAATGGAATTGAGTCATTTGTAATGAGGTGGATGGACTTAGAGTCTGTCATACAGAGTGAAGTAAGTCAGAAAGAGAAAAACAAATACCGTATGCTAACGCACACATGTGAAATCTAAAAAAATGGTACTGATGAACCTAGTGGCAGGGCAGGAATAAAGACGCAGATGTAGAGAATGGACTTGAGGACACAGTGGAGGAAGGAGAAGCTGGGATGAAGTGTGAGAGAGTAGCAATGACATATATACACTACCAAATATGAAGTGGATGGCTAGTGGGAAGCTGCCGCATAGCACAGGGAGATCAGCTCGGTGCTTTGTGACGACCTAGAGGGGTGGGATAGGGAGGGTGGGAGGGAGGGGATATGGGGATATATGTATACTTATAGCTGATTCACTTTGTTGTACAACAGAAACTAACACACCATTGTAAAATAATTATACTCCAGTAAAGATGTTTAAAAAAAAAAAAAAGTAGTTTACTACCTTCTTATCTTTCAGTTTTACTCTCAAAAACATATCCCTTATCAGCAGTTTCTCTTTACTACAATAAATTCCCATATTTCCACAGGAGCTACCTTTGGAAAACGTAAATCTATTGATATATATGTCATTCCTTTTTACAAAAATTCATGTAGGATCCTCATTTGCTAGAGGGTAACAACCCTAGATGCTGATCTCTTTTATGACTCGATGCCTTTGTGTGTGATGCTTCTTTGGAATGGCTTACTCTCCCTACTTTGAAAAAAGAGTAGATGATGGATAGATAGATAGGATCCCTCCATCAAGATCCAGATAAATGGTATCTCATCAGTAAGGCTGTGACTCCCCTCAGGCAGAACTATTTGCTTCATTCTACACAGCTCTGAGAAGAGTTGTCTTTATCTCTCATTGTAAAGTTGTATTCTTTTGTTTCCACGTGTATACCATTTGTTTGCAAATCTGACAGTTATACTTCCCAAAGTTACTAAACATCTTGGTAGGAGTCAAATAGTTGAATCAAACTCACGTATCTAATATTTGGAGGCTTCCACTGGCAGGTGGCCAAGGGATCACAAAATGTGTGTCTAAAATTCTCATGGTTCATGGCTGGTGGTATTACCAACATTCCATGGGATGGATGAAGAAGGGTTTTTTAAAAGAAATGCTGCTAACGTTGCAAAAATAAAGATATCTTCTACACAGTACAGGACTTTCACGATAAACACCAAGCCCTATAGAGTTACTTACAAGGGTTTTCATTATCTAGTCTCTGCCTATATCTCCACATTCGTCTTGTTCTTCTTTTTTTTTTTTCCTCATATTCCATACTCCAGCCACAATGGTCTGCTTCCATGCTCTAAATCTCTTTCCTCTCTGCTTTTATATGACATGTTTATTATGCTTAGAAACACCCACCCTCCCAAAACTTTCTCAGGTTCACTTCAAGTTTTATTTCCTCAGGTACAACCCCTGTGTATGGCCTTCTTACTCCTTGGTCTGTTGCGAGTAACCATCCTCTGTGCTTCTGAATGACTGCATGCCATTTCAGTCTTCACATGGATGTTTATTTTTCTATGCTAGACTCTGAGCTTCACCACCCCTGCATACTTCGTATCTACCGCAAAACTTAATAAATTAATTAATGAATGAATTGATTGAATAAGTGATGACTAATAATAGTTAATATAACAATTCTGAATATGTTAATAAATAAACTAATTAATATAATAGGTCATTTCAGGCAAAGATAGAATGAGGCTTTATTAGCGTTGCCTTCTCCTCACCATTCCTTGCACACACATATTCACACATATACACACCAGCTGGCACTTCTGAACACACAACAGCCCAATACCACTTGTTTAAACAAATATATTTAATACTAGTTCTTGGACCCATGAAATTTGCTGATTTACAAAACTGAAAGAGAAAATCAGAGTATTATACCCAACTTAATTTACATTAGAGTCTCTCTGAGCTAACTTTTATTTATAGTTTTCTTCTTCAAATGTTTTTAAAATTTGTAGAAAGACTTGGTTGCTGTTTTTGAAAAAGCATCATTCAGGCTTTAATGTGGACAATAGGTTGTACCTCAAAGAGGAAAGAGGTAAGACCCTTAAAAATCATTGTGCATCTAGACAAGAGTAATTAAAATCTAAAACGTTTACAGGGAGAGCTCTGGTTCAAGGTAGCATTAGAACAACTGTATAACAGCAAAGTCTACCTTCATAGCTTTTACTGGAGAGATGCTTGAAATTCATCAGTAAAATTAGAGCCCCATAACCTTTGTATCCTCTTACTTCATTTCCAAGTTAAATTGGTACATGTAGACAAGAGATAAATTGGATAAATAGTCTACATCATTAAGTCTCTTAACTCAAAGTGGGAAACAAGGTTCTGTAAAACCATCAAGAGATAACTTAAAGGATTCTGATTTTTCTCTCTCCCCGTTCTGCTCCTTCTCTATCTTCCCTTCCTCCTTCACCTCCATCCTACTCTAAGATGGAAATTGAGACACCTCTATTTATTTATTTTTGGCTGCACTGGGTCTTTGTTGCTGCACGCGGGCTTTCTCTAGTTGCAGTGAGCAGGGGCTACTCTTGGTTGCGGTGTGCGGGCTTCTCATTTTGGTGGCTTCTCTTGTGGAGCATGGGCTCTAGCACGCAAGCTTCAGTAGTTGTGGCACGTGGGCTCAGTAGTTGTGGTTTGTGGGCTTTAGAGAGCAGGCTCAGGAGTTGTGGCGCATGGGCTTAGTTGCTCCGCGGCATGTGGGATCTTCCTGGACCAGGGCTTGAACCCGTGACCCCTGCATTGGCAGGCGGATTCTTAACCACTGCACCACCAGGGAAGCCGGAGACATCTCTATTTAAATGGTAAGATAGAAAAGCATGGGTGATCTTAAATCATAATTTTTGTCTTCCTTTTTTTTTCATCAGATGTTTCCGGGACTGTATTTTTAACCACACAAATTTATATTTGGGGAAAAAGCAATGGTGTATGCAACCCCAAGAAATAGGGGAGCACCATATGTATGGAGCCACAGGAGTCATTTAGTATATCTAGAACTGTACTGTCTACATCTGGCTGTTTAAATTAATTACATTTGAATACACTTAAAAACCTAATTCTTCCATCACCTAGGCTATATTTCAAGTGCTCAATAGCCACATGTAGCTAATGGCTACCATGTTGTACAGAACAATAAAGCCCGGAACTCAATTTTTATTTTACTTCCTTAGGTGAACTGAATCTGACCTGCTCCTCCCCTTCTTCATTCCCAGTGAATCACATCTCTTTGTTCTTTACTCTTATGAGACTCTTCTTCCTTTCTTTCAAATTTGTCCCACCATATGCAAATATACATTAATATGTATTGGTAACCCCATCTTCACTGTTCTAAGATCTATTAGCGAAAGTACTATCAGAGCAAATCGATTTGATAAATACTTTTGAATAAATGAGTGGATGGGATGGTAGACTTGGGAAACGTCAGCAAAATATCAGACGGGATGCAGAGGTTATAGAAGAACTTAAACAGGGATACGACATCACAATTCTATTTTTAAGCGAAGCTGTTTATACTCCTAATCAAGTGGATGCTGCAAGGGAGGAATTTTTTTTCCTGCTACTGTTCTGGGTTCTCTGGCTGAGGTCTTGTAAATTGGATTGACAAAAGACGATTCACAAGAGAAAAACCAGTAGAAGTTTATTAGCATGTGTATCACGCTTACACTTGAGAGCACTCACAGATGAGTAACACGAAGGGCTGGTTAGAACTTGGGTTTATATAGTATATTAGCAGAGGCACGGTACTGTTTTAGAGAAGTGACAAGACAACGGAAAAGGATTTTAAGTTTCTTGGGCAGCAAATTGTGAGAAGGCAAATATATGGAAACTAATGATAGATAAAGGCTAGTTCATAAAGTTTATTATGTGGATTGCTCTGGTGCTGTCTCCCAGCTGATAAAGTTCTAAAATTGTCTTGAATGATTAACTTTTTTCCTTCCTGGTACAGAGGAGAGAGGCATACCTTTTTAAATTCATGTCCTGCTTTTAGGCAAATAGGGGGAAGGCAGAGAGCTTTTCTTGAACCTTCTTCTCAATTGCCTTCAGCTCAAAATAATGCTTATGCCAAAATGGCATGTTTTGGGGTGGCATATTCTGCCACTTGAGATGCTTAATGCTCTTTACCCTTTACTCAGCCATTGTAGCATGTTCATTCTAGAATCGTGCCATTATGGCATCATACTTGACAATTTTCATGAAAAGGATTTCTGTGTATATGTGTCACTACCTTCTTCTCTACGTAGACATGCAATTTCTTTCAATAGCGTTAAAAAAATCATGTGAAAATCTTGTTAGGAATTCATACTGAGATTAGAGATGATACTTCAAAGGACAGACTTGAAGATGCTTATCTAATATACCCTAAAGATAATCATATAAAAATCCCACCTAAGATTCAAACTACACTTATTGTATTCCTTAATAAAGCAATAATTTTCCTTTTGTCCCAAATACTACAGAATGTTATTTTTAACTTTCCCTTATGACATGATTATATGACTTACGAAGTTACAAAGTTGCAACTAACTCCTCAAGAATGCTTTATTTCAGTCCTAAAAAGAGAGCAAGAAAAAAAAAAAACCTTCAGGTTGGACACAGTATTTCCCAGTTGGTAAGCAGCAAAACTGCCACTTTTTTATTTGATGAAATATGATGGATGGGAAAATATTTATCTACGGGTAGAAACATATTAATGTGGAAAAAATCATTTGTCCAAGGCTTAAGGAATATATGTTACTCTTTTATTTTTAATTAAATACAATTTATGCTAACCATCCTTTTCTACTTAACAAAATTAAACATTCTTTATAAACAATATCCTATAAGAATATATAAAGAAGATAAGCATTATTTAGCAAATTAGCCTAAAGCTCACTTCTTGGATCTATCAGTTATGTTTCCTGGCTCATCCAAAGTGATTTGTTGCAGCTATTTTCTTATAAACTTATGTTTGTCATATACATTTTGTGTTCTTCAGTTTCCCTAATATTGAGCAGTATGACAAACAGAATACATCAGATTATTCAGGGCCCGCGTGCTAAGTAACAAGCTGGTTGTCAGATAGATGACATTTTACTAAGGCCAGCCAATGCACATTTTTCTTGGCATTCACAGTGTACAATATTAAGATAGCTAAGAGGATAAATGCCAGGTAAAGATGTTGTTCTAGTAAGATATTAAAGGAAGAAAAGGTTAACATTTTTCTCACTGGTGGCTATAAAACCATCATAAAGGTTTCTCCTCCTTTCTTGTCATCTTTTTTTGGTGTATCCTAGGATAAAACACTTGAAAACAAATTGGTTATAAATTAGATGTGTATTTTACCCTTCTCAGTGTTAGATGCTTATAAGAATCTGATCCTTTAAGAAACAATCTACATAATGAGGCAGAATCTTTTTGTACTGTAAAATAGTAGATGAATTGTAATTTTGATGACCCTGGAAAAAATAATGGTTAATTGTAACCACATTTTTATTTTCTGAAGCAAAATTATGACCCTATGTCTTTGAACCTAAGTTCTTTTTCTCAATTTAAGGCTTATAAAAAGCTACTCTTTTCATTGGAAGTTAAAGCATGAAAATCACAAGAAAAAAATAAACGTGAAGGTACTTTTACTTTTAAATTATCATCTATGAAGATCTGTGTTTTTTAGGAAAAGAGAGGCTATTTAAGTGGGAAATATAAAATAAACAAATTTAAACTGTGACTTCAAGACTTGGTAAGAACAGAGAGTTTGGGACTTCCCTGGTGGTGCAGTGGTTGAGAACCTGCCTGCCAATGCAGGGGACACGGGTTTGAGCCCTGGTCGGGGAAGATCCCACATGCCACGGAGCAACTAAGCCCATGTGCCCCAACTACTGAGCCTGCGCTCTAGAGCCGTTAAGCCACAACTACTGAAGCCCGTGCGCGCCTAGAGCCCATGCTCTGCAACAAGAGAAGCCACCATAATGAGAAGCCCGTGCACCGCAACGAAGGGTAGCCCCCGCTCGCCACAACTAGAGAAAGCCCGCACGCAGCAACTAAGACCCAACAATGAAGACCCAGTGCAGCCCAAAAAAATAAATAAATAAATAAATTTATTTATTAAAAAAAAAAAAAAAGAACAGAGTTTTAGATAAAATAATTCAGCTGCGTTTTTACTATTTTTCCTCATGGTTCAGACAAGTCATAAAAATCCTACTTCAGTATTTCAGTGGTGATAAGGGCTATTGAGTAAAGGAAACTGCTGGGCATTCCCATGTATAATGAAGTGCAGGATACATCCCATGATCTTACCACTGTGATACACAGATAAACAAAGAGTTTAAAAAACATTCTAGTAAGGAAAAAAACAGAATGATTCAGAAGATAGAGAGTAACTCAGATGAGAATATGGTTTATTCTGTCTGGGGTGTCAGTAAAGGTTTCCCGAAGGAGGTAATTAGCATTATGGGTATTAAAGGAAGGAATAATATGCTGATTTTTGTATGCATATATACCATGACACTGAGTGCTTTTCTTTGTTTTATTTTATTAAGACCTAAAATAAAGGTGGCTGTAAACACACACAATCTTAGCTTAGTAAACAGTCAAATGCCACATATGTAATTCATTCAGAATAGTCTGCAGACTTCTGTGCTCAATAAAAGTAAATGTAAAGTGCACAGAGACAAAGGGGAGGGTCTTTTGTCGTTGTTGTTGCTAACAGTGTGTCACTTATTGTGTGGGGAAGGTTGAATTGTCACTGAAACCCCTTGGTTTCCATAAGTAGCAAAGCTGCAGAGAAGTAATAAAGTAGAGTTGTTTGGCTAGAATCAGGAACTACAGCTATAATGTACCTATAAGGATTATTTAATTAATTCAGTCAACAGCTGCCTTATCACCAGTGAAAATTAAGCTGAGTTTGACCAAGAACTCAAAACATAATTCGGTTAGTAAACTATTGAAAACCAATGGAGGGAAAAGTACCTTCTATGTACTTGTTTTAAAATATTCATGCTATCGAAACATTCCCACTAAATGCATAAATGACAACATAATATTCAACTGTAACAGTTGGTGGAAGCCATTTTAAGTAGCAGTTTAACAAACAGAGATGAATTTTAATTTGCCATGCCAGTTGAGCTGTAATAAAAACTAGTATTCCAGCTGTGAAAAAAAAAAAAAAATCCACAAATCCACACAGCTTGATTTAGAGTTATTTACAGGTTTCTTGGGTTTTCTTTTTTTGTTTTTTGTTTTTTTACTTTACAGGACGATGAAACCATCTTGTTTCTATCCACACCAAAAGTTTGTTAAATCCCAAAACATGACTTAGGAAATGAGAAAGGCATGTCTTTAGGGAAATAAAAATATCTTTACTGTATTAGATTACAGTGTTCAATTTAGTACAAGTTAACTTAGCAGCTGAATGTGTTAAGGTTTTTGTACTATTTCCGAAATTGACAGGATTATTTTAGAGCAAATGGAAAATTTGGGCTGTTACTTTTTTTTTTTTTAAACTAGCCTCCCTCCCTCCATCCCTTTTTTTTTTTTTAATTTATTTATTTAATTTATTTATTTTTGGCTGCGTTGGGTCTTCGTTGCTGCGCGTGGGCTTTCTCTAGTTGTGGTGAGGGCTACTCTTGCTTGCGGTGTGCAGGTTCCTCATTGCGGTGGCTTCTCTTGTTGCGGAGCATGGGCTCTAGGCGCACGGACTTCAGTAGTTGTGGCGCGGAGGCTCTAGAGCGCAGGCTCAGTAGTTGTGGCACACGGGCTTAGTTGCTCTGTGGCACGTGGGATCTTCCTGGACCAGGGCTTGAACCCGTGTCCTCTGCATTGGCAGGCGGATTCTTAACCACTGTGCCACCAGGGAAGCCCCTGGGCTGTTACTTTTGAAGTAAATGGAAAACAGATATTTTCCAATATTGGAGTTCACAAAAATGTCTTTTTGCAATCAATGCTCCCTTCCTGGTTGATACTTTATTAACAAAAGTTTCAACTTGCCATTTATCAGGAAAGCATTGTAGGGAAATCCATCTGCATTGTTGACTGCAAACACTAAATCCTGATGATGCAGAAATTTTTGTAGACCCCCTATCATATTCCCAAAATGGTATTCTCACTATTAAATAATAACTAAATCTGCATAAATGGGCACCATAGGTTTCCAACTTAGTAATCCATTTTACTAAGGGTTTTCAAATTATGCAGCCATCTTTAAAAAAAAAAGTTACTCCTAGGATTCTGTTGAAATCCTGTGGATTTACCAATATAATTTTATTTTTTTTTAAATGAAGGTGATGAACTATGACAAGAAAAAAAAAATAATTAGAAAAAAGAACAGTTTCCACTATCAGGAAAAATTCCTTCTCTGCCTTCTGAGGATCTTGGAGTGTACGAAACATGCTTTGTCATGCTGAGCGGGGAGACTGTCTGGGACCATGGAGGCTAAGTAGAGGAGTAGAATGAGGAACACACTGGTTTTTATAAAAAAAGAGACTTTCCATGACCCAGTGGCAGAGCTCCAGAAAGGAGGGATGAGGTGGGAGAAGAGAAGGCAGGAAAAAACGGGAATGGAGAGGCTATGGGTAGAGGGGGTGGAAAGCAAGAGAGAGAGAGAGCAGACAGAGAAAAAGAGAGAAACATACAAAATTAAACAGAAACCTCAATTAAATACAGTTGGGATACCAGAAGGTACCAGAAGGGGGAGCACTCACATCCTTCAAAGATAACTGCCCAACGGGGATAAGGGCTCCTTCTTTCCTTGCAACAATCAGCCAGTGAAAAACCATGGATCCTTTGTTTACTGTAGCCAACCTAGCTTCCTTTTCCCCCTCTATAAAAGAGTTCTCCTCCCCTTGCCATGTGGACACTTATACCCTGGATTGCAATTCTTTGTAATCCTGCCTAAACCCCACTGTCCTCCCTTTTTTTTTCTTTTCTTTTTTTTGCTGGAGAAATAACTGACAGTCTATTTGTTTTAGATCAACAGACAGAAAGACACAGATTGACAGAGAGAGACAGAGAGAAGTGGAGACAGAGAAAGTATGAGTGAGAGTCCAAAGGATAGCTATTCAGATGAGGAAATGAAAGGAAAAAGACAGGATAAAAATGGAATATTTATGTAGTTTTGCTTGATGAATGACATATAATATCACCTATTTACTTAGGAAAACTTTACTACATTTTATGTAAATCAGCACTACTTTTGCAATTGAATCTGTGGTCCTTGGACACGAAAATACTCTGAGACTTCTCCTAAGGAAGGCACAAGAAAGAGCTGGGATCCAGTTACTAAAATTCTATCTAAGTTATGTGCTGCTCCTGAGACATAAACATTTACCTTTCTTCATGTAGAAGAATATATATACTTCTGATATTCAGATTAGCCAAATAACCCCAAATTTCTCTTCACCATTATGTATCCGATGATTAAAGATACATAACAAAATAATTTGTTGAAGGAATGAACGCACAAATGGATTTTTTCAAAACATGTAGTTTTTGCTCTTGTTTAATATGATTATTATCATTGTTATTATTTTAATAAACTGTCTTTGGACCTTTTGGCATACTCAGGATTCCAAACATGATCTTTCAGTTTTATTTGGCTTTAAAATCTGACATCGTAACAGGTGCTACTACTGCTGCACTTGAGATCACTTAATTTCTCGGAATAAATTCAGTGAAAAGTCTCTGTGGAGAGCACATCAATGCAACAGAAACTGTAACATCCTGTAATGAAACCTAATGAAAAATCTCTAGGCTAGATTAGATGGTGATCTGATGTGAGGCCAAGCAAAAGAGAACACTTAAGAGAAGTCCGTGGAGTTGAAATTATACTTTGTGGAACAACAGGCAGGCCATGTGGGGCAGTGAAGGCAGGCTACCAGGACACCAGCAGTGCTCTCTGCATTTTTTTTTTTTAACCTCTCTAGAGACTGGCTGTGAAAGCTGACTGCTTTTAGAGAGATGTCAGTGTGAGCTGCTAGAGATCTATTTTGTTCATCCAACATCAGGATATGTAGTCTGACAGGTGTGAGTGTATTTGTATGGATGGTAGCTCTGAGTTTGAAATAGGAACTGTCATGTATATAGTGTTACCTTACAATTCTTGAGGATCGAAAGGTAAAACTCTGAAAGGAATGAGTAGGAAAACGTGAGTAAGTTCTGGGGAGAGAGAAACACTAAGTACTGAGGGAAAATAAAGAGAGGTTTTGGAATGTATCAAGAAAAAAATGAACGAGACTAGTGACTTTCATATCAGGTCTCTGGAAATCTCACACCATCCAAATACTCAGGAAACTGAACTGGATATGAAAGTAAAATAAATTTACAACGCAAAGCATTTAACCAAGACAACTAAATATGTTTCAGACACTCAGGACAGCTCATTCCCAATATCAAAATAACAGGAAAACAAATTAATCCTCAGGATATTGATTGGTAAATCAATGATCAAGGCAAAGAAACCGAAAGGATTTCCTGGATCATTTCATTCACTTAATCAGAATTGATTTATAATACAAAGATGAGACTGTGGTAGGACTTGTTGGTTATACCCAAGAAGTGGAAATGCAGCGGTTTTCCAGTATCTGCATAGCTTTATTTTTGAGACCCGTGAAACACTAGTAATAAAATCAGAGAGGCAGCCCAGGGTTTGTAGCAACATGGGCAAATGTGGCTTCCCCGATCCCCGCTGCACCAGGCTTTCTACCCAGGTGATAGTGGACAAGACACTAAACTTCTCTTTTTATTTATTTTTTTATATTAGGATGCACTCTTTATTTATTTATTTATTTATTATTTATGACTGTGTTGGGTCTTCTGTGCGAGGGCTTTCTTTAGTTGCAGCAAGTGGGAGTTAGTTGCGGCAAGTGGGGGTCACTCTTCATCGCGGTGCGCGGGCCTCTCACTGTCGCAGCCTCTCTTGTTGCGGAGCACAGGCTCCAGACGCGCAGGCTCAGTAGTTGTGGCTCATGGGCCTAGTTGCTCCGCAGCATGTGGGATCTTCCCAGACCAGGGCTCGAACCCGTGTGCCCTGCATTAGCAGGCAGATTCTCAACCACTGCACCACCAGGGAAGCCCCTAAACTTCTCTTTACCTCACTCTCTCACGTATGTGACAGGGATGCTAAAAGGTGTCCAAAGAAGTGCTGGGAGTAAACATTTCCTACAGTTCCTGGTGGATATTAATGACTGAGAGATTTTTTTATTTTTAAGTCACCTTTGCTTGCTAATAAAGTAACAATCTGTGCACATAGGAAATAATTTAGCATAGGCTTAGATCAAGGAACAAATTAAGTGTTTTAATAAAATAGTAATTTGGCCATCTTAGAAAAGGAAAAATATACTTTACAGTAGGAAGTAATATTAAGAATGTAAAAGGAACAGCAAACAGAGTTGTGTGTTTATTTAGTGTTCCAGTGTGCACACTCCAGAATCAGGCAGCCTGGCTTTGAATCCTGGCTCCTCGTCCCCATCTGTAAAATGGGATAGTAACAGTACCAACCTCATAAATCTGTAGAGATAATATATGTAATGTGTTTAGAGCTGTGCCTGGTACATAGTGAGCATTCGATAATAGCTAGCATTGATTAGTAGTCATATTCTGACAGCTTTAAGCAGTTTTTTGCCTTGTAGTTTCCTCAGGGAAATCTCTTGCCCTCAGACTAGGTCAGATTTCCCTGTCAATGGCTCTCACAGCCACCTGTGTTTATCTTTCCCTGTATTCGTTATAATTCAAAATTTAAAAAATTATTGGCGTAAATATGAATTTAATGATTGGCTCCTTCAAATCCAGTAAACTCCCTGAGGGCAGGTCTCCTGTTCCTGATCATCAGAAGTATTTCTCCAGTGAGGAGCCCAGCCTCCAGCACTTGGTAAGGCACTCACACATGCATTGAATAATGGAACGAATGGAATGAGAAAGTTAAATGGCTATCTCCAAGGGCTATTTTTTAATGTGTAATATTGCTTTAATTTTTCCATTTCACCACAAGCGTTTTCCTATTCAAAACGTGTATGTAACATGGTTTGCACAGCAGTGCAGAATATTGCATTAGCAGGCTGAGAAGAAGGAGAAAAGGAGACCATTTACATGTAAATGTATGTTTAACTCAGCCCCTGATCGAGAATACCCAAAGGGTACTGCCGGCTTCCTTAGACAGTAACTGGCCGCCTAATTCACGTAGGTTAATTGTAGGGTAGTGGCCATGCGTGCTGGGCTGTGCGCAATAGCAGAGGAGAGACTGATAATCTGGCTCCGCTGGCTCCAGAATAAAATAATCCTGCAACATCCACTTCCTTTGGCTTTAGCGTGTCACTAGTTAAGGGACACGTGGAAGAACTGGAAATATTTCTCAAAGTATATAAAAATAAACCTTCCGCTGACCCACACGGTTACTTTCCTAAGAACAACTTGGGCTGTCTCATTGGTCCTCATTGAAATTCTTGAACTTCAGGAGAATATCTGGGACAAGGACTGGGTCTTTTTTTTTCTCCCTGTTCATGCTAATGTCTGTGCAAGAGAGTGTGTTTCCCATACCAATACTTAGGATACTACAGCAACACTTACTAACAGTGTGATTTGGGGCACACTTCTTAACCACTCGAAACTTCAGTTTACACTTCTGTAAATCAGGGATAAAAATAGAATCTAGGGACTTGCCTGGTGGTCCAGTGGTGAAGAATCCGCCTTCCAATGCAGGGAATGCAGGTTTGATCCCTAGTGGGGGAACTAAGGTCCCACATGCCGCGGGGCAACTAAGCCATCGAGCCACAAACTACAGAACCCAGGCACTCTGGAGCCAGCGTGCTACAACTAGAGAGAAGCCTGCGCGCCGCAATGAAAGATCCCGCATGCCGCAGTGAAGATCCTGAGTGCCGCAACTAAGACCCGAAGCGGCCAATAATAAAATGAATAAATAAACAAACAAATATATAAATAAATATAAAAAAATAGAATCTAACAATGTTAAAAGATGAGGTAATTAACGTAAAGCACAGAGCCTAGTGTCTGGTCCTTAGTACACAGAAAATGTTAGCTCTCTTTTCTTCAAACTGATTGGAAGTCTCTCACTAAGTTAAGCATACATCTACCCTGTGAGCCAGCACTTACACTCTTAGGATTTTACCCAAAAGAAATGAAAATGCATGTCCACAAGAATACTTATACTTAAGTACATGAAAACCAATGAGTAGAGAGGAGAGAGCATTTGCAACTATCTAGAATGGAGAAGGAAAACCATGACTTGGATTCCAAAAAAAAACACAAAGAATTTGTCTTATTGAATATTTTCCCAAAGGGCTATATTCAAGTTAAAACTTTTTATAGTAAAGACCACCTCTGACTTCAACATTGAAATATGAGATACTTAATACCCTACCTTCCTCTATCCCACCGTCACCAGCTGCATTAAGACTGTCAGTGGTAGGTACCCCTTCCTCAAAAAGAATAAAAGGTAGAGCAGCAAAACTATTTTTGTCACTTCAGGAAATGCTGTTATACATCATTACATATTTTAATTTGAAGGAGTGTTACATCATGAAAGGGTCGTGGCTTTTGGAATTGAAAAGATTTTGCCAGATGTCTAGCCATACAATAAGAGAGGCATGGTTATCCCTATTTTCCAAAGAATCAGAGAACCATCTAAGGTCCACAGATAAAGGGTGGAACAAGGATTCAAACCTAAATGTTTCTGATTTCAAGGCTCATGAATCACTTAAAATCGAGCAGCTCTTTTTACTCTTTTTTTAAGAGTGTCTAATTTTAATTAAGATTGAACTTTAGAACAGTTTTAGATTTACAGGAAAATTGAGCAGATATGTGTACCCCCCCCAACATAGTTTCCTCTGTTATTAACATCTTGTATTCATGTGATGCATCTGCCACTATTAATGAATCAATATTGATAAATTAGTATTAACTAAATCCCATAGTTTTCATTAAGGTCCACTCCGTGTTGTATAGTTCTGTGGGTTTTAACAAATGTATAATGCCACGTAGCCACCATTATGGTATCATAAAGAATAGTTTTAACATCCTAAAAATCCTCTGTACTTTCCTGTTCATCTCTCCCCTTCCCCCAATTCCCTAAAAATCACAGATCTGTTGACTGTCTCCATAGTTTTGCCGTTTCCCAAATGCCATACCGTTGGAGGAATAAAGAAAAGTTATTTTTTGAGGTGTGTTAATATACGTTGTTTCTCCTTGTCTGTATATTTAAGTGAATCTATAAGTAGACATTTGCAGTCAAATTACACATAATATGCTTTAAGGGTCTCTGATGAAACGGCTAAACAAGTTTAATTATGGAAAGGCTCTGTATGAGATTCCAGAAGGAATAGTCAGAGACAGTGCATGTTATAAATACGAGTGGGGTCTGGCGAGGATGATTACAGAATGAGGCATTCTATCAATTAATTGCCACAAAAGACAAGATCAGACCAGCTGCTACAACCTTGCTGTTGAAGTCTACAGCTGAATAAAAACTTAGCAGTTTTTTTTTCTATGAAGATTTCTTGTTTTCAACATCGCCTAATCCTAACAGTTATATGAAACCATCACCTCATATTAAGTAAACTCATTTCCATTCTTTCTGGGAAGAAAAATAATAAAATCTCAGCCACATTAATGCTAACAGCTTATCTAGCATATTTAGAATAAACACAAAATTGTTATGATATTCTTTTTGTAATTTCATGGCAATATAATAAGGATTAGTATATGAACACTAGACTATACTAAAGAGGAGAATTAAAATCACTCTCATATTTGCAGCAGGCAAACCTTTGAAAACAGGTTAAAGTGCTCCCTTAGATATTATAATAATTGGAATCTGTGAATACTCTTCCCCTTGAAATCCTACTTATCAGCATGTGACAGAAGGTAAAAAGTATGTTTTCAGGTATAGGGAGATTTAAGACATCAAAGTTAAGGAATGGAAAAAAGACTCATATCCTTTATATTATAAAAAAAAAAAAAAAAAAAGATTTCATTACCAGCAGTCTTCTGAGAATACCTGCCACTCACCAGTAAGAACATAAAGGAAAAAATACCAAGGTGTGTAGAGTTTCAAGGTCTCGTGATGTTTGCTCCATCTTGCTTGAACTCTTAACACTGTTCAATGGAGAACGTCAGATCCTTCCCTTCTGCTAATCATATTTGCTAATTCTACATACTCTTCTTGGTATTTCTGGCCAGTACCCCTAAAATGTTGGGTTTTTTTTTTACAATCTTTTAGTTCTAAGGTGGCCATACTCCTAAGGATAGAAACTCATGGACTAATACCAAACCCAGCTCCCACTTCCTTCTCCACTAGGGTGACCAACTGTTCACATCTCCCTGAGACTGTCCAGATTTTAGCACTGAAAGTCCCACTTCCAAGGAAATCCCTCATACTCAGAAAAACTGGAACAGTTGGTTACCTGAGCATTTTCTAGTATCCTGTATTCATATATCCTATATCTATTGGGTAGGCAAGGAGGGTTTCTCTCAATTCAAAATTTTTTCTAAAAAATACTTAGTTACTCTGCTATATATTATACCACAATGATAGTTTTAGTCTTCTTACCATGTTAGTGATCAATAAAATGATTATGATAAACGGTGTTTTTCTTCCATTTTAAAACTATTTTAACAGTTCTTTCTATTTGAAAAATAAGAAAACTCTCAAATTAAACCAAAATGTCAAAGGCAAATGATTGGCTTTCCATTCATCATGTATGTGATTTATCAAGTAATTTGGATATGTAAAGAATGTTTAGAGTCTGTCCTTATAACAAGGACCAGTAAAGAAAAATATCCTGGAGAATCTGAAAGTCTGATGATTAGGGGTAGAGACAAAAAACTTCAAGTAATTCCTCTGAATTTTAAGTATTTTCTTTATTTTGAAAGCAGTTTATTATTTCTTTCCATTTTTATTTGATGTTTTAGAAACAGTAGCTTGCTTTTCTTTGTTGCAAAAGAAACACATAGCTATCTATCTGGCACTTAGGAACAAAACTTGTAACTTGTGAAGAACCTTGAGACATCCATTCATTTAAAGTTACATCCAGAGATCACTCTTGCCAGTCTTAAGACGCATTCAAGGATAGGAAAGGAGAAAATCCTGAACTGTAGTTTTTCATAAAATAGAACTGGCGTTCAGACAGGCATTCCATATCCTGAAGAATTCCTCCATTAAACAAAAAGCAGATTGATAGCTGAAAAGATCTGAATATATCATAATGATTAAATTACTTATTGTAAAGAGAAAACCTCAAGACCTATTACCATTTATTGGACTCTGCCAAGTCTATTTTTCTTCCGCATAGTGCATAAATAAAAAGAAAACCAAAGAAAGTTACGGGGAAGGGACTTCAGGGATTTTAGTTGTCAAATTAGCATTATTTTAATGAAAATATTGGTTTACCAGACAAAATAAATCATCAGACTCAGGTATGTGTTCTGTATGGCAGGGTCTTCCTCAGGTACACATCTTTTAAAGTAAAAGCACAATTTTAGATTCCATAAGGAGTAATTCCAATAGAATCCTCATGTTCTAGATGTACTCAATTGTAACTATGTTGCCAGAATTATTCTCTAGTAGACATGGTGTCAAATATTTTTAAAAAGGCACATGTAACACATGAGTGAGTAGTAAACTTTAATTTTATGCTCATATTAAGTAAAAATATTTTTCACAGTTTCACAGTTTTAGAACCAGGAAAAGAGCTATCAATGGTGTCTATTCAGACAACAAAACCATGGAGAATGATAAATAGGTGTTTGCTAAATCTTTTGCAATTGAAAGCAAATGTAAATGCATATATGTATGTATATATCTATATATATAGGCATATATGTGTGTATGTACGTATGTGCACACACACATATTCATAATAGACATTGACAAAAACCCTTATAAAGATGAAAATTATGAACATTCATGAGCCCTCAGATAGATAAGCTTTCTAGATATTTTGTTTATTTTGATGAGCAGTTTTGATATTTGTATGCAGTCATTTAAATAATTTTGAGAAAATTGGGATACTCTCAGGCATGCTGCTTAAAATCTCCTTTTAAAAAATAACAAATCATTAATATTTCCCATGAAATTGTTCTTTATATAGAGCATTCATTATTTATAGCTTATCACAATTATAAACAGTTCTGTGATGAACATCCCATTGGATAAATCTTTGGACACTTCCATATTCTACAGTTATGTCAGTAGAATAAATTTCTGTAATTAGCACTGATGCAAAAGGAATGCTTCTTTAACTTTTTTTACAAATCCATGGTTCTTAAACTTTAGTGTCACTGGTTAGCATGGGCATCATCAGAAAATCTACAAACAACAAATGCTGGAGAGGGTAAGGAGAAAAGGGAACCCTCTTGCACTGTTGATGGGAATGTAAATTGATACAGCCACTATGAAGAACAGTATGGAGGTTCCTTAAAAAACTAAAACTAGAGTTACCATTTGACCCAGCAATCCCATTACTGGGCATATCCCAGAGAAAACCATAATTCAAAAAGACACATGCGCCCCCATGTTCACTGCAGTACTGTTTACAATAGCCAGGTCATGGAAGCAACCTAAATGCCCATCAACAGATGAATGGATAAAGAAGATGTGGCACATATATACAATGGAATATTACTCAGCCATAAAAAGGAACGAAATTGGGTCATTTGTTGAGACGTGGATGGATCTAGAGACTGTCATACAGAGTGAAGTAAGTCAGAAAGAGAAAAACAAATATCGTATATTAACGCATATATGTGGAATCTAGAAAAATGGACAGATACACCAGTTTGCAGGGCAGGAATAGAGACACAGATGTAGAGAACAAACGTATGGACACCAAGCGGGGAAAGCACGGTGGGGGGGTGGCGGTGGTGGTGGTGTGATGAATTGGGAGATTGGGATTGACATGTATACATGATGTGTATAAGATAGATAACTAATAAGAACCTGCTGTATAAAAAATAAATAGATAAAATAAAATTCAAACATTCAAAATAAATTAATTAATTAATTAAAAAAAAACAACTTTAGTGTGCATCAGCATGTACTGGTGGCCTTGTGCAAGCACCGACGCCTGGCCCCATGCACAGAGTTTCTGAGTTTCTGATACAGTAGATCTGAAGTGAGATGTGAGATTTTACGTATCTAAGTGGCCAGGGGATGCTGGTGCTGCTGACCCAGGGTTCACATTTTGAGAAACACTGTGACACGTGTAGTCAAATGCTAAAAACCTTGAACCATTTAAAAGATGAGTCATTATAATGTTAGCACGTGTTGTTTCAGAAAATATGTATGTGCGTATGAGCTGTGAATCCACTCCAGTAACACTGAGGTCCCTAGGGATAGGGATGAGGCTGTTATATCATCGGTCATTGATTTTCTGCCAACTGATTTCAAAATAAAGCAAGCGTTCCTTCTTCATACTTTTCTCTTGCCTCTTTTGCACACCGAATTTGTTTGCTGTTGAATGAATATTTTGAGTTAGCTATGATGGTGCTGACTGAGGGACACCGTTAATTTTCAGCTTTGTTACCAATTGTGATTGCTAGAAAAGTACATTTATATGTATAAAACAAAATGTGTACAAGCATGCATATATGCCGTTTCTTTAGACTTTGGACAGGAAAATAGAAAACAGGGCAGATGCTAGGAATAAGAAATATAGGTCTATAAAAAAATTTACTGGAGACAAATGTGGAAATAATTAGGAGTGTCAGAAGAGAATATTTAGCCTGATTAGATACACAGTGACTTACAGTGGGGGACTCTTTGAGCAACTGTGAAAGGGAACATAAAGCACATACATATGTTACAAACACATCAAAGAGTGTTAGGGATTTGGCTTTTGTTTTCATGTATAAAGCTTTCTCAGCAGAAAACCCTAGAGGACATAAAGCGGTGAGTTTCATGAGTTAAACGCCTAGCCCGAACAGTAAATAAGTTATTCCTCGTAATGGTTGGGCCACCACCTCTTATAGATGCCATCTCACCTTCCTCAACTCTCTTCTTCAGGTGTAGAGCTTCTCTGATAAAACTGAATTAGAGACCAGACTTAGGTCTGGAAAGGGACAGGACTTCCAACTCTCAACGCTTTAAATTTTCAGATGCCTGTGCAGGCTCTGTCTGATGTATTAATCTAATCGTTGTGAAGGAATTAGAAACTTGGAGTGATGGGTGCTGGACTTGTGAAGACAGACTCAGCCAGGTTAGGTTACCAAGTCATTGGCAGAAGCTTAAAAAAGCCTTTGCTGGGTAAGTGCTCAAGAACGGGAAGAACAAGGAAAGCCTTATCTGCTCCCTTTTAATAATGCATTAATCCCTCCCATTAGTTGTTTTGATCAGTTGTATGTAGCCAATCAGATTAGCAGTTCCTCATGCCTAGGCAAATGGGAAGAGTCCAGGGAGCGGCAGAGCACCAACAATTGGACCAAATTATCCTGTTCCTCGTTGGCCTTCGCAGAAATACTCAGGGAGCAGAAATTATCAGCACCCAGTCCCCTGCCCTGACCCCACATACACACAAGTGCACAATTATGTCTAGAAGGCAAGGAACAATTAGGAGCTTTATAATATTTTAACTCTCTCATCTAACCAAGTTGATTCAGCATCTTTATATTAAACACAATCAAGCTTGTCTGTTATTACACATTTGTACAAAAGCAGTCCTGGAAAAGAAACAATGTGCAGACCGTTTGTTTTTTTCTTTTTAAGTTGAAATATAGTTGATTTACAGTGCTATATTAGTTTCAAGTGTACACCATAGTAACTCAACATTTTTATACATTAGACTCCACTTAAAGTTATTACAAAAGAATGGCTCTGTTTCCTTGTGCTGTACAGTGTATACCTTGTTGCTTATTTATTTCTTACATAGTAGTTTATAACTCTGAATTCCATACCCCTGTCTTGCAATTGTCTGTATTACCCTTCTTCAATGTTTTGTTACCTTGCTGCTTCTTATTCAGATTTCACTTAGCTCTTCCTTCCTCAAAGAGGCTTTTCCTGACCATACAATCTGTATTATCTGATGAGTAATTTGCTTTAAATTACCCAATTTTAATCAACTACATAATATTAATAGTTTTATCTTGTGCATTTATTTATTATCTATTTCTTTTTACTAGGACAGAAGCTCCAAGGAAATGGTATTCTACTCTGTCCTGTTTGTTCTAGAACAGAGCCTGACACATAATAAGAAGAAGTATTAAGTCATTATTCGTTGTTATTATTACATTTTTGTTATTATGTTTGCTTTTATTATTTGATTTCCTAGAATAGTGTATCTTCTACAACACATTAGTGAATAACTTTGTTTTGGGGGAGTGTATTAGTTTTCTGTTGTGGCTATAACAAATTACACAAACTTAGTGGCTTGAAAAAACACAAAAATAGCATTACAGAGTTTTTTAGGTCTAAAGTACAGTGGGCTCATCTGATTCCTTGGCTCTGAGTCTCACAAGACTGAAATCAAGGGATTGGCCAGTTTACTTCCTAGCCTGGAGGCTCTCAGGAAGAATCTGCTTCAATACTCTTTCAGGTTGTTGTCAGAACTCAGATCCCTATGACTGTAGGACTGAGGTCCCCCTTTCCTTGCTGACTGTCAGCCAGGAATTGTTCTCAGCTTGTAGAGAAGCCCCAGCAGACTTCATATATTTTAATAGCTCAATCTGTTCATGGCTCTTTACAGTTTAAGAGAGGCCACAGAAGTAAGTAAACGGCATTTCCTAATTTCCATGGTAAAAGACTAGCCAGGGAGAAGGAAATGGGTGATAGCAATTGGACTATCTCTGTCTGCAACAGATATACTAAGCAAGATAAGTTTTAAAAGAAAATTATTATTACATCAATTTGTTAGGGAAAAAAATCATCTAACATTTCCCCAATTCTACTTTCTATGCAGAAATTTTTTATTGATGGTATTCTGGGTTGTGTTACTAGATGCTCTAATATTTTTATTTATTAAGAAGAAGAGCAATTTTTTTCTATGCTATTACAGATGAGACAAGTCCCTTGGAAACTGAGAAGGCATGGAATGAGTGACACCCAGCCTGCATTCTTATTTTATTGAGATAGTAGCATGCCACTCATTGGGAAATAGACCACTAAATGACATTCACATTTACCAGATGGACTGTCAAGGTGTATTCAGTGTCATCCCCTCTCCAGAATATAACAGCGCCTGATGCCATTTTGTCAGGAGTTTCAGATTTGATGTTCCAGAATAAGTTGGCTCACATCACATAAACTCCCTGTGTATTTTTTTGCTTGGGGTAAGCATGGTGCATCTCTAATTTCTCATCTGAAAATCTACACGATGCCAAGGAAAATCATCTTCAGTCTGCTCCATTTAACTGTATCTTCTCAACATTATCAGAATATTTTTTTCTGATATTACATGTTTGACCTGCTCGAACACAGTAAATAGAGAAATCCAGTTAGAAGACATATATGAAGGCTTAACTCAAGGGATTTTATTTATAGACCTCCGTGTTCTCAAATCCTTGAGAATTTGAAAAACACAAAGCCAACGATCACATCTCCTCTGCAAGAGAAAAATAAGAGCCCTTTGAAATATCCCAGTTCTGAGACTGTCTTCCTTTTTAAACTGATACATATTTCAAAGACAGAAATTAACTTAAATCTATTAGTAAAGAAAAACAACAAAAACAACCATATTCTATCTTTTATTTCATATTAAGTACTGTTCTCTTATCTTACATGATTCTTGCAATAATACCATAGGATAAAAATACACTATTGCTATCCTGATTTTACAGATGGGGAATCTGAGGTACTGTCTCAGTCAGCTCATGCTGCCATAACAAAATACCATAAACTAGGTGGCTTAAACAACAGAAAATTATTTTCTCACAGTTCTGGAGGTAGAAGTCTGAGATCAGGGTGCCAGCAAGGTTGGTTTCTTATGAGAGCTCTCCCCTTGGGTTGCAGATAGCAGCCTTCTCGATGTGTGCTCACATGATCCTTTTGTGTAAGCCTGTAGAGAGAAAGTGAGCAAGCTTCTAGGTCTCTTTTAAGGGTACAGATCCCATCATTAGGGTCCCACTGTCACGCCTTCATCTAACCCTAATTACCTCCCAAGGCCCCATCTCCAAATACCATCACTCCATGGGTTAAAGCTTCAATATGTAAATTGGTGGGGGGCGGGATACAAATGTTCAGTTTATATTGAGTACAGAGGTGCCAAGTATCTTGATCATGGCCACACAGCTAATAATAAAGGAAACTAATATGCAAACCCACAGAGTCAGACTCCAAAATCCTTATTCTTAGTAAATGTTTAGTGCAGCCTCTTTGATGTTCCACAACCATGGGAATTAGTAAGTGGGATAGGAGGAAACAGATACAATGGATCAAAGTTTGTATGGAGTTATAATCTCAGAATTATCTTCCTTCAACATGTCCTATCTGTTAACAGGGATATATTTATTGTTTCAGTATATTGACTACAGTCTTTTAGTAAGCCTTTCTAAACATAAAATCTCCGAACTTCAAGCATTCAAAAAATTATAATGAAAACTCATTACTTTAAAAAAATTGTTCAAAAGATCTAGCCAAATTTGTTAACAATTCTCTGAGGCCTTAAGTCTTTGATTTGAGTTTAAGTCGTATTAATTTGGTGCAATGACACTAACTATCAAATCTTGCTAATAGGCTCTGATTGGCTTTTGTTAAAATCAAAGAAATTTCATGGAGGTAATTGAATCTGGTCAGTCTGTGTACTAATAAGCAATATACTCCCACCAGAGGTACAGCCATGATACAACTAAAAATAGAGGATAACATTGAAGGGTTTATATGATAAATTAGTGTTATTCTTTCTTAGACTATGGGTCTGAGTGTGACTTAATATAACATGGCATTATGAATTCACAACTACTTTAGAGCATGGAGTGTTATTTTTGCTTTCCATTTTGCAGTTAAGGGTCAGTTTTATATGATAAATTTTAATAGGTCGTGTGTAGATATTCATTGGCGCAATAATTCTACTTTTGTGCTCTAATCTAAATCTTAGGTTCAGGAGCTAAACCTACGAGTGGAATCAAAACAAGCTAAAGAATAGTTTCCTACAGGACACGTCAAAAGCAGTATAGGTGCCTGGGGGTTAAGTCGGGCTTTAAGGTCAGAAATTCTGATTTCCAGTACTCTAGGTCATTTTACCAGCTTTATGGTCTTTCATTCAACATGTCTGACATTTGGGGATTAGCCCTGAACAAAACAGATGCTTTCTCTGCCTTGAGGAAGCTTACAGAGTAGTGAAGAATTGTACAGTCTATTTCTTAAAGTTCTGTTTGTGTAACCTAACTGTGGGCATTACAGCCTCTGTATGTAAATCTTCCTTTGGAGATGGTTGAAAATGGGTTCCAAAGAAATGCTTGGGTAGTGAGCATTTGGGAGACCTAAATGCATCATATATCAAAGACAGTTTTGCATTGCCAACAGGATATACATGAGCGAATTGTTTTTAAGAGGCACAACACAATGATTTAATGTATGTATACATTGTGAAATGATTACCACAGTCTAGTTAATTAACACGTCTATCACCTCACATAGTTATTTTTTTTTTATAATCTAACAACATACAATTTTTATTGTCAATCATACCTCACTAAAGCTGGGGAAAAAAATTGTGTTCTGATGATCTTGTTGTATTAGCTTGTCTGCCTCCTCCAGGAAAGTGGAGATAACTTACTTTAGAAAGTGACAGGTGGTGTGTGTAGGGAAGAGTGGAATACTGAAGCGAGTGAATCAGGCAATGAGGGAAAACCACCGGGATGGTGAGTTCTTGAGTTGGTCATGGGGCTTTTTCTTGCTGGGGACTCCTAAGAGCTCAGGTAAAATGTGCCTCACAATTGCTCACCTGAAGAATGGATGAGGGGAACATTTAGTCCTCTCTCATTCACCATCTGCAAGATTTTCCCCATGGGGTATGTGATGGTTAGTTTTATGTGTCAAACTAACTGGACCCCAGGGTGCCCAGATATTTGGTTAAAAATTATTTGTGGTATTTCCCTGAGGGTGTTTTTAGATGAAATGAGCACTTAAATGGGTAGAATGAATGCAGCAGATTGCCCTCCATAATGTGAGTGGGCCTCATCCAATCAGTTGAAGGCCTGAATAGAACAAAAGGCTGACCCTCCCCTAAGAGATAAATCTCCTGCCTTCAGGACTTTGAATAGGGACATTAGTTCTTTCCGGTTCTGCAGCAGCTACTGGCCTTAACACTCAAACTGGGACAGCAGCTTTGCAGATTTTTGGACTTATCAGCCTCCATAATCATGTGAGCCAATTCCTTACAATAAATCTCTCTATCTGTCTATCTCCAAAACAGGGTGTCAACTTTCTCCTAGGCTGGGGTTTTTCTGAGTCCTTAGCAGATATATGCAGCTGTTTTTCAGAAAAGACCTAGGGAAGAAATGGAGAATTAAGTGATGTAGCTCACGTAAAAGTGCCACCAAGTTGTATTTGTGGGAAGTTGGTTTGCTATAGCAGTATCTGTTTTAGAAGGTAGTTGGAGAGGATGTGAAAAGGGGCCCTAGAGGCATTTGATGAATTTACTTACAAAGAGAAGTTATATAGAGATAGTTTCTAAGGTTATGGTTAAGCAAATCACATAAGCTCTTTTATCTTCCTATACAAAATTGAAAAACTGAGAATTCCCTTGCTTGTTTCAGTATTGTTTTTTTCTTCTCCAAAAAATCTGATTCTCAATTTCACTGAAATTTTGAGCATAAGTATCATTCTGGACGTCATAACTGTTTAGGCAGAAAGGAATCAATGGTGTGAAATAAAGAAAAAAAAAAGAAAGATGCAAACATAATATGATGTCTTTGTGCCTTTGTCTTTAGTGACATATCTTTAGGATATTTATGCAATGTATGATTTTTTTAAAATAAATTTATTTATTTATTTATTTATTTATGGCTGCGTTGGGTCTTTGTTGCTGCGCTTTCTCTAGTTGTGGCGAGCGAGGGCTACTCTTCGTTGAGGTGCACGGGCTTCTCATTGCGGTGGCTTCTCTTGTTGTGGAGCAAAGGCTCTAGGCACGCGGGCTTCATTAGTTGTGTCATGCAGGCTCAGTAGTTGTGGCACGCGGGCTCTAGAGCACAGGCTCAGTAGTTGTAGCTCACAGGCTAGCTGCTCCATGGCATGTGGGATCTTCCCAGACCAGGGCTCGAACCCGTGTCCCCTGCATTGGCAAGCGGATTCTTAACCACTGCGCCACCAGGGAAGCTCTGCAATGTATGATTTATTAAAGGAATTTGAACTATTAAATTAGGGCATGGGAGAATGAAAATTCATATCCTGTTTATAATGAGGCTTTGAAAATGATGCCAATACATTAAACAGTCACTTGATATTTATTAAAAACCTACTATTAATATATTCTAGGAATTGTGCTATATCGGAAACATTAGTAAATTAGACATATATACTTGCTTCCCTTTTGGAGTTTACTATCTAGCGTGGGGTACACAGAACTTACCATGTGAACAGTTTGCTGGGAGACAAGAAGATTAAAGAAAGTTCTCTTTAAAGACTATAACATGACCTTTGCTCTTAATGAATACAGGGTTTCAATAATATTTACTCACATACAAAATGCCAAGAGCCAGAGACACACTCTTTTAGCTTAGATGATGGGAATTTAATGTTAATAGGATCACAGGGATTAAAAAAAGAAGGAAGGAAACAGCACTTTGATAGCCACAGTCAATTCTCACTAAGAATTAGAATCTCTTTCCAAAAGTTAGAGTTTCTATTCTGATTATTTACACACAGTTAAGGGTTTAGTCATCTGGTATCCTAGCAGCACCTACTCTAGTGTTTTACCATGAAGGTAGCTTAGTCACTGTCTCTTTTGCTTCTATACTTTGCTGACTTCAACTAATTGCTTCTCCGCATAACTCTTACTGTGAGAAGACGATTGGACTGCAAATCATCCTTTTGAGGAACCCTATTATGCCAAGTCCCTTACAGGCTTCTGTGCAATTTGTCAAGAGGCAGTGTGTGTTGTGGATGGAAGGTCCTGGTGTCTAATGCAATAGCCTGCAGCTACTTCCTCCAGAAGGGAAGGCATTCATAAAACAAGTGATCGCGAGATTAACCAAGGTGGCAGAGTAGAAGGACGTGCTCTCACTCCCTCTTGCGAGAGCAGCAGAATCACAACTGGCTGCTGGACAATCATTGACAGGAAGACCCTGGACTTCACCAAGGAGGATACCCCACGTCCAAGGACAGAGGAGAAGCCACAGTGAGACGGTAGGAGGGGCGCAATCAGAGTAAAATCAAATCCCATAACTGCTGGGTGGGTGACTCACAGACTGGCGAACACTTATACCACAGAAGTCCACCCACTGGAGTGAAGGTTCTGAGCCCCACGTCAGGCTTCCCAGCCTGGGGGTCAGGCAACGGGAGGAGGAATTCCTAGAGAATCAGACTTTGAAGCCTAGTGGGAATTGATTGCAGGACTTCTACAGGACTGGGGGAAACAGAGACCCCACTCTTGGAGGGCACACACAAAGTAGTGTGCGCATCGGGACCCAGGGGAAGGAGCAGTGACCCTGGGGGAGACAGAACCAGACCTACCTGCTGGTGTTGGGGGGTCTCCTGCAGAGGCGGGTGGTGGCTCTGTTTCACCGTGGGGGCAAGGACACTGGCAGCGGAGGTTCTGGGAAGTGCTCCTTGGCATGAGCCCTCCCAGAGTCTGCCATTAACCCCACCAAAGAGCCCAGGTAGGCTCCAGTGTTGGGTTGCCTTAGGCAAAACAACCAACAGGGAGGGAACCCAGCCCCACCCACCAACAGTCAAGTGGATTAAAATTTTACTGAGCTCTGACCGCCACAGCAACAGTCAGCTCTACCCACCACCAGAGCCTCCCATCAAGCCTCTTAGATAGCCTCAACCACCAGAGGGCAGACAGCAGAAGCAAGAAAAACTACAATCCTGCAGCCTGTGGACCAAAAACCACAGTTACAGAAAGATAGACAAGATGAAAAGGCAGAGGGCTATGTACCAGATGAAGGAACAAGAAAAAACCCCAGAAAAACAACTAAATGAAGTGGAGATAGGCAACCTTCCAGAAAAAGAATTCAGAATAATGATAGTGAAGATGATCCAGGACCTCGGAATAAGAATGGAGGCAAAGATTGAGAAGATGCAAGAAATGATTAACAAAGACCTAGAAGAATTAAAGAACAAACAAACAGAGATGACCAATACAATAACTGAAATGAAAACTACACTAGAAGGAATCAATAGCAGAATAACTAAGGCAGAAGAACAGATAAGTGACCTGGAAGACAGAATGGTGGAATTCACTGCTGCGGAACAGGCTAAAGAAAAAAGAATGAAAAGAAATGAAGACAGCCTAAGAGACCTCTGGGACAACATTAAACGCAACAACATTCGCATTATAGGGGTCCCAGAAGGAGAAGAGAGAGAGAAAGGACCAGAGAAAATATTTGAAGAGATTATAGTCGAAAACTTCCCTAACATGGGAAAGGAAATAGCCACCCAAGTCCAGGAAGTGCAGAGAGTCCCATACAGGATAAACCCAAGGAGAAACACACCGAGACACATAGTAATCAAAGTGGCAAAAATTAAAGACAAAGAAAAATTATTGAAAGCAGCAAGGGAAAAACGACAAATAACATACAATGGATTAAATGCCCCAACCAAAAGACATAGACTGGCTGAATGGATACAAAAACAAGACCCATATATATGCTGTCTACAAGAGACCCACTTTAGACCTAGGGACACATACAGACTGAAAGTGAGGGGATGGAAAAAGATATTCCATGCAAATGGAAATCAAAAGAAAGCTGGAGTAGCTATACTCATATCAGATAAAATAGACTTTAAAATAAAGAATGTTACAAGAGACAAGGAAGGACACTACATAATGATCCAGGGATCAATCCAAGAAGAAGATATAACAATTATAAATATATATGCACCCAACATAGGAGCACCTCAATACATAAGGCAACTGGTAACAGCTATAAAAGAGGAAATCGACAGTAACACAATAATAGTGGGGGACTTTAACACCTCACTTACACCAATGGACAGATCATCCAAAATGAAAATAAATAAGGAAACAGAAGCTTTAAATGACACAAGAGACCAGATAGATTTAATTGATATATATAGGACGTTCCATCCAAAAACAGCAGATTACACGTTCTTCTCAAGTGCGCACGGAACATTCTCCAGGATAGATCACATCTCGGGTCACAAATCAAGCCTCAGTAAATTTAAGAAAATTGAAATCATATCAAGCATCTTTTCTGACCACAACGCTATGAGATTAGAAATGAATTACAGGGAAAAAAACGTAAAAAGGACAAACACATGGAGGCTAAACAATACGTTACTAAATAACCAAGAGATCACTGAAGAAATCAAAGAGGAAATCAAAAAATACCTAGAGACAAATGACAATGAAAACACGACGACCCAAAACCTATGGGATGCAGCAAAAGCAGTTCTAAGAGGGAAGTTTATAGCTATACAAGCCTACCTAAAGAAACAAGAAAAATCTCAAGTAAACAATCTAACCTTACACCTAAAGAAACTAGAGAAAGAAGAACAAACAAAACCCAAAGTTAGCAGAAGGAAAGAAATCATAAAGATCAGAGCAGAAATAAATGAAATAGAAACAAAGAAAACAATAGCAAAGATCAATAAAACTAAAAGTTGGTTCTTTGAGAAGATAAACAAAATTGATAAGCCATTAGCCAGACTCATCAAGAAAAAGAGGGAGAGGACTCAAATCAATAAAATCAGAAATGAAAAAGGAGAAGTTACAAGAGACACCGCAGAAATACAAAGCATCCTAAGAGACTACTACAAGCAACTCTATGCCAATAAAATGGACAACCTGGAAGAAATGGACAAATTTTTAGAAAGGTATAACCGTCCAAGACTGAACCAGGAAGAAACAGAAAATATGAACAGACCAATCACAAGTAATGAAATTGAAACTGTGATTAAAAATCTTCCAACAAACAAAAGTCCAGGACCAGATGGCTTCACAGGTGAATTCTATCAAACATTTAGAGAAGAGCTAACACCTATCCTTCTCAAACTCTTCCAAAAAATTGCAGAGGAAGGAACACTCCTAAACTCATTCTATGAGGCCACCATCACCCTGATACCAAAACCAGACAAAGACACTACAAAAAAAGAAAATTACAGACCAATATCACTGATGAATATAGATGCAAAAATCCTCAACAAAATACTAGCAAACAGAATCCAACAACACATTAAAAGGATCATACACCACGATCAAGTGGGATTTATCCCAGGGATGCAAGGATTCTTCAATATATGCAAATCAATCAATGTGATACACCATATTAACAAATTGAAGAATAAAAACCATATGATCATCTCAATAGATGCAGAAAAAGCTTTTGACAAAATTCAACACCCATTTAGGATAAAAACTCTCCAGAAAGTGGGCATAGAGGGAACCTACCTCAACATAATAAAGGCCATATAGGACAAACCCACAGCAAACATCATTCTCAATGGTGAAAAACTGAAAGCATTTCCTCTAAGATCAGGAATGAGACAAGGATATCCACTCTCACCACTATTATTCAACATAGTTCTGGAAGTCCTAGCCACGGCAATCAGAGAAGAAAAAGAAATAAAAGGAATACAAATTGGAAAAGAAGAAGTAAAACTGTCACTGTTTGCGGATGACATGATACTATACATAGAGAATCCTAAAACTGCCACCAGAAAACTGCTAGAGCTAATTAATGAATATAGTAAAGTTGCAGGATACAAAATTAATGCACAGAAATCTCTTGCATTCCTATACACTAATGATGAAAAATCTGAAAGAGAAATTATGGAAACACTCCCATTTACCATTGCAACAAAAAGAATAAAATACCTAGGAATAAACCTACCTAGGGAGACAAAAGACCTGTATGCAGAAAACTATAAGACACTGATGAAAGAAATTAAAGATGATACCAACAGATGGAGAGATATACCATGTTCTTGGATTGGAAGAATCAACATTGTGAAAATGACTCTACTACCCAAAGCAATATACAGATTCAATGCAATCCCTATCAAATTACCAATGGCATTTTTTACAGAGCTAGAACAAATCATCTTAAAATTTGTATGGAGACACAAAAGACCCCGAATAGCCAAAGCAGTCTTGAGGGAAAAAAATGGAGCTGGAGGAATCAGACTCCCTGACTTCAGACTATACTACAAAGCTACAGTAATCAAGACAATATGGTACTGGCACAAAAACAGAAACATAGATCAATGGAACAAGATAGAAAGCCCAGAGATTAACCCATGCACCTATGGTCAACTAATCTATGACAAAGGAGGCAAAGATATACAATGGAGAAAAGACAGTCTCTTCAATAAGTGGTGCTGGGAAAACTGGACAGCTATATATAAAAGAATGAAATTAGATTACTCCCTAACACCATACACAAAAATAAACTCAAAATGGATTAGAGACCTAAATATAAGACTGGACACTATAAAACTCTTAGAGGAAAACATAGGAAGAACACTCTTTGACATAAATCACAGCAAGATCGTTTTTGACCCACCTCCTAGAGTAATGGAAATAAAAACAAAAATAAACAAATGGGACCTAATGAAACTTCAAAGCTTTTGCACAGCAAAGGAAACCATAAACAAGACGAAAAGACAACCCTCAGAATGGGAGAAAATATTTGCAAACGAATCAACGGACGAAGGATTAATCTACAAAATATATAAGCAGCTCATTCAGCTCAATATTAAAGAAACAAACACCCCAATCCAAAAATGGGCAGAAGACCTAAATAGACATTTCTCCAAAGAAGACATACAGACGGCCACGAAGCACATGAAAAGATGCTCAACATCACTAATTATTAGAGAAATGCAAATCAAAACTACAATGAGGTATCACCTCACTCCTGTTAGAATGGGCATCATCAGAAAATCTACAGTCAACAAATGCTGGAGAGGGTGTGGAGAAAAGGGAACCCTCTTGCACTGTTGGTGGGAATGTAAATTGATACAGCCACTATGGAGAACAATATGGAGGTTCCTTAAAAAACTAAAAATAGAATTACCATATGACCCAGCAATCCCACTACTGGGCATATACCCAGAGAAAACCGTAATTCAAAAAGACACATGCACCCGAATGTTCACTGCAGCACTATTTACAATAGCCAGGTCATGGAAGCAACCTAAATGCCCATCAATAGACGAATGGATAAAGAAGAAGTGGTACATATATACAATGGAATATTACTCAGCCATAAAAAGGAACGAAATTGAGTCATTTGTTGAGAAGTGGATGGATCTAGAGACTGTCATACAGAGTGAAGTAAGTCAGAAAGAGAAAAACAAATATCGTATATTAATGCCTGTATGTGGAACCTAGAAAAATGGTACAGATGAGCCGGTTTGCAGGGCAGAAGTTGAGACACAGATGTAGAGAATGGACATATGGACACCAAGGGGGGAAAACTGTGGTGGGGTGGGGATGGTGGTGTGCTGAATTGGGCGATTGGGATTTACATGTATACACTGATGTGTATAAAATTGATGCCTAATAAGAACCTGCAGTATAAAAAAACAAACAAAGAAAACAACTAAAAAAAAAAAAAACAAGTGATTGCTACATTGCAGAGACAAGATATGTAAACACATTCTTTTATTCCTTCTTTCAGTCCACTTAAAAAACAAAAGAAGATCTGTTTTGCACCATTCGGTATTCTAAGGACTAGAAAAACCAAGGACATCCTTCTTATTTCAGTTTTTGTTTCTTCTCCAAAAATATAATTCCCAATTCCATTGAGTTGGTTAATAAAATATGGCCCATTACCTCATGGAGCCATGCGGGAGAAATGGACATTGAAATGGAACCTCACCAATAAATATGCACCTAAGAAAACATTGGAAATCTCTATGCTCCTCGGATCTGGTTACAAAAATCTTCAACTCTAATCCCACAGTTGTAGGATTCCCTGTATCTCCCACAAATTTCTGAGTTCCTGGGATATGCTACCTTATTCTTCCCTCTACCTCTGTACTTCTATATTATCTTATCTGACTTGCTTCCATACCATGAAAAAATAGCCAGTTGTTTCATTGATTTCCTTAGCTATCTGATTTTACTGATGATTTTAGAAGTCATGAGGTAAAGTCACATCTTTTGCAAAATTGCTCGATCTACAGTAATTTACTCTCCCATATCCACTATCTGCTTCTTCCTCAGTTAGAGTATCCCAATTTTATTCAGAGTAGCAATGTCCTCTATTTCCCAGTTTCTCTTTAAGGTGTTTTTGGCAGGCAACCTCAAAAATGGTCCACCATGAACCCCATTTCCTGGTGTTCATACCCTATGTAATCTCCTGCCCTTGAGTGTGGGCTGGGGTTATTGACTTACTTGTAACTAACAGAATATGGCAGAAGTGATACGCTGTCATTTCTGAGATTAGGTTATAAATAACGGTAGCTTCTGTGTTGGGTGTTCTCCTACATTCTCTCGTGGATTGCTTGCTCTGGGGAAGCCAGCTCCCAAGTTGTATGGCAACCGCATGGTGAGGTCCATATGCATGAACTTGGAAGGGGACATTGGCAGGCCTGACAGCACCACATGAATGAACTTGGATGTCAGTCCTCCCAAGTTGAGCCTTGAGATGACTACAGCCCCAGTCAACACTTTGATTGCAGCCTTATGGGAGATCCTGAGCCAGACCCACCAGCCAAGCCATTCTCAAGTCCCTAACCTACAGAAATTTTGCAATAATAAATGTTTATTGTTTCAAGCTATTAATTTTGGGTGTAATTTGTTATGCAGCAGTGGATAATAATACAATGTTCAATTCAGTTGATTAAATATTGGTTGAACATATATAAGGAGTATGCTTCAAGTACTATTATTCAGTACATTGAGGGTAGAAAGAAGAATTGGAAATTGTCTGTGCCCTCAAAGAGCTTCTGATCTATGGAGTATAAATCAGGACTTTTGCATAAACAGAAAGTAGAAAGAAGAAAGTAGAAACAAGAAATCTTGTCAGCAGAATAGCCCACCCTTTTTTTCTCTTGTCTGTCTTTAGACTGTTTCATTTTGATTCCTATCAGTTTTATTAATGTGCTTAAACCAAATAGTGAGTTTTGTATGAAAACCTAAGGGCATTCTCTGTATGTATTGTCAACTAAGCAAGTATCTGGATTTCAGCACCATTGTAGTAAATAACTGGGACTAGAGTATCTTAATTTTTCCTGCTGGAATCAAGCTTACATTTGACAAGGTTGTTTTGTGCCAAACATAAGAAGCTTAGCCAGCAGAAGAAAATCTCGAGACAGCAGTAAGTTTCAAGTCTGAACTCAGCATTATAAGGTGCACCTTGGTTTCCTTTGTTTTATTGCTTACTATTAAATGTGTTAGATTTGAGATTAAACTGTTTCACCCAAAAGCACACAGGCTTGGACACAACCTTGCTAAAAAGCTGAACTCCGCAGCCTCATTTTTCATTCTGCCCTGAGACTCAGTGTTCCAGCCATAGGAGAGCCCTTGTATAGTCCTTAGTGCTCCAAGATTTCTCCTGACCTCCAGGCCTTAGAACACATGGTTTCATCTGGCTGGGATTCTCTTCTCCATTTACCTGTGCAAGGCCTACTCATTCTTTAGCATTTAGATATCACTTCTTCCAGGATGACACTTATAAGTGAATTCAGAGAATTCAACACTTTCCTTTTTCCCATAGAACCTTTTACATGATATTCAATTGTTTGCTTAAATATTAAGACCAGAGGTTGGACACCAGAGAGCCCATAGGCTATATAGGCTAAATCTGGTCCCCAGACATATTTTTGTAACAAAACAAAACAAAAACAAAAAACAGAACTGCTATTGAGTATTTTAGGAGCTTGGGATCACGAATGCTTCTACTCTGCCACTTCTCTTATTGTCTTATGAACGACCAGCTTCCCTAGTGTGCATGACTTGCCCTCGTCTGTAGAATTTATAACTGAGACTTGTGACCCTTTGAAAACAGGAATATGTTTTGTTCATTTTCACGCATCCATAGCATGTCCTAGTACTTAGCATATTGTATGCACTCTGCAAACAGTTGTTGAATGAATGAATGCTGAATTTAATTATTAATCGGTAAACAGTTATGCTCTAAACTCTTTGATTAGGGGAATGTCCTTTCTCTAGCTTTGATCTCTTCAAACTGTTTGCCAGCTTTGTTCTCCATAGGGAAAGCCAACACGCAGCAACGAAGACCCAATGCAGCCAAAAATAAATTAAATAAATAAAAATTTTTTTTAAAGTTACATAACTTGTAATTAATTTAATGCCATATATTTAGCACAATAGATGACTGCCAAAAAAACAAAAAGCTTTGTGTTCTGCTTAAATATCAACTTGTTAAGCATTTGATTTCCTCTGAAAGTCAGTCCCATTTTATTTCTATTTAAAAATAGAAATGGATTGTTTGTACTTTTTTCTGTGTGTGTGTGCGTGCACATAGTAGTTAATTTATAGACACAGGTGGCCCTCATGTTGTGGTGACCTATGTAATAAACCAAAATTTAAACCTGTGAATGCCTCAAGCTTACAAAATAAAAACACTAAGGACAACCAATCAAAAATAGCCTACGCTATAGCCAAACAAATAATTCCCTTTCTTTGCTTCCAGACTTCCTCTATATAAGTCTTTTCCCTGGCTCCTGTCTGAGGAGCACAACTTACCATTCCAGTTTGGCACTGCCAGATTCAAATTGTTTTTGCTCAAATAAACTCACCATTTTTTTTTTTTAATTATTTATTTATTTATTTATGGCTGTGTTTGGTCTTCGCCTCTGTGCGAGGGCTTTCTCCAGTTGCGGCGAGCGGGGGCCACTCTTCATCGCGGTGCGCGGGCCTCTCACTATTGTGGCCTCTCTTGTTGCGGAGCACAGGCTCCAGACGCGCAGGCTCAGTAGTTGTGGCTCACGGGCCTAGTTGCTCCGCGGCATGTGGGATCTTCCCAGCCCAGGGCTCGAACCCGTGTCCCCTGCATTGGCAGGCGGATTCTCAACCACTGCGCCACCAGGGAAGCCCCAACTCACCATTTTTAATATGCCTCAGTTTGTCTTTAACTTGATTCTTCTGAGGAGATGCTGTTTTGAGGCTGCTGCCCAAGCAAGTCCTGTTTTAATCCTTGGAGAAACAAGTTTGGATGTATTAGCTCGTGGTGGCAGTTTTCAGCCACTTTGTGAGGAAGTCTGCAGTTTATTACCATTAAGAAAGTTTTGAGGCTTAATGACACACTTTTTACAAAGTATAGCCAAACAAATGTTTTATTAATTAAACAATGATGCATTCATATATATTTATTGAGTACCTTCAATGTGAATGGGGAGTTTTAGCCAGGGTGTTGATAATTTTACATTTGTCCAAATCTTTGGGAAGGTAGGCACATGTAATCTTTATTCATTATTGATTTGGTTCTAATTAAAGGTGGAAACTGCTGAATCAAAGAGCAAAGAGAGGTGCTGTCTTTGCAAAGCTGATTCATAAACCCCAACTATGGACTCCTAGTACTCCTGCAATCGTGATTTAACCAATTCTTCTTAAAATGTATTTCATTTTTAATATTGCTAATTATTCTTTGCCTGCTTTGGTAAAAAAAAAAACAAACAGATTTGGGAATGATTGGATCATTGTTCTTGAGCACTGATATCAGAGAAATAGATTTTAAACTGTGTTTATGCTCATCTGGACACTTTTCTGATAAGAATCACAGGGTTTAGAATGGCATTTAAAGTCAGAAAGACATTCTTGATATTTATGAACCCTGTAACCTTGAGCAAGTAAATAATCCTCAAAAAGCCGTATTTATGGACAGGGATCATCGTATCTACCTCAAAGGGGTGAAATGAGGACAAATGAGAAAATACTCAGAAAGGCATCAAAATAGCTGTCACACATCGAGGTCTTAACTGTTACTAAAAAAGGACCACAATCTCTAGTCTAAACTCTTGGTGTCAAACGTTTCAAAATTCAGAACTTAGAGTTTAGAGAGATAATATTGAATACATCTTCCATATTATATAGCACGGACATATTAATAATTCCAATAATTTTTGAATCTTAAGACAGATTTTAAAAATACTACAATTGACTTACATCCTTTCAGGTCATGTCCTGCCACACAACGAGTGTAGGTCAGATCAGATTTTGCATTACCAAGTTACAATAATGTATTATTAAAAGACTGAGGATTTTAGAATGGAAGTTTATCATATATATTATAGGGGGTAGTATATTTTAAATGCCTAGCAAACATCTGGCTATCTCCAGGTGCATATTAAATGCTCATCCCTTCCTGACCTTTGCTCTTTTCCTTCCCCTAATATGTAGCCCATTTCTAGCTTCCCCAGTGACATGATGGGCTTCCATCCCTCAACCCTCAGTCTCCCTATAGCAAAGCTGTATGTTTCAGCACAAGTTCACACAGGGCATTGGACCTCCAAACAGCATTTACTCTATGAGATTTTTCCCTTTTCCTAAATATTCTCATCTTTCTCCCCTCATCTCCCATTTCCCTTTTCTGTGAATATTCTACTTCCTGACATGTTGTTATTTAAAGTGTCTCTGGCAATTATGTCAATGCATTGAGTCTAATTCACTAGGAATATTCTCTAACAAAAAGTTTTTCCAAATGCTGCCATCATTTTTATCCCTTTTCTGAGTTAATAATGATTGCGGAATCAGGTGAAGGTGGTTTTGGTGCAAATAACACACACACGTGTGTATATACATAAGTATGCATACATACAAATATATGTGTCCGTATATTGATATGCACACATATGTATATACTATATATATAGTATAGAGACATGTATATGTACATACACACATGCCCATATTTCTGCACTCAGGGATATAGACCAAAGGCAAGACTGAGATGTGTCTTTCTGACCTATATTCACTGGAAAGCCATGGATGTCTCAATGATTAGCCTGCAATTAGCCTGTGATTCAGGCAGGAGAAAAGCTACCTCTCAGGCCTTTAAAATCTCCTTCCTTGAAGGGCAACTCATAAAAAACACTCAGTGGATATTTAAAGCAGTTTAGGAATCATAATAGGCTCTATTCTGGGTCACTTTGCACACCCAAATTGTTTTTTGAGACTATTAACAATGTCTTGCTGAGCAATTTAATAAACACAATCAGTGGTAAAGCCTGTTACTTTTGTTTTACTGGTTTGAAAAATCGTTCTTGTATATATCTACTCATGGTTATAAGCCTGCCTACTTAACTAGGGAATCTTGAAGAACAACTTCTGCATGTATGATAAGGATCCTTTATTCATGGGTGACAGAGCCTATTTTGCAGTTTCTATTCACACCCAAATTGTTCTTGAGGAACAATTCAGGCATCATTTATGTGGGCCTCCCACACCCAGAATAGGTTAATAGCCAGTCTCACCTTCACTGGGCTATTCTTTGGATAGAGACCATCAAGGGAAATAGCTATTTCAGTGAGTGGCATATTAAAGTTCTAGCCCAGAGCTCTGTCTGGTTCCAATATATGTGATCGTGGCTCGGTGAGGGGGCTGCGTTGGTACCATCTCGAGGATGTACATACAAGGAATCTAGCCATAAAGCTGAAGCGTGAGAAAAGTGGGGCCTGGGATGATCCAAAAGAAGCTGAAAGAGAACGCTGTCTCTTCACTTAAACTCCTTCTTCTCTAAGCGCCTCTATTCACCAGACACCTATTTCCTGCTGGTTCTCCCATCTTAGTATCCACCAGCCTTTGTACTTTCCATTAGCTCTCTGGTCACTCTTATAAGTTTATTAGTTCAAGCCTGGAGTCTTGCCTCTGACCTACTTTTTCTGCCCTCCTTTTATTATTTCTCAATATCTGTGCTCATGAAATGTTATTTTAGAGTTAAGTGTTAAGGAAAGCTGTGCTTCTCCCCAAGGAGATGGTATTTTGAGGATAAGAATGATAAAACAAGCCATGTTTCCCTTTAAATTTTGGCTGCCTGGAAGCTCAGAGCCAAAGCTCAGGTTAATTAAGAGTCTAAAAACTTGCTTTAATTAAGTTTTCTGTTTTTTTAAATTCATCACTCAGCCCAAGTCTAGAGCTCACATTTTTACGAAATACTTTTCCCCTGGCCTTAATATCTTACTTTAGCTCATTTGTCCTGCCCCCATTTTTGACTCCAGTTGAAAAGAACCAGATTAATCATATTTTTTGTTCATATTGTTCTTACATTTTCTCTCTCTTTTTTTTTATTGCAAGTGATCCTGTAGTACAACAAATCCTTTGTGGAATGAGGCAAGGTATAAATAAATTATGAGTAAGTAAGCAATACCTTTGCAGCAGGAAGCAAAATGAATATAGAAGCAGGACCAAGAGGAAGGAGATCTAGATGACTCTGCATGACAAAGTAGGCTGGGGATGAGGTGGCATTTCCTGGGAAGCAGGGAAATAAAGAGATGTGAGGAGATGGAAAAGATAGAAAAGAATATAGCTACCAGGAATAAATTCGCTGTGTGGGCAATGTCCATCGGTCTGTAGGAACAGTGAAATCTTACATTCAGTGTAAGAGTTGTCTGCTTAAAGAATTCCCCTCTGCCACAGCAAACCTTTAGTAAATTCTGCTACCACAATAGCCTGGGATTAATAGTACATGGAGGAAAGATGGTTTCCACAGTGTGACTTGACAGGCAATTGAGATAGCATGGCAGGACCAGAAAGGAAGTTAGGATTGTTTAAAAACGATAAAGCAGGTGGTAATGGGGACTCATAAGGGAATAGTTAAGTCTCCCAGTATATGAGATAAGGTTTGAGGTATTTTTCTCTTCCCTTTCTCTGTTCTTTCCTATTTCTTTGCCTCTCACTTTGCTTTCACCTCTCTTCTTTTCCTCTTATCCTTCCTTCCCTTCTTCCCTCTCTTACTTATTACCTCCCTTCCTCTTAGAAAGTGTTTGACTTTCTTCTAGGTGTCAGAGAGTCTGCTAGGTATTCAACATATAAGAGTAAGGAAGAGGTGAATGGCTCTGACATCCTGGAGCTTACACGTTAGTAAAGACCATAAAATAAAACTTAAATTAAAAATAAAATGAGTAGAGTTTAGGATGAGTGCTATAATGAACATAATCAAGGTATATACAAAGAGTATAGAAGAGGGGTGGGGTGGAGTTGGAGTTATTTTTGTTAGGGAACATATTTCTTAAACCATATGAATTGGTAACTGAAGCCTTGAAAAGCTCCCTCAAAAGCTGGAGGAATTGGGGGCATCGAATCTCATTTCAGTATTTATTCTCATTATATGGTGTTAAAGTTGTGTATAGGAAGGAAAGCAGATGCATTTCTGATCGTGTATTTTCTACTTGGGGCTTCATTCCCTTATATTCCTATTTGACTATTCAAAATTTGATGCCTATTTGAATTTTCACAAAAATATTTTTTAAATCTTCAAAGCAGCCAATTGCCCATGTTTCAAATAAATCGATACTGTTCTCCTCATGCCACGTTAAGAAGTTTACGGAAATGAAGTAATCATATTATGGATTGCATTTATGGATTTTAGGTCTCTGGACTATCACTTTCCTTTAACCATGCTTTTCTTCAGCATATAAATCTAGGGTGTTTTCAATAAAATTTATTTCCACAAAATATTTTAATTTTTCCAAATTAGGGGTCTGAGCCTAATTTCTAATTTTATATTAGAAAACATTACATTAGTCCTGCCATGAGTAAGGCAAGTTTTGAAGGCAGTTTCTGGTCATTTTGGTGAACTAGCTAGCCTGTAAGTAACTTTCATTTCTCTAGTTACCTTCTTGACTTTCACACTCATGTTTATCATTACCAGAGAGACAAAAGAGGAAAAGGCTGGAATTCAAGGTTTAGTTTTAGACCATGCATCAGAGCATTACCATTTAGGGCTGTTTTTTTAAAAAATGATATAATCATAATAATTATAGTAATAACTCCTATTTTCATATCATTCAGGCATAAATTTATGTTATCCAAAGAACTTTGAAAGATTAGGATTACTGCCCCTCTTTATATGAAATGAGGAAACTGAGACTTAAGAAAAATGAAGTAAAAAAAAAAATTACAGCTAGCTTGTGTCAGTTAGAGGGAGGTTAATTAGAGATCAAAAAGAGGGAAGTTGAATTAGGTTGACTTTTTGACTCTGTAACTCCAAAATTTATTCTCTTAACTGCTATGCTATGGTACTGCTTTCTAGTCAAAGGCAACGATAGACTAATATACAAATAACTGAGATTCTTATGGGGGCTTCTGCAAGGTAGGTACACAGAAAATACTGAGTAAGGAAAAAGGGCTATCCCATAGTAATCTAATAACAAATAGGAAGATACATGTAAAAGCAGCTAGTAGATAGACTAGGTGTTTAGTCCCAGTTATCGTACCATTGAATCGTCGTGGCACCTTCTTGAAAGTAGCTGTTATTATCTTATTTTGTGGATTAGAAAATAAGGTTTAGAGAAGTTATGTGGCTTGACACTTAGCTGAGTGAGTGACCTTGCGTAGAGACTGGGTCTGTTCTATCCTTCTAAACTAGAGGAAAAACAACAACAACAACAAAACAACCTCTTATGGAGTTACTATTACCTTCTGTGAGGATCAGAGTTAACTCGTGTGAAAAGACTATTAGAATAACTAGGGAACAGAAGGTGCTTACAATTCTTGTTATTTATTATTATCATCACCATCACCTACAGTTTTCCTCTTTCCTCTTCATCATCTAAAGGCCTCCTAACAATGTGGCCCTTGTTTCTCTCCAACAGTGAATTGTCACCCACTGCTGAATAAAACTTCTCTTTAAAGGACAGAAAACATTACTACAACTGGTGAAGACTATTAGAAGACAACCTATAGATATATGAGAAAAGTGGCATCCAGTAGGTTAGGAAAATGTGGTGGCCATAAAAATGCCCCTCTCTGATCTCCAACTGCAGGGAGCAAACTTGACTAATGGCCTCAATGGCTGCTCTCTTTGCGTGCAGAAGCTGTGCTTCCCAGTGCCTGAGCCTGGCAGAGATTCTAAGACAGGCTGGCTACTGGGAGACATGGGACTCCTCTGATTGACAGCCTTGGCTCCAGGACTCATTACTGGATTTAGGAAAACTGTATGAGAACAGCACTGCAGTCTAAGTCTTTTCTCGCAATTCTTCCCTTCCCTTTTTATTCCATTGCTTTGGGGTCTGATGGTGTACCCAGTCTCCCCCTCCCTCTTTTTCTCTCACAGGACTTTTTCCTAATAAATCTCTTGTGATCGAATCCCCTGCTGGCATCTGCTTCTAACAAAAACAAAACAGAGAGAAAACAAAAACCTGGGCTTTTTAGAAATTTCTCAACATCTGGATCTCCAGCTCCAGTTAATACATCTTTGAACAATTCACTTATTCTTGGGTCTCTATTTCTTCACCAGACTGGAAAAAGACAGGGTTGCAGTAGATGATTCTCTTAATTGCTTTCATTTTATGATTCTAGAGCTATCAAATGCTGTCTAAAATATGGATTAACACAATTGTTTCTTATAGTTCGGTACTAGATCATAGTGGTGTTAAATGGTTGCTCCATGTGTAAATTATTCTTTGATCTAAGAAAAAATATTGTTTTATCAAAGAGTAAATATTGCTTTGATTTTTGGCTCATGGATACCAACATATTGCAACATAACAACAACAACAACAAAAAGTATCTTTGAAGATTTGCCATCATTAACACTTCTGATCCAGAACTGCTTATGTAATTTTAGAGTAAAGCATGAAATGTCTTCCTAATTGGCTTTTTTCCCCAAATTAAAAGTACTTTAATTAAACAGAATCGCATATCCATTATCACCATCAAAAGCTGACTTAAAATTTAGCTGTTCTCTTCTTTCAGTTTTCAACTAGTGGTAATAGTGGCAAAGTTTTAAATCGAATCATGATTTTTAAAAAAACCCACAGTCCTACTCCAAGGGAGATTGCTCCTTCCTAAGTCAAAACTTGATTCTTTAAAGGCACAATAGTTGTGTCATTCACCTAAATGACAAATAGATCAAATATAGGATTTTTAATATTGAAAGGAAAGGTTATGGTATAACGAACCAGTAGTTATTGCTTTTCCTTAATTAAAAGGCGAACACTGATAATCCATCTTTATCAATGGAATGGAACGTGAGCCTGAGAACCTGCTAGATTTAATGCAAAATAGAGTGTTGAGATTTTCCAAAATCTCTTCCACATTACCTCAGTGTAGGACTATTTTTTTATAATCTTGTTCTAAGGCTATGATCAATGAGAACTTTAAGAAGGATTTAGTGGTGATGATAGGATTTTATTCTCTTGCAAGATGCCACACTGGGGGAAAATGCATTAATGGAAAATAATTTTTGAGTTATTTGATAAAATTTTACAGTGCACGTTTAAGACCTTTATTTCAAAAGGCTTTAAAAAGCCAATTTTCGTGGTAATAGTCTTGATGCAATGGCATGTTCAACCTTGGTATACAAGAACTGAAGCAGTGATCATTCCAGACGCTGAGGTGTTCCAAATTAAAATGCAGTGAAATTGTGCGTAGGCAAAGTTCGTTAATAACATTTATTTAATTCCATCTTAGCTGTGAGATTTACATTCAAATTTGACTAAGATAATTTACCTTTTAAACATTTTCATCACATTTGTGGAGTTGGACAAATTTGAGTTCTATTCAAATGAACCTAAGGAGGAAACAGGTGTATCATTAGTGTTCTCAGAAATCAGGTCCAGGAGCGAAACCATGCCTGCTGTCTGGTAGGAGTAACCTGCCTAAACTCAATTTGTGACCAGATTAACCATCACTTCAGTTAGAAAGAAACCAATTGCAAAAATATTAGCCATCTTTCCCTAGGAAAGTCAAATCATGAAACAGGGACATGGTGCCAACAACATTATTTCAGGGAATTCATACAATTCCTCAACTGCAGGGTGAAAGCTGAAATATTTAGTACTGTTGTACCAACTCAGTCTCGTTTGGCAGGTTGCACTTAGATTTCAGCAATTATGGTGAACGTTTAAAAATTTAATAAAGCATAATGTGGTTGGCCAAGGTTCTGTCATTTTCATTTTTAAATCCGTTTGTAAAGTACACTAAACATTCTGCTTCTCAGTGGGTAGAAGAGCTGGACTTACAAAATGACTATGAGAAGGGTTTCATTTCAACCAGAATGTTCTTCTTTGCTTATGTACTTCTTACATACACCATAGTACCTATGTTTAGTTCTCTCTCTCTCTCAAAAAAGAAAAAAAAATACATTTTTGGTTTCATATATAATGTGTGTGTGTGTTTGTGAATCCTTTACAAAATCCAGAAAGATCTTACTTGTGTTCAAATACTTGAACTCATCATTACTGAGCAGATTCTTCATTTGGAAAGCATCTTTCCTTCCTGATACCAGCTGCATTTTAATTCTAATCAAAATGTTTTACCAATAAAATAATTTATAGATTAGAAAGGGAAGACTCCCGTGTTCTTATTTACTTGCACTTCCAATTGGACATTTTAAGTCTTAGTTATCATTTATTCACTGAAAAAAATGATTTTGCTTTTGAAGGTAGTCTGGCAGTATCCCTGCCAGCTCTCAGCTTTGGTTACTAATATGGTTTCAAATGTATCTTCTCATTTCTTTATCCTCTCCATTTCTTTGCCTTATTCTTGTCACATTTTCTTGCTTGCTTGCTTTGTTTTTGACTTTTTCCCAGTACTGCCAATTTTCAGGCCAAAGTCCTTCACCTCCCACACTTTCTTTCCTTCAGCTATTTTTGGTGAAAACCTGGGCTTTTCCTGCTCTCCACCCTAGGAATTTTTTAAAATTTATTTTATGGCTAAAAAGGCACTGCTTTTCTCATTATTGTAGAATATCAGTATGTTACAAATTCAATTAATTATCTATTCCCATGCTGTGCTCATTCAAGAAAGCAAAAAACTACTCTCAAATCACTTCTTGTTTTTACTATTACTAGTGGTCTTGGTAGCAATACATTTGGAGAATAAACAGCAAATCCTAGGAGTTTGCTGAACAGTATACAGACATAATTGCATTTAATGAAAGCAATAACGCCACGTGATTAAACAAGCCAGTAACCTAGAATTCTCTTTAGACTAAAGATTACAAATTGGCCATTGATTGGCTATACTCGATATACAGTTTTGTTTTCTTTAGCCACAGATTTTTTTGAAAACTGAATGATTAGAAGAGTTGAAAACAATACAAAAATGTTATTTTTGGTGGAAAAATTAGTAGATTTGGCAACATTTGGCCCAGATTTTTATATGACTTCAACTGGCAAGTGTCTGCCCTCTTTAAGAAGAGTCTACTCTCCCTTTTGTCTCTACCATTCTTTTGTTTTTGTTTTTTTTTTCCATTGTACTGAATTTTTGCTTTATTTTCTTTGGAATCCATGCAGGGTACAATGGATGAAATGATAATTGCTAACCCCCATCTCTGGTCAAAATAAGCAAAACTTTGAATTAGACTTGGGGTTCTCCAAGATACATTAGCAAAGGGCTTTTTATCCTGTGACTTGAATTCCATTGTCTTTCCTGTGACTAGCTGAATACTCTTTTTTTAAAAAATTGAAGTATAGTTGATTTACAATACAATGTTGTATTAATTTCTGTTGTATAACAAAGTGATTCAGTTATATATATATATATATATATATATATATATATATATATACTTTCTTTTTTTAACATTCTCTTCCATTATGGTTTATCATAGGATATTGAATATAGTTCTCTGTGTGATACAGTAGGACCTTGTTGTTTATCCATTCTATATATAAAAGCTCACGTCTGCTAATAACAAAATCCGAATCCATCCCTTCCCGACCCCTTCCCCCTTGGCAACTACTAGTCTGTACTCTATGTCCCTGATTCTGTTTCTATTTTGTAGATAGGTTCATTCGTGTCATATTTTACATAAAAGTGATAGCATGTGGTATTTGTCTTTCTCTTTCTGACTTACTTCTCTTAGTATGATAATCTCTAGTTGCATCTGTCTCTACCATTCTTTGTGATTTTATACCTCTTGTTTTCCACTCATGCATATGTCCTGTTCAGTAAGCATTTGAAGTTTTGAAGTCTGTTCAGTCCCTTTATGTTATTCATTACGTCTACTTGACCAGCAAGTTCTGGCAGTTTTATCCACTGACTTAGGGCTTGGCAAACTTTTTCTTTAATCCAGAGAGCAAATGTTTTAGGCTTTGCAGACCCTAAGTTGTTGTCACAACTTCTCAGCTCTGCTATTGTAGTCCCAGTGCAGCCATAGACAGGGTGTAAACAATTGGGAATGACTGTGTTCTGATATAGCTTTATTTATGAAAATAGGCAGCAAGCTGGATTTGGTCCACAAGTTGTAGTTTGCTTAATCTTGCTCTAGATAAACATGTGCCAAGGTGTTTTATCCAGAACATTGTATCTGTGAAATGCTATATTTAAAAAAAAAAAGATCCTTTAGAAAATGAAATATACACCTATCAGATATTTAAATTAACTGAAAAAAAATGGTACTATTGAGAAGCATTCACCTTTGTTTACTTATAGTATTCCCAATCATACTGAACTACAAAATCTTTATTTTAAAACTTAAAAGTCTTTATTCCCGTCCTGCCCCCAGGTTCTTCATGACCTTTTTTTTTTTTTTTTTAGATTCTATATATATGTGTTAGCAGACTCAGACCTACTAGAGAATGGACTTGAGGACACGGGGAGGGGGAAGGGTTAGCTGCGACAAAGTGAGAGAGTGGCATGGACATATATACACTACCAAATGAATGTAAAATAGATAGCTAGTGGGAAGCAGCCGCATAGCACAGGGAGATCAGCTCGGTGCTTTGTGACCACCTAGTGGTGTGGGGTAGGGAGGGTGGGAGGCAGACACAAGAGGGAGGATATATGGGGATATATTTATACATATAGCTGATTCACTCTGTTATAAAGCAGAAACTAACACACCATTGTAAACCAATTATACTCCAAAAAAGATGTTTAAAAAAAAAAAAACTTAATAAGTCTTAATATCTCAAAGCACTTGAACTGTGTTTCCAATGGAAGTCTTAAATCCATCATCACTTCTCCTCCTTCACTGCTACTGATCTGGTTCAGTTCCTTGATTCTCCTTTCTCTTCCATTTTATTTTATTTCATTACATTTTATCTTAAAAAAATTAATGCATGCATGTGAGGAAAAAAATTGAAAAGTAACAAAAGATATCTAATAAAAATCAGATCCCTTCCACCCTAGAGCCCTAATTCCTATCTCAGAGTCAAAGTTAGCTTTCTGTGTGTCCTCCTGCTATGTTCTATACATGTACGAGTGCAATGTGAGTGTGTGTGTGTGCATTCTTTTCATCTTTTCTTTCACACAGTCTGAGAATCCTAAAAAGAAAAAGTCTAGGTATCGTTCAATGTTGTTCTATTATCTAAAGTCAGAATCAGAACACTTAATAGAGAAAATACACATTAAGCCTGTCATGAGCTGATAATTTCCTTCAGACCTGTTTCCCACCACTTCTCCTTTTAAGATCTCTTATGTTCTGTGCTCCTCAGTTTTTCTATCTATGAGATGGAAGGGAGAGAGGAAATAATAATGCTGTATCATAGACATTTTATGATGATTAACAGGGTAATGTCTGTAAAATATTAAAAGCATAAATAAGTATTCCATGGTAGCTGGGGAACAGTGGTGGGAGGAGTCGTGGCTGTATGTAGAGTTTGAGAGCCGTTGTACAACTGAGGCGTTACCAAAAAGGATGTGGGGCTTCATGGCATTTTCAAGTTTAAAATTATTTTAAGTATATAATTCCATTTAATCCTCGTTTCTACATTCACCAACTATTTATTCAAATATTTATTCACAGTAACTGGGACATAGTAAGAACTCAAATGTTAGATAATATTAATAGGGTCATCAATTTCAAGGAACTTATATTCTAGAATAGGAAATTGTTGGTATATCAACAGTACATAAAGTTAGTGATTGCATATTATGGAGAGGGATCTGCAGGTAATAAAGAAGGTGATATGGTACAGGTTAAAGAGTGGTTTGCTACTGAATTTAGATAGCTAGGCTGCTGCAGCTGTACTCCAAGTGAGTACCATTATCCTAAAATATAAAACGCTGGCTCTGGGCTTGGGCAACCAAGGTGGCCCTGTTTAACCTTAAGGGCCTTAGGAATATTTGTAGAACCTACTTTAGCCTGAACCCAGGGGAAACGATCGTCAGAATTCTTACAGAATTTATTTATTTCCCTTAAGACTTGAGGAGCTTAGTAAATAAAAAGATAGGCTTGCACCATAGAATGTTGGTGAAAAGATAAAATGTAGCAATAGAACAATACAACAGAAAAAGGACCTGGGGCTGACTTCTTGGTTAAGTGCAATAGTACAAATGGAAAAAGTAACTTGTCCAATGCTTTCTTCAATATTTCTTAACAGAATTTTGGGGACAGAAAGAGAGAAGATGCAACCACAGGTTGAGAGGTGGGCTCATCCACTTTTGATGAGCTATATATATGTGAGGAACAAGTATGTAGTCAAATGGTTGTCAGAACTTATTAGGAAGAAGATGAGAGTTGTGTAATCAATTTTAGTCACCTTTTTTCCATAGACAAAGAGAAGTTATTGTATCATTTGGCCCATCTTCTAATAACCCACAGCATTAACTAAAGTGAGAAATACTTATTGTGCAGCTCTCATATTATAAGCATTGCCTAAATTATAGGTACTTTATATACCTTATTTTGTTAATCCACATAACAAACACAGGCAGTAAACATTAATACCCCTGATGCCAGTGAATTTAAGGTTCTTTCTTTGTCACGAAAGAATTCAGAGACAGAGTGATAGGTAAGAAGTGGATTTACTTAGAGAGAAACACGCTCCACAGGCAGAGCTTGGGCCATCTCGGAAGACAAGAGGCAAGAGGCCTCGAAATATGGCATGGTGAGTTTTTATGGGCTGGATAATTTCATAGGCTGAGTGGGAGGATTATTCCAACTATTTTGGGGAAGGGGCAGGGATTTCCAGGAATTGGGCCACCGCCCACTTTTTGAACTTTTATGGTTGGCCTCAAAACTGTCATGGCACTGGTGGGTGTGTCAGTTAGCAGATGCTAATGTATTACAATGAGCGTATAATGAGGCTCAAGGTCTACTGGAAGTCGAATCTTCTGCCATCTTGGACCTAGTTGGTTCTCACTAGTTTTCGTCATGTGCCATGGCTATATCATTCTTTTAAAGGTTGTGCCCTGCCCCCTTCCCTCCTGTTTCACCTCAACTTTACAGATGAAGAAATGCCAGCTAAGACTCTGGGAGAAATAGGAAATAAATTTAGGGGAACCTGTATTTCAGACAAGATGTATATGTTTTTCCGCACACCTCAGTTCCTTATATAGACCAGGTTCTTATCATATACTGATGGAAATTAATATGCTTGCCTATCAAATCAGTACCAGGAAAGCTGGTTATGTTCTTTGCCTATATAACCTAATTTATAGCTAAAATAAGGTTGAATCTATTTGAAATCTACTCACTGTATCTATCTGAACATGTAGCTCAAAACTCTGAAGCTTTCCTGCCTCATCTGAGGCCCAGACCCCAATCTTGTACATAGTGACCAGAGGACAGGCTGCAGGTGGTGGATATGGGTAGGGGCCAGGAGGAATAGGGTTTTGAGCATGCCATGATCTTCCGTGATGAAAGCATTTTTAGCTATGGAGAGAGTCATCAATGAGCAGGGTCAGCAGGTGATCACATAATCTTGATCAGAATGCCAAGTGTTTAAAAGTCAGAGACCTCTGTGTGTGTGTGTGTGTGTGAGAGAGAGAGAGAGAGTATACGCATGCCTGTGTATGAGATACTCTGAAGTCTTAATCTGAGTGAAAAAATATCATTACTTTTTTCCTATGTGTTTTTTGTTGTTGTTGTTGTTGTTGTTTTTCTTTCAGTCTGAAATACTTTGCTGTTTCCCTTGCCTGGTAACGCCTTTAAATTCAACTTCTTCCAGGAAGCCTTCCTTGACCCCACTTATAATCCTTTCTTCTTTGCTTTGTGCGTTCCTCTCTTGGTGTGCTTACCATACCATGCTGAATGTTATTTATTCATCTGCTTGTCTCTCTTGACTCTAAAGGTACTTCAGGGCAAGGTCACTGCCTTATTAATCTCTCTGTCCCCTGTACCAATCTCTATAGGTATAGCATGAACACTATTTGACTTGAAACGAATTAAGCAAATGGTAAATGAATACTTGCAATTTTACCCTATGAAGGCAAAATGGGGTTAATTAGCTGAAGATTCTAGAGACACACTGGTTGAAAAATCAACTTCCATTTTCCCTCCCAAATTCAGTTTTTCTCTCTTCCTCTGAATTCCTGGTTTGTGATGAAAGATGTAAAGCTGTTGGGGTTTTATGAATCTTGCCACTAGCCTACACAGCCTTTCAAATATGATTCAATTTCATGCAGAGACTCAGAGCAACTTGGCAGTTAACAGCTAATGGCTTTTAAGGATTTAAGTCACCCCTAAACATTATTCCAATAAGTTTTTGTGGTTTAATTACCTTAAAACATTAAGTAGTCAAAGAGCCCATCAATACAGATGCATTTAGAGGTATCAAATATGCACTGCTCACAAATACCACTTCGAAGGTGTCTAACACAGCATCTTATTTTGCCAAAAAAGCATGTAGAAAATAGTTTGAGTTTACCTATTTGAGCCTAATGATGTGTGGCCACCAGTAAACTGGGAGAAATGTGAATTCAAACTCATTCTCTAAACAGCAAGGAAGACCTTTACAAAGCAAGGGGCAGAGCAATTTCTGCCCTATCCTGTTCTCCCCCATACTATGTCAACTTTAAGAGGTGGCCTTAGTGATTAAGATCCCTGGCTCTGGATTCCAATAGCTCTGGGTTCAAATCTCACCTCTGCAATTTGTAGGGAGGTTAAGTAACAGGATGATAAGTCTCAGGGAGAATAATAATAATTATTCAGTTTAGTTTTTGTGATGATTTCATGAAATGATACATGTAGAATTTTTTTTTTAATAAATTTATTTTATTTATTTATTTTTGGCTGCGTTGGGTCTTCGTTGCTGCACGCGGGCTTCCTCTGGTTGCTGAGAGTGGGGGCTACTCTTCATTGCAGTGCACGGACTTTTCATTTCTCCTTGCGGTGGCTTCTCTTGTTGCGGAGCATGGGCTCTAAGCGCCACTGGCACGTGGGCTCAGTAGTTGTGGCTTGTGGGCTTTCGAGCACAGGCTCAGTAGTTGTGGGACGCGGGCTTAGTTGCTCTGAGGCATGTGGGATCTTCCTGGACCAGGGCTCGAACCTGTGTCCCCTGCATTGGCAGGCGGATTCTTAACCACTGTACCGCCAGGGAAGCCTTAGAAATGTTAATAATAACAGCTAATATGTGTTAGGCATTCTTTTATTTTAAAAAAGGCTATTCTTGTGATTTTGGAGGAGAGAAATAAAATGAGCTTGCAGGGTCAGTATCCTATTTAAAGGCTATAAAAATGGGCCTTAATATCTCCATTGTGATTTTCCTTATTTGTACTGCAATTAAGCAAACCAAAGTTTGTCACTTATTTTATGCACTGTTTCAGATTTTTTTTTTTCTTTCTATAAAACTCATTTCTATCCTTGGGCTCACTGTAACTTCATTACTCTTTTCAAGTCAAATCACATCCCGACCTCAACAATTCAAATTGGCCTAGGATCCCTCACTAACAAAATGTTAATATTTATGAGTAACTCACTTTGCCTTCAGAGCTAGGGAGAGAAACCTTCAGGGAGACAGAAATGAGTTATTGACCCACTATAGAATGTATCATTTGGAAAGAGCTGCTTTGTAGGGAGAGATGATTCAAATGCACAGTTTCAAGGGGCAATGCAATCTAGTTTACTGATCTCTCATTATACGAAGGTGAGGCCTTGGTGAACGCTGACTGCTTATTGGCATCTTCAGCCCACAGAAGAATCCAGATAATGGGTGCCGGTTTTATTCTCATAATTGAGCATTCAAATATTTGCATTCCTTTCATTAGGCCATCATTTTAAAAATTAAGAGCAGCAAAAAAGGTAAAGGCAATTATTTAACCTGTGATCATGGACACCATATGTTAGATAATATTTATTTTTAACTTGAAAGTCTCTAAGTAGTTTAAGTGAGCATCTCATGACCTCTGAAATCACTAATCCCCCTTCCTGAGTCACATCTCCCTAGGCCACCTCTGAGCACGTTTCTTCCTTTTTCATATTCCATTTTGCTCCCATGCCAGGCAAGCTGGTGTCTCCCCTCTGAGAGAACTCAGTTTTGAGACTGCATCTAAAATCCGTTGGTCAGTTTTTTTGTTTATTTTTTTTAATTTTTTAATTTAGTTTTATTTATTTTTTTATACAGCAGGTTCTTATTAGTCATCAGTTTTATACACATCAGTGTATACATGTCAGTCCCAATCGCCCAATTCATCACACCACCATCCCCACCACCCCGCGGCTTTCCCCCCTTGGTGACCATACGTTTGTTCTCTACGTCTGTGTCTCAACTTCTGCCCCGCAAACTGGCTCATCTGTACCGTTTTTCTAGGTTCCACATACATGCGTTAATATACAATATTTGTTTTTCTCTTTCTGACTTACTTCACTCTGTATGACAGTCTCTAGATCCATCCACGTCTCAACAAATGACCCAATTTCGTTCCTTTTTATGGCTGAGTAATATTCCATTGTATATATGTGCCACATCTTCTTTATCCATTTGTCTGTCGATGGGCATTTAGGTTACTTCCATGACCTGGCTATTGTAAATAGTGCTGCAATGAACATTGGGATGCATGTGTCTTTTTGAATTATGGTTTTCTCTGGGTATATGCCCAGTAGTGGGATTGCTGGATCATATGGTAATTCTATTTTTCGTTTTTTAAGGAACCTCCATACTGTTCTCCATAGTGGCTGTATCAATTTACATTCCCACCAACAGTGCAAGAGGGTTCCCTTTTCTCCACACCCTCTCCAGCATTTGTTGTTTGTAGATTTTCTGATGATGCCCATTTTAACTGGTGTGAGGTGATACCTCATTGAAGTTTTGATTTGCATTTCTCTAACAATTAGTGATGTTGAGCATCTTTTCATGTGCTTCTTGGCCATCTGTATGTCTTCTTTGGAGAAATGTCTATTTAGGTCTTCTGCCCATTTTTGGGTTGGGTTGTTTGTTTCTTTAATATTGAGCTACATGAGCTGTTTATATATTTTGGAGATTAATCCTTTGTCCATTGATTCATTTGCAAATATTTTCTCCCATTCTGAGAGTTGTCTTTTCGTCTTGTTTATGGTTTCCTTTGCTGTGCAAAAGCTTTGAAGTTTCATTAGGTCCCACTTGTTTATTTTTGTTTTTATTTCCATTACTCTAGGAGGTGGATCAAAAAAGATCTTGCTGTGATTTATGTCAAAGAGTGTTCTTCCTATGTTTTCCTCTAAGAGTTTTATAGTGTCTGGTCTTACATTTAGGTCTCTAATACATTTTGAGTTTATTTTTGTGTATGGTGTTAGGGAGTGTTCTAATTTCATTCTTGGTCAGTTTTGATCTAAGGCATGTGAAAGTGTTTCTGCCCATTAGCTGGCTAGAAGAAAAGGTCGCTTCTTTTGTGTTGGTCTGTTTTTTACATTAAGGAGATAACAGGGAATTTGGAATAGCTAGTAGAAGGCTATATCTTAACATCTGTTAGTTGAATCTGGGCAAGCCAGTTCCCTCAAATTGGCGTATAACCCCCTTGAGGGGGGAAAACAGGTACTAGCTCAGAAGTTTCAATTAGATTATCATAGGGGGTGTTAGCTGATACTAAGCTGTGGGAAAGGGTAAGTTAACAAAGGAAAGAATACATATAAACTTTTCTGCTTTTTTATCTTAGCCCTAGTTAGGTCAACCATGGTATTGTTCCCATCACTCAGTGCCCTGAAACAAGAAAAATAATCATAAATACAAACAACTTCAGTTTCTAGTATCCAAATGTATCTAGATGGTCTTCTAAGTTTGGGGGAAGGGAAAGCTGCATGTGAGAAACACAAGATTGCTATGAGGACTGTAGGAGAGGGAAACTTTTCCTTTCTTCTCTTCGAGGTTCTTTGACTGATCTAATAATTAAGTTGACATAAGTCAGATTAACAGGAGCAAAACAAATGCAATTTCCTGTGTACGGGAACTCATACAAATAATGAGACTTAAAGTAGTGACCAAAGCAGGCAGCTTTTATATAAAGCTTTTAGACGAATAAATAATAAAAATTCATGAAGAACTGACTTGGGCTTGGGGGAGCTAGTTAGTGAAGACATCACAAGGTTTGTTTTTCTGGGCTTCTTGGCCCTGAATTTCCTGGCTCTGGTGATGAGGATGCCCCTCTACCTCCTGGAACATGGAGGGTACCTTTCCCAAGGGAGATCTTTAACAATCATTTATTTTACTTTTTTTTCTACAATTTTTAAAGGTTACACACCATTTACAGTTACTACACAATATTGGCTCTTTTCCCTGTGTTGTGCAATGCGTGGGAGATTTATGTCTTGCTTTCGGGGGACAAAGAAGGGTCAGAGTATCCTTCTTGCACCTGCTGTTTCTTAAGTAACTTTGATTCACAATAATCTCTATGCTAATGCAGCATCTTTTGGGGTGGCGTATTCTGCTCCCCTTCAGGACCAATGAAGTAAATCACATAAAATGCACGTGTTAAGTTATGTTGCACAATATACATCTAAGGTGCCATTAGATGAACAGAATAATGATTAACTGTGAATCACCAAAGTATATATTAGCTCTTAATTGCCCTAATAATAATGATAGTAGAAAGCACTAGGATAATTATAAACCTGTCTGGATTGTGGTGTAGTTGGATAAGCACAGGTTTGGAGTCAGACAGACCTAAATGAACTCCAGGCTTTCGTTTTCATAGCTTCATGACATTGGACAATGCATTCTGCCTCTGTGAAATGTGGATGATAATTTCCATTTCCAGGTTTATTTAATGGGTTAGAGATAATGTATCTAAAGCATCTAGCATTGTGCCTGACGTAGATGTTCAATATTCAGCAGCACCAGTGGCAGCAGCAACTGTTGTTATTATAGTCCTTGCTCCAAGAAATTTCCATCATAAAAAGAGAGAATGAGTTCCTTTAGAAGTAAAACAGTCAGTGCACCCCCCGAAGGGGCCCGAGGCAAGGGTGGCAGTGAAGCAGAGGTAGTAGATGGTCTTAGGTCTGGGTTCTGGCTGGAGAAGTGAGGTCTGGCATATTCTTCTGATGAGACCTGCAGACAGACACTTGTTCTCCTGGGTCATTGGGGTTCTCTTTTTTATAGAACACCCAGAAAAGGCATTTCCACTCAGAGGCACCTTGTTTCATGCAAACACACCATTAAACTCACTTTAAAGCTGATATTCTTCACCTGCATCACTGGCTTCTACTACTAGAGGAACAGGAATCAAGTTTCCCCTTTTGGTTTTATCAGAGAAGAAAACCACTGAGCAATTCCTTAAACCCCTGGCCTAAGGTCGTCACTGAGCTGGCTCTAAGTTTTTAGAGGTAAGTTGCTAAATTGCTCTGTTGCTCTAAGTATCAGTTCCCTCATCAGTAAAACAGTGCAAATAATAAAATATGATATACAGGAATACTCTGTGACATTTCATCCTATCCTCACAACAAGTGCCTAACACAGGTCCTTTTAGATGAGGCGTTTCTGCCTGTGCTCTAATCTCTGCTAGGACGATCTCATCCACCACCCGGTAAAACTAAGATGGTCTTGCCTCCATTTTCACTATGTTCTGTACCATGGTCATCAAGTAAAGTCAAGCCCTCTTCCCTCCCCCTTAATACTAAATAATAGGCTAGTACACGGATACCACTGTCAGTAGGTATTGTCAATAACCATGCTCTAAACTCATTAAGAAGGGGTTAAATCATTTCATCCAAAACGAAATCACATACCTCCTTCTTTTCCTTCTCTTTCTCTTTCTTCTTCATCTGTGAATGTCTGTGTCCCCTCAAAACTCGTATGTTGAAATCCTCATCTCCAAGCTGATGATATTTGGAGGTGGGGCCTTTGAGAGGTAATTGGGTTATGAAGGTGGGAGCCCTCATGACCGGGATTAGTGCTCTTATAAAAGAGGTCCCACAGAGTTCTCTATCCCCTTCCATCACGTGAGGGCACAAAGAGAAGTTGGCAGTCTACCACCCAGAAGAGGGCCTTGTCAGAACCTGACCATGGTGGCACCCTGATCTCAGACTTACAGCCTCCAAAACAGTGAGAAGTAAATTTCTGTTGTTTATAAACCACTCAGTCTATAGTATTTTGTTACAGAAGCCCTAGCAGACCAAGACAGCCATCATTGGGCTTTGCTGCATACATTATCTCATTTAATCCCTCAAACAACTTTACAAGGTAAGTTTTATTATTATCCCCATTTTATAGATGAAGTAGCTGAAGGCCTATTTTGGTGAATAATCTGCCCCACGTTTTAGAGGTAATACAGGAGAGGCTGGAGTTTGAACCACATTTTCTGGTTGCAATGTCCATTTACAATTCTTTGTACATTATTTTCATCTAAGATCATGACACTGAAGCTAAGTGGCTTATAATCATTAGGACATTTGTATACCACATACCTTAGTTATTGGTTGGTCATCATTCCAGCGTGACGATGATGAGGCTATTTGTTCATTTTTCCCTATGAAAGGTCTTTATCTTGGAGAAAATTCCCGATTCTATTCTTATTAGAATCAGCAGTGTAGCAACTGTAAACACATCTTCTTGTGTCTGTAGATAATATGTTCCTGAATTGTTTTAATTTATAGTAGGACTGGAGGAATATTATGCACATCAGTCTTATAAATAATGTGACACAAATAACAGCTACATTTAGCGGCGAACAATTATTTTCTTCCAAAGTAAAATCATTCATTTTTTTAGAGTGAATTGGAAATTGGCATACAGCATTGTCTCCTTACATAATTTGGGTGAGGTTTACTCAATTGTCTGAATTTTTACTACCTGAAAATAATCAGTTTTTCTTTGCGAATTTTCAAGATCTACTGACCCTTTTTATTTTTGCCTGGGGTAAGGAGCAAAATTGTGTTTATGGTAATAGTGATATTAGTACCTATTTTGATGTTATTAATATAGGGTTGCTACAGAGTTGACAGAATAAATCTACAGTGTAGGGTGGTTATATGAATGGATAAAAGGATGAAAGAATAAATTCATGAAAGGATAAATGGACGAAAGAATAAACAATTATAACAAGGTTAGAGTAAGGGACTCAATATTTATTGAATGTTCATTACGCACCAAATAATTAATCGGCTATTTTACATATGTTTTTAATACCTCATCAAGTTATTATGTTAAAGAAGAGAGAAATAAGACTTAATAAAGTAAAAAACAAAAACAAATAAAGTCCATACTTTTGACTTTACCAAAAGAGTGCTACAAATGTTCTTTCTGCTTTGATATAGTAAATTCTATTTATTCAACATAAAAGAAATATTTGCTATTAACCCAGGAGATAGGATTCTATAATTATTAAGAAAACTGAGCTTAGTCTAGATTGTTAAGGTTAGAAAAAATTCACTATCAATTAGAGAAAAGTGAAAGGTTTGGTGAGCATTTCCAAACTCAAATAAACCTGTGGTCTTCTCAAGACACACTTTTCTTTATTTTTTAATTCTAGATTCAATTCAGTAATGTCAGAGATCAAGAATTAAACCTATATACTGTTTTCGAAGGATAACTCTCTTGAGAGATTGTGTAGGCAAAGAATTGATAGGCTCATACAGATCACCACTACCACATCATTTATAATTTCTTGGCAAAAGTTCATGCCTATGAATTGGGTGATATAAACTAAAATGTGAGAACATGGAGCTTATAATAGAGGAGTGTTTAAAAGGAAAATCACATATACAGGAGCCCATTCATATAGCAATGTTTTGGGGAATATAACTGCATTCTAGAATCTAGAATCCTAATCTAGAATGTAGTACTAGGTGTTTGGGAGGAAAAAACCAGTGATACATGTTGCCTGCCCTCCAGTGTCTCCTAGTCAGTGAAGTCCAAGATTCTGAAAAAAAATAAATAGTTTCAGAGATGTGGTGAATGTTTGTGTAGCAGAGAGAAAGAGATTCTAGTGGAGGATTGAGAATATGGCCCTTAACAGGCTGAAGGAGTTAGGGATGGTTCTCTAAAATCAGCGGCATTTTCATTTGTTCATGAAAGATGAGTGGACATCTGTCAGGCGGGTAAGGTGAGGCATATTGTGAGAGAGGAAACCACGGTAAGATGCACAAATATTCACTTGAGACTGCAGATTGTTCCTTATGACTAATGATTCCATATGGCTCTAAAGCTCACGTGCAAAGGTTCATGTTTAGAGTGACAGTTGAGGCTAAGAAAGCAGAGGTAGGCTGGGCTCATTGGACCATGAACCATAAAGGGAATGCACAAAAGCACATCTTTGTTTTTTTTTGGCTGTCATTTTGGAGTCTCTTCAAATTATATATGCATATTATATGTTTATATAAATATAAATTTATATATAAATATATATATTATATAGTATTTTGTCAACTCCTGAAAATCTCTATCTGAAGGCCTGTTCTGCCAGTTTTTCCCAGAGCACAGAGTGCCTCATTCCTGATCTCCACCCTGAACTCCTTGCAGGGCGTGTTGAAGGTCAGCGACTGCAGTGGCTAGTGACCTGATCCTTGTAGAGGCAGATGGCAAGTGCCAAGTTTTAGCTGGCAATTTGGAGACATTTTCCAAATATATACACATTATATATGCATATTTGTACACCGTGCATACATAGATGTATTTATTTTTGGAGTACAAGTTACAAGCTACACTTTCATCAATTAGTACATACTTGCAAAAGAGTGAGCTTGATAATTGTTTCCTCCTTCTGTTTTACATTTTTTGTTGTTTTTCTCTCACGTGAATAGTCACATTTTGGTTCCTTCTGACTGGTCTTCCTTCTTATTTCATTTTGAACAGTACTCAAACCTTGAGCGATTGATAAGAAGAGTTTCTTCTGCCCTCCCTTATTGTTTTGAGTCCTGATGAAGTGTGACCTGAACAGGATTAGGAAATCACACAACATCCCAGCGACCGTCCTGATAGGGAACATGGCCCAGTTTTTGCCCTTGTCATCTCCATGCTTCTTGAAGTCATTTGTGTTCTCAGGCTTAATTAGTCCCCAGGAGAGTACCTTCCTAAGGATGTAGAGGTGCCATTCAGCTTTTGTGGGGAATGTGCTATCAGAGAGTCCTTTTGGCCCATAATTTCCCAGCCCACATCATCATTCCTAGAAAAAGCACTCTTGATATACTCTGTCAGTGACTTCTAAAATGCCTATTGATGTCTGAATTTTGTCAGAACCAAAATAAACAAATAAATAAATATAGCTATGTATAGCAAAAAAGATATGAATTGTCCCAATCCGTTTATTTACTATTGGATGAGAATGGGCATATCAAACAACATTTTACTCACCAGAGTGCTAACTAAATTTCAATTACCATTCCTCTTCTCTATTAGACCATATTTTGTGCCACTCATTTTCTGTATTTGAAAGATATCTTTAGTTTTCTTAAGCAGGTTACTAGGTTTTCAAAAATAAGATAACACAGTTTGATTTTTTGAAAAGCAAAGAGCCCCTTCAAGAAAGACTCTCCCTTCCATTTCCTTTGAGGGTAATCATGTGTTGGAAACAGTAAGCCCAAAACAAAAGAATCACAGTGGTATGACTAAAGCTTAGAGAATTTGCTCAGAAAAGTTTCCAAAATGCAGGTCTTTGGGAGCCAGTAATTTAAACCTGTGACACACTGTTTTATTGGCCCCAAACTCACAGGGTCATCTGATTATGCCTATGCATATATGGCCAAATGAATCTCAATCTCTTTAAAAGTTATCATGCCTGTAGAACTCAAGAAGATGTGGTTAGTTTACTGTCATTCCTGAAAAGTTCTATTTCTCTGGCAGTACCTGATAAAGAAGGGGATTTCTCAAAGTCAATCACTCAAAATAAAGAACTTAAATCCACTTTAATATACCTCTGGGAAGCAGATCTGCATTAACCTAGTCTACGACTTCTCCGGCAATAATAAGGTTTAAGAGAGTACACAGCCACTGGTGATTTCTGCAAGTGATACAGTGAGGGGACAGAGACAATGAGACAGACACAAAATGGAACCTGGGATTAAGGGATCTTCCACTCAGCCATGTGTGGAACGTCGAAAATTAATGCAGTATTGTTTAGCGAGCAGCTGTCAAGTTGTTGTAATTTGCAAAATGTTTTTTTTTTTTTCTTCTTCTCCATCACCAAAAGACATATTAGAAATGGCTTCATTTCTGAGGGATGACAAAGTTAATCCTATTTGGAGTTTCAGTTGAAGAAAATGACACTTGAAGCTTGTCTTGCATTTATCAAATGAGCCAATGAGTTCACCATTTACTGAGTACTTCTGAATGGAGACACAGTATTAGATTATAAAGGTTATAATATTAGGTTATAATATTGTATTATATTATAAAGTATTAGGTTATAAAGTTGAATTGAGAACAGTCACTTCCATCAAGACACTTGATATCTAGTGAGAGTTACAAATGGAACAGAGCTTTCTAATTTCCTGTTTCTATAAACATCCAGGTAGAAGTAAGCAAAGGGTGGGAGGGGAGGACACAGGTGGACCTAATGGGTTGCCCCAAAGTTAAAGAGCCATGGATGACATGGGGACAGAGATAAGACAGACCTGAGGAAGTAGCCTGGTACTCAAGAAGGGTCCTGGGTCAGGCATGGTCTTTTGTTTTGTTTTACAACTTTTTAAAAATTGAAGTACAGTTGACTTGCAATATTATATTAGTGGGCATGGGTCTTTTGAGGCCTTTATTTAATACATCCAGAGGCAGTCTGTGTTTCCATAGAAATACCTCTTTGTATTATAATTACACCATAATGTATATTAAACACAATTTAATTACATGCACATGAGCAAGAGTGCTGTGTTTCATCTTCCAGCATCTAGCAGTGTGTGGTATCTTGTATGCACAAAGTAAATGTTTATGTAAATAGATCAAAAAATGTCATAAATTTAGTCATGCCTAAAGAAAGCTTTTGAGAACAGTATTTAGTGGCACAGTATAAAAGTTCAAAAGAAATACAAACACGGGACTCTTATTGTGATACAAAAGAGCAATTCAGAAGCTAGGACAATAATAAACACTTCAGGAAATGGGGGTTCTAAGGTGGACAAGGAGAAATCCTCTGGGATACTGGCTATAATAAGGGTAAGAATAATTCATTGGAGGTGGCAAACTTTGAGGGTGTAGGGCCAGTTGATAAGTTTAATAGTATAGAAGTTGTTCAGATAAGCTGCAGAAATACATACATACATACATATATACCTTCATTTCTTTGCATCCCCTTTATGCCAAGGCAGGCCAGAATGACAATTGCTTTAAACTTCCACAATCCCTTCCCTACATTGCTCTGCTGATATAAGCTTTCCAATCATAAGAACTGCACTGCACCCCCAAATAGAAATGCCATAAAGTTTATTTTGATATATTGAACTCATTCTATATCTGGGAGGTCTGTCAGGGATGGAGCACATATCAGCTGATTACCTGAATTTCCACTTGCCAGAGACTTTCTCCTTGCCAGTTGGTCAGAAGCTGATCGGCTGCCGCAGGCCCACTTTGGTCCACTACATTTTATTTTTTCTGTAGCCAAAGAAGCTGACATCCTAACAAAAGTGTAATCACTTGATAATGGATATGCTTGTATTATCCAAGCCACCCATTCAGCAGTAGAATATTCATCAGTCTCTCTGATTAAAGAGAAGAAGGTGCTTTAGAGTTTCTCTCATTTCCATGAATTTTCAAGATGGGTTTGTTCCCGTCTGGCATCTGTTTTGTTTGTAATTTTCTCAGTTTAGTTGAATAAAGAGAATTCAAAGATACCATTCTGAGACATCAGGGCAGGAACCTGGATTACAAAGTTAGATCTACCACTTTTTAGATGATAGGTTAATTAGTCAATTTCTCTGGGCTTCAGGCTTATTTATCTGTAAAAATTTTCTATCATTCATACCTGCATTCATTCATTTGACAAGTATATACTGAGAATCTAATATACACCGATCTGGGTACTAGGAATACAACGTAAGAAAAAAATCCATTATTATCAATGACTCATGAAGCTAATGGATGGAGTGCATTGTATTTACTCAAAAGGATCTTGTAATACAGACATGTATAATAGGGGCTTTCACCTAGTCAGAAAGATGCTTATGACAAAAATGATGCTTGAACTGAGATCTAAGGTTTAAAGATAAGTTAACTAAGTGAAGAGGAATAGAAAAGAGTTTTCAATGCAGGGAGAACAGTATTTGCAAAGGCCCTGTGGTTGGAAAGGTTGTAGAATTTTGAAAAAAGCCAGTGACAGTGTAACACAGGGAGCAGGGAAACAATGCAGCGATATCAGTGCTTCTGAATTGTTCCCTGCATATAAAACACCTGGGGATTTTCTTTTAAATGCAGGTTCTGGTTTAGTAGGTTTGAAGTGGAGCCTGAAAGCAGAAGCTCTTCTAGAGAGACCTTGGAAGTGATGTCAGCGTTCCAGGTCCACAGACCACACTGAGTAGTAAAGTGCCAGATGGAGTTTGGTTTCTGCCATTATGACCAAATAGGGGAATTTTCTTGTTTATTTTAGTATTACCTAGGAAAGAGCAGGGATGGTACATCGGGCATACCAAAGCTACAGCTTTGTCATTTTCTTATTTCTCTCTTCTTTTTCTGTTCTCCTGGTTTTTACCTCCAATCTCTCTCCACACCAAATGAAGACAGAGAGACATTTTTACTCAAGTACAAATAGACTTTTTCTACCCAGGGAGAACAGGACATAATTGGCCTGGCTAGAGTTTCATGCCAATAGTTTGAACCAGCCTCTGTAGGTAGCGGGGAGTTATTGGTCCATCTTGGGTCAAAAGTCTACCCTGGTCAGATATAACATAATTTACCTAAATATATAGTTATCAAAATATCAATACTGGAAGGGGAGTAATTGTGAGTTTATCAATAATCCCAATTTATGTCTTGCAATAATATCAAAACAAAAGATTAAATGTAAAGCCATGGTTCAGGATTTCTTAGTGCTTAGACAAGAAACAGAAAGATACGTCATTTTACTGTTTACTAACGTAAGTGATCACTATTTAGGAAGGAAAGCAAGAAAATTACAAATTAAGTGCTACTACTACTAATCCCCCAAAATGTATGTTGGAACTAAATGAATAGAATTCTATTTTGAGCTGCTCTAATTCTATAGACAATTCCTGTGGATGTTCAGAACAGAGACAGTAAAGGTCAGTAACATTACATGTGATCCAGGACCTTATCTCAAACTCCTCCAGCATGTGGAGAATTATTATGAGACCAGGGACTCTTTCTTCTCCTAACAGTAGGTCCCTTTTAGTGGAGAGAAAACATTAGTTGAAAAGTGAGAAGTCAATGTAAGAATTCGGTATCAAGGTCATTCTGATATAGTTATTAAAACAAAACTAAAAAGATGCAAGCTTGGGTTACACTTCTGTGACCTTGGTATACCGTTGGTTTATTTATACTGCACATTAAGTACGTATCATCATATGCCCTTGATTTCAAGAAGCTTAGTCTAGGGAATTCCACGGAGGTCCAGTGGTTAAGACTTGGTTGGTGCTTTCACTGCCGTGGGCTGGGGTTTGATCTCTGGTCAAGGTACGAAGATCCCGCAAGATGCTTGGTGCAGCCAAAACAAAAAACAAAAAAAAAACTAAAGTGCTCTGGAAGCTTAGTTTATTGGGGAGGACAATCATAGTTACAGACAATTCCTGTAAGAAGAGAAATTTGAATAATAGGCAGAATTATAATAAGGAGGAATATTCCTGGGAGACGGAGAGCCAAAACTTGCCTAAGTGAGTTAGAGAGAGAGATCTTCATAGAAGTGGAGGCATTTCCGGCATTTCAGCTGATGCATGAAGAATTTATTAGTGGGAGATTTTGAAGTGGCAGGAACTTTAAGACAGAGCAAAGAGCCATTTACAATGTCCTCCAAGAGACTATATGAGTAGGTCAAAGGGCAGGTGGATGCAGTCTACGGGTATGTGTGTGTGTGAGTGTGTGTGTGAGTTGGGGTAGGAGACAGAATTGGGGGTAAATGATGATGAAAGGAGATTTGCCTGGAAAGGTAGGCAGGAGGTACCACAAATGTAATTTCTTTGCACTTCAGTTTTTCCACCTTTTAGATCAGCAGGGTCATGTAGATATCTTTCCTTATTTAATGGCCTGAACAACCTCAGGATGTAAAGGGTCTGGCACATTGTTAGCACTTAATTCATACTGGTTGAATGAGAATCCTATTGATATTGAAAAGTAGAGTGTGTGTGTGTGTGTGTGTGTGTGTGTGTGTGTGTGTGTGTATTTTGGTGGTTGGAGAACTGAACATAATTTACATTGCTGAGTAGCAGAAACCATAATCCATATGATTGTAGTGACAGCCTTCTATAAACCCAATGCCATTCTATCTTCTTAAACTCACATCGCATGCTCTATAAATCACGGGTAGAAGGAAGACCCATGAGATGACAATGAACTCTTTGCTGTGCTTTTTAATCCATCCATCTCATTAGAAGAATGTTTGTAATCTACATATTTTTGTTTAAAATTATATTGTGATTTTGACATCTAACTGCTAAACTATGTTAACCTTCTCCTCTTAAATGTTGTATCTTCCTGAAAAACAAAACACAACCAAATAAAAAGAGGCATACACACATGCAAACAACCCCACAAAACAAGGCCAGGAACCAATTCAAATGGCAAAGATAGGAGGAAACACAGACAATCAGATGGAGGAGAGGTATTTCTGCAGTTTCTCAAGATATGTGTTTGTCTTTTGATCTGGAAACAGAAACACAGACACACACACACACCTAGAACGAAGTGGAGAAATAAGGGCTTATGGGGAATATCTTTTTTTTAATTGAAATATAGTTGATTTACAATGTTGTGTTAGTTTCTGGTGTACCGCAAAATGATTTTGAGATAGATAAATAGATTCTTTTTCATTTTCTTTTCCATTGTGGTTTATTATAGGATACTGAATATAGTTCCCTGTGCTATACAGTAGGACCTTGCTGTTTATTTTATAGATGGTGGTTTCTATCTGCTAATTCCAAACGGCTAATTTATCCCTCCCTACCCTTTTGGCAACCATAAATTTGTTTCCTATGTCTATGAGTCCCTTTCTGTTTTGTAAATAAGTTCATTCGTATCATATTTTAGATTCCACATATAAGTGATATCATATGATATGTCTTTCTCTGTCTGACTTAATTCACTTAGTATGATAATCTTTAGGTCCATCCATGTTGCTGCAAATGGCATTATTTTATTCTTTTTTATGGCTGAGTAGTAGTCCATTGTGTGTGTGTGTGTGTTGCATCTTCTTCATACGTTTATGTGTCGATGGACACTTACTTAGGTTGCTTACACGTCTTGGCTATTGTAAATAGTGCTGCTGTGAACATTGGAGTGCATGCATCTTTTTGAATTAGAGTTTCTCTGGGTGTATGCCCAAGAGTGGGATTGCTGGATCATATGGTAACTCTGGTTTTAGTTTTTTAAGGAACCTTCACACTGTTCTTCATAGTGGCTGCACCAATTTGCATTCTCACCAACAGTGGTGGAGGGTTCCCTTTCCTCTACACCCTCTCCAGCATTTATTATTTGTAGACTTTCTGATGACGGTCATTCTGACTGGTGTGAGGTGATACCTCATTGTAGTTTTGTTTTGCATTTCTCTGATAATTAGTGATGTTGAGCATCTTTTCATGTGCCTGTTGGCCATCTGTATGTCTTCTTTGGAGGAATGTCTACTTAGGTCTTCTGCCCTTTTTTGACTGAGTTGCTTGTTTTTCTGTTATTGAGTTGTACGAGCTGTTTATATATTTTGGAAATTAAGCCCTTGTCAGTTGTGTTGTTTGCAAATATTTTCTCCTGGTCTGTAGGTTGTCTTTTCATTTTGTTTATAGTTTCCTTTGCTGTGCAAAAGCTTATAAGTTTGTTTAGGTCCCATTTGTTTATTTTTGCTTTTATTTCTGTTGCTTTGGGAGACTGAACTAAGAAAATATTGCTACAATTTATGTCAGAGAATGTTTGCCTATGTTCTCTTCTAGGAGTTTTATGGTGTCATGTCTTATATTTGTCTCTTTTTTTTTAAATTTTTTATTTATTTTTAAACATCTTTATTGAAGTATAATTGCTTCACAATGGTGTGTTAGTTTCTGCTTTATAACAAAGTGAATCAGCTACACATATACACACGTTCCCATATCTCCTCCCTCCCGCATCTCCCTCCCTCCCACCCTCCCCATCCCACTCCCCCAGGCGGTCACAAAGCACCAGCTGATCTCCCTGTGCTATGCGGCTGCTTCCCACTAGCTATCTATTTTACATTTGGTAAGTCTTTAAGCCATTTTGAGTTTATTTTTGTGTATGGTGTGAGGGTGTATTCTAACTTCTTTGATTTACATGTGGCTGTCCAACTTTCTTATGGGGCATATCTTGACTTCCTTAAAGTTATTAGTACCTCTTCTGAACTTTGATCATGCGGCATGTTATTTCTGTAATTGTGCAATGAATTTACAGTGTATTAGGAAAATAAAACAAAGGCTCATGTACTCATCCACGTCAATATGATATATGCTTCATGCGGACTCTGGCACTTAGAGAGAACCTGCCACATAGATACACAGGAAACATGTATTGAATGCTTAACTAAGGTTACTTAATTATCAGAGAGAAAATGGTAGTAGCTTTTTGTGTGTGCAGATTTTGTATAGGTAATGATTTTGTATTTTTTCTTTTGTCTTTCTTTCCTTCTTTTTCTTTTGTATCCCCCTCTTTGTTAAAGCATCCCATCAACTTTTATCCTTTAATTCCAAACAATTCTGTTCAACTCCCAAGGGAAATGTCAGAAGAGGTTCAAGTCTGTGTGTGTATAAGTGTGTGTCTTCATGTCCATGAGTTTGTCTGTATCTGTGAGTATATGTACATGTCCCTGTGTGTTTGTATACATATGAGTTTATGTGTATGAGCTGTGTACATGCATATGGATGTGTATTTGTGTGCATATGCATCTGCATGTGTGGGCTTGGGTCTGTATATAGACATATGTGTGTCTGCCTGTATGTGTGTATATGTTTGGATCAATGTGTGTGTACCTGCCAATATGTGTGTGTCTGTTAATCCATATGTATTTGTGTGCCTGTGTAGATATCTGTGTGTCTCTGTATACATATATGCCTTTATGTATGTGTGTCTGTATATGTGATTGGTGTGTGTAGGTGACTACCTGTATGTGTGTCTACTTGTGTAAGTTTGTGTGTCTACACACATGCACCATTAACCATATTTCCTACTTCTTAAATAAATGAATGTGTTGCTTGCAGAAAAAATAAGCTACTTAGAACCTAATGTTCCGGAAAAATTCATATTAAAAGACATCTGCTTATACCAAATTCTATTTTGTCTACATGTAGCCACAGGTGTTTAAAAAATGATAAGCACTTGGAAAGTAGACAAACCAAAAATTGTAAAAGTATTTATATTCATCTGAGCTTTCACAGTGAATCAAAGTATAAACAATGGGGAACAGTCAGTCCAAGATTTTCATAAGTGAGCTCTGTTTGGTGTAAACAGGACTCATTTCTCATAGAAATGTGCTGACACTAGGCAGATTCTGAAAAGCTTATACTGCAGTGAATCTGCTTACCTGATATTAATTTAGTTTTTATAGCTTTTTAAATATAGTATTGATTAAATTAGCATTTGGATTAATGACCTTTTAAATTCAGAGAGATTGAAGCAGTAGTCTCTTTTTTTCTCTTTTTAATTTTATTTAATTAATTTTTTTTGGCTGCTTTGGGTCTTCATTGCTGCGCACGGGATTTCTGTAGTTGTGGCGAGCTGGGGCTACTCTTTGTTGCGGTGCATGGACTTCTCATTGAGGTGGCTTCTCTTGTTGCAGAGCACGGGCTCTAGGTGCGCAGGCTTCAGTAGTTGTGGTATGTGGGCTCAGTAGTTGTGGCTCGTGGGCTCTAGAGTGCAGGCTCAGTAGTTGTGACACACAGGCTTTGTTGCTCCACGACATGTAGGATCTTCCCGGACCAGGGCTCAAACCCGTGTCCCCTGCATTGGCAGGCGGATTCTTAACCACTGCATCACCAGGGAAGCCCAGCAGTAGTCTCTTAATACAGAATGATAACTGAAAGACCAAAATGTTTAAAAATCAGTTTTCTAAATATTTTATACCTATCTGCTGCATATATCATTATATAGTCACGGTATATATTTATACTAATTTACAATATATAAATGTATAAATATAAATATGTAGATACTCAGGTATTATACAGATACATACACACATGTATAGCATAAATCAAATTAAATTAATATAAATTATCTCAAAACGCATTTTTGAATACCTGACAAATGCCAGATACTATGCTAGAAACAGAAGAGCCAAATGAAAAAGCCTGGGCTCCATTCTTAAGGAAGTCAGTTTCAGGTAGGAACAGGACTGGCTACAAAATTTGTAGGTCCCAGTGAAAGATCAGAATGTGGGATCCTTTGTTCAAAATGCAGGAACAAATGCAGTTAAAGGTACACAGAAACATTTTCCTTGTTTTCCACGGTCTCTCCCTCTCAACTCGTCTTTTTTTTTTTTTTTTTTAATTTGCTAGCAAATGCCTTTCTAAGTAAAGAAATATTAAAACCTTAAATTATGAGCATTAATTTTCCAATTCATTTTTATATTGTGCAGTGACAGTTTTAAATGCATATCAGAGCACGTAACCCTTCTGCAGAATCACAAGAATTACACACTCTTATTACATGGCTCGTCCCTGAAGGGTACCTTGAACTTGCCAGAAAAGACAAAAGCAAGCCAGATTCCCGAAGCTTAGAAGGAGGAAGGGAATGGCGCCCTGGACAGGAGGGGGCGCTCCATTCCGTAGCAGGAGGGTACTCTGGAGCAAGTGAGGACCGTCACAGATAGGTTCTCCAGACCTATCCCAACGTCCGAGCCAGGGATAGGGTCTGGGAAATTGAGGTATCTCCCCTTTCTCATGAGCCCATCACCCCAATGCCTGGCAGATGGGCAAGCTCCCCAAGGATCTTTAAACCTGTGTGCCAGCAATGCTAGGTACCCAGATACAGGTAACAGGCTCACTCCCACCAGAAAGCAGCTTTTTTTTTTTTTCTGGCCAGTCACCTGCCAGATACTCTGGGGCGCTGTCAGCTCAGTGTCCGGTGGTTGCCTCCATGCCTTCCCAATAGGGTCTGGGGTATGTGCACCCAACCTTTTCCACCCTTGCAGGGAGTGGAGGGAGGCAGCAGCGGACGGCAGAGTTAGGAGCGAAGCTGCCCCGGCTGGGGTCCCAGGGGTTGAGGGAATGGACAGCTGAGAATCTATTCCCGGGAGGCTGTGGAAGGTGGGACCACTTGCAAACCAAGGCTCCAAGCCCCAAGCACAAGCTCCATGGACCATTTTACAAAGAACAAATTCAAAGGAAAAAATTAATATATTTGAAAATGGCAACTGTAGAGTATGATTTCCCCACGCATAAACCCTTCTGGAGGTGGTGATGAGTGACTGGTCACACCGCCATGAAGCCAGCCCTGAGTAGGCAAGACAGAACCATAGTTTAACAGAACAACAGAAGTGTGTATTTAGTACAGAACTAACACAGAGGAGGCTGTTATTAATCCTGTAAATCTGGTGCAGAGAAGGGACGGTTACTATAGGAGTGACGATCTAAGCTAAGTTTTGAATCTAAATCTGAATTCTCTGGGCCAATAAAGGATGGGAAATGGCATTACAGCCACGGGAAATGGCATTACAGGCACAGGAAATGTCATGTCCAAAGTCTCGGAAATGTGGAAGGTCACGTCCTTATTTAGAAAGCTGCAAACGATGACATAGTAGCAACGTGTTCTTGTATGCATGCTCATATGTGTGTCTAGGGTAAAAAAAAAGATGCAGGAGAAGTTATATGCAGTTAGGGTTTGGGTTGCATCGTGATAGAACTTGTGTTCCTCCATAAGGAATGTGGGCTCTGTAGATACTTGAAATGAATTAAGACTTATGCATACTCAAGCTCAAAAGTGTGATCTTCAATTTCCAAAAGATAACAGGATAAATTATACTCTACAGTCTCAAAATGTCAGAAATTCTTCATTGATATGCAGCAGCGTAGAGCTTTCAAAGATCTTAAGTTAAACTGGAGGAAAAGAGCACGCGTGGTATCAGATTACTTACTATTTAAGATTTCTCTGATTTTCCTCCATTAAGGTATGCCATTCATGTTATTGGATAACTATAGTTAAATTGAACTTGGTGATGAGTGTTTAGGCCACTGTCACTTTAAGGTATATACCTGGATGACACTCCAGATAGAATTTTCTTACTAAGTATGAAAATCATTTTTTAAAATATCCCCATTTCATTGTGTTTGATTTTTTTTTTTTTTTAGGAAGAGAACTATATAGAATTACAGTGCCCAAACAAGAGAAATAAACATTCTTTTTTCCTTTCCTCCACCTTGTTTATGAAGTTGGGATGATAAACCTGCAGTAGAGGTTAAAAACAGGATCAGAAATATTTGCATGGCAAGGTCTTTGTCTTTAACTCATGACAAAAGAAGGAACTTTCAGTGGTTACTGTGAAATCTGCTCTCCAAATAACAAAATTCTCAGGGGGTCCCTAACTCTTCATCTTGTCACTTCCTAAAGTGTCCTGCTTTCTGACATTCTCAAAGTGCATATGTTCTTCCTGACTTATACATTCCTGAAATCCTGTTTTAATTTGCCACAATGATGGTGAGTATATTTAATTATGTGTGTATGCTAAAATATTCTTAATACAGTATCCCCTTCTAGGTTGATTGCTCAAAAAGAACAGGGGCTATGTTTTCTTATTCCCTCTGGCATATACAGGCCACTAGCATCGATTTTGGCTTATAGACAGCTCTTAATATTTGTTGTATTAAACTGAAATCAATTAAGTTGAATTAGTCATGGTAATTAACTCTGACTTTAAAAATCATAAAGTGGAGAAATGGTCCTTAATTTCTTTGTCAAAACCTCCATTTAACATGTTTTTTAAAAAAATTTTTATAAGGTATATTAGGTTACAGATTCACAACCTGAGTTGCAGACCCCTTTGTCAGGGATAGAAAGGGTACAAGTATCATGTGTAGAGGTGGATGTAGAATTATAAAAGGGATCCAGCAGTCCATAAACATGTTAACACTTCTCAGTCAGTGAATGCTAAATTTTAACAAATATTATGTGGGTGTTCATGAAATTGGAACTTGTTAAAAAGGTGTCCGTATTTCCAACAGAGTGAGGAATCTATGGTCTGTTAGATACTGAAACATAGTTTATAAGTATGTTTATGTATGTGTATGTGTGTGTTTGGGGTGAGAAGATAGTCCGTTGAGATGGGGGGGTGCATTCTTTTGTCTTAGAAGAGACTGTGTTACTGTGAACTGTATAATTCAGCTATTTTTGTCACCATCCTCATTTTTCACTTTTTTACCCTAAAAACATTTTTAATAGACTATTTTATTGAGTACTTACTGAGTTGTCCCTCGGTGTCCACGAGGGATTGGTTTCGGGAGCCCCCATGGATACCAAGATCCATGGATGCTCAAGGCCCTTGTATCCGATGGTGTAGTACAGTGAAGACAGTCAGCCCTCCCCAGCTGGAGATGCTAAACCATGGATACGGAGAGCCAACTGTATAAGCACAACACAAAGTGATAAACATACATTAACTTCCATCTTCTAAACAACCCTGCCAGGTAAATGTTCTAATGTCTGTTTTTAAATGAAGAAATTGGGACTGCCAGGGATTAAGAGACTTTCTCGAGTTCTGGAGTCCTTGATGGCAGAACCCAGGATTCAAACCCAAGTCATTTTGACTACAAGGCTATTATTCTTTTCTCCATGTAAGTTTCTCAAACTGTAGTCCATGGATCACCTGTAGCAGACTCACCTGTGGATATAGATTCCTAGCGAGGAATGCATTTGCATATACTCAGGGAGTGTCATTCATGGAATATCTCTGCCCAGGGACCCCATCTCCAGAACTATAGAAACTCTGAGGCGGGACCCAGGAATCTGCATTTGAACAACTAGTTTTTGAGAACCACTACACCACAGCATACTATTATAGAAGAAAAATTGTAATTGGTGGAATTTTTAATTTACATATAAAATCAGGATTGGGAGAGGTAATGGGACTTCCCTGGTGGTGCAGTGATTAAGAATCCACCTGCCAATTGGGGGGACATGAGTTCCATCCCTGGTTGGGGAAGATCCCACATGCCATGCAGCAACTAAGCCCATGAGCCATGTGTGCCACAACTACTGAGCCCACGTGCCACAACTACTGAAGCCCGTGTGCCTAGAGCCCGTGTTCCGCAACAGGAGAAGCCACGGCAATGAGAAGCCTGCGCACCACAACAAAGAGTAGCCCCCGCTCGCCGCAACTAGAGAAAGCCCGCGCAACAACGAACACCCAACACAGGCAAAAATAAATTAATTAATTAAAAAAAAAAAAAAAAGATTGGGAGAGTTAAGAAATGGCCAAACAGGATCTGATGATGTGCTATAGCAAGAAGTCACCTCCTTATATCTACTGTAAGTAACTCTCGGGTCCTTATTGTTGACTATCTACCAGCTGTGAACATTTCCAAGGACTTCTGGCTGATAGATTCGGGCAATAAATTTTATCATTGGGTAGCACTTGCTGTGGCTATGAATCGGACATGGGAGCGCCTGCACGTATAATCAATTCTGCATATGACGTCAAAGGTCTATTTTCAGACTTTTAAGCTGATTGGGATTTTCTTAGTCTTTGTTTATTTTGGGAAGTAGTTTAATCTTTTTATATTCTAAGAAAATATCAATTTTAGCTTCAGTCTGAATACTGTATAGTCACAGCACTCTGATGTAAACTCCAGAGATGAACTTGAGCAAACTTAATACATTCCATTTTGTAATGTAATAAACAAGTTTAATCCGACTGCACTAGGAAACGACCAAGTGTGTAAGGGCAATTTGAAGCCTAATGATCATATTTGCTACTGTTGATGGAGATGACAATACCCATTCCCTAAAATGACTCTAGCCAAGGAAAGCAAAGCAATTGATTCTGAGCTTCTAAATTTAAAAAAAAAGAAGAGGAAAGGAAAAAGAAAAGAAAGAAAAAAAAATAGAGAAAAAGAAGAAATTGTTTCCTTCTGAAAATGTTCTACTGCTTTCCCAAAATGCAAAAGATTAATTTTCAGCAGATATACTTCTGTCTTCCCTCGCCTAGATCAAAATCAAGAAAGTTTATAGCTCCTCACCTGTGTCACATCTACTCTGTATATTCAATAAATGTTTCTTATTTTTACCTTTTACCTACTGGCTTGCTGCCAGAGGCAGCATAAGCTTAGGGGTTAAGAGCATGTGTGTTACAGACAGACCGGTATGAATCAGGACCCTCCTTTTCATATTGTGTAAGTAAACCTGACCTTGTCACTCATGGCTTTTACTCCATTACCTAAAAAGAGAGATGATAAGAGTGCCTACCTCGGAGGGGTGGTTCTTAATATTAAAGAAGATAATATATGCAAAATGGTTAGCCTGGAGGTTACCACACATTAAGTTCTCATAAACGTTAATTATTATTATTAATAAACCATTATAGATTTTAGAACAAAAAGCTGGTGAAGGCATTTCTAAGGATGGTTGATGTAGAGCTCTAGTTGAAGGGGGTTGGTCAATGGGCTAGGAGAATAGAGCAGAGGTGTTGATGGTGTCACAGCTTAACAAGTGGAGAGTTTACTTGAGAGTGACACCAATGTAGTTTCATCCAAAGAAGAAGAAAAGGGGCCAATTAATTGATTGCAAGGAGCAAGCACTGTGCTCTGTCCCACATTTATTAATTCATGCATCTAGGTTTGAAACTTTGAGAATTAACCAGAAAACAATAGCCAGGAAAAAATGGAATGGAGAATTTTATTTTGCAGGAGGTCAATGGTTATAGTAGAAATAGAGTCCCTGACATTGACTTGCTCTAAAAGCCTGCGCAGGTCATTTCACCTCCGTGGGCTTCCACTTTTGCATCTGTAAAATGTGGACAGTACTGCTTGCTGTGGCCCAACAGGATGGGGGTACAGTCCTAAGACGACGAGAGACTGTTTGCGTAATAATAGAATTTATAAAGTAATTTATCAGACATTGTAATACAATCATTTAGTCTTATTTTTTCGGTTCCTTTTTCAAATTTCCTTTCTTATAAAACAGGGATTTTCATCTGCTTAATCTGTAGAGTTGCTACAACTCATCCACACCAATACCCACCCTCATTTTTTTGTATTTTTTTTAACCTACTAATTTCACTTTGCAGAGAATCCCTCTTCTACCTCTGTTGAATGAGCTACTGTTATCCTTAAGACATATCAAACTGTCCTCTCGTCTCTGAACACTTACTCATTCCCTCTACCTACTTCTCCCACATGTGGCCATTCCTCTTCTATGCGCACATAGCAATTTCCATGTACCTGTTAGTACTCACATCATATAATCTTACAGTTGTCTGCATGCCTGTCTATATCTCCAGACAGCAAGCTTCTTGAAAGGCTTATTCATTTTTATATTCATAGCACTTGGCATGGCATCAGGCAAAGAGTTGGTACTCAGTACACGCTTGTTAAATGTAATAGTATTAGCCCACTAATATTAGTACTATTAACATGAGAGAGACACTTCTATTTCAGTGTTGGATACATTGCCATTAGGGAGAAGATCAGACATCAAAAAAGAAATTTTATATCATGCTCCATGTAAAGCATGAAAAAAAAACCTAGCATACCTGTTATATACCAGAAATTATGATGCAGTTTAAATGTAATGCAATATATAACCTTTCATGGCATGTATTATGTGAATCATATCCCTTCTTCAAAATGTATTCTAGATATTTCTGGCTCTGAATTGTTGAAAGGGTCTTGTGGCTTCTTCTTGCATTCAGTGCCTCCCTCTACCCCTCTCCCCAAATACACAGGCAGTCACCTCCTAAATTCAAGCACTTCCTGATCTAGACCTTCCCTTTTTTCTCAGCAGCTGTTCATTTTGCCATTAACTACAGTAGTCCCAGTAGAACTTTGATCTCGTTATTCTTTCATTACATCCATTTTACATTATCCTGCGTTATACCTAGGATTGAGGAGTTGCCATATTTTGGGCATGCTGGCACCAAGTAGAGGTGCAGTCCATTGTTTCAACAGACTCCTAGTAATGTTGATTAGTGCTGGGTAGCTGAGCATATGTTTAAAACCCTTGGCCAACAGCACTTGGATTTCCTCATGGTCCCATTTCTATCTATAGCTAAGTGGACATGAAATCAATACGCACTCGTGGAAAGCTGACCCCTGTGAGATACATTCTAAATAATGCAGCATATCGTAACAATCAGATGGTGCATAATTCCCTCCATCTAAAACAAAATTGATTTTTGTCTTCTAATTATTATCTTTGCTCTGCAGAGGGATCTATTTTCATTAAAAATCTCAAACATTTCACCCATGCACCATAAACAAACTCTACAAGATTCCATAATATTCTCAAGATTGTCCTCTCTCAGCAGCAAAGAAGTGCCACTAAGAATGCTAAAGGCTAAGAAGTAATAAACCATCAAAAGCTCTATTGCAAATGCTCTGAAAAATCCCTTTCCTTCCATGGCTCAGCAGGACACAGTTTTGCTTACACTTTCAGGCCATGATCCATAAAGTTGCCTTTGGCCTTATCTGACCCCCTTTCTCCATGTCAGAAAGGGAGAGAAGAAACATACACAAGACGCAATAAAAAATCTGAGTGGCTTGCTTCTGGTTGCTGCCAACCCAGTGTCTGCTACAAAAAGAAAAAGAAAGAAAAAGGGGAAAAAAAGTTAACGACAGTGTAAACAAGTGCTTCTTATTAATATGCATATGAACCTCCTGGAGATCTTGATAAATTGCTGTTTCAGTAGATCTGGGGTGAGGCCTGAAATTCTCTATTTCTAACAAGTTCCCAGCTGCTGCTGCTGCTGGTCTGGGGACCACATTTTGAGTAGTGCGTTAGGCAGAATTCTAAAGATGTCCCTCTCCATCCAAGATTCTTGGACCCTGGTTAGTCAGTCAAACACCAATCTAGGTACTGCTGGGAAGGGAGTTTGCAGCTGTAATTAAAGCCTGAAGTCAGTTAACCTTAAGACATGGAGATTATCCAGTTGAGCCTGATCTAACCTCACGAGACTTTTAAAAGGCAGATTTGGGAGGCCAAAGAAGAGTCAAGGGAATTTGAAGCCTAAGAGGGGTTTGAGATGCTCTTTGAATGTGGATGGGACATGTGAAAAGGGCTGTGTGTCAGCCGCAAGGAGATGGCCCCCGCCTGACAGCCAGAAAGGAAATGAAATCTTCCAACTCAACTTACACCTTCTTCAAAGAACTGGATTCCAACAATCTGACTGAGCTTGAAGGAAGTTCATGTTCAGAGCCTCCAGAATGCAGCCCTGATCTCTGCCTCATGAGCCTCGGCTTAGCCAGGCTGTACCCAGACTCCTGACCCACAGGACTTGTGAGATAATAAATGGCTATTGTTTCAAGCTGCTAAATTAGTGGTAATTTATTATGGGGCAACAGGAAGCTAATGCAAGTAGGAAGGTTCTAATTCAATACAACCAGCCAATTCTTGTCATTCATATGTGGGTAAGAAACACGCTCTGATCATTGTTCCTCAAAAGCTAAGGCTAGTCTTTCTAACGCAGAGAGCGACAAATTTATAGTCGGCAATATGCATATGGTAGTCTCATCATAAGTCCTTCTCTTATTACTTCTTTGACTTGACGTTGAAGAAATCTTTAAACTTCTCTGGCCTCAGTGTCCTCAACTGAAAAAAGAAAAGATGAATAGCAGCTGTTCTAACTGACTGCTAGAGGTAGGTTAAGAATAACATACAAAGTAAGTGAAAAAGTCTTGTAAACTGTGAAAATGCTAGACACATATACAGGATCGGATACAGTGCACATTTAAGTTATGCCTCACTGAACTTTTCTCTGGTCATAAAGAAAGTTCTTGGGATGTTAAAATACTGTAACTTATTGTTCAGAAAATCTCATGATTCCAAGTGAGAGTAGATGAAAGTGAACATAAACACTTTGAAAATACCTTGTTGTCATCCGCTCTTTGTGTCGGAGATAGTAATTTAATGGCAGGGTCTCAGATACAAATGTATATCATATCTTCTTTAAGAGCTGTAAAGTAAAAGCTGTATTTTATGGGATTAATTGGAGAAACTAGTCCATTGCAACTTTCTTTCTCCTTTGCTGTCATACACACTTAGGTAGATTGTAAATTATTGTGGTACTATTTGCAAACACGATTGTTCTCAGATGAACAGAATGGAAACTGCGGAGAGAGAGGATATGGGTGAGTTGTGAGTTAGGAAAGAGCAGTGCAGAATGTGCTCAGGGTTAACAGAAGAGTTATCTAATATTTAATATCTTCCCCATGCAAGGTGCCAAATCGTTATTTTATGGCAACCTTTCCTCTGCTTTTAGTGTGTGTTAACTTTCTGCAGTGAACAGATGTGGCCACACACATTCTGTTTGGCAGAAGACAGATGCCACCCCCCGAAATTGTGCCTGGTTCCAAGGGCTACATCTGGATCCCTGGCTTGGCTGTGTTCCTGGCTGTGCTTGTGGCTATACAATGCCCCCTGGAGACATTTTATGATTAGTCTGCGAAAGAGTGGGCATGAGTGCCCTGTCTCCCTGGCAACCAGTTTCCTTTTGATTCTTATACATCTGCTCAGAAATATGCAGTATTTGGGAAACTGCTCCCCACCTCATTTCCAGTTACAAAGCAGATGACAGGGGACTTTTGTTGAATGGTATATCATTCTCTCCGGTGTCGAAAGCTTCTGTTTTCCAATGTACCCCCGACTGCATCAAATTGCAGGCTGAGCCCTCTGCAAGGCCAGTAGGTTTAAGACAAAGTGTTAGACTCCAATGAAAACTCACTAGCACCTCTTGAACCTGTGAGGATTTTTCAGAAGCCAGGAGGGAGCCAGGTGTTTGGAGTAGCTTGGCCAGTCTTCTTTCTTGGATGATAAGGACCTGGCTGGATGAACCTGTATTCTTCATTTTTAGTGTCTCTCTCTCTCTCTCTCTGTCTCTCTTTCTCTTTCTCTCTCTTAAGGACCTACTGCCAGGTCCTTAAGGCAGTAAGAATGCAAACTTCCTCATCAAAAAGAGCATTAGGCTGTACCTTTCTTAACCCCCTCCCAGAAAAAGGCTATTAGTAACCAGGTGTTATCCCTCAGGCTGCTCTTTTGTCTGTAGAGAAACAGGGACACGATTCAGGCATTTGGCAAAACTGAATCAGTTATTAGCTGTTCCCCAGTTGAAACTGGAGAAGAGATTGGATTGTAAAGATTAAACTCTTCTTCCCAAGCCATCCTTGCATATTTCCATAAATAAGGTTTTGAATTATGTACAGAAGGAGAAGAGTTAAAATTTCACAAGATTCTACCGTGGCCAGGAATTTAGTAATTAAAATAATTACAACTGCCCTTTAGGATAGGAGGGTGTATTCCCATTTTATAGATGAGGAGTTTGAGGCTCTGAGAAATGTAACAATTTGAGAATGAAATAGGGAAAAATAGGATTCAGCACTTTAATTGCAAAGGCTCTTGTGTAATGAGAACAGTACAAGCTACACAAAGCAAGGATGATTAACCTAACAGGGTGGTCACAGAGGGAGTTACCAAGGATGATAGCCTTCAAGATTTGCTTAAGTCACTCCACTTTAGGAAGAGTTGGAATTATTAGGATGAGATTAATGATGCTTCCAATAAGAAGGAATATCTCAAGGTTGGACCCAGAGGCAAGAATAAGAAAGCATGTTATGCATAGGAGCTGCTTCAAAGAAACCTCACTCACCTCTACTAATTCACAGAAACACAGCTCAAATACTATATCCCATTGGAAATCCCTGTAAATTATCACCCTAACATTTCCCCCACTCCTTCCTCCATCAAAGGAAAAAAAAAAAAAAGTAACAGTTGCTTGGCTTGGAAGCTAAACAGAAAAAAAAAAAAAAAAACAGTTCATTTAGGACTGATGTCAGCCTGAGAATCAGTCTGCTACCTGTGTGAGCCCGTGGGTTTCTGTTTCATCAGAGCAATGTGCTCTTACTGCCAACATTCTACCAAACGGCAGCTTTTGGGTGTCAGGGGACCTCTTGCGTTACAGGACTCAGCACAGGATCTAGTAAAATAAATTGGTGTTTTCCTACCATCTGAACACATCATTCCGTTTTTCTTCTTGGATATTGTCAGCATCCTGTCCTGCTGTCTTTCCTGTTATAAAAATTATGGAAATGATAGCTACGTGGACATTTTCAAAGTACAATCTTGAATGGATCCAAATTAATTCTCCCCTGACAGTTGATTGGCATAAAAAACAGTTGATGAATAAGTGAATCGTGAATGAAAATATAATTTCAAATTCTAAAGAGTGCCTACCAGAGGTAGAGAAAGGTCCAAAAGCTAACTAATAGTGGAAGTTCCTGCTCCCCTGTTAAATGTATGGTCTTCGGTTACTCAGCCATATGGGCTGAGTAACTTTCAGCTTCATCATTTCTCTACTACATCAGAAAATTTTGAGAATTAAATGAAATAATTTATGGAAAATGCCCAGAAAGAGCCAAATAGCAGAATCGTAATTACAAGCATTTTGGCTGTTTGGTTAACAGGAAAGTGACTATGAGGCAGAGATTAACACGAAGGAAGTGATCTTGGGGTCCACACCCAAGAAAACTGGATTGGGCAGAGTGAGAAGTTGGGCTGTAAAGCAGTCACAAGGTCTCTGTCAACCCCATAAGGAGCTCTAGATCTCAGAGGACCCCTTTGAATTGTCCTAAATTGGGGTGAGGGTCTGCCCTTTTGGGGAGACAGCTCTCTTTAGCAGAAAGCAATTTCCAGAGAGGACCAGTCAAAGCAGCTGTGATAGTTATAAGTCCTTCAGTTATACAGTCAGATCTTTAAGGCACAATAGAGTACTACCAAAGCATTATGATCCTTTCGGTTCCTTTGTTCATCTTGAACTATTTTACTCCATCTTTTTGTTCCCTACACAAAAAAATATCATTTGTAGAGGCCAGTGCAAAGGTACAAATGGAGGGTCATATACTGCACGTCTGAATATATAAAAGGTATAAGGTTGGCTACCAGAAAACTAAATGCATATGTATGCTGTATCTTATGAAAGATATACCTTTATAGTGACCTGAAAGGCTAAGGACACATTTACAGATTTTGGACCCCTTGGAGTTCTGTACTGTATACTATGGTGTGGGGGAAGCCAGTCCCCAGGCAGCAGGCCATGATCTGTTCCCCTGTGCATCCCGACTCTGGCTTCATTCTGCACCACAAGGAGCTCACATCAATGTATGTGAAACTCCAGCCTGTTTCCAACCACTGTTCTTAACTTCCACACATAACTGCGCTTTTCTGTCCTTCAGGGTAAGGGATGCATACACTGGTGATGTAATCCATCCTCAGAAGAGCAGACTTAGGAAGAGGCATAAGGAGATGTCAAAGCAAGCTTAGCACCTTTAGGGAAAGGAATTGGGGGGAGGGTACATACCTAGAAAAAGGTCTAGAAGGGGGGGCATTCAGGTGGACCTGTCCCCTTGTCCTTGGAGACACCATATTATGTTGAGAATGGTACAGCTGGAGAGGGACCAGAGTGGTAACCTTCTAAAGCTCATATAGGATGACCTAATGTTCCGGTTAGCCCAGGACTATGGGGTTCCTCAGATGTGCGAAATTCAAGGCTTAAACCAGGAGATGCCCAAGGCAGCATCCCTCTTACTGAGATTTAAGGTCAGTACTATGCTTACATATCCTTATTTCTTCTGCCCAGGAAATGTGCACATGCCATCCCTTCTCTGGAAGGCTGGAGCCTCTTTCTGTCCTACATGTCTAGTTAACTCTTTTTGACCCTTCAGATCTCAGCCCAGTAGTCTCTTGCTGAGGGAAGACTGGCCAGATCTCTTTAATAGGGCGATTTAACCTAGTCTGACGCTCCCAAAGGAACGTGTGCCCCCTAATCATAGCTCTTATCATGGCTGCAAACGTACGTGTGTGTCTCACAGAAGGCAATCATTTGTCTCCCCTTAGCATCCTGAGTGTCTTACTGCACACGCTACTTTACTAAACACAGTGGCTCGTTCTCAAGTGCTCAGCAGCGTGCAGAGATTCTCATCATTTTAGGGCAGAGTCTTAGGATGTAAAATAGGCTGTCCTGTAAAAGGCAGTCATTTCCTCTGTGGGCTCTGACTGGATTGCTTATTAAATGCTTGGATAAAGAAAAAGTCTTCCAGAAAAACTCTCCTTTCACTGTGTGACTGAATAGAGTTTGAACAAATTCCTGAGGGGTACAATGTATTCTCTCTTTTGGATTTTGTGATAAAATCCCCTCAAGCATATGGGGTGTCAACCCCAATTAATTGATTAATTAAAAAACATTGATTGACACGTAGAGTGCCTGCCTCCCCAAATATTATAAATACCATCATTTAAGTGCACAATTAGAGCTGTAATGAAAGTAAAACAGGGTAATGATGCAAATCCCCCTCTATTTTGAATAGTGCATTCAAGGAAGGTGTCCCCAAGGACGCTACATTGTATCTGACCCCTGGGTACAGAAGAAATGCGTCAATCAGGTATCGAGGGGAAGAGTACCTCAAGCAAAAGGCACAGCAATGGGAAAGGCTGTGAGGTACGAATGATTTTGCAGATGTGCCTCAGAGAAAGAAAGGCTCTGCAGCTGGAATCCGTGCACAGAGGAAAGAGTGGGGTGGGGGAGAGGTTGTTGGAGAACCACGTGGAGACGAGAAGTACTAGACCTCTGATGCCATGGTGGGGAGCTGGTAAAGAGTGAATTACTGCCACCGCCCTACCACATCTGCAGGCTCAGTGTGTGGGATCCTAGTGGAACATCTGGGACTTGACATTGACATGATGACAGGACAGGGCACCCAACCCAAGGGTCCAGGTAAGGAGACCAGATGAGGGAGGGGACTCTGAAGTAAGGAAGGACATAAAACGAGGAGAGGAGAGAAACCAGGAAGTAGTAAATGCTCAAAAAATGCTAGCTGTTATTATTTAAAAAAAAAAAAAAAAAAAAAGCCAGGCAATCTACTAAACTTTTAAAATAACAAATGCCACAACCATTTTCCTTATTTGTGTAATGGGGATAACGATGTTTTCTAATAGAGTAGTTAGATTACACATATTAAAACAGTTTCCCCAAGTTTATACAATTATAAATGTCTGAGGCAGGATAGGAAATCAAGTAGAGACTCTGGAGTCCAGACTCATAACAGTCACACCTCACAACCCCCCTTTTTGAAAGATGGAGGTGGTGGTGGTGGAGCAGTGCTAGGGAAGGCTGATGCATGCCTGCAGCACACCACATTTTAAAGTGTAATATTAACTATCATAAGAAGTATTTCTTCAAAAATACAAAGTAACCATTTAAAACAAATTATTAGAGGCAAAGTTATATAAAATCCAAACACTTGTGGATATAGATAAGCTCTGTGAGCACTGGTTATTATCATGCATCATCTTTCTCTGATATATTAACATATATTTAAAATAGAATATCTTAAGTTGTACTATACTCCTCTACTTACTTATGTGCTCCCATGGCATTAAATATACTTAACAATTATTACTTTCTTGTCTTTATAATACCTTACCATAGATACCATAATTTATTTTACCCATTTCCTTTTGTAATCATTTAATTTGTTTCAAATTTATTATTACTGTAACCAGTGCTGCAGTAAATGGTCATATAAGTTTATTTCACAATATATACAAATATTGAATCATTATATTCTACACCTGAAACTAATATAATGCTATATGTCAATTGTATCTCAAAAAAAGAAAACAAAAGGGCAGTCTTCATAAAGTAGATAACAGTGATGGTTGAATAACATTGTGAATGTATTTAATGCCACTGAATAGTACACTTAAAATTTGTTAAAATGGTAAATCTTACATTATGTATATTTTGCCACAATAAAAGAGTATACAGAAACTTACAGCAAAATGAAATTTTTAAAAAAATCATTAGAAATGATAAGATTCATTTATTTTCTCTGTATAGTTTGATAGAACTGAATATATGTATATATTTACATGTATTATATAAACAACATATAATTTATCTTCTTGTTTTTTTATTTTTATTGTCTCTTCTACACTGTTTATCTTTCATGCCTAGATCAGTGCCTGGCTTGCAGTAAGGGCTTAATAATTATTTGTTTGAATGCAATTCCTGGTCAAAGGATATGAGCAAGTTTAAGAGAAAACATTTTTTAAAGGGATCAGAACAGTGCAAACATTAGGGCTTCTGGAAGGTACAAACTAATCCCACTTTAGCCTTTATGCTTTGGGGAGGAAGGAGGCCGTGTGTACACACATTGTAAAACAGAAGACATCCCTAATTGCCCTGTATTCAGACAGTCCTAGGGTGCACTCATTTCCTGATATTCAACAGAACACCAATCTTCGCTTAACACAGTTAATGATATCATTTTTATTTTTAAAAGGGAGTGCTGATGTTCCCACCAGCTTCAGAAGATGTTTCAAATCTGGTTGTGGAGTCATTCTATTTCCAATTAAGCAGTGGGGAGATTCAATTACAAGCTGTGGGAAGCGAAGAGTTTGTGTCAATAAACCAGCAGTGGTATTAAGGGTGTCTGTCTGGTTTGCAAACATTAACAGCTTGAAACCTAAAGGCGTATGCTTTTGAAATTATCTAACTCTTGGTTCTCATATAGACAGGATTAAGAATACCTGAAACCCAGCCCGGGGTTTCCCTAAGAAGCATTGTCTCTCCTGGAACTCACAGCAAATTTGGGCATTAAGGTAGTATATGAAAGGGCTCCTTGGGAGTTTGTTAATGAGGTTAAAGCCATTTAAAAAAAAAAAATGTGTCAGGAAACTATCCAGGAGAAGACAAAATAATTGGTTTCAGGTCTGGTTAGGGAGGGAAAAGAGAAGACTCACTTGGAAAATTCTTAGATATGATAGGGCTTTTGGAAATATATATACTATAAACAAAACAGGAAACTGGGGCCTCAAAGGGTGAAGGCAATAACCAAGACCTGTAAAACCTGTTAACTGGTAAAATAAAATAAAATGGAGCCCAGACTTGAAAAATCCCTGGACCAGACAAAACCATTTAAACCCCATAAGCAAAACTAAATCTAGCTTATTTCATGAGTGTAAGTGAAATTCAGGTTATTCCTTGTAAATTCTTCTGATAATTATGAATGAAACTTAAGTCATCTTCCTTGAATGGTGTAAGATAATCATTTTTAACCAGTGCCCTGCCATCTGGAAACCCTCTTGTTAAAACACTGTAAAGGTTCAACAAGTTTCTCATTTTTACTTCTTAAGCCATCCCGTAACATCCTGCCTCTGAACTTCATACCAGTTTAGGTTTGAAGTTTGTGAACTGTTTGTTTCTGACTCAGTAAAATATTCATATCAAATAAAGCTCTCTGAATATTCTTTTGACATAATTGACAGGTATAAAGTGCCTACTATGTGTTCAATCCTCTGCCGTTAGTCAGATACACAAAGAGAATAAGCCTTGGTATCTCCCCTTAAGGAATTTATAGCCCAGCTAGGATCTGTTAGTCAATCTGAAATTCTTTTTCTTTAGTTCTCTTGACTAACCTGAAACACGCAGATCCCTTTGCCAAACCAGTTAATCTTTCCAATATTTCCATACTCTGTCACCTTTTCAGATGCCTTCTTTCACTGTTTTCCTACTTGGTAATACAACAATTTTCAATTGTTTCATTATAGTTGGCTTTGAAAGACATTTTTGCTAATAGGACTGGTTGAGAGAATTTAGACTTCATGTCATCCCTTTTGGAAAGAAAATTTCCCTGTTAGAATGGGATACTTTTTTCCCAATCTGAATTGTTTCCAAAGTGAGGGCTATATTCATTTAATTCTCCGTGAAGCTGAAAGTAATTTCAGCTTCTCCCAAATTACCACTCACTGTTGCCTCGGGAAAGAGATGACATAATTCATCTGACTGGTGACTTCAGAAGAGGGAACCAGGCACACCCAACACAGCCCCTTTTTTCTCCTGCTCTGCTCATATTCAAGATAAGCTGGACATACAGTCAGAGTCAGCTGCTATGGTTTGGCTTTAAGCTTTAATTCAGGAGTGAAGTGGTAGCATGCCCATTTGGTCTCAGATTTTAAATAAACCACATTTTTCTAATCGCTCTTCTGGAAACAAAGTTTAGGTTTTGACTTCTACCTGTCTATTGGTCTCTCAATTGGTTCTAGACTTGAGGAAGAGAAAAAGAGGGTTTTACTGGGCAGGGGAGAGGGATCTTGAACCACAATACGTATGTTGGGCTGAAGAGGAATTATATATTAGCCATATTTTACTACTGAATAAACTCTTTTTCAAGGTTGAGAGAACCATCTCCACTAAATGACCTCAGGAGTCAGTACTTTCCTGGGTAGAAGGTAAGAGATAGAAAAAATAAATTTGCTCTTGGCTTTTCTAGCTTCTTTCAAAAGACATGCGATTAGAAGGGAAAAGGGAAGGAAGTGGGCAATACACAAATTAAATCAGGGCTTCAAAACGTTAATCCTATAAACTAAAAGAGACTTGTTCTGGGGAGTTTCAGATAACTAAGTGTGGTAGGGTGGAATTTTACTTTTACTTTTTTCTCCCTTTTTTTTTTCCTGGATCTTTTATCATTTGGAGGGTGTGTGTAAGAGGGGAGGGGTAATCTTTGATGTATTAAAACACTATCAGTGTCCTTTTTTTCCCCTCCAAGTATGTCTGTGCTCCCTTTTAGTTCAAGAGAAGCTCAAGTCTTTAAAATAGACTATCACTTTTCCAGGATGGAATTGGGAACTTTTGTGAGTGTGTGTATGTGAATATGAATATGAGCGTGTGTGTGTGTGTGTGTGTGTGTACAAGTACAAGCACATATAGGCTTAGGTATGTGACAGCAGGGGGGAGGAGTTGAGAAAAGGGGTAGAAAAGAACTGAGAACATCGTTTTCCCACCTTCCTCTCTGTCCCACTCAAGGAAAGAGTCGATAATCTGAAATGGATTCTAAATGAAATTGAAGTGGGCTGAATAATGGCTCCCCAAAGATGTCCACATTCTACTCCCTGAAACCTCTCAATATAGACTTGTAGATGTGAATAAATTAAGGATCTTGAGATGAGGAGATTATTCTGGATTATCTGGGTGGGCCCAATGAAATCATGGGTCCTTATAAGAAAGAGACAGGAGGGTCAGAAGCAGGGAAGCAGATGGGATGATGGAAGCAGAGATTGGAGTGATATGAGGATGTGATCCAAGGATTGTGGGCAGCCTTTAGAAACAGGAAAAGACACGGAAACTGATTCTTCTCTAAAGCTTCCATAAGGAATGAGCCCTGCCAAGCCATTTTAGACATCTGAACTTCAGAACTGTAAAGAGAATAAATTTGTGTTCCTTTTAGCCACTAAATTTCTGGGAAATTGTTATAGCAGCAATAGGAAGCAAATGCAGGAATGATGGCTAAGTAGTAAATTAATCAATTTTATTCTGGAAATTATTCTGATTTCCAAATATTTGTGAGGGAGTAAATATACACCTTCTTTCTGTACACGAAGGACCTTTCTAAAGGTGAGAGCATTAAAAATATATGAGCTTTGTTGCCACTACTTTATTCCCACTGGGAGATTTTCAGGTATATACCAAGACTTTGAAGATTCTGGAAGGCTGACTGCCAGGGGACAGCCAATGCAGGCTTCCTTAGGGAGAATCTATGAGAAATTGGGAAAGAGACTTAACTCCTTTAATCTCCTCTATAACCATTTAGTGAACCATTATTATGAACAAGCTCTTAAACACAAAGAATCAGACTTATAGCCTCGACCTAGGTTTAGGCAGAATGGAAGACAGGTTTAATGTGAGCAGTTCTGAGAGCCTGGCAGGTTGCAAGTGTTGGGATTTATTAATAGACTAAAAGCCTATTAAATACTGTAGAGCCATTCTTCTCTAAGCCGTTCAGTTCACATCTTACATAAGGAAGTAAGTTTAATAGCTTATTCAGGAAATAATTGGATTTTTAAAACCCTGAAATTAATTATAATATAAAATTATTGCATTTTTCCTTAAACAAAATAGAGTAGTAAAATTTTGAATGTCTTAACTAAACCTATCTTTCTTTTTCCATATAAACTTCCATTTCAAAGAAGTTCAGATTTCAATAGTTTTTAAAAGTCTCTTTTTTAAGAAACTCTAAACTTTGCTATTATAGTTAAAATTGGCTTATAAAATCAATCTAATATAAATTGAATCATTAATTAAGTCAATTTTAAAAGAAATAATTCAATTTCATTAAGGAATTGTTACACTGATATTACAAAGTGAACCGATTCCTGTAATTAAAAAACATTGAATTCCATATGACCATTTATCTTTCGCCCTCTTTTAACCATTTTGGTGAATTTCTAAAATAGGATTTAATTAAATGCTGGAACAAAGACATAATTCAAAATTAAAATTCTACAGAAGAACTCACTGGCAAATCATGAAAGCAGTTCCCCTCCCTCTCCCAAATATTTTGAGGAACCACAACAACGTGAAGTACTGTGTATATAAATTATGAGAATGTATGTAATAGAATCACAGTTATGAAGGTTTAATTCATTATCCATGTGATCTCCCACCAAGTAAAGGGATCTTTCTCTAAATGTCTTAGGCCAACATGTATTAGGAGATTGACATTTTCTGAGAGTGTAGATCCCAATTCAAACTATGTTTTCCAGTGTTAGATTTGGTATTATTCTAATCTTACATGAAAGAAATCACACATTTGGAAGATCATAATTTTGAGGGAAGTCTTTTTTTGAAAAAAATATTTATTTATTTATTTGACTGTGCTGGGTCTTAGTTGCGGCATGTGGGATCTAGTTCCCTTACCAGGGGTCGAACCCGGGCCCCCTGCATTGGGAGTGCGGAGTCTTAGGCACTGGACCACCAGGGAAGTCCCATAATTTTGAGGAAAGTCTTTGAGGTCAGAGAGATTTCAGCTTGCCCTTTATCAGTGGTATTGAGCTTTGTCTAACCATTAATTTTACTGAGGCTTGGTTTCTTCGTCTGTAAAAATAGTCTCTCACGTGGAGTTGTTATGAAGATTGCATGTAATATCACTTGTCACCTGTCCACAGAAGGCCCTGGAACATAGGAGATGATCAATAAATGTTAGCTTTCCTCCCGCTTTTGCCTTATATAATTGTGGAATTGTAGCAAGAGAGGGAACATTTGACCTTAGTTACTTGGTATATGCAAGTGGGAGAGACTTTTTTCTATCATTGCTTCAAAATTGTACACCACAATTTCTGCTAGCTAGATTAAGTGGATATCTTATAGATACAATAAGCCTATGATAAAATGGCTTTGATATCAGATTTGTAAACTATAAAAAATGTATACACATATGCATGCGAAATAATACTGTTTTTATCTGACTGTTCTAGAAATAAGTTTTAGCTTATGCTGTTTTCCCTTTTTTTTTCTTTGGCTTCATGGATTTATTAATTTGAATGACTTTCATCAGTGATTTCATGCACAGACCTGCATCTTTAAAGGGGCAATGACTGACTAGGCTTCCTGTTTTGCCTCTCTCCAATAATTGGGACCACAGCAGCTAATTACAGTGTCTAATTGTATCCTCAATTGGCTGATTGCACCCACAATTAACTAAATATAAGTACCAAGAGTCTTGGTACATTCAGTTTTATGCCTCAAAGGGAGCCTGTGTGAGAGGGTAGTTGGCAGTTGGCTATCATCAGGAAAACAGCTTCTCAGACTTGGAATTGTAGGTCTAATTTTTTTTTTTTTTAATAGGTGGGTGTTTTATCTATATTCTACAACTAATTTTGGAGGAAGAAGGGGGTGGAGGTTGAACATTCCATTATACATTCTGGCATAAGTGGGTCTCTTTTTTTTTTTTTAATAGATTTATTTAATTAATTAATTAATTTATTTTTTGGCTGTGTTGGGTCTTCGTTGCGGTGCGAGGGCTTCTCATTGCGATGGCAGGTCTCATTGCAGACCACAGGCTCTAGGTGCGCAGGCTTCAGTAGTTGTGGCGTGCGGGCTTCAGTAGTTGTGGCTCGTGGGCTCTAGAGTGCAGGCTCAGTAGTTGTGGCACACGGGCTTAGTTGCTCTGAGGCATGTGGGATCTTCCCAGACCAGGGCTCGAAGCCATGTCCCCTGCATTGGCGGGCGGATTCTTAACCACTGCGCCTGTAGGTCTAATTTTAAAGCTTCCAAATATCTTCTCGTTGGCACAGTCCATAAAGCTGGTGACTATCTTAGTATATGTTTAAGGACATAAAATCCAGATGAGTTGCAGACAGGCCACAGTTTAAGAAAAATATCAGTAGAGGCATGGGGTTACATCTTATTGGATCTTTCCTTATAATATGCTTGAACAGCTCATGGAATGGTTGTCCTGACCAGTCTGTGTGCAGTCATAGCAGACAAGAATAGAAGAACTGGGGCCTTCATTTATTTTAATCCCACAGCAGGTTGGATTCCCCTTCTTCAGCAATTTGAAAGGCCTTTGAAGAGTTAGGTTCAGTGATGCATTTTAAATGCAGGTGCTCCTACAAAGCAAGTGCCTTAAAAACTGACTGGGAGCCAACATAATTCCCACTCTGGAAATTGGGCTGGAAACACCATCAGGATAGAAGCTGATCACAGCCTGGGCTTGAGCTTTCAAATTAGCTCAAGACTTTGTCAGATGTACCAAAGATATTATTGGTTGATCCACTGCTTAAGGTAGAAATTAAAAACTCAGAGTTTTGCAAAGGTTGTTAACAACCATTAGAATGCTGTTTTGAAGGTGAATCAAGAATCTGTAGAAGTCTTTCTCTCTAGAATAATTAATTAGCAACAAAAGTTTCTCTTAAGAGTACTTAGAAATAAACAGATTGGATGGTCAGAGAAAAAGAAGAAGAGAGATGTATATGGAAGAAATTTCCAGCCTTTGTTTTCATCTCATAATTTTAGCCTGAGCAGCCCTCAATCTGCTGCCACTATAACCAGCATAGTCCTTGCTTAATGGTTTCAGCAGCAGCCTTTAGTACCTTATAGGATGTGGAGTACCTAACTCAGAGATGAGTTAATCCCAGGATAAGGACAGGACTGTGACTTCTAATTTCCAACGTGCAGATTAGCATTTCCTCCACATAAGCAATGATTACACAATTATATAAATTTGAGCTAGGCAAACAGACCCTAGAATTTATCCAGCTATACAAACCATACACTAAGTTGGTTATTTCAGCTATTTATTCTTCTAATGCATTGAACTCTCACCACCACCTTGTAATAGCCTGACCTTTATGTATGTCTCTCAACTCTCTTGATAGATGAGATTTTTAAAAAAAATTTTTCTTACCAGCTGTGAGGTATCAGTCTTTGTCTGATAAAATAAAATAGCTTGATAACTGTGTTCAGGGTTGATATACAGGTAAGCTTATTATAAGAATGTGGAGACTAAAAAAAAAATGTGAACGAGATATAGAAATAAATATGTTATTTTTAAGTGTGGATGTTGGGAGTAGAGTGGACAGAGGAAAAGAGAGGAGAAAATGAAAGGGACCAGAGGGGTATGTAAGGAAACCCACGACTGGGATTTTGGCAAGGCTGTTTTAAGACAGGTATGTCTGAGATGGGATTTTAATTCATTTTGGGTATGCAAAGCACAATGGTACTTCAGTAAGGTCTACTTTCTTCGTGGAAAAATAGGTAAGTGAATTGTGTGTGTGTTGAAACCAGTGTATTAGGTCAGGGTCTGTATAACATGTTCAGAGGTATGAACTCAGAAACAAGAAGGGCTATGGAAATATAAGTTCCAAGGAATGTCCCTCAATATAGGGGAGGCCTTAGACTTCCCCACATCATGGACATGGTGTTCCAGATAACCTTACATAAAAACCAAGGAGCCAGGGAGATCCCAGCTAAGATCTGAGCTACACTCTACTGAGGAATAATCTAGGTTCCACTAAAAACACAGAAATGCTTCTGAAAATAAGTTATTCCCATGAAATGCCTCCATCCTAGTAAGGGAGACTGTTGTGGCCAAACGCTAACATTGCAGCAAGATCCATGCACGGTCAGGAATGTGCACAATTTGCCATGGCAATGAAGAGAAAGCTCAAATGGGGACTAGTTCCTAGGCTGCCCAGAGGCTCCCTGATATAGGTGAATTGTACAGCATGAGCTCAGAGGACAGAGCCTGCTCTATCCTACGAGCCGTAACATCTGGGAGACATTACACCAGAATTAGGTGCCTTAGGGTTTCTGGAGACCATGAAAAATCAGCCATTTCCTAGCCTATCTGGGATCCTTTTGAACAGTTGTCTTTTGATGCCCGTTTCTTATCCTGTTGGACCTTCACATTGGAACTTTTCTAGATACGCACTGAGAAATTTGAAGTAAAAGCTTGTTATTTTTAAGAATGTGGAGTTTTAGAGAGTTTAGAAAGTTCAAATGAGGTTTGCATGGCAATTTACAATTCTGAGTGCTTTATCAGAAACGACATGAGGATCTCAAATCCATCACTAAAGGAACAGCCTAAATGGCCCTCCTTTATTTTATCTTACAAGTGCTTTTCTTTTTCCATCTATGGGAGAAAATATTCTGCCTTTACCAGTAAGCAGGTAGCTGTCATTTATTTTTTGGCATAACTTAAAGCCCTCTAAATGCTTATTTTTAATTTTAATAATTTTGGAGGTGTTCGCTTGTGCATTAAAATTCAGGAAGCTGGCATAGCCCTCCGCATACCTTCAGGGCAAAACTGTGTGCAAGACATGCTTCTGTGAGATAATTTGTTTCCTAATTGGTATCCGTTTGCCGAAATACAATTAAAGTTACTGCTTTAATATTAACATCAACATCTTGATTGCTCTATAAAATATGAATATTTATAAATTTTTTCTTCCATGGCAGATATCTCTTAGGCACTTTATTTTTTGGTATTGGCAGTTTCTTATTTATGGAGACATTTCTTACAGAATAGTAATAACATAAGGAGGGTAACATTGCAGGGTTAGACCACTTCGACTCCAGAGATGAGAGAGGTGACATTCCTAAGGAACTGTGTTTGGATTCTGGAGCCCAGTTGTCTTGAAAACCTGCGAACTGAATCATCTCCTCTACCTGCTTTGCACCATTATGGTGAGAACCACATGAGCTAGATGGTTTAACTCCCCTTTATAGTAAAAACAATACCATGTATTTGCATAGGCCTTTAAGGTTTACAGTAGACATTGCATCCCTCTCAAGAGTGACTGATTTAGAAGACCTGATATTTCACTACTAAGTCTTAGAGACACCGTTGGCAGATTTTCTTATCTCTCTTTCTTTCTCTTTTTCTTTTTTTGAGAGTGAACTGAAACATTCAGAGTAGCTTAAAAGCAAGAAGGTAAGAATATAACTCTGTGTTCAGAATTAAATGATTACTGTTTATCAATGAAAATATTTAGATTACATGTATTCACCCATCAAACTCTTTTCATATATCTTCTAAATTAAAAAAGTAATATAAGATATCATCCATGTTAAACATATCAAATCATAAGAAAGGCTAAATACTAAAAATTAAAAGCACCCTCTCATCTTTGAAAACTCAGTCCCCCTCTTTAGAGGCAACTACAATGAAGACTTCTTTAGTTCTCCATCTTCCTTTTCTTTCTGGGATGATTATCTAAAATTGTTAGGTGGGACCAAGCAAGACAGACATCCTAAGGCGGTAAGAGGTTTTTCAACAGTACAGTACCTTTATCAGAGCCACAGAAAAATCAAGAGGCCATCTGTGCCAGGGATAGGGAGGCTACTTGATGTGGGTGTAAGAGTCCAGGAAGGGGAGTAGTAGGGTTTGTACACAGGGCAGTGGGGAGAGAGAGCAGGAGCCAGGATATGATGATGAACAGGGTCTCTGCCAAACACATGAGTGATGGGGAGACCTGAAAATAAATTGTTTACTTGTTGAGTACTGGTAAATAAGTAATATGTTAATTATTATGGGAACCTGGATTCTCAATGTCAAATAAGCGTTTTTTAAATGCAAAAAGGGAAGAAACTGTGATGAACCCTAGTGTTGAATTGGAAGATGAGATATTGATATGAACTTACGATTTATACATTTATTTATTTATTTATTTATTTATTTATTTTTGGCTGTGTTGGGTCTTCGTTTCTGTGCGAGGGCTTTCTCTAGTTGTGGTGAGCGGGGGCCACTCTTCATCGCGGTGCGCGGGCCTCTCACTATCGCGGCCTCTCTTGTTGCGGAGCACAGGCTCCAGATGCACAGGCTCAGTAGTTGTGGCTCACGGGTCTAGCCGCTCTGCGGTATGTGGGATCCTCCCGGACCGGGGCTCGTACCCGTGTCCCCTGCATTGGCAGGCAGATTCCCAACCACTGCGCCACCAGGGAAGCCCTGAACTTACGATTTAGATAGATAGATAGATAGATAGATAGATAGATAGATAGATAGATAGATAGATAGGAAGAAAGAAATGGAGATTAGATATAAATATAAATGTGAGATTTGTGTGCATGTGTCTATGTGTAAATAAATGTATTTCTAACTCTATCCACTGAAAGAACCTGTGAGCTCTGACAACCAATAGCAAAGAGCATACCTAGTGCCCAGATCATGGTTTCTAAATATAACTTTCTACTAAATGGAATCAGAGCTCCTTGGAGAAAAGGCTAATCCCAAGGCTAGAAAATTAAAGCCAGAAAGTGTGCCAGAATGTAAGAATGATGAGGGCATACAAAAATAACACAGACACCAGCTTAAAGGGGCTTCCACTGACCAAAACTGGATGAATTTCAACATCACATTAAATAATGAAATTAATGGATTAAACTCATGGAATAAATATGATTTATAAGATCATAGTGACATAAACATATGAATAGGTTATTTAAATTTTGATGAGGAATGAGATTTGCATACTCTCATAGTATCTCCACCCTCAATACTTATTATTTATAATGGGAAAATGACTTTATAGTGGAGAAGCCTGGAAACACCTCCTTCATCAAGTGATCAAAATTAGCATCACCAGTAATGGAATATATTGAAATTCAGTGCCACCTGAGAAGATTCAATGAAAACACAGCACTGTTACTGTGGTATTATTGCCAAAGATGCATCACGTGAATCTAATAATGAGGAAACAGACAAACCTAAATTGAGGGAAATTCTTCAATGTTAACTGGCCCGTAATCTTCAAAAGAACCATGGTCATAAAAGTTTAAAAAAAAGACTGCGGAACTGTTCTAGATCAGAGGAGACTAATGAGGGGATGACAAATGCAAGCTAAGATGCTGGATTGGAAATTTTGCTATGAAGGGTATTTGTTGGGACAACTGGAAAAAGTTTAATAGGGCATTGGTGAAACTTGGCATGTCTGAATATTAAATGGTAATAAGATAGCAAAGTTAATATCCTAATTTTTATGGTTCTATCATGTTATATAGGAGAATGTCCTTGTTAGAAAAGAATTTTAATTATTTTGGGGTTTGGGGCAATTTACTCTCAAGTGAGTCAGGGAAAGCTCATTTGTATTGTTTTGCAACTTTTCTCTGGGTTTCAAAATACAAAGTAAAAGAATAACATTTTAATGTGTTTCTAGAAGCACCATCTCTGTATCAAATTAGTTGTGAGTATATAAGTGCTTGTTTATATTTTCTCATACAGATAAGAGAACGTACATGTTACTCTTCAGTTGGCATTTTTCTCCTAGGGGTGATCTCGGCAATCACTATATATTAACAAAGGTACCAGGCATTCAGAAGAAGGTATTCATTTTTTAAAATGGGAAATTAACCACCTGTTTCCTTTGAATCAAAATTCTGAACAAAACTCTGATCTCAATAGAGTAATTGTACTCCTTGTAGTTTGCATATCTTTCTTGGGCTTAGATATATGTTAGCTCCGTATGTGTAACTATTTGACTTGATTTAATTGAGCTAATTTCAAATCACGTTTTTTCTCAGGTAAATTTAGTTAATGTGTGTGTGTATGAGAGAGAGAGAGAGAGAGAGAGAGCGAGAAGGGAAATATACCAAAATAGTAATCATTATTTTATTTGACCTTTGATGTGTAGTATCACAAAGGTTTAAAATATCTTTATTTTTAATCTCTAATTTAACACATTGTTTTAAAAGAAAAATAAAGAACATTGGAATATTTTTAAAATATGGTGTTGAGGACAAGATACTCTTTGAAGGTTATGACTGATTCATTATGTTGAGCATCTGTCCTCAGTACACCAATTCCTGGTACCTGTTTTGTCATAAAACTCTAAATGTGGCTTGATAAACCAAGAGTACAGAGTGACCACAATGAAGAAATCCGTAGTTCTAGGAGAGGTGGGTTAGTATTTGCTACTATTTGGGTGAATGGGGTACATTCTGGAAGTTAGAATTTAGGACTTCCACAGAAAAGATTTGGAAGCAGATACGGAACACTTGTCAGTACTTAGCCCATGTCCATCAGACTTCACTGTATATACCTCCCACTTGCCAGAATCTGCCTATCAGGGCTTGAGCCTTCTTTCAGTACCATGGAGAGCTGCTTAGCTCCAGCCGACATCTGGCCCTAAGTGTCAGGGAATTAATGTCATGCTGGAACAACCCACACCCTGTGACCTACAGTACAGGTGTACAAATACTTCTGTTCTCTTACTCACATGGAATGCCTGAAGCCTGAGTTTTACACTGCCACCCAGACGTTCCCTTCTGAGGTGTCTCCAGTTTCCCACAGGTAGCTAGCTAAGTAACGTGTTCTTTTTTGGCTACCTTCTCTCCCTGTATCACTTCCTTACTTCCTGCCATTGTTCCTTGAACTTGCCAAGTAAACTACTTGCACTCAGATCTCAGTGTCTTCTTCTGGAGGATTGCTGGCTGGAGTGTTGTTAGCAGTAAGTATTAGTACATAGATAAGGAAGAAAGAAAGAAAGATCTCATTTAGGAGAAATTATCTCATTTAGGCATTTGAATTTAGCTCATAAGGACATAAGTTAGCTTAGAAATATAGAATGATAGAATTTCAAAGCCAGGTGTACCAAGGTCGTCTAGTGACCTCCATAACCCTCTGACCTTTGAATTTCCAGTAACATGTCCATTTCAATACCTTCAATGACTATTAATTCAGGCCTTCTTGAGTTACAGATTTCTACTTGTTAGGAAACTCTCCTTATTTGGAAGAAGAATTAGATTATTAAATTCTCCAATCTTCCCTTGAGGACACCAAATAATTCCAATTTCTTTTCCAGTCTCAAACCTTCCAATATTTGAAGACAATCATTGCATCTTCTCAAAGAGTTCTCTTCTCCAGACTAATTTTCAATTCCTTCAATTTATCCTTATGCAATATTGTGTAAAGTCACTTCTTGATATCTCAATATCTCTCTGCTGGACATGGCATCAATGGGCCAATGTTGTTCTGTGGTCCCTAGAGTATATGTGATAAATAGTCCAGGGAGGATACCGATTGCTAAAAAGTAAAGCAGGACTCTCACCTCTCTTCTGTACATTGTACAACCAAAAGTGAAGCCAAAGATAATGTTAGTTTTTTCTGCCACTGTTTGATCTGGAGACAATTTGACTAAACCCTGGTCTAACCCCATTGATCTTACTGTTCAAGTGACCACTCAAATGCCAGCCCATCGCTGTGCCTGTAGCATATCTGGCCCACTCTTCATGCTTTATCTCCTTTTATTACGCACCCATCATGTCCTAGAAATTTTAACACATAGTTTTAGAAAGGTTAAAGAATTCTGTCAGAATCAAAGATCTGGTAATCTGGCAGAACCATATTTTAAATTAAGATTTGTATAATGCCAAAGCTTGCATTTATTCCACCAAACCATTCTGACTCTGCATATGTGTGTATATTGATGTTTAAGCAGATATTTTATTGTCATGAATTGACACATTCGTGGCTATATATGCTAAAACTTTAGGGAATATATGAAATACAATACTGCATAAACACATGACAATTGTATAGATAACTGATTTTCAAGTTTTTAAAAATTAAATATGTACGTATTACATTCATCCTGACAAACTCAGAGATGCTTCTTGCATTGTATTCGGTTCCTAACATTCTTTATGATATTATTTCCTTGGATTAGAAAAAAAAGTTTAAAAGGCAAAGGCAGTCCCAAATGATCAAATGATCTCTTAGATGTTTGTCCTCAGTATGTGCCTCCGTCTTAAGCTGCAAAGAAGAAAGATTGTGGAAATCATTTCACAGTGCATACACGTATATCAAACCATCGTGTTGTACATTTTAAATATATTACAATTTATTTGTCTATTAAAGCTCAATGAAGCTGGTGAGAAAAAAAAAGTTCTAGACATTTGCTTGAAGCTCTTTCAGAATTTTTTTTTCCTAGTCTAACCAGGTTTTACCAAGATTTCAGTAGAGGTGAATGAATTACTGAGAAATCCAGACTTTGGTTCTGTTTTTACAGTATCACCACCCACATATACCAGTCATGTTGTTTACAATTTAGTTTAACTTAAGCTTAAAAATGATAGCCAGTACTTTCAAAGATAGAGTGAAATAATCACTCTTTCATAAAGCTATATTTTTGTAATTCATTTAGTAAGCAATTTGGCTATATAAGCCAGAGCTTTAAAAAATTTACAAATTTTGACCTAATAAATATGCTTCTGTGAATATAAACCAAGAGAAATATTCTGAATACAGAAAGAGTGTGAGGAAAGAAGAAACACTGAAATGCAAAGAAGTTTAGGGTAGCATGTTTTACTACAGTACAAAATAGGGGAGAAAATATGAATGTCTCTGGGAATTAGTTAAGCAGTACATCCACTTTATAAAATATTATGCAGCCATTAGAATTATAATTTGAAGATTTTATGTTAACATAGAAAATGTTTTGGGTATCATATTAAGTAAATTTGCTTTAACTGCACGTGTATGTATAATCCCTTTATACCAAATTTGCCATGCTTTTGTACCTGAGAAATAGTTTGCAGGATTTGAACTCATATTTCTAGTCCCATGGTTCCCTCCACAACATGTCTTCATTAAAATCTAACAGCCTCTGAAGCTCCTGGGAGAGAAGAGCATCTAAGTAGAGATGTAAAATTGGTACAGGAGGGATGAGCAGCCTGCAGATGAACAATACAATAGTTTCAGTCTCAGATGAAATTCTGTATCTTATTTTTTTCTCCTTTGCTTCCTGAAGATCCTTTAAAATCTTATTTCTCAGTAAGTAATTTTGTCTTTATGGTACAAAAGGTAATTCCCATACCTAATATTGTTTCTAAACGCATGTGAATACCCTGCTGAGTTATATATGAGTTTTTTCATGAATATGACACAAAATGAAAATTCCATTTCTCAAATTGAAAAAAAATGTAAATTGACTTTCATGCTCAAGTGAGTTGTTTCAGGGGTGGGAGGAGGGGGATAGATTCAGTGCATCATCTACTCTATATTCATGTGTAATTGATGTAACTTTTAGCGATTGTTCTACACTTACAAATTTCATATTCAAAGAGGAGAGTTACAGACATTATTGATTCTAAACAGATCTTAGGTTGCCCTCTTCAAAAGTTGTCTACTCGTGGGTAAAGGCATTAGCAGTCTCTTTAAAAACATTGTAAACTGCTGAGCGCTATAAGTTTTAGTTCTTTTGTCATTCAAGTTAGATTCCTGGATATTCTGCATTATGCCTGTTATGTAGTAAGAAATGGGCAACTGGCATTCTAGCTGTCATCATTCATATTTTCTTCAATTTTTAGGCAATTGTTATAAAGCTCCCTAGATGGATAAGCAATGCTTTGATATGACATGAGGAACTGTTTTTAGTGACTCTAGTGGCTCAATAACAAGGATGTCTTTCCTGCCAGAGCAAACAAAGTTGTGAGTAGACACACATAAGTGCTGAAATGTGAGAAGTTTCTAATGTTGTGCAAGGAGTTTCACAGAAAAAAGATGGTAAAAAAGAATGCATACATATTGGTGATGTTAAAGATAGTTTGGTCAAATCATCAGTATAAAGCATGAAGTTCACATGTTACATAAAGGAATTTCCACAGGCAAAATGACACTGGTTAGCCATCCTCATAGTCTACATGTCAGATTAGGTTCCAAAGTGGATTACTAAGCAAAGGACATTTAGCTATTCAGGATGGAGTTATGGGATCAAACGCAGTCCATATGACAGAACAATCTTCCACTATGTCATTAGTACGCAGCAGGCATGCACCCTTGGGGGAAAACTGTACACACATATTCAGGTGAGCATTCATGCACATGCACATACACACAAAATGTCTCTTTAATAAACAATATCAATTGTTTGCCTTATCTCTCATATATTCCTTAAAGAAAAGTATTGCATCATGCTTACTGATGTATCTGTAAAGCTTATTACTGTGCCAGGCATATAATCAGTTCTCAATTAATATCTTTTAAATGCGTGACTGAATGTGTATGTGATCATGTAGTTATAGTGAGAATATGATAAATCTTCTTTAGGTATGTTCTAGAAAAATGCTTTTTATATTTTTCAACTCAAATAATCCTTATACTTAAATAAATAACATTTTTTGCCCAATCAATAGTAAAAGGTAATATCCACATATTTCAACAGAGGAAAGTTTAAGAAATAGAGCTGGAAAGCGTAATTGATATCCCTTGTGGAAATATAAAGTTCTCACTTTTTGATGGCTCTGTTTTTAACAAGAGTGTGCTGGCAGAGTTGCGAGGACAGCGATTGTTCTAGATTAATTATTATTACTCTATTATGCAGGAACCATAAATATAAATATGTGAAGGAATTCCAAGTGCAGGCTAATTTTTTAAGTGTCTTTAAAGGCAGCCTTCTGAGGTCATTGACCATTACTCGTAATATTATCCACCCTTCCAGAAAGGAAATGTAGTACTTGTAGGAAAGAACACAGACTTCCATGTAAAAATTTAAAAATGTGTTTAACTGATGATATAGATAAGAAGTATTCCAGCGAGCACTATTATGATAATTAAAACTTTAGGGTGATTCTGATTTCAATACACTGTTCACTATCACAATTAAGTACATTATGTGCCACAGTTTAGAACTTTAAAAGTGTTAGTGTTAGAAAACAGTGGATAGTATCTAGCCAACCTCCTTATTTTAAGGATGGTCACAAAAGTGTCTTGAACTCTTCTACTATAAAATGTCTCTCAATAACATCAGGAGACACAAAATGTTACATTCTGAATGAAGGATACTGTATAGAAATCTAACCACATAACTTCACTGTAGATACTCAATTTACATGATAGAATAACTCAGTAACAAAGCTTGTTCCCAGGGAAATCTTGAGCCTCTAGCCATAGACAAATTGAAAATTTACCTGCTCTTCTGTGTTTCTCACTTGGCCCTGCAACTGCTGTTTTTATTTGTCTATTTGTTTGGTTTTTGCATTTGAACTGACTAATTCCATGAAGTTAAACTTACACTATTAGTAGCATTAGTATTACTGTTGCGGTTTTTATTTAATACAGCGTATTTCTATCTGAAAAGTTAATAGCCGAATTGACATTTGTGAAAATATCCTTAAGAGAAGACAGCCTTTCATGAGGGAGATAGACTGGCTCTGTTATGTCACAGTAATAAAAATTCCTTGAGAATGTAATGCAATACTTTATTTTTTATGACATTCTTAACACTCTTTCTTGCTGAGACATTTTCAAGGGAAAGGATATAGAGAGAAGACTAAGGTGAAGTTTAGGCATACAGGGAAGTCACCCAGTGAGCATGAACTAGAGAAAAGACAGAATCACAAGTAGTACCAACCATGAATGATCAGGATTATTGAATATGAAGTTGCTGAATGAGTCTAGTTCATTGATCAAAAAAGCAGTTTTGCCGTTGCATCCTTGTGAATATCACAAATGGGGTTTTATTTATTTACTTTTAAGATTTTTTTTTTGATGATTTATTTTTTTTGATGGACCATTTTTTTAGAGCCTCTATTGAATTTGTTACAATATTGCTTCCGTTTTACGGCTTGGTTTCTTGGCCACGAGGCATGTGGGATCCTAGCTCCCCAACCAGGGACCGAACCGGCACCCTCTGCGTTGGAAGGCGAAGTCTTAACCACTGGGCCGCCAGAGAAGTCCCACAAATGGGGTTTTTAAAGTGATTGGTATTTGTATTATGTGGTCCACCTCAAGATACATTTAATGGAAATTTCCTGAGAATCCTCTAACTTCCAAGAACAGCACTAAATGCTGAGCAGAGCAGTAAGGTAGAAGCCAGGCTAATGAGCAACTCCATTTGGTAAAGTCACCACCATATATAAGCATCTGAAAGATATACATACATTGTAAAAAGAAACCAAGCTAAAAGCATGATTATTTCCCTATGGAAATCAAGGAGGAAAAAAGAGCTAATGGTTGAATAATTTTTTTAGGAGGAGGTAGAGTTCCATGTAGATAAGCAAGATGGGAGAGAACGTTTGTGACATCATGGGCATTACATAGCAAGATAGTCCTTCAGGTATCCAGACAATTATTAAAGATGAAGAGAGGTTGTCAAAATGAATATAGCAATCCACCTGGGGCAGAGGTAGACCCCTACTTCTTGACCTTAGTTTCTGAACTTGGGTCATCCATTACCTGCCTCTTTCTTATCTTGAATGTCCAGGTTATAAACCATCATTTCCATCTTTTCGAGCTTACATTTTCCATGCTGGTTGTAAGTGCATGGGTTTGAGCATAGAATCTTCCAAATTGCCCAGCAGAGCTGTCAGATACTGGGTGCCACACCTCACATTGTACATAGATGTGTGTGTTTGATATAAGAGTTTTCTGAATGTGGTAGCAAATGGTCTTGAGAAATGAGTGCCTTATTGTTAACTCCCGAAGTATTCTATATATGGGGATGTTCTTAATGCCGGGATCCCTCACAATCCCAGGAAGTAGCTGCACCATCAGGAACCTCACAGTTCAAAACTCTTACTGAGAAGAGAAAAATGCATCAGTATCCTTGTCTGGTGTGAGAAGTATCCTGAGCTTCATTGGGGTAGGAAATTTATGTCTCCTGAATAAATCCTTGCCCTGTTTTCGCCACCTTGTAAATACTGTGAAAACTGCTTTCATAAAAGGGTTTGTCTTGGGTTTAGAATTATGTTCCAGGTGTGGACACATTCTACATAATCACCTTCAGCTGCTGTCTCTGTCTTACTCTAGGTGGCATATAGAGGGAAATATAGCATTGGGTCTGAATAACTTCCTTGAATCCATATTTTATATTATGTCTTTGTCCATTCCTACTTATGAAATGTTGTTTTCTCTCCCTTTTTAACTCCTGCCTCAATATTAAGACTGTTATTTAATGCTCTTTCCCCAGCTTTATACAACCTCAGCTGCCCTCTCAAAGTGTCTGGGTTTTCTTCTAGCCAACCCGTCCTCCCTTCATTTAATCGAGCCTTATAAGGAAGAATTGGTCAACTGCCAAAGACATAACTATCCAGGGACCAAAATGCCTTCCATGTGGAGTCATTTAGTGTGAGCAAACATAGATGCATACTTTTATTGAATATCAACCTCTATGTGAAGGGAAGTATTTTGCCTTGAGCAAGCTAGCATTAAGTGGACTTGGGCCGTGGTTGGAGCTGGATGTGGAAAGTCTCACACCTTCCAGGGAGGATGTGATGATTTTCAGAGTGTCTGTAATGATGCACAACATATTCAAGAGCTGGGCTCTCATTATTTGTATTGCTTTTTCTCCTTATTCTCTTCCATGCATCAATCTACCCCATTGGTCCTGCTTTTGGATGCTATTATTTCCTGAAAGAATTATCATTTTGATCAGAAAATTTGCATCCTTTACAATTCTCCCAATCACTGCTCTCAGAACTAACATGAAAGGCAGGTTCTGTCTCCATTTTTTAGTGAGATACAGTGGCCGCTACCCCCAGAGAAATAACAAAGCCCAGACCATCAAGATTGGGACAGGAGGCATTCATGTGACAATCACATAATGAGTTGTGAAATCAGGATTTTTAATGAAACTCCATTGTCTGCTATACAGATTAGAGTATGTCATCCTCCTGAAAAAGCAGAAACATTTCCAGATTGATTGAACCATCTTTACTGAAGCAGTATCTCCATTTATTGTACTGGGACCTTTAACCCCTAAGAATAGTAGCTGATTGTAATTGCATAAATGGCATAATATTTTAGAGACCTATGGAGCACTTGTGTGGAACTGAAGGCTTTTTTGAGCACAGCCTGCCATTGTACATAGTTCTTATTCATTTTCCTGATTTCATTAGTAAGGGCATTTGTATGGAAATGGATTAAGGTTTATAGGTTTATTTTATTGTGTTGCAGATTCTGCTGTAATTATACTACTGATGGATTATATTAAAACTGCTGTGCAGGAAGCTTTCAAAACACATCAGACTCTGGAAGTGCTTTTGATCTACAAAATCTGTTTTTTCCTTGTCCCACCTGGAGTTACTGCAACAGTCTGCCCACCCTTAGCTCACCCACACCTTCCAAATCATATCATTTTTCTCTTCACTTCTAGGCTTAAAAGGCATTAACTTGGTCGTGGTAAATATACTTGAAATACCCTCCAATCCCAAGTACATAAATGTTTATAAAAAATTGAATAATAAGAAGAAAGAGAATAATAATAAGTTTAGTCTTACTGTATTATATTTTATACTTACCTACAGCGTTTTGAATAAGAAATTCTCTAGGATATAGAGACATTCCCATGAATATTTGGATTATAGGGGTATGAAAGTTTTGGTGTGAACTCTGATTAATTTCTTTCTAGGGAAGTCTATGATTTCTAAGGAAATGACAGAGGACAATTTGAACAAATATCTTCTCTCAAGATGTCACTTGACTGGACTTTATGGGCCATCTATGTATCCCATCAGCTTACAACTGGGGGCTTCAATACTCAGAAAGAGTTCCCTCCCAGTTCTTACTTCCTCAGTATAGAAGGCTGGGCTTACATATTTTATCAGCCCATAAATTTTTAAAATCTAAGACAAGACTCTTAGAATGTCCAGACTTAAGGGCCAAGTCTCTGGCCATTGTTTCATTCCAAAGGAAGTGAACCTAAAGAAGTCTTACTAGTGAGGCCAAGTAGAATTCAGTAGGGAAGAGGGTATAGTCCTCTCCTCTGATCATAAAATTTGTAGATCCATTGTCTGTCTCATGTTTCCATGTAGATATTAAATATGTATCTGAAATTTAACCAGTTCAAAAAGAATGACGATATCTTGATTTCTGCATGAAGGCCTGCTCCTACCTCCATAACCTTAGAATCCTATTTTTTGTCAGGTTCGTCCCATTTCAATAATCACCATGTCTTGGGCCAAACATACCCAATTTATCTTTCATCACTCTCTCACAGATATTTGATCCAGTCCAAAATCGAGTCCTCTGGGCTCTAATTGAAAAATTGATCTCAAACTGACCAAGTTTCCTAGCTTCAGAATAAACACCCTAGTCTAAACAACAATGATTTCCCTTCTGGATTACTGAAATAACTTTCTTCCTAGCATGTGTTCCCTACCTCCACTCTTGTATATGGTATATTCTCCACCTGGAAGCTGGAGAAATCTTTTAAAATTGAAAATCAGAGTGCATCATTCTCCTGTTCAGAACCCTCTAGTGGTGTGCCATGGTAGCCAGAATTAATTCCAGACCTTGCCCTGGGGGCTGCTCACCTTCTCTTCGTGCCCTCTCTACCTTCCTGACTGCATCCTCAACCCTTCTCCTCTTTGCTTAATCTTCCTCAGAAACATCGTCATTGCTGGAACATGTTCGACTCCTCTGTGCCGTAGAAACGTACATGTTCTGTTACCTCTATGTGGAACGTTACTTCTCAGCATCTTCCTGTGTCTCGCTTCCCATTCATTCAGGTCTCTGCAAATATTACCTCCTCACAAATGCCCTTTATAACTACCCTAGCCAAAATGAAGACTCCTTTCCCAATTTTATCTTATCTGCTATTTTCTGCTTCACAGCAATGCCGTCTATATGTATAGTTCATTTTATATTTAGTCATTTACTTTTTAACTCTTATTCCCCACAATAAATTGTAAAATGCCAGGAAGATGGAGATCTTTGCCTCCTTTGCTGGTGTTCACTAGTCCCTAGCAGAGTGCCTGGCACATAATAGGTGCTGAATAAGTACTCGATGTATGAATAACCAAATCAGAGAATGAAACAAAGAGAGGGTAAGATTGAGTCCTGAGGAATTTGAATGTTTAAAACCTGAGGAAAGGTAAATAAAAAGGAAGGGCTAGGAAGATCTGAGAAAAACTAGGAGTGCTACTAAATATGGTCTACCCTGGAATTTTCTTCCATGAATATGTATTCCAGTGAGATATTCAGTGCTTAGAAAACAAACAAGTCATCAAACTGGCATCCGGGAATGGAGGGAAAAGCAAAGGAGAAGTAGAATCATTTAGAAGCTGCAGACTGTCCCTTTAGCAAATGACTGAATACTAAATTTAATTGGATGTGCTCCACTAGAGAAAATAGTCTGCTCATTAAAACATCAATACTTAAAGTTCCAAGCAATCTGGCATCTTTTTTGAATTACAATATGTGCAAAAAAAGACTTGTACAATATTTTATCCCAATGATAGCTTTTATCCATAAATTTATATTGGGTTTGCAATCTGTGGAGATAAAAATTTTCTAGACATAGATCATCTGCTTTTGAATCAATGTTATAAACATATTCATATTTGTAAAACTGAGAGAATGTTATTTTCTAGTCCTGTGAGCTTAAATCAATTCCAAACACATATTTTCATATCCTTTTAATTTTGATTTGGAACTCAAAGTAAAAGATCAGCTTTGTGTTGTGGAAAGAATATAAGCAGTCCAAAACTCTGGGTTTTTGTCCTCGATTTAAACTTCAGTAACTCCCTAACCCTCAACTGGTCCTTCAAATTAGGTTTCCAGAAATACAGATTAGAGATTGTTCCCAGCTCTGTTTGGAAGACCAAATGATAAAACATTTCTGCCTGTTGATTTATGTTGATTTATTGTTGATTTATGCATCAGTTTGGCAGTAAAATATAAACTTTTTCCTGTGGTCTTCAAAATCCTATACAATAAGGCTCCTGACTATTGCTCTTAACACACTGAACTTGTCACACTGGTCCTGCATTCCCCCTAACATGAAAGGCTCAATCTCACCTTGAAGGTTCTCATTTGCTATTCCTTCTTCCTGGAAGTTTCTTTTTCCAGATGGCTTGGTCCTTTGCCACATATAGGATGCACCTCAAATAACACATCCTCCGAAAGACATTACTTGGCAACTCTATATAAAGAATGACCCCCTTCACACATACCTTCACAGATAGGTGGTTACTGGCACATTTCTAAAGAGTGTTGACTTACCAGTCTTTATACACTAACTGGATTTAGGTATTTATGCATTTTTTATTTATGTATTCATTGATTTATATTTTGTCTTCTGTCATGCCTCACTCTTTGCAAAGGAATGTAAGTTTCATGAGAACAGGAACTCTTGTTCATTAATATAGCCTTAGTCTTAGTCTTCATGGCTATAGAAGGAAGGAAAGAAGGAAGGAAGGAAGGAAGGAAGGAAGGAAAAAAAAAAAACCTAAAATTTAATTGGAAAATTGTTGTGAAAAATTTATGACGTTATTCGGCATATAGTTAATGCCTAATAAATAATAGTTGGAATGGTTATGATTATTTTTGCTCTTATTGTTAGCATCATGTAGATTCATTCCTCAGGGGATGGGAAAATAAATCTTAAGATTTGGTTTGGGCGAGATTGTTCCTAGGAAATTCCTAGGAAGAGTTAGTGCCATACTTAGCACTTAGCTCTTACCCAATTACCAGTGGAATAATCAGCAGTGTCGTGAACAACACCATGAGAAGCAGTTGGGGGAACTCATACCTGAAATTTGAGGAAGGAAATTAATTTGTAAAACCCAAGATTTCTGAACCATTAAGTCAAGGTCTAACCCTTTCACTTTCAAAATTGCAAAATATATCTGTTTCCTTTAAACATTTCATGGTTTATGTATTACAAATATATATTGAGATTATTGTGGTGTTTCGGTTTAGTGAAAGATCTATTAATATTCAATTATCATTGAGATTGTTTTAGTGTTTCCATCCCTGGAGAAATTTCAAATTCATTTGTCTTTTGAGCCTGCATATTGACCAGTAATCCCCTAGTTGTCTCTATATGTGTTGAAAGAAGATATTTCAAAAATCGTGTACCAGGCAACAATTTCTCATGCTTTACCCATGAATAAGGCATCACAAGATTTATGGCAAAAATTTTTATGAAGTAACGTGTAATAAGGTAATAGAAGAAGTCATTAGAATCTAGTAAATAAGTCTGATTTTAATATAATAATGCTAATAATTATTATTAATAATTACCATCCGTGTTATTTTATTATTGTTGTTATTTTGATGATGCATGTTGTTTTAGAAAATTGAAAGTGTTGATCAGGGAGTTATTTGATAACAATCATTTTGCTGCTTCTCATGCAATTCTCTCTATTATAGGCATGCATGACAGGCAGAAAATAGATTAAAAATTAGGAATAAAATAAATACTTCTTTTTCAGCGTTGATTTATTCAAAAACCCCTCTATGTCTCAACAGTTCAGGTTGTCCTGATGACTCAGTATAAGCTGAACAGTTTGAAAGAGGTTCAAGATGTATTTTAATAGGGCATGTCTAAGAAGTAGCAATTTGCAAATGAAATACTTACCGTTAGTTTAGGTTTAATTTTAAAGGAAACTATTCTTAAGAGAACCATCTTGAATCATTATCTTGTAGTGCTAAGTGTAGTGTGTTATACATATTTTCAAACTAAGCAGTAGCCCAATTAATATTGAAATTCCTGAAAACTCAGTTCTGGTGACTGTACTCAAAATAAGGTCTGTGCAGGAAGTGCTTCCAATGAAGTCAAAAGAAAATATTCCTTCATGACTTGTCCTTTTTAAGCTAAGGTGCTTTATATTCTACTGATTTGCTAGTCATCATTCATCTTCTCTTTTGCCAGTTACCTCCGTAATTACTTTTACCTTTCATAGGCCTCCTTCTTTTGTCAGCTTCTCTATTCCAAAGGTTTCAGAACTTTTCAGAAAATCATTCTTGAATAAAACCTGAAGGAGGTCCTAAATTCATCCTTCACTTTGGTTAATTTTTATTATATTTTTCTCATTAACAGTCTTCTTTAAGGATTAGATTGAAAGAACCAGGAGTATTATTCCATATGACCTCATTAGTTGGGATTCAGTGTTTGAATACTAATTACATTTGACTTACAGTTAGAAATTTTGTTTATGGTTTTGAAAATTTAGTGTTCTTTTATTCTCTTTAGCATCTATTCGAGAGTTAAAAAGACTAAGACACTACACAGACAAAATGGGCATTTTCTAAATTTCCATTAGGAATAAACAAGGACACTGAATTACACAAAAGCTAGCCTAAGCACTCCTTTGAAACCAAATCCAAGATAAAACCTATTGTTTTGAGTTCCAAAAAGTTTAGTGAGAGGATGGTAGGTTTGAGCGTTTCTGTATTTCTTAATTTGCATTTTTTGAAGCCATAAAACCTCTTTGTTCTTGGAACCTCTGTATAAAAACAGTATCAATGCTGTGCTATTGCCTGCTACATATTTTTGCAGTAAATAAGTTTATTAAAGACTTCAGCACATGTATTTAAGTGTGGATTCTTTAGGTGTGTGAATTTACCTGATGAGATAACAATAAAGCCTCTAGCAGGCATTGATGACATATGTTTATGCTACTGAAGTCCATTTGGACCAAGGATTTATTTCTAAATGTGCATCCCTCCATTTGTACATGGATGCATTCACTCCTATGAGAAATACTAAGCATTTTGAGAAATAGTTGCATGAATCCCAATAGTCCCTGCAAACAATATAAGTCAGGAACAATCTGTGTGAAAAAAGAGTTCAACGCATGGGATTATGGGAGTGGGCAGGAAGGCATTTTGCGCAATTTGGAATGATATGTCATCTGAGCAAAGGCTTGAGTTAGTACTTTAATAACTGGAGATAAGAAGGAAAGAGACAAGCAGGCTGAGGGCTTAGCATCAACAAAGGCACAGGATATGAAACAAGCCCTTACCTGAACATACCAGGAACTTCTCCCAGCTAATATCATGAGGTTGGAACACTTTAACATCATTTCTACAGTCCATTATTTTAATTTATTATTCTTGTTCTTTGCTTAGTTAAATTGTTTCCATATTGCTATTATTTTATGTATTTAATGTTTACTTAAATTTACTAACATATGTGTAACTTGCTTTCTTCTTTATTTCTTCTTGTGTCTCAGACCTCTTATCTGAAATATCTTTTCTTCTGCTTGAAAAACTTGCTTTAGAATTTCCTTTGAAGAAGTTCTGCTGGTGAAGCATTATCTATGTTTGTGTGCCTGGTATGCCTTTTCTTCTATTATCACTCTTTATTCCTTAATTGGAAGAGCTTGTATATTTATAATTAATAGAATCATTGATCTGTTTGGATACTGTGTGCTATTTATTCGACCTATTCTAGGCTTTCACTTTCTTTCTCTCCCCTCTCTTGCCCTCTCATTTGATTTTGATTGATTGAAAAGGATTTCATTTGGTTTTCCCTTTACTAGTGTGGTATTAATGCCCTCTAATTCTGAACTTTCAGTGACTAATCCGCAAATTAAATATGCATCCTTAATTTATTAAATTCTAAAGTCAATTAAGGCCATTATTTCCCTCCTGAATAACATGGAAATTTTGTATAATTTAAATCTTTTGTTTTTCTCCTAAATTATGTGGCATTGCTTTTGTGTATTTAATTATAATTAATTTATATCCCACAAAATATTATTATTTTGCTGTAATAGTTGATATTTATACACACATTAATTATCTAATCTTTGTTCCATTCGGATACTCTTTCATCTGGGATCATTTTCTGCCTGACTAAAGCACATTTTTTAGAATTACCTTTAGCGTAGGTCTGAGGATGGTGAATACTCTTTTTGTGTGTGTGTGTCTTAAATGTCTTTACTTCTGAAGAATAATTTTACTGAGACTCAAGTTCTAAGTGGGTGCTTGCTATTTTGCTTTCTGTGTTTTTTTAATTTTTTAAAATATTTATTTATTTATTTATTTATTTATTTTGGTTGCATTGGGTCTTAGTTGTGGCATGCAGGGTCTTCATTGAGGCGTGCAGGATCTTTCGTTGTGGCGCTGGCTCTTCGTTGTGGCACACAGGCTTCTCTCTAGTTGTGGCATGCAGGTTTTCTCTCTCCAGTTGTGGCACGTAGGGTCCAGAGCGCCTGGGCTCTGTAGTTTGCAGCACGCAGGCTCTCTAGTTGAGGTGCGCAAGCTCAGTAGCTGTGGTGAGTGGGCTTAGTTGCCCCACAGCATGTGGGATCTTAGTTCCCTGACCAGGGATCAAATCCACATCCCCCTGCATTAGAAGGTGGATTCTTTACCACTGGACCACCAGGGAAGTCTCTTTCTGTGTTTTTTTACATTGAAGATATCAGAATAAAAACCACAGATGACTTGATCAACTATTTCCTTTACCATATTAGGGAAGTTTTCAACTATAATCTCTTCAAATATTTTCTCAGTCCCTTTCTTTTTCTCTTCGTCTTCTGGGACCCCTATAATTCGAATGTTGGTGCGTTTAATGTTGTCCCAGAAGTCTCTGATACTGTCCTCAATTATTTTCATTCCTTTTTCTTTATTCTGCTCTGCAGTAGTTATTTCCACTATTTTATCTTCCAGGTCACTTATCCGTTCTTCTTCCTCGGTTTTTCCGCTATTGATTCCTTCTACAGAATTTTTAATTTCATTTATTGTGTTGTTCATCATTGTTTGCTCTTTAGTTTTTCTAGGTCCTTGTTAAACGTTTCTTGTATTTTCTCCATTTTTTCCCCAAGATTTTGGATCATCTTTACTATCATTATTCTGAATTCTTTTTCAGGTAGACTGCCTGTTATCTCTTCATTTGTTAGGTCTGGTGGGTTTTTACCTTGCTCCTTCATCTGTGTGTTTGTCTGTCTTCTCATTTTGCTTAACTTACTGTGTTTGGTGTCTCCTTTTCGCAGGCTGCAGGTTCGTAGTTCCCGTTGTTTTTGGTGTCTGTCCCCAGTGGCTAAGGTTGGTTCAGTGGGTTGTTTAGGCTTCCAGCTGGAGGGGACTAGTGCCTGTGTTCTGCTGGATGAGGCTGGATCTTGTCTTTCTGGTGGGCAGGTCTGGTTCCGGTGGTGTGTTTTGGGGTGTCTGTGACCTTATTATGATTTTAGTCAGCCTCTCTGCTAATGGCTGGGGTTGTGTTCCTGTCTTGCTAGTTGTTTGGCATAGGGTGTCCAGCACTGTAGCTTGCTGGTCGTTGAGTGGAGCTGGGTCTTGGCATTGAGATGGAGATCTCTGGGAGATTTTTTTTTGATATTACGTGGTGCTTGGAGGTCTCTGGTGGATCAATGTCCTGAACTCAGCTCTCCCACCTCAGAGGCACCGGCCTGATGCCCAGCTGGAGCACCAAGACCCTGTCGTCCACACGGCTCAGAATAAAAGGGAGAAAAAAAGAAAGAAAGAAAGAAAAAATAAAATAAAATAAAGTTATTAAAGTAATACATAATTTTTAAAAATTAAAAAGTAATTAAAAAAGAAAGAAAGAGAGAAAGAAGAGAGCAACCAAACCACAAAACAAGTCCACAAATGATAACAGGCACTAAAAACTATACTAAAAACAAAACAAAACAAAACAAAAACAGACAGACAGAACCCTAGGACAGATGGTAAAAGCAAAGCTATACAGACAAAATCACAAACAGAATCATACACATGCACACTCACATAAAGAGAAAAAGGAAAAATATATATATATATCATTGCTCCCAAAGTCCACCTCCTGAATTTGGGATGATCTGTTGTCTGTTCAGGTATTCCACAGATGCAGGTACATCAAGTTGTTTGTGGAGCTTTAATCCGCTGCTCCTGAGGCTGCTGGGAGAAATTCCCTTTCTCTTCTTTGTTTGCACAGCTCCCGGGGTTCAGCTTTGGATTTGGACCCGCCTCCGCGTGTAGGTCGCCTGAGGGTGTCTGTTCTTCGCTCAGACAGGACGGGGTCAAAGGAGCAGCTGCTTCGGGGGCTCTGGCTCACTCAGGCCGGGGGGAGGGAGGGGTACGGATGCGGGGCGAGCCTGCGGCGGCAGAGGCCCGCGTGACGTTGCAGCAGCCTGAGGCGCGCCGTGCGTTCTCACGGGGAAGTTGTCCCTGGATCACGGGAGCCTGGCCGTGGCGGGCTGCACCAGCTCCCGGGAGGGGCAGTGTGGAGAGTGACCTGTGCTTGCACACAGGCTTCTTGGTGGCGGCAGCAACAGCCTTAGCGTCTCATGCCGGTCTCTGGGGTCCGCACTGATAGCCATGGCTCGCGCCCATCTCTGGAGCTTGTTTAGGTGGTGCTCTGAATCCCCTCTCCTCGCGCACCAGGAAACAGGGAAGAAAAAGTCTCTTGCCTCTTCGGCAGCTGCAGACTTTTTCCCGGACTCCCTCCCCGCTAGCTGTGGTGCACTAGCCCCTTCAGGCTGTGTTCACGCCGCCAACCCCAGTCCTCTCCCTGCGATCCGACCGAAGCCCGAGCCTCAGCTCCCAGCCCCGCCCGCCCCGGCGGGTGAGCAGACAAGCCTCTCGGGCTGGTGAGTGCTGCTCGGCACCGATCCTCTGTGCGGGAGTCTCTCCACTTTGTCCTCCGCACCCCGTTGCTGCGCTCTCCTCCGTGGCTCCGAACCTTCCCCCCTCCGCCACCCGCAGTCTCCGCCCGCGAAGTGCCTTTCTAGTGTGTGGAAACCTTTCCTCCTTCACAGCTCCCTCCCACTGGTGCAGGTCCCGTCCCTATTCTTTTGTCTCTGTTTTTTCTTTTTCTTTTGCCCTACCCAGGTACGTGGGGACTTTCTTGCCTTTTGGGAGGTCTGAGGTCTTCTGCCAGCGTTCAGTAGGTGTTCTGTAGGAGTTGTTCCACATGTAGATGTATTTCTGATGTATTTGTGGGGAGGAAGGTGATGTCCACGTCTTACTCTTCCTCCATCTTGAAGCTCCTCTCCCATAATTTTTGATCTTTATATTTGTTTTGGAATACCAAAATTGATATATGTACATTGCAGGAAATCAGAGCAATAGACGGAAAATAACATGATATTGAAACACAACTGTTATCATTTTGGAGTATTTCTTTTCACTTTTTTAGTAGACTTTTCATTACAAAGCTGTTAAGCACAAAGTGATATCTTTTTCTCTCTTTATTTAACATGGGTTAATGTTCATTTAGTAATGTTATCTCAACTGGCTTATTGCTGACACTTATTAATGTATAATATTGCATTAACTGGTAGGCTCAAGTTAAAAGCTAATGCTTTGAAGATAGTTCATCTGGGTTTGACTTCTAGATCACTGTTTATATATCTAGATCACTGTTTATACCAGTTTTCTCAAACTGTTTAGAATTCATGTATTAAACGCGGATAATAACAGTAGGGCTTATTACATAAGATAATACATATAAAACACATAGACATATTTCTGGAATATATTCAACACTCTGATGATTGCCACTTTTAATATTCAAACGTTTGAAGAAGTCGGGATATACTATGGACAGACTTCTGTTCATATTTTGGATTTGGAACATTATATGCATTATTATTTCCAAAATGTTTTAGGTAAACCGTGTAGAAAACTAACAACACAAACCAGTTGAAGGTCTTCTTTATTCTGGAATTTTAGGACTCATCAAATTAAGAAAGTTAGACTCCATACATTAGAGCAGAATGAAGTTGTATGTGTTTGGGAGGGGAGTGTTATCTTACTACAGTATGATTTTGTCTATTTCCCACAGCTTCGCAACATTGGTTCAGCTAATAATCAGGAAGTTTTTTAAATGTTGTACGTAAAATCTGTAGTGATAATGAATTAACAGCATCATCACACATTTATATTTCTATTCTAAATTAAATTATTTTTCTCCATTTGTAGCTGTGGTAGGGCTGTAACTATCTCAGTCCATGCCACTTGGACAGATTGAGCACTTCTAGAGACTCTTCTCTCACGAGCAGGACCAGCTCTATAGAACAATCCATCCTGAGGTTTTTAAGTTTCCTGAAGGAGCAGCACAAGGTGGGGAAGGGGGCCTCTCCCACATTTATAGAGCACTGGATGATCACAGCTGGAAAGCATCTTACAGGCCGTCGTTTTTTCAAGTGATGAAATGGGGTCTCCAAGATTGTTTCCCCGTCAGGCCAAGTGACAGCACATAGCTAGTCACCTGCATCACTTGGAAGAACCAATTGGCCCTTATCGTGACAACTTTAGTTTGGTTGTTTTATGTGTCTCATTGGGCTGTCTCATCAGTGATTCAATGGACTCTTATAATCTCCCTGGATCTTGAATTCTGAATCATAATAACTTTCCCACAGTACTTATCCCTTTGAAGAGCTCTTCAAGTTTTTCTAAACTCTTCTTATATTTTCTACCACAGTTGCACTCACTCTTATTTCCATTATTCATGAAGGCATGAAAACAGTTGTAAAACCTCAAAATGTGAGCCCATAGGTTTTTTTTTTTAATTTTCACTTCCAAAGACTATTTGGATTAAACCCACCTTGAATTGCCCTCTAGACATTAATTTTCCAGTAGTTGTCTTGTAAAGGCTTTATTTTGCTTTTGTTCACAGGCCAGAGATGTGAAATTTGACTGCACCAACTAGAAAGACTTTGGCAGCTGGAAGGAGAAGTTTGCTATTTAAATTGGCTTAAATGAAAAGAGAATAAAGGGAATATATTACCTCACACAGCAAGGTGTCTTGTTGAAGTGTGGTGTGTTAGGTGGGTATAGGTTAAGCTGTTGAAAAACATGAGACCCGAAAATGCAGTGGTTAAACTGGGTAGGAGATCTATTTCTCAAGATGTAGGTGGACCATATGTCTGCCATACATTTGTAAGTGGGCCATATGTAGGTCGACTGTTCATAGCAGATGTGTGGCTCTGCTCTTGGAGTTGCCCCCCAAAAGTTGTTTCTCTCTTTTAACTCCAGCATCCCATATGATATTATCAGCATTCTTCTGTTCATTTATGGCTCTTTGGACCCATATATATGTTCTAGCCCATCTAAGAGGGGAACAAAAAAAGTACAGAACAAGCAAGTTCCTTTCAAAGAGGTAACATGCAAGTTGAAAACAGGTCAGTTCTGTTCACACTCTGTTTCCAAGGACTCATTCTCAAGGTCATAGCTAGCTGTGAAAATGGTTGGCCTAATAAAGTTGAAGTGAATTGTATTACTAAAAGAAAGAATGGAGAGTAGGTAGTAGGGGTGTTTGCAGGGGGAGGCTAGGGAGAAGTAGCAGTACCAGCCGCAGGCAAGTTTCGTAGTGTATTGATTCAGCAGCTCAATTATGTCAACTTTTCTCTTTTCCTCTTTTTGACCATCAACAATGTGTGAATTTTCCCTTGTGTCAGTTCCCCTCACTGTCCCAAGGAAGCCACAGATGATCCAAGTCCCCAGTCTAGACATGAGATAATGAGGGGCAAAAAGGACCATTCTTTTTGTAGGATTTTATATCAGGAGTGATTTAACCTTACCCAGAAATCCTTCAGCCGACTCTCACAGGGTTACATGCCCATTTAATGGATCCGTAAAGAGAATCAGAGCACTACCATTACTTAGCACAGTCAGTATTTACTGCTGAGCTGGGACTGGGTCTTGACCCCTAAGTCACAGAGGTAAGGGATAGATGCTTGAACAAGCCTGAAGTACTGTTTTCAAGGAGGAAGAAGGAAGATGGATAGAAGGTAACCACTGCTTACTGAACAGTTCTATTTTGAGACCAATAAAAGGTACAACTGCTCAGTTTAACGTGGTTTCAGGAATCTTATGATCACCTTTTTCCTCCCCAAACAAGTGAAGTTCAGATAGTTTAGAGGACTTGCACAAGGTCATATGGCAAGCTAATGGTTGAACTGTATAACGTCATTCTTCCAAAAGCTCCAGAACAAACAAATGTGCATGTAAATAAACAAAGCAACCCATTTTTTAACATATGTTTATGTTGATAAAGCAACCGCTATATAAATTTGTACACATGAATGAACAGCTAGAATTCATTGCAACATTTTCTCCATGGGGCCTTAAAAATAACCACTGTCTTCAATTTGCAATTTTCCACTTCTGGTCTTCAAGAAAAGCAAGGGCTCTTCCTCTCTGTGACTTCCATCAGGTCCAGACATTGGAACGGTATGGTGATTTAAATCAAGTGGTGTTGATTCTGCAATTATTATGCAACTAGTTTTGTGGAGGGAAATGAAAGTGGGAGAGAGAAAAGAAAATGTGAGAGACAGGAATTCTACATGAGGAAAGTGAAGGCATAAAGTTAATATGTATGCTGGAGAAAAATGAGAAATCAGAATAGAACCTGTGGGCTGTAGTATAGAAAATATTTATGAAGTAGATGGATTTTGATTTCCAGTTAGCACAGTTTTATAAGAACAGACTAAGCATCAGAATAGAGGTGTCACTGTGTAGTGCTCAGAATGACAAAGACAAAGAGAGGGGAGCAAGCATTAAGACAAGAGAGCAATAAGAGGATGGGAAACTGGCCTTATGAGGTGGACCAGAGAGTTGAAAAAGGGCACATGGGGTGCCCACTGGACTCATTAAAGCCTGTCTCAGGTTCCTCTCTGATTTAGAGTTTGAGCTTCATTCTGGAGAGTGAGGGAGACCTTTATAACTTTAGCAGGGAATGAAAATTAGACCGTTAGAAAAGATGAATTGGACATGTGCGTGCTTGATAAATTGAGAGGTGGCAAAAAAGAAGTCAGTGAAACCAGTTAAGAAACGACTGCAATAATCAAGGGGCAAGTTTTTGTGCTTTTTTGTTTGCTTTTTGGTAAAGGTTTAGACTACCTTGACAGGAATAGTGGGAAACAACACAAAGGCAAGCAGGTTAAAAGGTGGAAGTAGCAGGTCACAGCATATCATTTGAAGTGATGATGGACATACTTCATCACAGTCTAAGGCGGAGCTCTTTGATAACGAGAGCTTTCAAAATCTGTAGTGAGCCGCCTCAGCAGGTAGCAACTGCCCCACCACAGAAAGGACACCTGAAAGGATACCTGAAAGGAAACATTAACTTCTGTATTCAGTGTGGCTGGCTAAAAGGAGGTAATCGATAAAATCTTGTTTTCATCTCAATCATGCAAACATTTCATGATTGTATTCTGCAAATGAACCTTCAGATGGAAGACTTAACTAATAAAACTCAGAAAAAAGTATTTACACTTTTTAAAATTCTTTTATATATAAAAGAATCTATAAGAAAACACCATGCAGGTTTACAAAACTTGAGCGAGAAAGAGAGGGAGGGAGGGAGGGAGAGAGAGAGAGACTAAGAAAGGGAGAGACCTTATATAAGCTAGATGTAATGTGTATATTTTTTTAAAATCAGTAGTTCTCAACTGGGGGCAATGCTGTTCCCTACAGATCAGGTCATTGATTAATGTCTGGAGACATTTTTGTTTTTCACATCTGGGGAGGCATCTAAGAGGGAGAAGCAGTGGTGTCCCCCAATCTCCCATCCAAAAAAAAAAAAAAAAAAAAGCATCATCTGGCTCAAGATGTCAGTACTGTTGAGGTGAGAAACGCTGTTTTAAATGAAGAGGTACCCTGGCCACTCAATCCACATTCTTGTTCAGTTTGAAATTGCGTGTGCTGTTGGTCATATATTGTGTTGATCTACAGATACATGTGTAAGAGATGCAGGAGCTGGCTTATTTCCCCAGTGCATGATATAAGTAAAGCATCATAAATAAAAAGTGTCTGAGATATTAGAATAAAACTGCATTCTCCTCTCTGTGAATGACTTCTTATTCCATTTCATTATTAAAATAGGTTCTTCTTCTGAGAGGCATAACATTACTCCAGTGTGACATCTCATTTAAAATTGTCCTTAAGAACAGCAGATAATAATATTGTACCTGGCTTCATAATTTGACTCAAAAGCTAAAAACTGACCAGATTTGTCCAGCATTTTATTTAAAATTGGTTAATGTGTGAAAAAGTCATAAATTAGAGTGAGACCTTTCAAAAAGGCCTATTTAAATCACAGCACAATAAAAGTGTGCCTTAAATTCAACAGCAAATTTGTTATTAATAGAAACCTTGTCAATTATTCAGTAAAAAGGACTTTCTGACAAGGAAGATTGCCAAATGCCTAGAAAAGACTGTAGCAAAATCGAGGCTTTCCTTATGGTACATTCATTAGAAAGGACCTTAGAAATTACCTGATTTGTAATGATGAAACCGAGCTCAGAGAAGGGAAGTCTAAAGACTCACATTTGACATTAGTTTTTTCTTTGCAGACTAGAATCCAGACATTCTGACTCCCAGCCCTGTGCTCCTTCCAGGGCCTCAGGATATCTTAGTTTTTGAGAATAGAGCCATGTTTCAAGGGATTATCTAATGCAGATTCTCCCCAGGGAGGCAATTGTAGTCACTGGAACTAAGAGAGGCCCAAAAAGAAAAAAAAAAAAAACAAAACACAATTCCATGGCCAAGTAAAACTTGGAAATATTTCATGCTGCACCTCAAGAATATATCTGCTTCACATTTGCACATGAAGAGTATCTAAACTCATTTCACTTAAAAGCTTAGTTAACTTAGGAGACACTCACCTTTGTCTACAATAACTTGATGATGAAGTTATAAATTCATGGAGCACCAACTAAATGTTCCGTTGGTCCACAGCTTCTTGCAAAACAATAAAAATCAGCCAAACTCTATCATGCTCAATGTTTTAAACCTGGCCCTTCTGTCTGAAGTGACCCTTTTGTCCTTTCCTTCTTGGACCAACTCCCCCTTTCCCTGCGAAGTCTCATATTGAGGGTCATCTCCTCTGAGAAGCTTCCCTGATCATCCTCTGCTTTAGGTGACACTTCTTTTCTGTTAAGCGTCCTCTGAAGATTTCTATTACACAGCATTTCACACTATAATTTGTGATTGTGTTTTCTCTCTCTCCCACTAAAGAATATCATCCTTGAATTGCCTTTGCTCTCAGTTTATATCATTGTTAGGAATATAGTAACTGCTTAATAAATGAAATCTCATTAAATAAATTTTATCATTTTTCTTCAAATATCTTTAAAGAAGAAAATCTCAAAGCTTCATTGCAAATATAATCTTTCCTCTTAGAAAATATTCTATTTTATCTTACTCAGAGCTTTCTATTATTCTGTCAACAAAATATATGCTCATTTAATTGTACCATAGAGTTGTTCTCTGATATCTTTCATATATACATTTATAGATATGTATCCATGTCTACTCATGCACACAGTGGATGGAAAAGAAGAGGATATGCCATTTGTGTATTATTACATTTGGTCAGGTTCAATGTATCATTAATTAAATATGTGAAGCACTGAAAATCGATGATAATAATTGATATTGTTGACAGAATGAATACTATGTGCCCAGAATTGTCTAGGCATTTACAGATTTTTACCCCCAAATCTTGCAACCACCTTAAAAGTTAGCTACAGAAATAGTAAAGAACACTTCTTTGAATTTGGATCTTGGCTTTGAATTTTTGACCTTTGAATTTGGATTCTGCCATTGATGTTCTTAAACATCAGTGTACTCATGAATAATACTAATAATAACAATAACAGTAACAATAGCAATGTCAAAAGGCTGTCATAAAAATTAAACAAAGTAGTACTTTAAAAATCCTAGCCCATGGAAAGGTATCACCATTTATTTGATATTCATTTTGTTTCTTTTTCATTACTATTGTTATCTAGAGAATTTAAAACCAGAGTTCTTCCTCAAATATTTTACATCTGGGTCAAACAAATCAATTTTCAGTTAATTATGTATTTTAAGAATATTCTACTTAATTGCCAAATATAATAGGAATTAGAGGAGTAGTTTGGTTCACTTTAATTTTACTAACCTATTTCCAGTTGTTTTCATGAAACAGTGATCTGTTCGAATTTTGTCAAATTTATGGTTCTTTGCAAAGATACGTGTTCCTAATCCATCTGCCTCTGTACATGAGTCTATAGCACCTATCACTCTAATCCTGCAGTGCTTTGATAGGCTTGCAATCTAGGAATGAAATGATCCAGGAGAGATAAGATGGATACGCTCAGTTCTGTAAACATAGGGATAAGGAAAAGCAATGTGGCTGTGCCTTAAAACGATAAATTTCAGTAGCTCAGTTTCAGATTCCTTATTTTTAATTATTTCCAGGTTGAGTCAAGTTAACTTTCTCTCTGAGAGGTGTTTTCTTCTCCAATACACACAACACCAACAGGCTGACTCATACCGTGACACTGTGTGAAAGACTGTGACATGAAATATGAACCCAGACCCTGGATCTGTCCCACTAGACCAGCAGCCCCACCCCCCCATACACCATCATGCAGGTGGTCAATTATCTCTCCCCTTTGCTTCAGTTCCACTGTTCCTGCTGTGGTTTGAGCAGACGTGTTTGTGAACATGTGCATTTATCACACATTTTAAACTATGACTCTTGCCTTTGCACCTGGATTCCTCCTTTGACCCTTGACCCTGTCTAAGGACTCAGCTTGTTCTCTCAATCAGAATGCTTTTGTGTAAAATACTCATTATACCCAGCCCTGGGTTATGGTCTCACTTCAGTCCCTACTATTGTAGGAAATTCCGAAGGATCACCCGGACAATCCATCACATTTCTCTGGGTACAACGCTCGAGGACAACAATACACAGGTGAAAAGCAATTATATTTTTAATGACCCCTCTCAACTCTTTAAAAAAAAGAAAAAAAACAATTTAACAACTTCCTCTGGGAGCACAGTTCAGTATTTATCTGTCTTCCCTGCTATCACACATCTCCTTATCTCTAGTTTCAGTCTTTTCTCTAACTAGTGGCTGTCTGTCACCCTTCAAGTGAATATGGGAGAAATTAAGTAAAAGAGACAGTAGCCTATAGGGCAGCAGATTTCTAAGTGTGGTCCTGGGCCAGTAGCAGCAATACCACCTGAGAACTTGTATGAAATGCAAATTATTGACTTCCACCCCAGACCTATTGAATCAGAAATTCTGGGGTTGGGGTCTAGCACTCTGTATTTTTAAAAGCTCACTAGGAGAGTCTGATTCCTGCTGAAGTTTTAGAAACACTCAGAAGTGATTATGAATATAGATTCTTCATTCATATAAACTGGTCCCACTGATTACTAGCTATGTGGCTGTGAAAAGATATTAAACAGCTCTCTACTTCTACTTTCTCATGTAAAATGCAGATAATAATGGAATTGACACTATAGGGCTGTGAAGTATAAATAATTAATACAGGTAATGTACTCAAAAAGGTGCCTGCCACATTGTAGAGTGTTTAATAATGATAATTATAGCAAAGATCAAAAGAAGGCATTAACAACAGATTCCAGATATTGAGGTGGTGAATAAAATACTAACATTCCTGAAGTATGTTCACATTTTCATGTTATTATCATTATTTTCAGCAGTTCCGCTCTATTGTACCTTCTGCCTAGAATGAGATACATGATTAGCTTTTTAGTTGTCAGGTCAAACTGCTTCTTGATTTCAAGGGGAAGTAGAAGGAGAAACAAGTGTGTGTGTGTTTTTTCCTTATGAAATAAATATTAGTCAGTGTTAGACATGGAACGTAAAAGTGCAGTTATTAAGTGCTGGGTATCATGGAATCAAAAAACTCTTCCCTTTGGAAGAACCTCAGAGATCAGCTATTGCAATAACCTGACAAAGGTTTAAATTTCCTCAAAAGTTTCCCTGACAAGGTTTTGTCAGCAATACATCCTACGTGAGGGGAGTTTCACTACCTCACAAAGCAAGATGTCACTTCATTGGACCTTTTCAATTGTCAGAATGAAAGGAAACTTTCCTTTTCTTTAGTCTCTGTTGTATCGTGGTGCACAAGCTGTAGCACAAAGTACAAGCTAATTAACCTGCAAGAGCCTCTGAGTCTCTCCAGAAGGGAGATAAGCATGTCAACCTCAGAAGTGTATCCTCAGGATTCAGTGAGAAGACACCTGTACAGCACCAAGCACTGAGATGTTCAACTAAAGATGTCTTCCTTGGGGATATATGTATATGTATAGCTGATTCACTTTGTTATATAGCAGAAACTAACACAACAATGTAAAGCAATTATACTCCAATAAAGATGTTAAAAAAAAAAAAATGTCTCCCTGAAGAGAAACAACTTCTGCAAAATAAGAATAGGCTAAGACAAATGGGGCTAAACGTCTCTAATATCACTATTTCTTTAAGGCAGATCATTGTCTTAGACATAATTTTAATATAAGAGACAAGACATGGAAAAGGAATTGGGTCTTACCCAACTTGGTCCTTACAGAAAAAGTCTGTAGGACCAATGCATATGTTAAAGCTACAATGGCGTTGGAGCCTAGCGTTTGCTGCCAATTCTTTCCTTGACAGCTTTCATTGCTATTTATGAGTTTGTCTTATTTTTGGCAATATGAGAATGTGATTTCCAAGTTTGCCTGTGTATTTAATCTTTCCTATTCCTTGAGACAGCTCTTCCCACTTGTGTTTGCAAGTGTTGGGATGTCACCTTTTTGTTAATTAACTCCTTTCTTTTTCCGGTCTCCTTGTTGTGTACTCTGCAGGTTTCCTTTTTTTTTTTGGTTTCCTAGTGACAGCTTCCTTTCCATTCTTCTCCTCTGTTTGCCTCTCCTGAGAAGGAGCCAGTGTCAAAATGTTAGCTCAGTCGGGCTTCCCATTACCAGCTCTGCAAGTCCCCTGGCCCCTCCTGTATTTAGCAGTCTAGGAACAATTATGGCCCAAACATCATTTTCAAATTGTCATGTAAATATATTCACAAGTCTCAAGAAAATAGGACAAATACAAACACCTGTGAAATAATGATTACTCTTGCCTTACCTCATGCCCACTTTGTCTCAGATTTATCCAAATTCTTGCATTGCAAGCTGATATAGCTATGCTGGAACTGTGAAATTACTTATCAGCTAGTAGGGTTAAGGGCTTAAGGTGGGAAAATTGCTGGCTGACGAAAGCCGGGGCTCCATTACATCTTAAAACTAAAGGAGATAAAATGAACTAGTCTCAAAACCTTAAGTGTCTTAGTCTGTTAACAAATACCCCTGGAAGATGTCCCACAGAGAAGAATTAGTCAAGTAATAACAACAACAACAAAATAATAAATGGGCAAATTCTAGATATAGTATCTTCTTGGACCTCGAATGTTTTAAGCAGATACTTGATCATTGATTACCAGGTATTCATTTATCAGGAAGTACGTTGGGTTAAGCGAGATGGAAATATGAGATCCAACCTTTAAGGAGTTTATACTGTGTGTGCAGTTTTCTGATTTCCCTGGAGTCTCCTCCTGATCTATCCCATGCTCATTTCTGTTTCTGCAGGCCCAGCACCAAACACCAGGAGCAAAACATTTTACCCAGCTAATATGGTTTGAACTGAACCAAACTCACTGTTAAAATGTGATAATGATTTGTTAAATGTCTGCCTTTCTCTCAGACTTGAAATCCCATGAAGGTCTTGTTTGTTTCATTCATCCACCTTTCCATGGGCTTGGCATGTGGGAATTTCTCTAGTCACTCAGCAATAAGCTTTGATCATTTACTAACAAGTAGAGAGGCAGAAGTGGTATAGGAAAAAATGGGGCACAAGAGGATGGTCATGTCCCAAGTCTCGGGTGAGTCCCTGGGACGGGCTGACAAGTGAGGGTCCTTGGCTTTGTGGAGGAAAGAATTCAAGAGCAAGCCATAGTAAAGTGAAAGCAGGTTTATTTAGGGAAATACACACTCCATAGGCAGAATGCAGTCCGTCTCAAAAGGCAAGAGTGTCCCGAGGTGCGGGGGTGGTTAGTTTTTATGGACTGGGTAATTTCACAGCCTAACAAGTGGGAGGAATATTCTAACTATCTTGGAGAAGGGGTGGGGATTTCCATGAATTGGGGCACCACCCACATTTTGACCTTTTATTGTTGGCCTCAGAACTGTCATGGCGCCTGTGGGTGTGTCATTTAGCATGTGCTAATACATTACAATGGGTGCATAATGAGGCCCAAGGTCTACTGGAAGTCAAATCTTCCACCATCTTGGGCCTAGTTGGTTCTAACTGGTTTTTGTGGTATCCTGTTCTTAATGGTTGTGTCATTCTTTTAATGGTTGTGCCCTGCCCCCTTCCTTCTTGTCTCAGAGTATTTGGGACTGTTCTATGCCCATACCAATTACTATGTGCAGACATTGCTTTAAAAAAGTGCCAGTAGGTTATGATTATTTTCATATATGGTAGACAAACCAGTATATTTGTCTTTTTGTTGGGTTTTCATCTAAGAGATGTATCTCTTAGGCCTTAAGTGAAAGGGAAAACCTAACCATTAAAGGAGGGGAATACTTCTTGGTGGTGCCATACCTTCATTCTCTCTCTCTCTCTCTCTCTCTTTTTCTCTCTCTCTCTCTTTCTCTCTCTCTCTCCTCCACTTTGGAGACCTAATGAAGAATAAGATCAATGAATTACAAAAGTTAGTGTTCATGGTAAAGTCATATCTAAGTTAGACACAACTTTATTTCATGTTCACTCTATACCTATTTCTTTCATTAAACTTATTCATAGACTTTTGAAAGTTCCAATTTATCTCAGCAGAGCTATCAAAGCCATTAAAGAGTAGATAATTAGTGGGGATTTTGCATACTCTTAAAGCAGATCTTTAAAAAGTGCACAGAATACAAAAGAAGACAGTGGTGGTATTAGAAGTAGAAAATAAGATGAGAACCTATTCGAAAAGAAGGGGATATTAAGAGCCAGGGAATTTGAAACTTCTGCTCAAGCTGCTCTTCCCCACAGATAGTGCCCCCAGCTACTAACCCTTGAAAGTTTTAAGTTTTATGTTATCAAGAGATGCCATATGCCTGAAAATATTAGTTCCATAGGCAAGGATCAACAGCCTTTCATTCCTGATTAATTTATGCATCCATTCACCCATTCAATAGACATCGAGTGCTGCCTTAATGCCAGTTACTGGTATAAGCATTGAGACAGAGTGGTTAACAGGTTAGACATGGATGCTTACCTTTTGGAGCTTAAATTCTAAGAGGGGAGAGGGTTTATAAATAAGTAAACACATAAATAAGGAAAGTAGTCTTTCCTTTGCATATAAAAATATTTATTGCATTCTATAAACAGATAATGTAATAAAGACTACATACAAAATGGAAGATGACCCCTTAGGATGTGATATTTAAACTGACATACAAAGGGTGAGGAGATGCCAGTAATTTCACCAGCCAGCAACAGAGTTTTCCAAGAAGAGGTCTCAGCAAGGGCAAGTGCACCAACATGGCAAGGGGACTTGAAGCTCAAGAAACCAATAGGAAGCCAAGGTGCCTACAGTGTGTCAGCAAGGAAGGGGGGTTGGCAGAGCTAGATTTGGAGACGTCATCCATAAGAAGCAAACCTTTCATGGCTTTGAAGACCATAAGCAGAATTTGATTCCAAGCAAATGTTAACAGGAAACATGAAAGGTTTTTAAAGGGGCAGTGGCATAAGCTGTATCTTTAAAATGTTACCATGGTTACTCTGTGGAGGATAGTTCATGGTAGGAGAAGTGGAAGAAGGAAGATGTGAGTTTCCTGGATGAGAGTGGAAATAGACCATAGTGATTACATGTTTTTGAGGGAGAGTCAGACATTATGAGTTCAGTTCAGTAATCTCTATGGTCCCTTTTAAATCTACTCTAGAACCATTGAAAGTTTCTTAATGTCCAAGTGTAACTATACAAGAATAAATGATACAACTATACAACTAACAATGTACATTCCTATTTATTTGGACAATGTCTTAGCAGCTTTTGCAGAGGCTAATACACAATTATCTAAATGATTGCTCTTCCATCAATGTTGATAATATTTGCTAATTTTTTGAGAGAAATAAGAATTGCCCCTATGATATCAGATGCTAGGCTTATAATTCCTATCTTGCAAGGCGGTAGAAGTATGAATCTGTTGACAGAGTTTAGTCCTCAGACTAAGTCCTGCTTCCACAAGCTGCTATCCACATGGGATCATCTATGCCAACCTCCTACCCTCAGAATCCAGGCCTTTCATTTCTGATCTGAGATTATACAGGGACTGATGGATACTGACTTCTAATGACCTTGCTTATAATTAATAACTGCTGTTTTTGCGAGTTATATCCCAACATACAGTGACCCTGACTCCGCTCTGTGCTACTTACCCCATCCCTTCAAGGGCTCTGGCCCCAATCCATTTTCTCCATTTGTTTTCTGTAGCTCAGAGTCCTCCAGCACCACCCAAGCTGAGATACATGAGATCTTAGCACTTAGATTCCTTCACCTGAACACTGATGACAGTTCTGGCCTACTTGTTTGTATTTCTTCTGATGTCACCTTTAAGTCTCAAGTCTCCTGAAAATAGCTGGCCAGATCCTGCTTCACTTTGCTCTGTTGTTACGTCTGAGAACACTTCCTGAAGTTAGTTTCCTGTTCAGATCCAGATGGTGATAGACTAACCTTTCTAAGGAGAGGTTATTCAATGAGAAAATAATATAAAATGTACAGTTGTTGCTATGGCACAGTTATAACAACAGGCACAAAACTGTTTATATGACCTCTGATGTTCACATTTCCTTCTATTGTTTTAGGATGAAATATTCTTTTACTTTTTCTGAATGGTGTACAACCATACCTTGTTTTTCAGATCTCTTCTAGCCTAGCCTAACGTATGCCCTTCTTACTGATGGAATGCTTTATGCCTTGGCCAGCCAGATGAGTACTTGAAAAAGTACTCATCATACCAAGCCATCTTCAGAGACTTTAAAATCATATTAAAGATTTGGAATTTATCCATGACAACAGAGAACCTTTAAAAGGCTAAAACAAAAATGAGTTTAAGTTCCTCAAATGTGTCCTTCTTTCTCTGTCCCTGTTCACTCCCATGTTTAAAGACTGCTTAACTGCATGTGATGAAGCATCTAAGAATGCAGCAGACAGCAGTTTTATATTTTAAGGGAACAGCTCGTGGTATTAATTATGTGCCTTAATGTTCATTAATGTTTGGCTGTTTCTTTGTATGTTTTATTTATGTATTTCAGCCCTTTAAACTACTCAAGACCTCTATAGCTTCATTTTGATTTCCTCAAAGCCGAGAAAGTTATATTGAAGTCACATTCCATTTTCAAAGAGCATTTACTTAACTTATTTTGATTCAATATTCTGTTACGTAATGATTTATGATTCTTAACTCCATTATGAACTGTGTCTTTTATCAATATGAAATGATGTTTTCTCTCCTATCTACTGCTGTTTAGCTTTGATTTTCATTTAGTCTGAAATAAATAATATCTCAGAATTATTTGCTAATCATTTGAACATTTTTGTAACTACACGAATTTAAATAGCATGTATCTGGATTAGGAAAGTATGTAGTCTGAAAATGCTTATTGCAATTGGGATGTTCAGAAACTGTTTCCATCAATTGTCATAATTAATATAGATCTCCAGAAATTAGGTGAAAAGTTCTGATATATACATATGTAATCACATTTTGCTTCATTTTCAGTAAGTGTTCTTCTGTAATAAATGTAATCTTAGCAAAAATTGAGCTAACCAAGATATCTGTGGACTGGTTTAGAACAACTTTTAGTTTTCTACTTCTGTATTAGTCAGAATAGGGTAGGTTATTCTTTAGTGATAAATAGATAGGAAAGAAAGGGAAATGAGGGAGGGAGAAAGGAAGGGAAAGAAAGAGAGAGAGGGAGGGTGAGAGGAAAACAAAGAAGGAAAGAGGGGAGGGAAGGAAAGACAGAAGGAAACTCAGTGGTTTAACACAATAAAGGACTTTTGTTGTTGTTGTCATGGTGCAGTGTGACTCAGACAATTCTGAGTGTTTCCTCTTCCAGATAGTGACTCAGAGACCCAGGCTGTTTTCCTCCTATGACTATCCTAGCACCTGGGCTATGTGACTTCCAGGTTGCTATAGAGCTGTGAGGACTGAATAGGACACAGCACTTCCACCCACCTTCCTCCTTTTACATTCCTTTCACATTTTTGTTTACTTCTTGGGAGGGCTTCTTAGTTTGCCTTCTATGCTATTAATCCAGTTTGATGCCGTGTCAGATCCTTTTACTGTCTGTTTGCATGTAAATTCTTCTGCTACATTTTCAGCTCCCTTCCAGTTTTGTATTTTTTTTTCCCCCACCATCACAGAGCTCTTTTCCCTCATAATGGCACATTGTTATCCATAGACAAAGTGCTGAAGAAAGAAAAACTGTTTCATAGAGACCGAGGCATTTTAGATTGTTTAGAAAATGGCAAACATTTCCCTAAATTTTCTTCTAGTTTTAACTGTAGTTTGGTTGTATGAAAGGATCATCTGAGTCATCCTGATGACGTGCTATTCATTTTCTCAAGCTCAGAGCGCTCATTTTTTCCCATGAACTTGCTCTGCAGGGATTGAGGAGTGATCTGAACTGACTCAATTGTGTCTACAGGTGCGTGGATCAACCTTGATCCCGATTCCATCCGACGCCTCTCTTGCCCTGTCTCATTCCCTCGCCTCTGATTCCAGCTCTATGTGGCCCTGGCTCACTTCACTCTGTTGGCTTCTAGCCTCACTCATGAGTCTTGCTGTCTTTCTTTGGGCTTCTTTGATGACAATACATGTCACAACTCAGAATTGTTAGGCCACTAACACCCTCTAAGATAACTTTCCAAAAAATGGGAAATAAAGAGGCAAAAGACTAATGCTTCACCCTCCAATTGTCAATTCTGAGAGGACTTCTTTGAGTTCTTTAAAAGGCCCTAGATGGATGGACCTAGAGCCTGTCATACAGAGTGAAGTAAGTCAGAAAGAGAAAAACAAATACCTTATGCTAACACATATATATGGAATCTAAAAAAAAAAAAAAAAAAAGGTTCTAATGAACCTAGGGGCAGGACAGGAATAAAGACGCAGACATAGAGAATGGACTTGAGGACACGGGGAAGGGGAAGGGGAAGCTGGGGCGAAGTGAGAGTACCATTGACATATATACACTACCAAATGTAAAATAGATAGCTAGTGGGAAGCAGCTGCATAGCACAGGGAGATCAGCTCCGTGCTTTGTGACCACCTAGAGGGATGGGATAAGGAGGGAGGGAGGGAGACGCAAGAGGAGGGGATATGGGGATATATGTATGTGTATAGCTGATTCACTTTGTTATACAGCAGAAACTAACACAACACTGTAAAGCAATTATACTCCAATAAAGATGTTAAAAAAATTAAAAATAAATAAAACGCCCTAGAGTTAATCTGGCTCAAGCTGCCCTCATGCTAACCGACTTAATGGTTTAAACACTTGCATTGCCCTTTTTCTTTTCTGTTTCTCTTTTCACAGCCCCTTGATGTTTTCTCCCAGATAAAATTCATATACACAATTCCCCCCACTTTCAAGCTCTGCTTTTGGAACGAACCATGTTACAACACTGGTTATTGTCAACTTGATTATTTCTATACTCTCCTCTCCCTTTTCAGATCTATAGTAAGGGTCACTGGATTATAAACAAAGCTTTTTGCCTTTATCATTTATCACTTTATCAATTAACCAATTAGGGTAGTTTTACACATTGAAGTATAATATTATCCTGAACTTGTCTCCTGGTTCTCTAAAATGTTCAGCTAAGGATATATCAAAAGTAAAATCCCCAGTCTTAATTTTTACCAGAGCTATCCTTGTCTACAATTTATTTGCTGCTTTTCTGTTTCCTAATATGATGAGCTATTATCCATCTCCCCCCTTTATCATGCCCTATTATTTTTGGTAATTACCAGTTCATATTTTTATGTGGAAAAAAGAGGTTGTGATAGAATCCGTCCAGGAAGAATAATATACTACAGTCATATCAAAACTAGCAACTATGTCAAAAAGACACAAATAGAAAAAATTCTCATTGGTACAAACCTGGGATCTCTGACTCAGGGGAAAAACTGAGTGGGAGAAGACTAATGTATCTGTTTTCTTTTCAACTCAAGGGTTTGCCTATGGTGACAAACCAGGAAAAAAGTATGGGCCATAAACTCAAGTTCCCAAGTAGCCACAGAGATGTTAGACAAAGTTTACAAGGATCTGGGTTGAAGGAATTTTACAGTGTCTGCCTTAGCTTTTGATTGTGTTATCAGTTTAATATGTTACGTGCTTTCACAGGAAATAGGAAAGTTGAGATATGCAAAGCAGGGATTGCTATTTAGATGCCACACTAAACTTTTAGAACCTGTAGTTATATTCTTCAGTAGTTTCTAACTCATAAGGAAATAGTATTATCTTGCATTTTCCCGTTTGCTAAAGCAAATTAACTACGTTGTTGACTTTCTGTGGTCTCCCTTTGAATGGGAAAAGCAATAAAAATGAAATAATGGTAATAATCACAGTTGCTGGAAGGTTTTCTCCACAGTGCATATAGAGAATAGAAGCACCCATAAATGAAAATCCATATGATCAGATATCCTTCAAACAGGTCACTAATTAGCTTCTATAATTAACACCTTACTACAGTAGGGGGAACCAGGTAATTATCTGATATATTCTGAAGGTGAGTCACCTCATTATAAGTAGCCATCATCCTAGAAATACAATTGCAGATTAACAACTTTTGCATATTTCAAGGAGTCATAAACCTCTCCAGCAATTCTAACTACAGCTGTATGAAATACCTTTTCCTGTCTGTGTCAGCAAAGAGATTCTGGCATAAAAATTTTACCATTTTGACTATGGTGTCAATGAACAGCTTCTTTTATTTTTTTAAAAGACACATATTTCTTGATGCAAGAGATTGAAACTGTTTGAATGTTTCTTGTGCAATGAGAATTTAGCCCTTTGATTTTTAAAATTGCCTTTAATATATTTCTACATCCTAACCTACTCAACCAGCATAGTTTTTATCCCTCTAACTGCCTGCTTCGTACTTAAGAGGACATGTGGGCTGAAGAGAGTGATGAAAGAGAAATTATAAGGAAAATGATCAGAGTTCAGGTCCTGCAATATATAGATTCACTAAAAGACATGATTTTTTTTTTATATGTTGCCTCCTATTAAGATACAATGTCCTTATTCTATTTAAAAAAAAAATTTATTGGAGTATAGTTGATTTAAAATGTGTTAGTTTCTGCTGTACAGCAAGTGAATCAGCTATACATATATCCATTCTTTTTTAGATTCTTCTCCCATATAGGTCATTACAGAGTACTGAGTAGAGTTCCCTGTGCTACACAGTAGGGTCTTATTAGTCATCTATTTTATATATAGTAGTGTGCATATGTCAATCCCAATCTCCCAGTTTATCACCTGCCCTTCCCCCCCTTGTAACCATAAGTTTGTTTTCTACAACTGTGACTCTATTTCTGTTTTGTAAATAAGTTCATTTGTACCATTTTTTTTAGATTCCACATATAAGCGATATGATATTTGTCTTTCTGTGTCTGACTTAACTTCATTCAGTATGATAATCTCTTGCTCCATCCATGTTGCTGCAAATGACATTATTTTGTTCTTTTTTATGGCTGAGTAATATTCCATTGTATATATGTACCACATCTTCTTTATCCATTCCTCTGTCAATGGACACAATGTCCTTTTTCTTAATCTAACTTCTTGAACTGTATTCTGCATGTCTATCTATCAGTCTGTCTATCTGGAGAGGGAAAAATACATACATGTACACATTCATGACCTTACCTGTTCAAGGTAATTGAATTTCCTGTTACTGTTCTATGAACAAAAATATTAGCTATCAATTAAAGAAATCTTAACCTAGGATGGCACTGGGTTAAGTATTTTATTACCTATGTTAATTCTAATCCTTACAAAATGTTTGTCATAATTCCTAATTTTTATATGTTAGTAGTTTGAGGCCAGAAATATTCATATATTCAAAGTAGTCAAAATTATGACCCATTTTGATAAACTTCAAAATACCACTACTTGCATTACCCTATATATTATTGGTGTGTTTTAGCCAGTAATATGATGAGCATTTTGCCTTAGAGACAAACATGAATGAAATAGCACGGCACTGTTGTGAAAAAAGGCAAACAGTGCAGGTAGTCAAATTTGGTTTTTGACTACACTAGGAGTGGGAAAACTATGGCCCCTGCGCCGAATTCGGCCAGCCACCTGTTTTTGTAAATACAATTTTATCAGAACACAATCATGCCCAGTTGTCTATATATTATCTGTGGCTGCTTCCACATTACAATGACAGAGTTGAGTAGTTGTGACAGAAGACCATAAGGACCATAAGCCTAAAAAAATTTACTCTCTGTTGCTTTACAGAAAAAGTTTGCCAACCTTTGGACTAGACCATTACTGTAAGAAACATTATTGATGTAAGGTTTTTTCAAAGCAGTGTATTTACATTTCATTAACATTGAGTCCCAGACACCCAAAAAGAGCATAAAGTTACTTTTTTTTCCATTCTGTGAAATTCTTTCATGATACCTAAATTATTCAACTTTACTCTTAAAACGTGACAACAGTTGTATTTTCTTAGTGTTTCCCCTTTTGCAATATATTCCTTAAGTTGAACCCAAATCTGATAGTAACACTGTGTGGCTATCTTTGTCTTATCAGAAACCGTCTTTGAATAGTGCCTCATTTGTATGCACTTTGCCTCCATTCTATTGGTCATGAAAATAATAATAATAATAATGGCACTTATTGTATTACAAAATCTTGTCAATTCTGCCTCTGAAATGGTTTTTAATTCAAGATTTCTTTCCTTTTCACATTTTCATCCTTATATAATTGTATACCTTAAATATTCTGGTAGTCTCCTACTAGCCCGTATTCTTCCCCTTCTTCAAAATATGTAGTTCTTTTTATGTCTCCATTCCATCGGTCATGAAAATAATAATAATATAACATAATGGCAACATCAATAAATATACTTACGTAGCACTTACTGTCTGCCAGTCACTGTTTAAGTGTATCAACTTATTTGATATTCACAGCAACGCCATGAGTTTTTATTATCATAATGCAGATGAGAAAATGGAGGCAAAGAGGGATAAAATAACTTGCACCAGAAACACTGCCTGAGCTAACATTAGAATCTATATCTTTCTCAACAATAATCCTCATGTCCTTTGTCTGCTTTAAAACATGTCATCTGTTTACTGAGACCTCTTGAATTGATTGCCTGATCTTAGAATGGCTATTCTGATTTAGGTTTTAGGAGTGTCCCCCATCCTCCAACCCATCCTCCAAGGCATGATGTCCAGTCTCAGTACTTTCATCCATTTGTTGTCCGTGGTGGCAGTGAAAGTGCCTGATGGGAAAGCTTCATAGAGCCTCTAGGAGCCCACGTGCTCAGAGGGCATCCTTCCTACATTGTGGGCTCTGGGCTAAGTGTTGGTTGTTAGTGCTTATCTCATCCTAAACAGGAAATATATCTGGTCTTCTAACACTTTTTGCCAATTGAATCCTATCTGCAGTTCTAACCTTATCCTTCATTTCTTCTCAACCAAGCCTTGATCGTATCAGTGCTCAGTGTGCTTATTCAATTATGGTTTTCTAAATACTGATTTTGTAACTTTGCTCATTTGATTTCCCCTGTCTGGGCTACTTTGTTTTTGTTGCTCACCTTTTTAATTTTTTTATTTATTATTATTATTATTTTAAGTTATTTATTTTTATTTTTGGCTGCGTTGGGTCTTTGTTGCTGCGCGTGGGTTTTCTCTAGTTGCGGCGAGCGGGGGCTACTCTTCGTTGCGGTGCGCGGGCTTCTCATTGCGGTGGCTTCTCTGGTTGTGGAGCACAGGCTCTAGGCGCGCGGGCTTCAGTAGTTGTGGCCCCAGGGCTCTACAGCGCGGGCTCAGTAGTTGTGGCGCAGGGGCTTAGTTGCACCGCGGCATGTGAGATCTTCCTGGAGCAGGGCTCGAACCCGTGTCCCCTGCATTGGCAGGCGGACTCTTAACCACTGGACCACCAGAGAAGCCCTGCTTACCCTTTCTATATAAGAACTGACTTTACAATTCAGTGGAGCGGAAGGAAGTAGGAAGGTTGAACTTATGTGCTCAGCAGTCATAGGGTCAAGGCTTCCCTCCCACTCACAGCGCTGGGTGACCTGATAGCCTGAGGGAAGAAACTTATCATCTTAGAGCCTCAGTTTCTTTACCCAGAAAACAGAAATCGTAACAGTAGCTGCCTACCATAAAATGCTATTGTGGACACATAACGGGATAATCCATGGAAAATACTTAGCATATGGCCTGGTACATAGTAAGCACTCAATTTTTGTATGAATACACACAATCTGATGAAAAGAAAAATACCCTTCTAGGATAAAGGCCGGCAAACTTTTTCTGTAAGGAGCCCGATAGTAAATATATCAGGTTTTTTAGGCCGAGAGGCAAAATGGAGTATATTATGTAAACATTTATATAATATTTAAAATTTTAAATCATTCTTATCTCATGGGCCATGCAAAAATAAATTGTGGGCTAGATTTGGCCTACAGGCTGTAATTTGCCAACCTCTGCTCAAGGAGATAAATAGTAAATATAGCTAACAATTATTATATTCTTAATTTGAATTGTTATATTTTTTATTTCCTAATTGTTTTGCCAAAATTGTTTTTCTGTTGTTTTCATTGTTCTTTATCTAAAATTATACTGCAGTATAGAGTGATTTTATATATATATAGTACTATTAAATATATAGTGCCATTATAATATTATATAATAGCACTGTATATGTTTATGTATATATACATATGTAAGTATTGAGAGAGAAAGAGAGAACATTTTGTATATCTAGGCACCAAAAAAAGTTTTGTTATAATAAATAGCGATTCCTCAAATTACCAGATCCATTCCTTAGTTCTGTTGCTTACATTCTCCTATTTGTGTTTATATTACTGGAGGCCCACATTATTATTTTTTTTTTTAATGTGATTTGCTGTAATCAGAGCTCAAACCTGAATTTGCAAGCACTATTGTTCATAGGATTTGGATTTGATTATTTTAAAAATTAAATCGCAGTTACCTAGAGGGGAAAAAGGTCGATAAAAACACAGTGAACAAAATTCTGATAATTCCGTTTACTCTTTTAGATTCCTTGCAGAAGCCAGAAATCTCTTTTGTGTCATGCTTTGAGCAATTTTGTAAGCTTGTGATGTAAAATCAGAGGCTCATTTTAAGGGACATTTGACTGTCCTTCATTTAGGTATGAAGGGATTCTTTTTTCCTGCCTTTTTGGTATTTAGTATTTCTCATTAGTGAATCAATAGTCTCCAATATAGAGCAGTAAATAAACTTAATTATACTTACACATGAGTGCAATGTCCATAGTCACCTATTTTTTGGAAAAGGTTCTATGACGATTCATATTTAAATGTAAATGCCCTTTGAGGGACATTCTATTGGAAGGCATCTGTGTGCTGGTACAGGTGACAGGACAGCAGCAGTTCTCCAAACCAGATGAGGAATACTTTAAAGTAAATATCAGTACGAAGGTGGCCCAGGTCTTAAATGATGGTGCTGAAACAAAGGTTGGTAAATCAACTACATTTCTTCCTGGAAGAAAGTAAAGCACTGCAGATATTTTTCTGGCTTTTGTTCTCTTTTTCATTGATGGGGAATTAGAAAGACCATACAACACAGAGTGGATACTTCTAAAACATTACTCTATAATCATCCCAATTAAATTTCTCAGTAATGGATGGAGAAACAGTGTCTGAGAGTGGTTAAATTACTTCCTGAAACTGGCACAGCTATTACATAACAAATCTGTGAATTCTAACCCACATTTGTTTGATTCCAATAGCCATATAAATATCCAAATATATTTTTTATTAGCAAAGTGATTCTAAAATCAGCAATCCAACTATATTCTTTAAGCATAATGCAATGATACATGTTATTATTTTAAATTAATAATGACTTATAGTATTATCATTGTTGATTCCACTAAATAGGTACTTGAGTTTCTGAGATTACCTGAGGTCTGGTAGCTTGTAAAATGTTAGTAATACAATCAGCGGAGAGAAACTTCTATTTTGTGAAAGTAGATATGCTCTTTCACAGCTTTTTCTGTTGTCCCCTTTCTTTAAAGTTAAACTTAGTACATACTGGCAGTATTTCTGATATCATGGATCAATCTGTCTGGGATACTAGCTCGATCCCTAAGTTTTCTTCTTGGCTTTACCCTGGACTCTGTTTTTCGCTCAACGTGCTCTCCCCTTCTGGCTCCTTCTGGGTCCATTGCCTCAACTAGATATGCTAAGTATTGCCAGACAAATACAGAGAGCTCCCAAAATGAAACATCTGAATTCTGCTCCCAAACATGCTTTCTATCCAGAGGTACCATCTCACTGGTTCCTATAGTGGGGAAGAAAGAATAGGATAACATACTGATCCTGTCTTCATTTAAAATTTTGATAGTCTATGCATCATGGGTTTTTTTGCATTAGTTTTGAATTTTTAAATATTACATTAAACATTATTTCTCTTGATTACTAAAATTTTTGACATCCCTTTAAGTTTTGTACCTATGGTGAATGCTTTACCCTAGTACCTTCCCTGTTGGGGTCAAATATTTAACAAATTCTAAAGCCAGTCTGACTGGGCTTAAATCCTTGGTCTAGCACTTTCTGGCCATGTTTCCTTGAACTGGTTATTTAACCTCTTAGCATCAGTTTTCTCACTGATAAATTGAAGATAATAATAACCTAGCCAATATGAATGTTGTGAGTTTTAAAGAAATAATATATGGAAAATTTTTAGAATAATTCCTAGCCAATTGTAAGTGCTATTAAGGTATTCGCTGTTAAAAGATTTTAAATCTTTCTGATAAAAAGAAGTTTAAAAATAGAAATCTACCCACATATGTAATTCATTTACTGACTCAGTATCTCTCAGGACAAGACCAAACATCAGTATTTAAAGAAGTAAAACAAGGTGAAAATATCTCCTCTTTTCATTTTAATGATCAGCTTTGCTTGGGAAGTCCTGTGGAAGATAAGTTTCCTCAATTCCTCTTGTTTTTACCCACTTTTCACTCACCTCAGTGTTCTAGCTGAGATTCAGATCTTAATTGCTTCATGCCTAGACTAGTTCAAGAATATTCTATATGGTTTCACTGCCTCTAAAATTATAGCATTGTAGAAAATAGGAGAACAAAGTAATTATTTGAAAACACATCTGATAATTTCATCGTGTTTCTTGACAACCTTGAGAGTCAAAACTGGAGTGAGCTAGAAACTTTGAACACTTTAGTGAGTTCAAGTTATCCATATTGATGTGGACCATGTCAAAATCTCCAGGTTTGTCTACACACCCTGTTGTAGATAAAGATTTGGAACATCATTTCCCAATGTGGTGTTAATGTTTCTGTGCATTTGTAAGCATTGTTCTCTCTGCTTAGCCCCTCACCCTTACCTGTCTCTGTTACTACTCCATCTAATATGTTCTCATCCTTCAAAACTTAGCTCCAGTGTAATCAGTGATTGCCACAGCCTCTGAAAATGTGCTTCTCCTCCATGGCGATTGTGGTTTATGGACACACTTTAGAATCTGCACTAGATATCCTAAAGAACACAGAAGAATATGCCCCAACCATCTGACTTTGAATTTTTCAAGGTCACCTGCCCTGAAATTATCTCTAGTTCCTGGTACATACCTTGCTCATGCTTGGCACTCTTAAAAATTTTTGAATAATTGAGCAGACAAATGAGTGAATGGAGAGAATGATGTCTTTTAGACTAAAATGATTGAGAAACCCAAGGTGTCTCATATAAGCTAATCATATCTAGATATCATGACTAGGAGATAGACAGGTAATTTATTTTCATTCCTTTCACTCTTCCATCTTCATATTCCGTCATGGAGCCTGGATGATTTTATCTTCTAAATAAGTATCTCCTGAAATTGTCTACTTCTTTCCATTTTCACCCAGCACCCAAAGTAGTCACTTCAAAGCACAAATCTGATGCCTCACTCCTTTATGGATAAAGACAAAACTTAACATTGACTTCCAGGCTCTGTCTAGTCCAGCTTTGCCTCTGTACACAATCTTATTTTGACAGATGATATTTTTTCAAACATGACTGCCACAACATGCCCCACCCCACAAGACGTTCTTGTAGTATGATATTTACACTCTCATTGAGTCATGGGACACGTGCATCCTTTCCTTGAAACTGAGCCACCTTTGTGACCAGACCGATCTATAGAGCAATGTCACGGCAATACTGGGTCATAAAAATTGCCAAGCACTTTCACTTTGTCCTCTTGAGTGCTCACTCCCAAACCCCAGTCATCACGCTAGGGGGAAGCTAAGTAGCCATGTGGAGAAGCCACAGGAATGTGTTCCAGCCGATAGCCCCAGCTCCCCTCTTAGCTGACAGCCAGTGATGCTGGTTGGATATGCATGTGATGCTTCCAGCCTCCAGCTGTTCATTCACATCTCTAAGCCGCCCCTGCTCCAGCCACACAAAGGGAGCAGAGAAGCTGTCCTTACTGAACGCTGCCCAAATTGTAGATTCATCATAAAAATTAATGTTATTGTTGTTCTAAGCCACTAAGCTTCGTGGTGATTTGTTACACTGCCGTAGATAACCAGAATACTCACCAGGTACCATATTTTTCCCCCTGCTCTCTGTGTTCTGTCCACACTGGCCAGCCAGATCTTCACGCTTTCCCTGTTCTTTTTTCACATAACTGTTTTCTCTGCCTGGGTTGCTCTGTCTCACTTCTAATTAACTTTATCATTTAATTCTCCTTTATCCTGTAGGTCTCCACTCAAACATTCTTTCCTCAAGAAAGACTTCTTGGACTTCTAGCCTTGCTCTTAGCCCTTTCATTCCCTGTCCTCACCACAGTTATAATTTTTAAAATTGATATAATAATTAGATTATGGTCTGTCTTACAAACTAGACTAAAATCCCCATGAGGGAAAATATCTTTGCCTATATCATTGCATCCCAGAACCTGCTATAGGGTATGGCACATACTAAATTCTTTGTAAGTATTCATCAGATTGATGATGGAAATAATCTAGTAATAATTCAAAAATATTTTATCTGGTTCCTAAGCTGTCTCATGGAATGTTCCAGGTAGTAGGAAAGCCAGGTCCTGGCCTTATGGGGATTACATTGTAGTGGGGCAGAGAGAAAACATATATAGAAATAATTTTAAGTAGTGATACATGCTATAAATGAAAAATCAGAGTAATGTAAGAGAAAGCGAAGGAGGATGGGGTGAGTGTTTTTCTACAAGTGACTTAAAAGAAGATGTTTAACTAGGGATCTGCGGAAAGATATGTTTCAGGAAAAGGGAAAAGCTAGTGGCAAACCCCTAAAGTAGGAGCAGATGTAACATTTAAAAACAAAGTATATGTGGACCAGAGTAACCAGTGAGTGAAGATGAGGGGGGAAGATGAAGTCAGATAGGTGATGAGCTCCAGATAATTGACAGCTTTATAGAAAAGACTTTGGATTTTTTTTTCCCTAAGTGTGATAGGATACTGATGAGTTTTGAATAATGGACTTGATATCATTTGTTTATGTTTTAAAAGATTTCTGTTTGGAAAGTATACTTTCATTGGTGGGAGGAGTGAAAGAAAAGAAACTAGAAGTTGTGACTGTGGTGTAGACCAGACACAATGGTGGCTTGTATTGGAGTGTTCAACAGTGTGCAGAGGCTGGATCTCTTTAAAAGTTAGAATGAATGGAACTTGCTGCATTAATGAAGGAGTAATCTATCCTCTCGTGTTTCAGCATCTCAACACCTCTCTTTTCCTCTTCCAATACCTTTTCTTCTGTGTTGCTATTCATTCTCACTTTTCTCTCATTATTCTGCAGTCCCCTACAACTCTAGCCAAATATGCAAGTCCCCTGTAGCTTTTTATATGCATCTGGTGCTTAATGACAAAATTAAACTCGTTGGAGTTAAGAATGAAGCACCATTTGCAGAGGTCTAAGTTCTTTAAATCTGCAGTTCTTTTCCTTGTTGTAGTAAAGAAGAAATCCTCCGTGGGGACTTCTGTTAATATGTATGATTGTATTCTTCCTTCCCACCCACATGAGATTAAATGCAATCTCTTCCCTTAATACACAAGTGCCTATGCAGCTTTACAGGTGAATTAATTGTTTGTTTCATTTGATTTTCTTAAGATGAGCTCCAGTTTATTTCTCCTCAATTTGTCTTTGGCAGATTTATTATAAAAGTCTTTTATTTCAGTTTCTAAAATATTTATCCTCTGGGTCTATTCTCTTTCCTGTACGTTGGGAGACTAATTATTCTTCTCCTAATGAATGTTCTAAATGTATCCCATATGGTGGCATATGTGTGTTCAGACCAAAGATGCTTTGGTATAAAATAAGTAAATTCCTCTTGCGTGGTTTCCTTACAAACTTCGCTTTGTAACAGTGATAAGTTCAAAGATTCATAGACTCTAGGTTGCTATAGAGATCATTGCCTGCCCCCCACCTCTCTTCCCCCGCGTCTTCCTCATTTTGCAAAAAGGAACAGAAGCCTAGGAAATACTTAGCTGGATTATGAAAGAGCTGAAGGCTGCGAATCAAGAAACTTAAGCTCTATTCCCAGCGCAGCCACTGACATTTTAAAATGCCTTCTTATATTACAGTCACTTGATTTCCAGATGAGAAGACTGGTTCAAAGGGAGAAGGGCAATGTACATTCCTAAGGGGAGTCTTGTTGCCTGGTCCTCCCATTCTAAGTCAGGCCTCTTTCTTTCAAAGTAATTACCTCTGTTTGTAAATCATATAAATTAAGTGATTACACTAATGAATGTTTGAATTCCTTTTGCCATATCAAACAGTGTGTGTTTTTGTTTACCTTACCTTATAGATAGTAGGTACTAAATACATATTTGTTGAATGAGTGAAAGAAATCAATTATATAATATTCTGAAGTACCTATTAGGTGTACAGCAGGATACCAAGCATTTTGTCTATGTAAATTAGCTTAACCTTCACAAGGAGTCAGTAATATTTGGAAATAATAATGCCTTTGAGGAATAAGAAACTGATGCTAAGGAAGTATAAATAAATTGGCAACAACCAGCCAACTTGCAGAACTATAACATGAATGTAAGTCATCTGATTTCAAAATTCAAGTTTTTCCACAAGCTCAAAGCAATAGTTAATATTCTTTGCTATGTACCAACCACTGTTTTATGGCATACATTTTTCAAAATGACCCTCTAAGTGAAGTGCAGTTTAATCCCATCAAGAAACCAAAACTTGAGATTTCTAAGTTTATTTGTCAAGGTCAAACAACTAGTAAGTGGGTAAGGAGTTGAATCCAGATCTGTGTGGTAAGGTTCTACACTCCCAACCAGGGTTCCGTAAATCCTGATAGATTAAAGATCCAACTTGCCAAAGCAAGTTTTCATTTTATAATTTTAATTTATAGGTTAGTGTTTCTTCATTTCCCTTTCAACTATTTACTAGTGACACATATGGATGGATTTTGTAGTAGGGACAGAGAGAGGGAGAAGATGCGATAGGAGATATTAATTCTTTTGTTATTATAAATTATGAATTAGTTATTATTTCATTTATTCATTTATTGAATACCTACGTAAGGAGATCAACATGCTAGTTGCTTAATTACTAGGAATGGGATGAAGAGAATGTCCCCACTGCCAGACTATAAGCTTCTTGAAACCAGAACCTATACCTTATATCCCCAGGACCTAACACAGTGCTTTATATATTTTTTGAAAAGAAGGAGGTGTGTAATAAAGGCAGACCACACTCCTAGAATTATATGAACTACACAGCCCATCTTTGTACTCAAAATGGTAGGAAGTAGGAGAATCTTACCAAGTGCACTTGGTTGACGAGGCTAATTTTCCTATAAGCTGGATCTTTTCCTGCTATTCCAGTCTCCGTCAGAGTGTGCAGAAGTAGCCTCTGTGCACTGGCCACCCATCATTCTTAGCCCAGGGAGGATTGCCATCTTACTGATGATTGCCCTGAATGAATATTTTGAAGGTTCATTTTCTATACTGGTGCTTTCAAAAGTAATGTTTAAGTTTATCAATGTAAAAGAAGAATGTTTGCAAGCCCAGAATGAGGCTTTTTCTGCAGATGCAGTGAGCCACTTGGATGAATATTATATGTGAAGTCAGCTAAGTGTTTGAAGAAAATCACTCCCTGAACAATCAAGCTAAGTTGATATAGATGAGACGTATGTGGCTTTTCCTTGCTTCTATTTACTTTTCTTTTTTTTTTAAACTTTTTATTTTATTTTGGGGTACAGCCAATTAGCAATGTTGTGACAGTTTTAGGTGCACAGCAAAGGGACTCAGCCATACATACACATGTATGCATTCTCCCCCAAACTCCCCTCCCATCCAGGCTGTCACATAACATTGAGCAGAGTTCCCTGTGCTATACAGTAGGTCCTTATTGGTTATCCATTTTAGATATAGCAGTGTCTACATGCTGATCCCAAACTTCCTAGCTATCCCTTCCCGCCATGCTGCTCCCCCCCCCCCCCCCCGCCCCGGTAACCAGCAGTTGATTCTCTAAGTCTGTGAGTCTGTTTCTGTTTTGTAAGTAAGTTCATTTGTAAGGAGACATTAATTCTTGTTTCTAAAAATACCATAGAATTCCTCTTGTTTAATGCTCACTTTTATGCTCCATATTCTTAAACAAATTATGTAGCTCTTCCTGCTACATGGTGTGACTTTGGGGATAAAATGAAATTAGTTTTATTTTTAGGCCTTGAGTTTGATAAGAGTCATTTTAACTATATCATGTAAGTTTTTGTATAGTTGCTGCACAGTGATTATTTACGTGCAATATTTATATGTGCATAAATATGCAATTTGGGCAACATAAATTTACTATAAAAGGAAAATGGAACATAAGAGAAAGGACATCACTTATGGTAGGCTTACAATGTGTCAGGCCCTGGATTAATCATTTTTAAATGTTATTTGTCCTCTGATCAAAGCCATCAGGGCCATATCGTAACCTCTGTGTTGTCAATGAAAAAAATGAACTTGTGAGAGCTTAAAGCAGTTTGCCCAAGGTTCTACATGCAGTAAGCACTAAAGGAGAGTTTAAATCTAATTCTACCTCTACCTGAATCTAAAGCCACTTACTAATTTATTTGGATAAAGAACTCGTTATAAACTTAAAATGCTTAAACTGCTTTATACCAAATCTATATTTAACTGAAAAACATTTCAGAAAAAAAAAATATCAGCAGCTATATTTCTACTACCCAGAATTAACAACCATTAATATATTCGAATATATGCTTTCTTTGTTTTTGCTGTTGCAGATGTTGCTTTTAAGGGAAAATATTTCTACTTATTTTTATAAAATAAAAAATGGATGTTAGGAAAAACTCAAGCAATACAGAAAACTGCCCCCCAAACTGCCCCCTACCATTAGGTGCCCATGATTTCAAATATCTTTCTTGCATATATAAGAGTGGAAGAAAGAGGGAAAGAAAAGGGAGGGAAGAAAGATGGTACTTATTTTTAATGATATATTTTAATTTTAGCCAGAACTGTAACTATTTTGAAAAACGAAGATATAAGAGCTTTTTCCTCTACCTGCTCTCCAATTTGCGTGTATCTTTGTGTGTGTGTGTGTCTGTGCATGTTTATAAACCTGGAAAATATAAAAATAATAGTATGCCTTTTAAATTTTTATATATTTGTAATTTATATATCCATGATTCAGTAGTTTTTATTTGTTTTAGTATTATCATTATACTTAAATGGACTTTGTGTTCACCACTGGTCTTCTTATCATGGATGGTTCATTCTTGGATTGTTGATTTTGATTATCCTTTTAACAGGTGGGAATTTATCAAGTAATTTTTCAAAGATATCACAGGTTCTGTGCTGATTCTGCTCTTTAATGATCAAGGTGTCTGCTAATCGCTTTCAAACAGTTGGCTGTTTGTATCCACAGGTTCCACATGCTCAGATTTGACCAACCATGGATTGAAAATATTAAAAAAAAAAAAAAAAATTCCGGAAAGTTCCAAAAAGCAAAACTTGTTTTTGCTGTGCACCAGCAACTATTTACATAGCATTTACTTTGTATTAGGTATTATAAGTAATCTAGAGATGATTTAAAGTGTATGGGAAAATAAATGTGTGTAGGTTATATGCAAATATTATGCCATTTTATTATATGGGCATACATCAAAGATATTGCAGAATTTGTTCCAGACCACCACAATAAAGTAAATATCATGATAAAGTGAGCCACATGATTTTTTTTTTTGGTTTCCCGGTGCTTATAAAAGTTATGTTTACACTATACTATAGTCTATTAAGTGTGTGATAGCATTATGTCTAAAAAAAAGTACATATTTTAATTAAAAAATACTTTATTGCTAAAAAGCGCCAAAACAATTACAACAGTAACATCAAAAATCACTGATCTCAGATCACTGTAACAAATATAATAGTAATGAAAAAACTTGAAATACTGTGAGAATTACCAAAATGTGACACAGAGACATCAAGTGAGCAAATGCTGTTGGAAAAATAGTGCTTATAGTCTTGCTTGAGGCAGGGTTGCCACAAACCTTCCATTTGTAAAAACAAAACCAAAAACACAGTATTTGCAAAGCACAATAAAGTGAAGTGCAATAAAACAAGTCTGTAAGAAACTTGAGTATCCTCTGATTTTTGGTATCATCAGGGGTCTTGGAACCCATTCCCCAAGGATACCACAGGAAGACTATAGTTAAAAGGCATTCTGGCTAAGTTTAATATTCTCCAATGTCACTCTTTTTCCCTCAAAAATCTAGGTATGTTCTGTTGATATGCCACTCATTATCTTTCTAGAAGCGAGTATAGCTGTGGACGAGGCGAGGATCAGCATAATTTTTCTTCCATGTATGTGATGTGTTTTGTGTGCCTAGATTCTTGAGGAATTCTTTATTCTCAAGTTAGACATTTTATGTAGAATATATATTGGTCCTAAAACTTTGGTACCCTAAAACAACATGTGTTCTTTTACTCTGTGTATTTATCTTTTTTTTTTCCAGCCATGTATCTTGCATTATATGATTAGATAAATTCTCTGTTCTGGCTATAGGTATTTTACTTCAGGGATACCAGTTACCTTGCGTGGAATCACGATGTCTTCCAAATTCATTAATACATATCTAACTGTTTTACTCTGTTGTTTTCGTCTGTATTCACTATAATTATCCCAATGTCAGTAATTTAGGATTAGAATCTATATTCTGTTCTTTGCCTGTTTTACAACTTATTAGTTGCATAATGAAAACATTTGGTCTCTAGTGAGTTTTCTTGAACTTGCAACTTTCTTTTTTTGTTTTATTTGATTATTGTAACATTTTATTGAATTCAAGTAAGGTTTTGTTCTAGATTGTGCTCTTTCACTCTTATTTGCATGACACATATTCCACCCCATCCCCGGCATATTTTAAATTTTGGTTATAGATTTGCCTTATAGTTTATTTTCACCTGAATTGCTCTAGAGCGACTCTGTAGACGTTCCATCTGTTTCGATATAACAGAAAGAGAGTCAAGTAACCCACAGTAGATCTGAGAACAGTTTTTTTGTTATGAGCAGCTCATGAGGGCTTTTCTGTGTTTGTTCTATCAACTCTTCTATATCTTAGCCAAATAGATGGGGTGACAGTGGGCAGGTGGTGTTGGGAGAGCATTGACAAGGGCAAAGTACAGACTTCGTTTTTTGGTGGTTTTTTTTTTATAGTTTTGTTAAATTTTTGGCTGTGTTGGGTCTTCATTGCTGCCCGCAGGCTTTCTCTAGTTGCGGCGAGTGGGGGCTACTCTTTGTTGCGGTGCGCAGGCTTCTCATTGCAGTGGCTTCTCTCGTTGCAGAGCACGGGCTCTAGGTGCGTGGGCTTCCGTAGTTGTGGCTCGCAGGCTCTAGAGCACAGACTCAGTAGTTGTGGCGCATGGGCTTAATTGCTTCGCGGCATGTGGGATCTTCCCAGACCAGGGATCAAACCTGTGTCCCCTGCATTGGCAGAGGGATTCTTATCCACTGCACAACCAGAAAAGTCCTAGACTTTGTTAAAATGCATGAGTTCTGTTCGTTTGTGAGCATGTTTGTGATGCAAGAGTATTTACTATACCCTAAATCAACTTTAATATATGAGGTTAAGGATTTACAATTCTCATCCATTTTGGTCATTTCCCTCTTCAATGTGTTCACTTTCCTCATTTTACTCTTTTTTCCTAGTGGTGGTTTCTATGACTTCTAGGTTAAGAGAAACAAGAAGATAAGATTATCTACTAATTAGTGAGAATTACTCACCACTTTGCTTTTTTGGTAATAGCTAAACTCTCCACTTTAATCCAGTTTTTTTTCTTTCTTTCCCCAGGCACCAGGTGTTGAAGGTTATTGTATGAGGTTATCTTGAGGTTCTCTCTCTCATTCTCTCTCTGTCTCTGTCTCTGTCTTTCTCTGTCTCTTTTTTTGTTGTTGGTGGTAAATTTTCCCCAAGTGGTGATGATGATGATAGCGATGATATAAGGTAATTTTAGGGGGTAAAATTCTTTGAGTTTTAATGTTTATTTAAATCTGAATTTTAAAACATGTTATTATATGTCTGTACTCTAGGTGACAATTCATGTGTCCTACCTTTTCACCCCTAATTCAGCTAAAAAACATATTTCTTTAGCATCTTAATCACATTCTGTTATTGGTACATCTTTGTTCATCTGTTGTCCCTGGTAAATAGTGAGCTCTTTGAAGATAGAGTATGCACTTTTTCTTCCTTCTTTTATTTTTACACTCCTAGCATCTAACCCCCTTGTTCAATGTGTGTAAAATAAATGAATAGATGAGTGAATTTTCATGGTAACTTATCTATGTTCAACATAAGGACTTATTTTCTAATGCATGGGGCTCTCTAAAAATAATATAGAGGTCTTTCAAGGAATTACCCACTGGTTGAAAATACTCAAGTCAAGGACTGAATGATTATCTGGAAGGACTGTGTGAGGAGATTTTCTACATAGTCGAAATTGGACATATGTTCTCCAGTTAGGATTTTAATAAGAAGCACTTACTTAAACATTTTTCCAAAAGGTTTTCCAGAGAATTTTCAACTAGATGTCCTTGAATAAAGAATTTTAAAAAATATTCTAGAAACTTCAGGCTCAAGGTGGGGGATCCATTTGTAAGAATTGTTCACTGTTAAATTTCTCCCACACAATCTTTTTCTTTCTCATCTGTTTTTCCTAGTGATTTTTAATATAATAATAAGAACAAAGCAAAAATAATACTCCTAACATAGCAATAGCATTAAGAAAATAAATGTGCCAGCCTAAAATAAACAAAACAAAACAAAACTTTATGCCATTCCTCTTTGGAATCTGAAACTCTGGCACTGTCTGTGACTGTTTTGAAGGCAATGGGAGAGTTCATTCAGATGCATTATTAAACATCTGATTATTAGCTTTCCAAACTTGGAAGCCTCCCTGGTGGTCTCTTCTATAGCTGTGTCCTCTGCATGACTTTCAGTCTTTGCCTGCAAACAATCATGAGAGTGCAGACCATTTTAAAGTAAAATCACTTTTGCAGAAAGGTTTGTTTCCCCTTCTTGTGCTACCTTGATATACTACTAGTTTCAAATGCCTAATTTAAACTTGAAAGAAAATTCCTGATGTCCTTGCTTTACATTTCTAAAGATCCAATAGTGTACCAGGTCTTGAGGTAATAATCTATTCATAGGTTTATAAGAACAGTGAGTAAGTTAGTTGGATAAACTTAAACTATATCCAGAGCTTTAAAAAATTTCTGAAAATACTGACCACATGAATAAACTTCTCTTGCCTTTATATCTGGTGAAGAACTAAACATTTAAAAAATAACAGTTGTTCTTTTGAATGTACTGTGTCTGAGTATGGTTGATACCATATGATACCATGTGATTATTGTTTTCTATTTTTCTGAGATGGAAAATTGAAGCTCAGAGCTGGCACTTAACAAGATTTGTAAAACGTAAAGTTAGAATTTGAATTGAGTTATTTCTGATCCTAACACTGTTATGAAACACTATCCCTGTGATTAGGCTGAGCAAAATTTAGAATATAAGCAGAAAATGTCTATCATTTAAGTAAAGGCAAGAATAAGTTAAAAGTTTGGGAAGAATTTCGTGTCAGCAGTGGAATGTTTTGATAAAGCAGTTTATAGAAAAGAAATAGAGAGGAGAGTAAAAGAGACCTGGAATGGGAAGTTTCAAAAAATGTTTCAAGCTTTATTGAGATATATTTGACATATAAACTTATTAAAGGTGTACAGTGTGATGTTCTGATACATGTATGTATTGTGAAATGATTACCACAGTAAGGTGAAAAGGGCAAAATATACCACTTTCAAATATGCTTCTTTGGCATAAGGTTTATCTTGAGCGGATTATTTTTAAGAAACAGCAAACACAAGAGAAGCTCTGAAAACCCTGTAGAAGTTACCCCTTATAAGAGACATTTACTTTTATAATGGAAATCTCCATTATTTTTTAAAAAAATATTTTATTTATTTTTTTATACAGCAGGTTCTAATTAGTTATCCATTTTATACATATTAGTATATATATGTCAATCCCAATCTCCCAATTCATGCCACCACCACCACCCCCCTGCCACTTTCCCCCCTTGGTGTCCATACGTTTGTTCTCTACATCTGTATCTCTATTTCTGTCCTGCAAACCGGTTCATCTGTACCATTTTTCTAGGTTCCACATATATGTCTTAATATACGATATTTGTTTTTCTCCTTCTGACTTACTTCACTCTGTATGACAGTCTCTAGGTCCAGCCATGTCTCTACAAATGACCCAATTCCATTCCTTTTTATGGCTGAGTAATATTCCATTATATATATGTACCACAACTTCTTTATCCATTCGCCTGTCGATGGGCATTTAGGTTGCTTCCATGACCTGGCTATTGTAAATAGTGCTGCAATGAACATTGGGGTGCATGTGTCTTTTTGAATTATGGTTTTCTCTGGGTATATGCCCAGTAGTGGGATTGCTGGGTCATATGATAATTCTATTTTTAGTTTTTTAAGGAACCTCCATACTGTTCTCCATAGTGGCTGTATCAATTTACATTCCCACCAACAGTGCAAGAGGGTTCCCTTTTCTCCACACCCTCTCCAGCATTTGTTGTTTGTAGATTTTCTGATGATGCCCATTCTAACTGGTGTGAGGTGATACCTCACTGTAGTTTTGATTTGCATTTCTCTAATAATTAGTGATGTTGAGTAGCTTTTCATGTGCTTCTTGGCCATCTGTATGTCTTCTTTGGAGAAATGTCTATTTAGTTCTTCTGCCCATTTTTTGATTGGATTGTTTGTGTTTTTAATCTTGAGCTGCATGAGCTGTTTATATATTTTGGAGATTAATCCTTTGTCCATTGATTCATTTGCAAATATTTTCTCCCATTGGGAGGGTTGTCTTTTTGTCTTGTTTGTAGTTTCCTTTGCCTTATGAAAGCGTTTAAGTTTCATTAGGTCCCATTTGTTTATTTTTGTTTTTATTTCCATTACTCTAGGAGATGGATTAAAAAAGATCTTGCTGTGATTTATGTCAAAGAGTGTTGTTCCTATGTTTTCCTCTGAGAGTTTTATAGTGTCCGGTCTTACATTTAGGTCTCTAATCCATTTTGAGTTTATTTTTGTGTATGCTGTTAAGGAGTGTTCTAATTTCATTCTTTTACATGTAGCTGTCCAGTTTTCCCAGCACCACTTACTGAAGAGACTGTCTTTTCTCCATTGTATATCCTTGCCTCCTTTATCATAGATTAGTTGACCATAGGTGTGTGGGTTTGTCTCTGGGCTTTCTGTCCTGTTCCATTGACCTATATTTCTGTTTTTGTGCCAGTACCATATTGTCTTGATTACTGTAGCTTTGTAGTATAGTCTGAAGTCAGGGAGTCTGATTCCTCCAGCTCCATTTTTTTGCCTCAAGACTGCTTTGGCTATTCGGGGTCTTTTGTGTCTCCATACAAATTTTAAGATGATTTGTTCTAGCTCCGTAAAAAATGCCATTGGTAATTTGATAGGGATTGCATTGAATCTGTAGATTGCTTTGGGTAGTAGAGTCATTTTCACATTATTGATTCTTCCAATCCAAGAACATGGTATATCTCTCCATATGTTTGTATCATCTTTAATTTCTTTCATCAGTGTCTTATAGTTTTCTGCATACAGGTCTTTTGTCTCCCTAGGTAGGTTTATTCCTAAGTATTTTATTCTTTTTGTTGCAATGGTAAATGAGAGTGTTTCCTTAATTTCTCTTTCAGAATTTTCATCATTAGTGTATAGGAATGCAAGAGATTTCTGTGCATTAATTTTGTATCCTGCAACTTTATCAAATTCATTGATTAGCTCTAGTAGTTTTCTGGTAGCATCTTTAGGATTCTCTACGTAGGGTATCATGTCATTTGCAAACAGTGACAGTTTTACTTCTTCTTTTCCAATTTGGATTCCTTTTATTTCTTGTTTGTCTCCGATTGCCGCGGCTAGGACTTCCAAAACTATGTTGAATAATAGTGGCGAGAGTGGACATCTTTGTCTTGTTCCTGATCTTAGAGGAAATGCTTTCAGTTTTTCACCATGGAGAATGATGTTTGCTGTGGGTTTGTCATATATGGCCTTTATTATGTTGAGGTAGGTTCTCTCTATGCCCACTTTCTAGAGAGTTTTTATCATAAATGGGTGTTGAATTTTGTCAAAAGCTTTTTCTGTATCTATTGAGATGATCATATGGTTTTTATTCTTCAGTTTGTCAATATGGTGTATCACATTGATTGATTTGCATATATTGAAGAATCCTTGCATCCCTGGGATAAATCACTTGATCATGGTATAAGATCCTTTTAATGTGCTGTTGGATTCTGTTTGCTAGTATTTTGTTGAGGATTTTTGCATCTATATTCTTCAGTGATATTGGTCTGTAATTTTCTTTTTTTGTAGTATCTTTGTCTGGTTTTGGTATCAGGGTGATGGTAACCTCACAGAATGAGTTTGGGAGTGTTCCTTCCTCTGCAATTTTTTGGAAGAGTTTGAGAAGGATGGGTGTTAGTTCTTCTCTAAATGTTTCATAGAATTCACCTGTGAAGCCATCTGGTCCTGGACTTCGTTGGAAGATTTTTAATCACAGTTTCAATTTCATTACTTGTGAGTGGTCTGTTCATATTTTCTATTTCTTCCTGGTTCAGTCTTGGATGGTTATACCTTTCTAAGAATTTGTCCATTTCTTCCAGGTTGTGCATTTTATTGGCATAGAGTTGCTTGTAGTAGTCTCTTAGGATGCTTTGTATTTCTGCGGTGTCTGTTGTAACTTCTCCTTTTTCATTTCTAATTTTATTGGTTTGAGTCCTCTCCTTCTTTTCTTGATGAGTCTGGCTAATGGTTTATCAATTTTGTTTATCTTCTCAAAGAACCAGGTTTTAGTTTTATTGATCTTTGCTATTGTTTTCTTTGCTTTTATTTCATTTATTTCTGCTCTGATCTTCATGATTTCTTTCCTTCTACTAACTTTGGGTTTTGTTTGTTTGTTCTTTAGGTGTAAGGTTAGATTGTTTATTTGAGATTTTTCTTGTTTCTTAAGGTAGGCTTGTATTGCTATAAACTTCCCTCTTAGAACTGCTTGTGCTGTGTCCCATAGGTTTTGGATCATCACGTTTTTTTTGTCATTTGTCTCTAGGTCTTTTTTTATTTCCTCTTTGATTTCTTCAGTGATCTCTTGGTTATTTAGTAACGTATTGTTTAGCCTCCATGTGTTTGTGTTTTTTACGTTTTTTCCCTGTAATTGCTTTCCAATCTCATAGCGTTGTGGTCAGAAAAGATGCTTGATATGATTTCAATTTTCTTAAATTTACTGAGGCTTGATTTGTGACCCAAGATGTGGTCTGTCCTGGAGAATATTCCATGTGCATTTGAGAAGAAAGTGTAATCTGCTGTTTTTGGATGGAATATCCTATGAATGTCAATTAAATCTATCTCATCTATTTTGTCATTTAAAGCTTGTGTTTCCTTATTAATTTCCTGTGGATGATCTGTCCATTGGTGTAAGTGAGGTGTTAAAGTCCCCCACTATTATTGTGTTACTGTTGATTTCCTCTTTTATAGCTGTTAGCAGTTGCCTTATGTATTGAGGTGCTCCTATGTTGGGTGCATATATATATATATATATAATTGTTATGTCTTCTTCTTGGATTGCTCCACTGATCATTATGTAGTGTCCTTCCTTGTCTCTTTTAACATTCTTTATTTTAAAGTCTCTTTTATCTGATATGAGGTATTGTTACCCCAGCTTTCTTTTGATTTCCATTTGCATGGAATATCTTTTTCCATCCCCTCACTTTCAGTCTGTATGTGTCCCTAGGTCTGAAGTGGATCTTTTTTAGACAGCATATATATGGGTCTTGTTTTTGTATCCATTCAGTGAGCCTGTGTCTTTTGGTTGGAGCATGTAATCCATTCATGTTTAAGGTAATTATTGATATGTATTTTTGTATTACCGTATTCTTAATTGTTATGGGTTTGTTTTTGTAGGTCCTTTTCTTCTCTTGTGTTTCCTAATTAGAGAAGTTTCTTTAGCATTTGTTGTAGAGCTGGTTTGGTGGTGCTGAATTCTCTTAGCTTTTGCTTGTCTGTAAAGCTTTTGATTTCTCCATTGAATCTGAATGAGATCCTTGCTGGGTAGAGTAATTTTGGTTGTAGGTTCTTCCCTTTCATCACTTTAAATATGTCATGCCACTCCCTTCTGGCTTGTAGAGTTTCTGCTGAGAAAGCAGCTGTTAGCCTATGGGAGTTCCCTTCTATGTTATTTGTTGTTTTTCCCTTGTTGCTTTCAATAATTTTTCTTTGTCTTTAATTTTTGTCAATTTGATTACTATGTGTCTCAGCGTGTTTCTCCTCGGGCTTATCCTGCCTGGGGCTCTCTGCTCTTCCGGGACTTGGGTGCCTATTTCCTTTCCCATGTTAGGGAAGTTTTCGACTAGAATCTCTTCAAGTATTTTCTCGGGTCGTTTCTCTCTCTCTTCTCCTTCTGGAACCCCTATAATGTGACTGTTTTTGTATTTAATGTTGTCTCAGAGGTCTCTTAGGCTGTCTTCATTTCTTTTCATTCTTTTTTCTTTATTCTGTTCCACGGCAATGAGTTCCACCATTCTGTCTTCCAGGTCACTTATCCGTTCTTCTACCTCAGTTATTCTGCTATTGATTCCTTCTAGTGTATTTTTTATTTCAGTTATTGTATTGTTCATCTCTGTTTGTTTGTTCTTTAATTCTTCTGGGTGCTTATTCTTTAATTCTTCTAGGTCTTTGTTAAACATTTCTTGCATCTTCTTGATCTTTGCCTCCATTCTTTTTCTGAGGTTCTGGGTCATCTTCACTATCATTATTCTGAATTCTTTTTCTGGGAGGTTGCCTATCTCCACTTCATTTAGTTGTTTTTCTGGGGTTTTATCTTGTTCCTTCATCTGGTACGAAGTCCTCTGCCTTTTCATTTTGTCTATCTTTCTCTGAATGTGGTTTTCCTTCCACAGGCTGCAGAATTGTAGTTCTTGCTTCTGCTGTCTGCCCTCAGGTGGATGAGGCTATCTAAGAGCCTTGTCAGGAAATCTCCATTTTTAAGGTTGTCTCTCTCTTTCTGTACCAGGAAGAGGAGGATGAACTCTAAATCTATAAACTTGTACTAGTGGAGAAAGCAAGGAGTTAAGTCTACATAACAACCATACCTTTGTTTACTCTGCTTTTCCTAGTAACCTCCCATAACTGGCCTTCCCCCAACCCCTAACATCTTTCTTTTGTGTTTAGCTGGGGATAGTATTTAAGGTGGTGGTTTGGGCCATTTGGGGGCTTCACTCAATTTTCTTGAGAATCTCCCATGTATACAGGAGATATACATATTTTTAAACTTATGTGTGTTTTTCTCTTGTTAATCTTTCTTGATACATATATATATTGTGTCTCAGCCAAGAAGCTAGAAGGGTAGAGGCAAAATTATTTTTCCTCCCCTACAAAGGTTAGTTAACACCTCCATCACCTCACATAATTATTAATTTTTTTTTTTTTTTGGTGTGGTGATAACATTTAAAATCTATTCTCTTAGCAACTGTTAAGTATATAATACAGTATCATTAACTATTATCTGTATATTAGATCCTCCAAACTTATCCATCTTATAACTGGTAGTTTATACCCTTTGATCAAATCTCCTTATTTCCCTCACCTCCCAGCCCCTGGCAACCCACATCCTACTCTCTGATTGTATCAGTTTGGTTTATGATCTGATGGCCCCTTATAGCAGAAAATTGATGGGTGTGAGTCAGTTAGTCCAGGTATATAGAGAAGGAGAATTAGAGACAGAATTAGTGTTTGGTTCCAAGACAAATTAGTGTTTGGAGCAAAATTTGCCACCCTGAAATATGTCTCTTTCTTTGACATGAGAATTAATTTAGGCTGATTATTTTTAAGGCCCAGAAGACTCAGGAAGAACATTTGCCCTTTCCCCTAACAGCCTAAAAGGACACATTAGATAGATGACTTGTTCCAGGAAGGGAATGATCACCATGGATAACCATAGTATGAAATAAGTGTTCAGACAGGGAGGAACCCAGCAAAGTCTGTTAAAATTCCTCTCTGAGTCCCACTGTCTCTGTATGGCCCAGCAAACATTTGTTTACCAAATGTTTGCTTTTCCATCTCCATGTGAATTGCCTTCCTGCCTTTGAATTCCCAAACAACGACCCCCAACACGCTCTTTTGTCTTTAGCTGAAGATGGTGTTGGGTTGGCCAAAAAGTTCATTCAGGTTTTTCCATAACAGGGAAAATCCGAATGAACTTTTTGGCCAAACCAATATTTAAGGTGAAGATTTCAGCCATTTTGGTGAGTTATTCAGTTTTCCTGGGTCTCTCCCATGTGTACACGGTATTAAACTTTTGATTGACGTTCTTCTGTTAATCTGCCTCATGTCAGTTTAATTCTTAGACCAGCCAGAGAACCTCGAAGGGTAGAGGAAAATTTTTTCCTCCACGACAACTCCAAGGCAGGAGCAGGCTTGGTGAATTCATGAAACAGTAAAGAGCCAAGTGGAACTAGAGCCAAATAGCTGGAGACGGGGAGGGCGTTTGCTCAAAGATGAAGTTAGGTAATGGAGGTCAGATGGCATATCATAAACTGTAAGACAGAATGGATGTTAGGCATTAAGTAGTGATGGAGCAGTGCTAAACTAGAGTGTAGACCCAAACTAAGGACCTTTGGCTTAAATTTTATAATAATAAAACACAGTTCTAACTGATAAAACACATTAAAAAGATGGTATTCAACCAGTAGACCACTAGTTTGGAATTCCTAATTTAATTCAGCACCTTCCTTTTATAGAAAAAATATTCTGGGCCCATAGAAGTTTAGCGTCACAACTAGCAGATGTCAAAACGTTGTTTTTAAAATGCCTATTTATGTTCCCCTTCCTCTACAAAATATGTTGTGACTTGACAACATTTTAGAAAAGGGGTTTGAACACAAGCTAGGAGAAACTCAATTTCCAAGGAAAGCTTGGAGTGCCTTAGAAACTGTGAGATATCATTGCATAATCTAAAAGAACTAGTTTACTTTTAAAACTGGTTTGTTAAATCCCTAAATCCCCTTGATAGAGGTGAGATTGCACCACCAGTTGTACTTCCATTGATGTAACTTGGTGAAATGACTTTTGAATCAAGTTAATCCTTTTCTTTTTCTATCTAGCTCTACAGGAGCCATCATTTTAGATGATAAGGACTCTTCTTCTCCCCTAGTACACTTTAATCTATCTTATCTTTTAGAATGTTAAGCCTTAAGAATGCAGCCAGAGTCTGTCAGTGCCTGCATCATGTGGTATTTACTCTGTGAAACATGATGAAATGGAAAGACATACCATATAGTTGAATGTCCCATGTTCTAGAGCCTAGTGTGTTTGTCTTTTTTTCCTTTCAGTCCCAAAGAATAAGATAAAATAATATATGCTATATGAAAGCTCCTGACATACAGTAACTCATTTTTAATAACCTCCTAATTATTCCCATATCTAATTTAACAGTTATGGTAAAGATTCTAGTGCATTTGTAGGTGTTGCTAAATCTGTTTCCCTTATGTGTTTCTATAAGCCACAGAATATATGCAGAATAGTGTCTAACACATAATAGTTAAGGCATGGCTAATTGGATGGATGGATGGATAGATGGATGGATGGATGGATGGATAGTTGGATGGATGAATGGGTGAACGGATAGATGGGTAGACAGACATGTGAATAAATTAATGAATCAATACATTGAATAGCTTTCCAGAATTGAGCAATTTAGTTAATCTTGATTGGCATCTAATATTTCATCTGGTCATTGACAGTCTCTAAAATCACATTCAACTCTGAAAATGTATGATTCTATAATAGTATTTATTTATATCTCACACATTATCAGACCCATATCATATGTTGAAAAATATTTCTTCTTTATATTTAAAGTTAGATATATTAGCAGTTACATACATGAGATTGTATGGATATGGGACTCTTTTGAGTCACAAAAAGTTGAATTGAGTTAAATTCCTCTTAGGGATACAGTGATATGTGTTGCTATATTTTTACTAGAGTATTATGTCTTCATCAAAAAAATCTTAGGTACTCATAGGAATGTTGAGAACAATAATAAGATTCCCTCATTTTATAACTGAGGGGACTGAGACATGGAATAATCAAAACAATATTGGTCTGATCTTGTTCATCATTACCCAAGATTCTTTTAGGCTTACAGATTTTTGACAGGCAAAATCAGAAGAGTGTTTTAAAGTCAATGGGACAGAAGTCAAATATTAAATTTGGATGAATGAAAACATAACATGTTGAAGTTTCCTATAGCTGTATCCCCTTTGTAATCATGAGACACTCTTCTAAAGAGCTTCAACTAAAAATCCTAAAATCTTTGCAGATTTTTCTTTACCTGATGTGTTAAATTTAAAAATTAATACAATGCCCTCAGATCTATGTTTCCTGTTTTACAAAATAGTTTATTGATTAGCCAAGGTCTAAACAAAGCTTCCTACATCACCCATTGATCAAAATAAGATTCAAGAGCTCATTAACTGAGTTGTCAGATACATTTATTTCTTCATAAGCTCCTTTTTTCCTACTAACCTTTCACAATAGTAAAAGCAAAAGAGCTTGTCTACTTTTATGTTTCACCAAGCATATATCAGCTACCATTATGCTCTTTTCCAAAGGAAATTTTAGAGAAAATGTACATTCCAAAATATTTTATTTGGAGGATGAAATCTCCAAACATCAAACTATTTAGTGGATTATTGTAGCTTTAAACAAGGGGAAATGTAGCCACTAAATATTCCTATTTTTATATCATTAATTACTTGCACAATCCAACCATAACACAAAATACCAACTTAGTAAGTGAAGGATCTTTGGAAAATGTTCTTTGGATTTTTCTTATGGTGAGGGGGACTCATTGGCAGATGCTTTCATGTTTTATCACTAAAATTTGAATCGATTGGTGATGAAACTAATCTCATATTTATTCACAGCTCCTATGTACAGGACTTCAGCTCCACTTGGGTAAGTTGTCCCATATTTTCAGGCATGAATTCCAATCTATATTTCTAAGATGTCATCTTTTGCTAGGGTGACTTTATAACTTATCAAGTTTTGAGAGTGAACGATAGTACTATTAATAATTATGCTAGAACAAACAAGTTCTATCCCACAGGGACTTGTGATCACCCTGCATTTAGTTGACTAAATGACAGGTCTTACCATAACTGCTCTCTCCTTGACATGAGTCTGATTTCTCACTAAAGAATATTTTGCACGTTATTATTCCAGAATGTCTTTCAGTACAAACTCTTTCCCTCCAGATTTTCTAATTCTATGCATCTCAGGTTTCACTTTTGCAGTGAAGTTCCCTGGTCCCCTAGCTCTCATTGATTGATCTTTCTGAGCAGTACTTAGAGTTTGCACTGCACATCATCATTGGCTCTGAAATTGTTTGCTTTTGTTTCATATATGTGTAAGTTTTATCTTCCAAAATGTACCATGGGTTTCCCAAAAGCAGGGAGGGATGCGTTGTACTTTTTCCTCTCCAGCAGACTTGACATAGGAATAACCAGCTAACACTGCGATAATATATTGAATGATTAAACTGGACATGGTATTTTTTTTTCCCTCTCACACTTATCTCTACCCTTCTCACTGTGCTCCAGCCATACTGGCCTACTTCCCATTTCTTCAAGATGCCAATCACAGTGACTCTGCAGTACTCATTGTTAGCCTATCATGTATTTTCTTCCCCTTATTTGCAGGTTGATTTCTCTACTTTACTTCAGGCTCCTGTTCCAAAGTTACTTCTTTAGAAAAGAGTTCCTTGGAACTATCTGTATTATGTCCACTTTCACCCCATTAGCCTTACTCCCTTAGCTTCTCTCCTTGCTTTATTGCTAGTCTTTATAGTTCTTTTTTCCTTCCTAATGTCAAATACACACAAAGATACCACCCCTCCCCCCAATAATAACTAAGTTTCATATCTCGTTCATCTATTACCAACACCTAGAAGTGTGCTAGGAACATAGAAGGTGCTCAAGAAATTCATGTATCTATTAAAAGAACATGGCAGGGGAAGAAAAATATGCCCAAATAAACACTGGTAGTGGTGATGAAGGAAAGTATGGAGCAGTTTATTTGAAAGAGAATGTGAATCATGTTTTTAGAGTATAGAACCTATATTTCTGTGCTTGAACTCAGATCTGTCCTTCGACCTCATTCCCTGTGAAGTTTCTACCAGCTACACCATGCTGAATGATCACCAAGGCTAACATAAATTCTAAGAAATTTTCCATTTCTAGAAATCCTTCACATATTTCCCCCATGAGGAGTTGAATAGAAACTAAGATCTGTTCTGAAATTCTTTCTTAGTTGAAGAACCAAAAATGAGCAAGTATGGCCATCATGCAGAGATCATTTTTTCCTCGTTAGATAATTGCATCTGAGAAGGAAAGAGGATTGAAAAACATATTATAGCAGTCTTAGATATATAGCATATCACCGCTCCTTACAAGAAAAATATAACCTCTGTTGCTTTAAAATAACCATATATAGGCTATAAACACAGTATTTTAATGGATTTTCTCTTTTGTGCTGTCAGTGTAGATAAAACTTAACTGCTTCCTGTAAGATCCTTTTCTAGAAATGTGGCAGTACATGTAAAATTTGTTAGGCCATCAACCCACTCTATTTTTCCTGGAAACAGCACCCTTTGCATTTTGAGAGCTGCTCTTTCCCATCTATGGTTATATGGTTGGAATAGAAGCTGCTGCCTTTCAATATAATTCAGGCAGTGAAGTCACGGCCCAAGGTTAGACCATCATCAGAGCTTAAGGTGTACACCTGATCAAACCCAGACCAATGGGCATCCTCCCCAGGGATTTGTCCAATTTGAGCCAGAAGGAAAGCCCTTTCATCCTTGGCCACAGAAGCCTGGAAATGGCTATATTTCCTGTATCACCCTTTATGTGTAGAAAGGCAGTGTTCTCTACTAAAAATCAAAGGCAGTCAATAAAACTAAAACATAAAGCAAAATAAAACACACACCCCCCAAAACAAAAGTGTAAAATAGAGTTTGACTACATCTGAGTTCCTGGTTCCAGTTGCCCAGGAAAAACTCTAAAACCACTCTTTCCTTTGCCTTAATTAAGTGAATCAAGAAATTCTTCTCCAGAACATTGTGCACATTTGATTTTCTGCTGCTCATTTTTTGGCCTCCTAAGCAAACTCTAATTTATGTTGCAAACCTTTTTGAGGGCTCTTTTCCTGTGATGCCTCTCCTGAAATCTCACTTCCTCACTACCGAATTCTATTTTGTGTTTGTCCTTCTATAATTGCATGTCTTACTGCAGTGCATTTTTGCATGTGAGTTTCTACTGCTGTCTTACATGCCCTATGAAGAGCGAGGTTCTGTATTTAATTTCCATTACTAGAACTCAGTGCTTTAATGTCAAAGATTAGGTTCTCAGTAAGTGAAGTAATAAACAACCTTGGAAGGGGGCTCTTTTTGTCTTGCTAAGAAAGTAAGGGTACTCCACCAGAGGTCACTCCTAAAATATTTGACAGAAATAATAATTAAAAAGTAAGTAAATATACAGCAACAAAATAATGAAACTGACATTGGAGGCAAAGGCTTTCTTGCTATGTTATATACAACCTTTTGGTCAATTCTAATCTTTTCCTCTTGAAATCTCAGTTATACTCTCTTTCTGTAGAAATGCCTCATCAAAAATACTTTCATCTTGCTCTGCTCTTCTTTTGAGTATTTTATTATAACCTCTTAATTAAATGACACTCAAAATTATTTGCATTTGAAAAAGTATGTAATTGTATTATATGAGATATTAAAAGTTTCCACATCTAAATATTGTTCTACTTAATTCACTTTGCTTCATGCTACATAATATAACTTTTAACATTTGTAATGTGTTTACTTCTAGTGTATTTTGCATTTTGCTCTTTATTAAACACGAAGTATAAGAACAGCAAGAAAGTGTTACATAGATTGGCAGTGGTCATTCTACTGGATCATTTGATTTCACAACATGCATGCTCATATAAAATTATACATGTACCATACATTCATATAACCTTCTATAATTTCATCATCCAGATGGATTTCAGGGAGGGACATTTAAAATATATTTGTGTGAAAATTAGATTTAAGTTGAAAAGTATCCAAGGGAAGATATAGAGTAATACTTTTGTTATTATAATTATGCAATTAGGAGAAGATTCCAATAGAGTACGCACAGAGAACAGGCTTAGTACAAGGTGTTTATCTTGGCACTGGCAGGAGTGGAGATAGTTTTACCTAAAGTTTATTAGAAAAGAATCACCTTTGGTAAATCCAAGCTAAATTTTAAGCATAATTATCTCTAGAGTCACATATCTTCTTCACCAATAGAGTGACATTTGTTTAAATTTATATATTTTTTTCTGTGTCAAAAGTTCAACCTTGCAGCTATTTTAACCATTCAGGAAAATATAATAAAAAGACCAAATATTTAATCTCCACACTAGAGAAAACTTATTGATACGCGAGAACTCAAAATTGTTTCCGCATCTTAAATTTCCCCATGACTTATTCTAGGCTATCATGAGCGTTGAGTATACAGTTAGAGAGCTGGCATAAGTGCTACAATGTTGACCCTGAACTGGATGCTAAGGATACTTGGTTAACTCTCTATCATAAAGACAAGTTTCAGGGTCTGTAACCTAGCATTCCAAAGCTCTCTATTTTCTGATTCTCTATTGTCATTTCTCATTTCTCACCATTCATTTACAACTTCACACTATATAGCCCAAACATATGGAACTCATTACAGTTATCCAAATATGCCTTCATAATCTTTTGTGTGTTTGTGTGTGTATTTGCTTCATCTGCCAAGCACATTTTTCTCACCCCTCAGTAACTGTGACAGATTATTTTTTGAAGATGAGTAGGTTTTCATTAGGTGCTTGACTTAAGCATAAAGCACCCTAAATTTAATCTCAGCTTTGTCACTGACTAACTCTCTAGTTGGAAGGTAGTTGCATAATCTATCTCTGTAGCTCAGTTTCTTCATGTGTAAATTGGCGCTATTATAGTATCTAGAGGGTGTGTATGTGTGTATGGATATGTTCTCTTCACACAATTTCAGGCATTTAGGGAATGTTTGTTAAGTGTAGACTTCTTCCAAAAGAAATTAATAAAGCTCAAATAATATAATTTTCTCTATACAGTTATTTCTCTGGCCTGAGGCTGCATGGATAGAAAACTACAATACTTTTAGTGAGAAACTGAGTTTGTGTGTGTGTGTATTAGAATAGATTCCAAAACTGAGAATGCACTGGGATTTTTACTCTATTTCCAGTAGTCACCAGAAATACCTCATCATGCTCACATACTAGTAAAAAATCATCAAATTCACCTGGTGATTTTATAAAAATACAATTTCCATGTTCCCCACTCCCCTCAACCCCGTAAGTTGTTGACTCTGAAGGTCTGGAGTAAAGCTGCAATATCAGGTAATTCTAATTCACAGTCAGATCGGGGTACCCACCATGCTCATCTCCTCCCCCTCCTTCTCCTTCCGTCTGTATCATTCTGATGTCTCTTATTATATTCAATTATTGCATTCTATCCTGTCTGAAAAGCTAAGTGAAGGCAGCCCAATTCTGCCTCTCGCTATGCATTCATTCATTTATTCTTGTCACAAATCCTTACTGAGAGACTTTTGTGTCACAGGTACTGTGCTACCTGCTAGGTATACATTGTTTACTATTTGGTATAAAGGGAGTACTGCTAAGTATCAGGAATTCAAGCTGCCTGGGTTGTAATCGGAGCTGAGTTAATACTAGCTGCTGTGTACCACTGCGTGGTCTCTAACCTCAGTCATCCTTGCTTCCTCCACATCTCTAGCATGTGGATATCATTGTCCCCAACTCTCCCAAATCTTTGTGAGGCTTCATATGAGATCTCTATTGTCACCTGATAAGTTCACATACATGTCTGTTATTATTTTATTAATAGTGATATTAGTAGTCAGGGAGACAACATAAAACATAAACAAGTGAAAAATTATAAGGTGTGATAAGTTCTATGAAGGGCACAATTGGATGCTTGAGAAATAGCAGAGAAACAGGATTCGATAAAGTAATGAAAGAAAGTTTCTTGAGAAGGTGATAGTTAAGTTGGTATGTGGAAGATAAAAGTGGAAATGGCCCAAGAAAACCAAGGGCAAAGCATTTTTGGCAAAGGGAAAAGCATATCTGAAGTTTTGCATCAGGGAAACATCTGGAATACTCCAGAAACTGCAATTGCTGCTTACAGTGAGAAAACAATTAGCTACTTCAAAGGGGTTATTGCCCAAGGCTCAAAATCTGCTGAAGCACCTGCATCCCCTAAAGCCATTGTCCGCCCCAGGGCATGACACCTGCCCCTGCAGTGATGGTCAGTGTTCCTGCTGAAGGCACATCAGGTTGTCTGTTTAAGCTGTGACAAGCAAGGCCAAGATTGATCTCTGGGATAGTTACTCACCTAGAGCTTCTCTTTCATTCTGACCCTGTGTCTCCTTTTATCCGAAAATTTCACATGGTGCCACCAGCCCAAAGCTGTGCCTCTGTACATTTGAAATGTCTTATAGAAGTTTTACTGAATCAGTCCTTTTAGACTCATCTTTAGGTACATATTGTTGCCAAGTGGTTGAGAATTGAACTCCAGATCATATTATGATGTATACTCCCACTTTGCAACTTAATTGCTAGGTGACATTTTATTTACATTTTTAAATTGTTGCATTAAAAAATTAAATACAAACTTAGTAGCTTAAAATAACACCCATCTATTGACTCACACTTCGGATGGTTAGAAGTCCGGACACAATATGACTGTACTGTCAGCCCAGGGTTTCACAAAGCTATAATCAAGGTCTCAGCCAGGCTCTCATCTTGAAGTCAAGGTGGTCTTCCAAGTTTGCATGATTATGGCTTAAATCAGTTCTTTGCTGCTGTGCTACTGAGGCTGCATTTCCTTGCTGGCTGTCAGCCAGGGGCTGCTCCCAACATCTGGACACTCTCTGCATTCCTTTCCATGTGACCCCCTCCATCTTCAAAGTCAGGAACAGAGAATCTCCCTCTGTTGAAGACTCCTCATTCTTCAAATGCTGTCTATAGGAAGAGCCTGGTTCTTGTTAAGGGCTCACATCATTACGGCACACCTATCAATCTTCTCGCTTTTAAAAATTCAACTGTGCTGTATAACATAACCTAATCCCTGGAGGGACTATCCCATCATATTCAGAGCGTACATCCACAGTAGAAGAGAGGGGCAGAAATCTTGGGGGCTGTCTTAGAATTCTACCTGGCACACCTTGTCAAGACTTCAAGCCATAGATTCGTTCTCTGTAAATCAAGGATGATAATGGTGCTTTGCCTTTGGATTTCTGTGATGAATAAATGAGGTAGTCATGTAAAGTGATTGCTGTGGTCACTAGCATGTGAAAGCTCTTTAAAATATCAATGCTGTTTCACTATTATAACTACTACCCCCACCACCAGCACCTCCACTACCACTGATGAGTTCGATGTAAGTCTGTGGTCTGTGGCAGATGGCGTATCATTTGTATTCATGTTTTCCCCTTTTTCTCACTCTAAGATGATTATTTGCCTAAGAAACCAAAGACTCTCTTGGCTCCAAACAGATCACTGGAAGATTTTCTTCGTCATTCTTCCCTTAGGAATGTGATTCCTTGAGTAAATACAATGGAGCTTCCATAAGCGCCCATTTTTCTCCAACAAACATACATCCACACCCACACAAACACACACACATACATATGCACCCCAAATTAACTCTTCAAAGAGAGAAGGTTGATCATTTAACATGTGTGTTATAATCAGAAAGAACTGCATTTATGTCCTGGCTCTACTAGGATATTTAACTTCAGAGAGCCTCTACTTCCTTCCCTATAATAAAGATACATTAACAATGATGGCCATATAGAGTGGTTGTTAGAATTAAATTACTCTATAGTGACTTCCAGATAAATTATAGCTATCGTGATTAATATAAATCTACCACAATTTATCATACAGCTTATGAAAACTACTCAAGCTGAAAATTTCCAACCTGGAATACTTAAATATATATTAAATGTGCTATTCCATTTTATTTTTTTTAACTAGAAACAACAAACAAGCATGTCTAATTGTCCACCTTAAATTAAGCTTTCCTGCCCAGATGTCCAAAGGATGATAGCTTAAAAACAAAAAAATATCACTTTGTAATATTTCATTTTTGCTTGTATTCTTTCTAATTTATTCTGGGTGAAATCTCAAACCCTTTTCATCGTAGGACATGAGAAATGCTGTATATGGGTGGGTTTCAATGGATGTGACATTTGGGGGCATCCCAGTTAGCTTTTCTTACCCTGTGCATTCATGCTGATTGAGTCATGAACAGTGGTGATGTGGTCACTTCAATTTGTGACATCTACTGTTTCTCCACCTGAGTCACTTCACTCCAGATGTGTTATCCCTACAGAGAACAAGCAAAGACACAGCTGCAACCACAGTATCAGTGAATGCTTTTCATAAATTGGAGACTAAAATGGGGGTGGGGGGAAATCTATCTGCTCTCTTAACACCTTAAAGAGCTTGAAATGCATGTGGTGACATTCAACATTTTTCATTCATTGGTACATATCTCCAAGGTTGAGCTGCTTTATTATGTTTAAAGATAATATTGCCATTTTCCTTTTCTCTTCTTTCCTTTTTTGAATGACATAGAGTTATGTTCCAGAATTCAAAGTGCATTCCAAGAAAAGCCATGCTCAATTGAAGGGTGATTTCTGTTGTCTGAGATTAACATTTTGATTGTACACTTAAGTATTTAATGTTTCATTTTGGGCTAAACAGTCATTTATTCACTAAAGAAATACTTGTTGAACACCTACTTTTGGCCAAGTACAAAGAACTGAGGATGCAGGTATGCGGTATAGAGTTGTGTTAGAAAAGCAGATTCTGGAGCCGGACTGTCCTTGACTACCACGTACGAGCTGAAGGACCTTGGGCAAGCTACCTAATTTTTTTTTTTTTAATTTTTTTTTAAAATTAATTTATTTATTTTTGGCTGTGCTGGGTCTTCGTTTCTGTGCGAGGGCTTTCTCTAGTTGCGGCGAGCGGGGGCCACTCTTCATCGCGGTGCACGGGCCTCTCACTATCGTGGCCTCTCTTGTTGCGGAGCACAGGCTCCAGACACGCAGGCTCAGTAGTTGTGGCTCACGGGCCAGTTGCTCCACGGCATGTGGGATCTTCCCAGACCAGGGCTCGAACCCGTGTCCCCTGCATTGGCAGGTAGACTCTCAACCACTGCGCCACCAGGGAAGCCCTACCTAATTTATTTTTGTCTCAGTTTGTTTATCCATGTAATGTGGATAATAATAGTACCTACCTCATAAGGTTGTAAGAAGGAGTAGCCAAGTTAATATTTGTAAAATGCTTTAAAACACTGCCTGACACATAAGAAGTTCTAGGTAAGTTGAAAAAGCAATTAAAAAAATGGTCACATTTACCTTCCTGTGGCTCACAGTCTTTGGGGGCAGGTGGGAAAAGGACCACTAAATGGCTATACATTAGGTGTTACACTGTTACTTCTATGAAATTTTAATTATTAATAATACACCTAATGCAGTGGGACTGGGAGGTGTGAGAACAGGAAAACCTTCAAGGAAAGATGATGCTTGACTTACCTTTTGAAGACTACGTAGGAGGTGATGAAGAAAAGGAGAGAAATACAGGCCCGGTGTTCCTTGCTGAGCAAAATGTAGCAGAGTGGCCAAGCAATGAGACTCTGGAGGGTGAGTCATGCATGTGGAGGCTACAGAAGTAGGTAGGCATCAGATGATTGAGAGCATGTGTGTTGATTTTTTATATTCTTCCTCTGAGGGCAGCAAAGAGTCACTGACGTACTTGGACCAGAAGTCATCGCAATTACAGGGATCAGGCGTGCTGTGTTAGAAGGGTCATTCCAGTAGGCATGAGAAGGAAAGAGACTAATGAATGGTAGGGAGAACATCCAGGAGCCTGAGGCAATAGCCTTGGGCCTGATGAGTCAACAGCAGTGGAGTAAAGGTGGGAAGACAGACACAGTACTTGACTGATGGGAAGCGAGCAGCATGGGAAAGAAATGTGGGCCCCTGGGTGAGGAAACACAAGGAAACTGATTTACTAACCATTCCCCATTCCTGATGTAGTTCATCCATTCACACAACGTGGCAAAGAGAAAAAAGAAAAGTCATTACATTTTGACAATATGGATCACAAATATTTCATCAGTGGAACTTTATGAATCAGTGGAACACAACATTAGACCAAGGGCACCTGCTTTTATAATGAGTGAACTAGAAAAGAGTGGAGTTAGAAAGTATCTAATCCGCTCTCCCTTGGATCAGAGAGGTTAAGGATTTAGATGAGATTTAGGTACTTTCTTAGCTTCAGCACAATTAAAAATACATGAACTCTAATTATTTAAACCTGGTTTAAATGAATCGTCATCACTAGAGCTGTCAACCTGGGGAAGTCACTGTTTTGTCATCCGTAAAATGCCTAAAAGGTGTCTACTTCAATTAAAATTTTGTATTATGATGTATATAGGTTGTCTAGTTCCTGCTACATGTTAGATCCTGAAATAAATTATAAGGACGGGAGCCACTTCCATTTATTAATATTTCCAATATTTCACCCATAAAGAATTTGAGTTGGTTTAAAATAAGAAGACATGCATTAAATAATATGACTGCTGAGGTAGAAATTAAACATAAAGAACAAAGAAAAAAAAAAGAAAATATAGATCATGGAGAGGGGAGTAAAAGTTGCACATCAAAGTCAACTTAGTAGCTAGAGTTGAGATAATATTTGAATTGATTCTCAACAACTAGATAGTGAAATGTGGCAGAACCATGGATGATAACAGGTCTTCTGCTTGCAAGGGCAGAGCACTTTCTACTACCTCAAGAAATACATGAATTAAGAGTAAAATAAAAAAAAAAATTTTAAAGAGTAAAATACTACAGGAGGAAATGCCCTGCAGTTAATTAACAGCTATATATTCTTTTTTTTTTTTAACATCTTTATTGGAGTATAATTGCTTTACAATGTTGTGTTAGTTGCTGCTGTATAACAAAGTGAATCTTTCAGAGGAAGGTTGATGCAAGCGTTTTTCACCCATGTGTATCACTTTGAATTCTGCATAGTGAATATGAGAAGTCACATTGGCCGTTCTGGTACCCTCTAAGCAGTCCTACAGTTTGTAGTTTTCCATTATGCTGCCATCTTATTAATGAAGAATTATTACGGCAAAGAAATCTTTTGAGGCAGTTTAAACTGGTAAACTGCTTAAAGGGGAGGGAAGGGATGTTTTCAAGTTGTAATCAGGGACTCTTAGACATTAGGACACACATCATCTTGCTCCCAAACTCCCACTAGAGCCACAATCATAATGCATTTCTTTTTGGAGTATCTGGGCAGGGGTTGGGGGGGAGGAGGAGAAATAAACAGTACTCAGCAAAAGAAGTGCATTGGATTTTCAGTGAAGCAGATATTCACACAGATGTTAAACATGGAAATGAGAAAAAGATGAATCTCTAGAGACAAGTACCTATGTAGGATTCAAAGGTAAACGATAGAATATGGAATATTCTTGTAGGAAAAAAATGTAATCAACAAAGAGGAAAAATTGGTCACAGAACCTGCTTGTGATGAAGCAGAGAAAACTAATCGACCCATATATTCCTATTGGGAGAAGGGAAAGGAAGATATCTTTCTTTCTTTAAGAAACAGAAGCATTATCATTTATGAAATGACAGCTTTTACTTTCCATCAAAATATATACTCTTTCTTTCTATTCTCTTGAGATCTCAATCAGAATTAGGGAAATAAAATGTGGCTGCAAGAAGAGAAAAAAGACTTTGATTTATTGCAGGACAGAACAGCTTTAGTGAACTGTGAAAACTGATCAGTCAAAAAAAAGTCCAAATTTAGTGCATTTATCATCATTTAAGGCCAAGTGATGTTGGAGTGAAACACACAAAACAAACAAAAAATGATATATTGAAAATATCTTAGAAACAAGTGATCTATGTCAATTTCTTCCTCTTTGGATTTAAAAACCGTCATTGAAGAGATATTTGCTCTATGAGTTATCTATTACTATGGAACAAATTACTTCAAACCTTAGTGGTATAAAACAACACACATTTATTATTTTACAGTTTCTGTGGTTCATTACTTTCAGAGTAGCTTAGCTGAGTGATTCTGGCTTAGGGTCTTTTACGAGATTGAAGTCATCAGCCAGGGCTGCAGTCATCTGAAGGCTTGACTGGGGCCGGAGGATAAGCCTCCAAGATGGATGACTCTGATGGCTTTTGTCAGGGAACCCCATTCCTTGCTATACAGACCTCTTCATATGATTGTATGAGTGTCCTAAGATAAAGTTTGGGGTGCTTAATTAAATTTGAATTTAAGGTAAACAACAAATGCATTTTTAGTATAAGTATGTTCCCAATATTGCAAGGGACATACTTATACTAAAAAATGCATTGCTCATCTGAAATTTAAATTTAACTGTTTCCTGTATTTTTATTTGCTAATTATGGCAACTGTTTTGTGCCATGGCAGCTGGCTTCTCCCACACCAAGTGATCTAAAAGAGAAAGTAGAAAGCTGTTATGCCTTTAATGACATTTTTTTGGAAGTCACATGCCATCATTGCTACCACATTTCAGTCATCAGCAGCAAGACACAATGTCTGGCACATACTCAAATGCAGGGGACTTCATTTCCACCTTTTGAGAAGAGGCTTGTCAAATAATGTGTACATATTTGAGAGCCATCGCAAATACGTAAATACTGAAAACATGTTTAGATTTTTTTTTGTTTTTTAAACAGATTATTTTTTTTTAATTTATTTATTTATTTATTTTTGGCTGTGTTGGGTCTTCGTTTCTGTGCGAGGGCTTTCTCTAGTTGCGGCAAGCGGGGGCCACTCTTCATCGCAGTGCGCGGGCCTCTCACTATCGCGGCCTCTCTTGTTGCAGAGCACAGGCTCCAGACGCGCAGGCTCAGTAGTTGTGGCTCACGGGCCCAGTTGCTCCGTGGCATATGGGATCTTCCCAGACCAGGGCTCGAACCCGTGTCCCCTGCATTGTTAGGCAGATTCTCAACCACTGCGCCACCAGGGAAGCCCCCTGAAAACATGTTTAGATTTTAAAGAAACACTTTTCTGATTCAATGTTGACCTTAATTCTCTACCTACAGAAACATACACACACATAAATACACACACATACACACACTTACAAACACACATACACATGGGACTTCACTGTATGGAATTGAGTTAATTATAATCTATGATGATAACACACTTATCGTTGTAATTCCTAATGATAACACCATCAATTTAGGCATGCCCTTATTTATTTGTGTTTTAGTTACTTAATTAGTTATTTGGAATCATGTAATGAGCACCATGAACCTACCACCCAAACAAAATCTCTGACTCTGAGTATAGCCTATATCTAACCAAATGAATCACCATCTTAGCTCCAAGACTCTCCCCAGAAATTATGAACATTCTCAATCTCATATTTTTGTCATTTCCTTGCTTTTCTTTTTATATAGTTTTATTCCTATAGAAAATATGTGTTTGTTTGTATATACATATATATGTATTTGTTATTTAGTTATACAGTTATATAATACTATGTATAGTTTATAGTTATTTAGTTATACATCTATGATGTATCCTCTCAGTTATTTTTAATTTCATCAAAAGTGTATTATCATGAATGTAAGGTTTTTCACTTAACATTTTTATTGACATTCATCCGTATTGCTGTTAGTTGTGACAGTACTTTCATTTTGACTGCTGTATTACATTCAATTGTGTTATATTGAATATAACACAATTTATTCATTCATCTGTTCTAATGATAGGCATTAAAGTTGTTTCCAATATTTTGCATGAACACTGCTGCTGAGCTCATAGTTATGCTTTTTAATGTGTATGTGCAAGAGTTTCACTTGGATATATACACAAGGGTGCAATTACTGTATAAGTAATTCCTATGGGCAGGAAAAGCAAACCCATAAGCAGAATAAGGGTCTACTGCTGTGTGAATGAACCACTGGCTCTTCCAGGATGAAAGGGACACAACTTGATATGCAGTGGCTTGTTGGCACCTTGAGTTGTAATGCTCAGCATTAGTCTCTCTTGCTGGCAGCATGAACATTCAGAAGTGGCTCGATAAGCCTTAGAAAATAAGAACCATGATGTTGGGCCCATCAGTAGCCTCTATTTCTGCTATTGTGTCTACTCTTTTTGTGTGGCCATCATGCCAATGACAGAGCATGACTAATGCCAATTAACCAGGTGATTTCATCTACTTGGTTATTCAGTGTCCCTTTCATGATGGATTTCTTTTTTTGGTGGACATTAACATGTGATACAAAAATCACCTCACTTCTTGCCTACTCCCATATACCTGCCTCTACCATAGTCCTCTGAGCTTTTAATCTTTTCCTTCCTAGACCTGTGACTAGCTGGCCATTAGCCCTTGTCTATGAGTCTGTATATATTATCACCTCAGGCCACTTTTCCTACAACATAAGTTGCACTGAACCTCTTGAACCTTTGCCCATTGAAAAGATTTCCCCTTGACCCTCTCACCCAAAATTATGCCTGAGCATAACTCCATCAATTTTTGACTTACATAATACCGCTACTAAACTGACCTATTCATAAAAGGTATACATGTTTTTCTTTCCGTATTTTGGTGGTCATATAGGATCCCTTCCACTGGTCATAGGTTTGAGTTGAGGGCGAGACGGTGGTACAGTTGTGACTTGTGACATGGGGATTTGGGCCATGGCTTATACAGCTTGCCCATGCTTTATGGGCCTACTCAAGCTGGACCCTGGATATATCATTTTCATCTTTTAATGAATTGCTGCTGTGCCTCCCCAACTTTATTGCTTGCTAAATCTAACAAAATACAACTTATAATAGGCAGCCGTAAGACAAATGGTCACTTAGTGTCCCATGGTCAAGTATTCTGTCTCTACCAAGGCCCATTAGTGCACTGTTTACGAAGCAGATGACATGGCCTCACTCCAGAAGTGGGATTTTCCCACTGGGACCTGCCAGACCTCCACACTGCATGTTTTCCCAGCACTGATATCTCCAACAGCACAGGGTCTGCTGTGTCATACGTCCCAGGCAGTAGGGCTGCTTACATTCTAGAGAACCATTGCTTGCTGTAGGCCCCACTCAGAGCTGTAAGTTTGAGGTGTTGAGGCTGAGGCTGTAATTCAAGGTGTGGAATATATCAGTTACAAATTCTGAAGAGGCTTACCATGTGTTGTGTGGTTCTTTATTTACGGTAGTGGATACAAGATGCTTCAGTTTGTTCTCTTACTTTTCTTAGGGTGTTTCCATACCCCCAGATCATGAGATCTTTAAAAACTATATTGAATTGGTAGAGCCCTGAACTGGATATGTCACAAATGCGAAAACTGGCCCAAGTCTAGGAACTAGGCAAGGGTGCGTTATGGCCTAGGTGAATTTTGTCGTCTTGGCTTTTCCAGGGACCGTAGTACTTCTGAATTTACAATATAGATCTGATCCAGCATACTTACTTATCTAAACTTTCTAATCCCTTTCTTCACCATCTGACATAGTAATTAAGGCATTTCAGTTTTGCTCGGAATGGGTCATCACTTTTCCCTGGCTTCTAGAAACTACTCTAGCAGAAATCTTCACCATTTCCTAAGATTTTGCCAGAGTGTTAAATCTCACATCTCAAGAGAGTGGGCCAAAGTTAATGAACTCTCCCTTGTCCTGTCTTATGTTCTGTACCCCTTGATCAGGCACCCTCAAAATCCAGTCTGGTGCATGCCAGCTTATTCTTGTAGTTTCTATGGGCCACAGTCCTTTCCTCCACTATCAGGCCTAGCATGACCCTGGCTGGGTTGATGCTGTGCCTCAACCCTAATTACCGGCTTGGCAGACAGCAATGGAATTGGAAAGGATCCTTCTGAGGGCCCATGTTGCTTTGTGGGAGAAAAACCTCTGCTGTGTCTTCTCATACAGGGGTAGTGCTAGCTCTGGTGAGGGGTAGATCAATTCTGCTGGTTCTGAGAGTTAAGAGCAATCCTCTGGGGAACTAAAATCTTTGGAAGTTTCCACCGGTATGTTTCCATCCCACTTGTCAGGTCCCAGGTTTTCCCAACAAGGGTCCTGGCCTTGGCCTATCAGACCTAAATCAGTTAAACCTCAAATACTTGTTAAGTTTGATGACTTTGACTATGATGTTGAGAATTTGGTTTTCAGGTTTTGTAGTTTTCAACAACAAGAGATAAAGGTGTCTTTCTAAGCTACCAACTCCCCCCAACTTGCTTTTATTGCAGTGGTCAGGGTATTCTAATCTATTGGGCCATTCTTCAAGAGGAACTATCTATGCACCTATGTACCACCCAAAAATGGGACTTTATGACCAGCCTGCAGTGATGAGGTAGTGTCAAGACTTATATTACCACATATTTTCTCAGACCTCTCTTGGGACATCATCTCGAGATGGAATAGATCAGCAATCAAGGGAGATGTTTTAAAATATCCTGCTATGATGGTGGAGAACAAGAGGTTGACTGGGGTTGTAGTGCCTGTAAAAGATATATGGGGCAGGGAAGCAGATTGGTCATATAAAGTATTCACACAGTGATGCAGGTCCGACTCCTGTGAAGGCAAAGAGAAGTAGAACTGGACAGGGAGAGCCTCTGATAGAGATGCAGAAAAGTGGTGAGAGTAGGCTTCCTTGTTGTGCTCCCGACTTTAAAGAAAGGCTTGTAATATTCCCATGTTTAGGCTGTTAGCTGCACTTTTTTTTTTTTTCCTTTCTTTTTCTAAGAAATTCATCACAGGATTACAGAGGTTTGTGCCTTTTTAAAAATGCAATACTGAAAAATATTATCATGAATAGCTGCTGATTAGGGAATTATTTCTCTATTAATATAACTATTTTATTCTAATCTAATGAGATAGTAAGTTGTATTTATTAATTTTATGGTATTAAGTCATCTTTGCATACTTGGAATAAATTCAACTTGCCCATAGTGCATTATTTTTGTTTTGTTTTTAATGTATGTATAGATTAATTTTGATAATCTTTTACTTATAATTTATATTATATTCATGAATAGAACAAACATTTGGTTGTCACTTCTTGTAATGGCTTTGCCTAATTTGGTTTTGGGATTAGCTGGTTTTGTATAGAATTGGAAAGTATTTTGTCTTTTCTCGTTTGCAGAAGAGTTTACATGAAATTGGAATGATTATTTCCTAGAAAGTTGGATAAAACTCACTTGTAAAAAACAATTTGGCCTTATGTTTTATTTCTGGAAACATTTCAAACCAATATTTCAAATTATTTAATAGTTATAATTCTATTTGAAGCTTTTAATTTCTTCTTGGTAATTCATATTTTTTCTGCAAGAATAGTCATTTTATCTAAGTTTTCACATTTTTGACAATTGTTGATACTCTGTCTTTCTATCTGTATTTTAGTGTACTTCTTTTTAATCTGATTTTATTATAATATTTGTTATGGCTTCTCCATTTTCTTCATGATCACTTTTGCCAGAAGTATGTCTGTTTTGTTAATTTGTTATTTAAGAACCAATTATTGTGCTCTTTCCATCTCATTGTTTTATCTCCTTCTACTTTCTTTGGATTTATTGTGTTGTCCATTTTCTAACTTCTAACTCATTACTTTTAAGGCTTTCTTAGTATTTCATTCATCATTTGGTTCTAAGTAAAATATTTAGTAATTTGACTTCAATTTCTAAATATCTGGGAATCATTTCCTTTTTATCATGCACACGTAATAAACCATACACACACACACACACACACACACACACACGCACACACATACCACATCTTCTTTATCCATTCACCTGTCAATAGACATTTAGGTTGCTTCCATGTCTTGGCTATTGTAAATAGTGCTGCTATGAGCATTGCGGTGCATGTATCTTTTTGAATTATAGTTTTCTCCAGATATATGCCCAGGAGTGGGGTTGCTGGATCATATGGCAACTCTATTTTTAGTTTCTTAACTAAAACCTGCAAACTGTTTTCCATAGTGGTTGCACCAATTTACATTCCCACCAACAGTGTAGGAGGGTTCCCTTTTCTCCACATCTTCTCCAGCATTTGTTATTTGTAGACATTTTAATGATGGCCATTCTGACCCATGTGAGTGGGTACCTCATTTTAGTTTTGATTTCCATTTCTCTAATAATTAGCAATGTTGAGCATCTCTTCATGTGCCTGTTGGCCATCTATATGTCTTCTTTGGAGAAATGTCTATTTAGGTCTTCTGCCCATTTTTTGATTGAGTTGTTTGTTTTTTTATTATTGAGTTGTATAAGCTGTTTGTATGTTTTGGAAATTAATACATTGTCGGTTGCATTGATTGCAAATATTTTCTCCCAGTCCGTAGGTTGTCTCTTCATTTTGTTTATGGTTTCCTTTGCTATTCAAAAGCTTATAAGTTTGATTAGGTCCCATTTGTTTATTTTTGCTTTGATTTCTATTGCCTTGGGAGACTGACCTGAGAAAACATTGCTACGATTCTGCCTATGTTCTCTTCGAGGAGTTTTATGGTGTCATGTCTTATATTTAAGTCTGTAAGCCATTTTGAGTTAATTTTATCTACGGTATGAGGGTACCATAGACTTCATTGATTTACATGCAGCTGTCCAGCTTTCCCAACACCACTAGCTGAAGAGATTTTCTTTTCTCCATTGTATATTTTTGCCTCCTTTGTTGATTAATTGACTATAGGTGTGTGTGGATATATTTCTGGGCTCTCCATTCTGTTCCATTGATCCAAATGTCTGTTTTTGTGCCAGTACCATGCTGTTTTGATTACTGTAGCTTTCTAACATTGTCTGGAGTCTGGGAGGCAATTCTGGGTCTTTTACAGTTCCATATAAATTTTTGGATTAGTTTTCTAATAAGTTTTGTTAAAAAATATATTTATGTTACATAATGTAGCTACACAGGTTTTATTTGTTTAATATATATTTCTCCATCATTTATTTTGAACATTTGAGAGGTCCTATGCTTTAGTTATGTATTTTACAAAACAGCATATATATGGATTTTTAAAAACACAACCTGACTTCCAGTTTTCAGTCTGGTATGTAAGGAGCTTGGAAGTCACCATTCCATCCCAACAGCAAGTAAAAAGCTGAATAAGCTGAAAATATCAGGAACTCTACTCATATCCTTAAGAGAAGTGAGATTACAAGGCAAACTACTGTCCCCAAAACTGGAGAAAAGAGACAAATACAGAAAATCACAACTTCATAGAGCAGAACTTAACTGGTTCCTGAGAACCAGCACTGGAGTAAGAAAACTTGAGCTGTAATTGACAAATGTCTGTAGGCTCAGTATGAAAATTTGAGAGAGAAAAACTCCAGGGAACCCTGCAGCTTCTTCCCCACCCATCCTTTTGTGAGTTTTACCTCTTAAAGCTCTATCAGGTTCTCACAGTGAATATCAGAAAAAAAAAAAAAATACCCTCATGCTCTTGCTGGGGGAAGATCATTTTGTTCTTATTAACAAGTTCTGTTCTCAGGAGAGAGTACTCAACCGGAGCCTAACTTGCTGGAGTTTTACCAGGGCCTAAATGACCTGAGGAAAGAGAAATATCCAACTCCAGTCACTCTAGACATTCTTTCCCACCTAAGGGAGGAAAACAAACAAACGAACAAAACCAAAAAAAACAAACCAAAAACCCCATACAGGCTCACTAAAATATTGGGACCTCATCATAGGACTATCGAATGCTTCCCCTTTCCCCACAACCTACCACTATGTTACTGAAGTCCTACTGACAGCCGTTCTTTTAATCCAGTAAATCATGTCCAGCTGTCAAGAAATAATTAAAAGGTAAACCAACGAGTAAACAGTCTGAAGAGACAGAGGAAGCGTCAGAATCAGACTCAGAACAATTTTTAAGAATACGTGACTGAACATAGTTGTTTGCATTAGTCACTCAAAAAAAAAGAAAAAAATCCCAAGTTAGCAGTTAAAAAGTGGAGGCAAATAACATGTGAGAAAAAGTTCTTTTAAAAAACAAACTCTTTAGAGACATTTCATATGCAGTTTAATCAACCTTAGCAATCTTTCTCTGGTCATTTGTTACTCATGTATGGATGTGAACTTGGAAAGTGTTACATTATAGTAACACCAAAAGGAAAATGTGTGCCAAATTCATAGTTTGTTTTACCATTTTTTTTGTATGCTAGAAGCACACTAAAAATAAACATTCTTTGTTAAAAGAAATACTAGTAAGCTGGAGTATGGAACACAATTTAGGAAATTGTTTCAAATATCTAAACATAGTAAGAGTCAGGTGCTCAGCATTCAGTCTCCCTTAAAGAACTTCTCTCTTCAAACTCCTTGTCCCCTCCAAAGAAGATGAGGAGAAACAAAGAGCTGATAATATGTGGCAACCTGGATAAACCTATGAGCATGTCCATCGTTCTTATTCATTTAAAAAATAATAGAAGAAATTTAAAAAAACACACACCTTGTTAAATTGTTGCTCTGGGAAAACACACTGACAAGTTCTTCTCCTGGCACTAATTTCAGATGGGCACCAAGTGCATAATTCCTGCTCAGTGAATGGTTTAATGCATTCATATTGCTTCTCTGTTCAAAAAATCTGACGGTGGAATGAACACTATTATAATAATATTCCAAAATGAAAATGAATGTCAGAAATAATGATAGGAGAGGGTTTCACAACCTGCCAGTCCAATTTTAACAAGAGTAAATCTGCATTTCTAATAACTCCTCATTATTTATTTCAAAGTACTACAGGCAGAGCCTTTGTGTATAATGAAAGATAAAGATATGAGGTTCTCTTTAAGCATTTCTCAGAAGATAATAGGTGCATAAATATATAAATTTATTTTCTAATCTAATGAGAAAAAGATCAAGAAAATTAAAATTTTCCAGAATTCTACTTCTGGTTCTATGTCAAATCCAACATCCTCTCTTGCTGGCCCCCAACACACTTGCAAGAGCCTTTTATAAACAATCCACTTACATCTTTCAAAAATCATCCTTCAAAGCTGCCTCTTAGATCATAATCTTAGGATGCTAAGAAAGAATAGAAGCATCAGAGGATAAAGAGGTGAAGATATGAAAACAATAAGAAATTACAACAGATGAAAGTGCTCAACTCCATGGTAATAACAAATATAGTGGTCAAGTGGCTGAAAAACAGTGAGTAAAGTAGAATTATACCTTTCAATGGTATCATAAATTCATATTATAATTTTCTATAGGATAATGTAAACAATAATAATAATAAAAATAATAATGCAATAACAATAAAGACCTAGGAAGTTGGCAGTGTCATAAAGGAGGGATGAAACAGAGATAACCAAACATTGAGTAGAACAAATTTCTGTTGTTCTTTCGTTCTACCTCTCACAATTTTTACCATCAGTGATATCACCTTTACTTTCCTTTATTATACTTTTTTAAAATTTACTATTTATTTTAAGATTATAGTCTTTTGGTTATTACTTCATAGTTCAAGGATAAATTAATAAATATTATAGGTATATTAAAATATATGAAATAATATACTGACACTTGTCCAAATCCCACCTATAATAGTCTTGTAACATTGGTGGTAAATGCACCACTTTTTGGAAAAGTCTCAGATGGATTAGCTTGTCATTTTTTTTCACTTAGTCATTATATAATTAAGACTTATTGTGTATAAGACTCTTTATTGGGCACTGGGGAAATAAGAGCTAATTAGACATTATTTTTGTTTTTGTGGCACTCACAACCCAGTAAGGAAGAAAGACACATTATCAGATTAGACTGAATCACTCCTAAGATCCCTTCCACCATTGAGATTCTATGATATTCTGCATCTATGAGGCAAGTTCAAGCCAAACTTACAAAGTACATAGAGTTCTTTGACTTCTCAGACACCTCTGAAAGGACTTAATATTCATTTGATATTCAAGAAGTTGAAAGATCAATTTAAGGGGGAAAAAAAGGCTTCTTCAGAACATATTATGAATCTATTAGATACCTTGAAATAAAAGGTCACCAAGTCAAGTGAGCCAGGCAGTTTATATCTAAGAACAATATTTGTAGTTATGAATGCAATGAAATCTTTTGCTTCAAGAATTAATTTCCCCAATGTATAGTTGGCTGAATAATTGGTTCAGTGAAGGCAGACAAGTTTTCATATTTCTCAAAAGCAATATTGGCCACTGCTCATTTGAAGTCATCTGCCTTTTTGTGGGATGGCACATGCCATGCTTCTATTAGGCAAATTGAGCTTGTGATAGTTGTCTGCAAGTGGCAAGGATATGGGAGACATTCTGTCACTCAGCATCAGTTTAGAATTTAATAGCAAATGTTCTTGTCATCAAAAACTCTGTACATGAGTCCTAACATGGACAGTGCTTCAGTTCCAACATCACTGTCAAGCAATTCTACTTTAAGACAAAGGAGATTCAGATATTTAGTCCCTAATGCACACTGCTGCTCCAGTTTAGAAATTTTCTTTCCATCTTCAGGAATTTGCCTTTGAAAAGTACTTTCTCTAAGTTTCTATTTAAAGTACAGGAAGTAGCTTTGTATTTTGGTCCTATTAACCTCCTTTGAAACCACGGATTTGTATTAATTTCAAATGACAAAGTCAAATGAAGTGCTTTCCCAAGGAAAAATGATAGCATACGACTAGCTGGTATTGTCATTAGCATACGAGAGACTTTTCTGTCTCGTTCGCCAACTCTGCCTCACCGTCCCCCAAAAGACTTGTCCCCAAAACCAAAGAATTGCCCTTGTGGCCTCTTATAACGGGCTGTTCCCCATATTGTTTATGGTACAAAGAATTAGCAGATGGTCATCTGACTCCGTATGAATCACTACACAATTCCTTCTGAAGGGAAGGTAAGAGAGCTCAGGAGCGTTTGTCTAGACTATTTTTATCTAGCAGTGACTCTGAGTAGTTGGAGAAATAGATTTGAAACTACTCTAGCCCTATACCTAAGAGTCCTGTTTGATGGAGTAAGAAAAGCAAGAAGAAGAAAAGCAGCGATACTACAAAATGGAAACTCCATCACTCTATTCTTCTTTTATATGTAGGAATCATTCTGGGCGTAAAAAACAAAGAATTGAGTTAGAAAATCTTGTGTTATAAAGGGGAAAAAAAAATCAACTTTGGGATTAAATTAACTCAGGTTTGAATTTCATTAACCATTTGAATTTAGTCAAGGTGCTTAACCTATCTGCCCTAAGCTTTCTGATTTGAAAAAGATGAAAAGAATATTTATTTGGCATATTCTGGTTGATCAGTGCTTAATACAGTGCTAGTATTATTTTCTAGTAGATGCTTGAGAATAATCTCTATTATCATTACTATTATCATCTATGGCATATTGAGATGAAATATTCACTCCTTAGGCACAAGCAGGACATACAGTGACAGTGATATACATAGGAATGATGCTCCCAAACAGGACAGTGAGAGTTAATGAGGGAGGTCTTTTTTTTTTTTTTAATTGAAGTATAGTTGATTTGCAATGTTGTATTTGTTTCAGGTGTATAGCAAAGTGATTCAGTTATATACATATTTTTTCAGATTATTTTTATTATAGGTTATTATAAGATATTGAATATTGTTCCCTGAGTTATACAGTGAATCCTTGGTGCTTATCTATTTTGTATACAGTAGTGTTTATCTGTTAATTTGATACATCTAATTTATCCCTCTTTACCTCCCTCTCCTATTTGGTAACTGTAAGTTTGTTTTCTATGTCTGTGAGTCTGTTTCTGTTTTATAAATTGATTCATTTGTATTATTTTTAGATTCCACATGTATGTGATGTCATACAATATTTGTCTTTGTCTGACTTACTTCACTTAGTACGATAATCTCTAGGTCCTTCCATGTTGCTGCAAATGGCATTATTTCATTCTTTTTTATGGCTGAGTAGTATTCCATTATATATATGTGTGTGTGTGTGTGTGTGTGTGTGTGTATGTATGTATATATACATATATATGTGTGTGTATATATGTATATATACATATATATGTGTGTGTATATATGTATATATACATATATGTGTGTATATGTATATATACATATATGTGTGTATATGTATATATACATATATGTGTGTGTATATATGTATATATACATATATGTGTGTGTATATATGTATATATACATATATGTGTAATACATATATATATATATGTGTGTGTGTGTATATATATATATCTCACATCTCCTTTATCCATTTTTCTGTTGATGGACCTTTAGGTTGTTTCCATGTCTTGGCTATTGTAAATAGAGCTGATATGAACATTGGGGTGCATGTATCTTTTTGAGTTAGATTTTTCATCTTTTCCAGATGTATGTGAGGAGTGGGATTCCTGGATCATACGGTAGTTCTGTTTTTAGTTTTTTAAGGAACCTCCATTCTGTTCTCCATAGTGGTTGTACCACCAACAGTGTAGGAGGGTAGGGAGGTCATAGTCTTGATGATCTTCTTACCCTCTAATATGCAGCCATCCAACCAACCTGCAGCTCTCAAGATCATGCAGATTCCTGAAGTTATAAAATATAAACTTTCCATCTCTGAGGAACCTATTTACTATCTGATTCAGGATTCCTCAAAAGCAGCATTAAGCAAACAAAGGATCACAACTGCATGGGTATTTTTTGCTCTTGGCAATTAATCATAACTTGAAAAAGTTAGTTGGTATTGGTGCCAGCTCTTTAATCTCTGCTGTTTTTTACTTTCTTGCCACTTTTATATACTTATTAGTAACAATTATTTCCCACAATGAGTATAATTTCATATTAGGAGGCATCATCTGTTAACTTTTCCATGAGTTTTCTTTCTTGAATACTGTCCTCAGCTCTCAGAAACAAATGAAATCTTCAAACTCTAAGTAAACTTTCAGCTAATCAGTGTCAGAAGTTTTCAAGATTTGTTAAGGAAATAAATCAGTTTCTCTAATTAAACTCTCAGGTAGATGCTCAATATATAAAACTGATGAAAATAAACTTGCTTTGTTTGCAGTAGGATGAGTTTGGAGTCCTAGTCACATATTCTTTACTGGATTCAATAATCTGTTATTTTAGCTGCTCTAATTCAAATTCTTCTTTATTTTAATAACTTCATTAATGTTTCCTTCAAGAATTATCTGTACCTCAGTTCATATATCCCTGTTGAGTTATCAGTCATGTTATTGCTTCCTTCTCATCATCATCACAACCTAGACTGGCCCATTACATTATACCATCTCTCTTGCCTGTTGGAATGACAGCAAGACACAAAACATCTTCACTGAAGTTTGGCATTCAGATTCTAAGGAAGAGAGATGACCATGTTCTTCGAGGATCCAAAGTTTTAAGCTGTTAGGCTTAGAGTAGGTTAACATGATGGAGAGCCTTCCTGATGATAAAGTTAGCACACAGAGGAGGCTATTCAGTCTAGAGTCTTGATGGCATAATGTTACCTCTTGACTCAAATGTACCCCAATATAGATTTATCCTTCGATTTACCAGTATTTTGAGCCAAGAACCATTCCCCCTGCCCACAGTGTTGCAGGATTAGATTGTTATTAATTAATTAGACTATTTATTTATCTATTTATCCCTCAGTGATTCCTGAATGAGACCTGGCACCCTCTTCTTCACCTCTTTTTCTCCTTCATCCTCCAGCGTAGACATAGATTCCAGTTTGTCCTAAAGTAACAATTTTCTATAATTGCATGCATTCAATAAAAACTAGAAAGATTTATTTGTTTAAACAAAAGATCCATATATAATATTTTCCAGAAAGAGAAGCTATTTGTCTTTCTACAGTGTTTGTTGTTCAGAAGCCAAGAATGTATACAATTAGCTAGCAATGATGGAGATTAATGCATTATATGAATATAAAGCAACATCATTACCATTCATTTCCTAAGATTACGAAACATGAATCATTTAAAAATTCACTTTGAGTATAATTTCTTAGCGAATGCCAAGCACCCTGTTGTGGTATTTTCAAATTAGCCTGAATATCAGAGTGGAACAATACCACACCCACACTACCTCACAAAATATGTCCCCTCTTCATTAGCCTGTAGTTGATGAAGATCATTTGCTTTACTTTTTCCTTAAAAAACAGAAATGCACTTCCTAAGTGAGGTGGGGAGATCTAAATAGTTCTGCATCTCTAATAGTTCAAGATAAGCATGAGATGGTAATTCAGGTAATTCAAAGTTGAGGAAGTTATGAGAAGGTTATTAAGTAGGTTGTCAATATTCCTTCATTCTAACTTGTCATTATTATGTCTAACTTCTTGTCATTATTCCTTCATTCATTCTTTCCTTAAGTAAGTAACTACTTAATATGTGTTAGTAGAGGGTAACTTGGCATTTTCATTGTTCTCAGGATCCTAAGTGTCAAAGTCATATTAATTCATTTATTGTTCCACATGCATTGGCATAGTGCTTACTTTGTGCCAAGTTTGAGTGATACAAAAACAAAGACAAAGTTACACAAGGTTCCTGTTCTCAAGGAACTGACCACAGTATTCTGTATTCAATACAGATCTCTTGCATTATTTATTGAAACTGTTCTTGTTCTTAAAAAGCTCAAAATATGGAGAGAAATATAAGCAATAACCATGAAATTGCAATGCTATATGGTTCATTCACATAATATTTTTAAGCCTTTACTAAGTGCCAGGCACTGTGCTAGATGCTGGGGATGTATTGTGGCAAAACCGTTACTCTTATGGTCAAATGAAGAAAATTAAATATATGAATAGTTGCAATACTAGACCTAAGATCAAAAACTATTTCTGAGAGGTCGTGTATAGGATGTTCTATCAGCATACCTAACCAAGGTGCTTAATTCAGGGAACAGAAGCAACACATAAATTAAAGAATAAATCAAAGCTAGCAGGCAGATAGTGGGCCAGAGGGGAAGAGTGACCAAAGTATAGGAAATAGGGCCCCTTGGGAGTACTGTTCATGTTGTAGAGTATAGCACAAAGCACCAGCGATAGAAAATTGTGAAAGAAGGTTATAGGAATTAGCTAGGACCTGATCAAAAGGACTTTGTAAACCCTGTTAATGTGTTTGGACTTCATTGAAAAGGCAAAGGGGAATACTGAAGGATTTTAAGCCAGGGAAATTATGATCAAATTTGCATCTCAGATTGATCCTTTTGGCTACTCTATAGAGAATTGTGTGATACAGAAACTGTTCATACATGGCTTAGAATGCACAGATAAAGAGATATGTACTGGAATTATGAGCAGAATCTTAGAGCAGTGGTTTTAATGCATGTGCCCAAACATCCCCCAACCTTGTACCCTTTATATTATAACATTCTCAAGGTTATTTCTTGGATATGCATAGTAGAGTAAAAAAAAAAAAAAATAGTGGTGTATTAGTATTGTAAACCAAATCCAAATGTTTAACAAACTCTGTCCCTCCATTTGCAATAGCTTAAGTGCAGAGTCAAGAAGCTTATCACAATTAAACCTTAAGAATTTTAAATGTTTCAGTAAATTAATCATCAAATGCCAGCAAGAACAAAACTATTAATACTATGTAACATTGAATATTATTGAGGTGCTATGAGGATTATCTCATTTAATCCTCTCATCCTATGAGATATAGACAAATTTTTCTGGATTCATTATTGAGTAAATTGAAATTCAGAAAGATTAAGTAATTTAACCAGTCATACAAGTAGTGAGTGGGAAGACTGGCATTCAAAACTGGGCTGTTTAACTTCAAATTTGTTTTATTTTCCTTTAAAAAGCAGCAACAAGCTTACTTTTGTGGAAACTAGGGAAAGAAACTCCTTGTATTTCTCAATTCCTAAATTTTTGCCTTAAGTTTTGATCTTTGAGCTCTTAAATGGGGAGATATTGGGATAACATTTTTTCCATCTTTCCATGTAAAGAAGGAATATAGAGGAAGGAAGTCCCCCTATATGAAGCTATGGAAAAGGAACCCCCCAACCACAAGCCAGTTTGGGAAAATAAATGAGTTTGAGAACCTGGAAAGGGCATATTTTTCCATTAACTCTTGACTCTTGTCACTTGTTTGCAGTTTTCAAACTAGCTTTGGCAAATATGTCCCTTTATCTAACAATGAAAAACTATATTAAAAACCAGATTTAGGGAAAATATATAATATTATTATTAAAACTGTAATGTGATCTTATCAACAAAATTGGAGTTAAATTCTTGACTTATTGTATGTTTTATTATGTCTTTGCCCAAGGGAAGGCAATTTGACTTTCTTGATATTGCTTTCTTTCTCTCTTCTTTCAAAGCTGTGATTAAGACCTAATTTATTTAGATCTGGCTGTGATTAGTTGAATGATTCTGCTCCTTGTTGTAATTAATTTTCAGACACTTTAATTGATAGTACCTGTACTATATTTAATGCAGTCCAAGGTAGTAGAATAAAAATGTTGCTTGTTGAAATATTCACATATCCACTCCACTAAATAGAACACTGATTTATTCTATATCAACATTCTGTATTTGTTTTTTATGATTATTATGGAGGAGAATACTTAGAGTCAATTGTATGGTTTATTTCAATATATGTTAGGGGAAAAGAAGCAAAATTATTTCACAAAATAATACAGTGGTCCTTCACTTAGAGGCCAGGGCTTGCTAAAAAATCCATAGATGAGCTTTGGTGAAGCCTTTGAAAGTATATATGTACACACACACATACGCATACACACAAACATACACACACACACATGCTAACTTGGAGGGAATTTATTATATAGGTGCATGACATCAAAATTTTTCAGTTTCTATACACTTTCAAACCCTATATTGAATCACCTCTTAAGCTTTTAAAAGTACATACTCAGATAATCAATTTCTAAATTAGAATTCCTAGGACTTATATTTTGAGGCTTATACAAGATTCAAACCCAATATGCATACTGGCATACACCTTACAACAGGAATTGTGCTAGACATATTCAATAGTTACATCTTTTAACCCAGGGGTCCCCAACCCCAGGGCCACTGACTGGGACCGGTCCATGGCCTTTTAGGAACCGGGCCGCACAGCAGGAGGTGAGTAGCGGACGAGCGAGCCAAGCTTCATCTCTATTTACAGCCGTTCCCCATCACTTGCATTACCTCCGGAGCTCCGCCTCCTGTCAGCTCAGTGGTGGCATTAGATTCTCATTGGAGCACAAATCCTACTGTGAACTGTGCATGCAACAGATCTAGGTTGCGCACTCCTTATGAGAATCTAATGCCTGATGATCTGAGATGGATCTGAGGCAGTGACGCTAGCTCTGGGGAGCGGCTGCGAATACAGATTATCATTAGCAGAGAGGTTTGACTGCACAGAGACCATAATAAATCAGTTGCTTGCAGACTCACATCAAAACCCTATCCGTGAGTGGCAAGTGACAGTTAAGCTGCATCTGGTGGCAGGCTTTATAGTGGCAGGTGAGTTGATGTACTTCAATTGTACAGCTGCATCTGGTGGCAGGTTTTAAGTCAGAACCCGACATTTATTTTAGTCCGCACGTGGCCCGCCCATTATTTTATTTATCACTCCTGTCCACACCTCTTTCCTGCACTGTGTACTTGTCTCAGTCACACTTTTGGTAAGCCCACAAGCTAACCCTAGACAAAATGAGTAAAAAACAAATGTTGCTGGAGAGCTTCTTTGAAAAGGAGGAAAGACCCAGTGATGAGATAGCAGAAGACTCTAAGACTGCCAACCATAAGAAAGCTGCATTTAAAAGAAAATACCAAGAGTCCTACATAAATTATGGGTTCATTGCAACAGGTGATTCACATTCTCCAAGCCCCCTTTGTATAAAATGTGGTGACCGGCTATCCAACGAAGCCATGAAACCTTCAAAAGTGCTTCACCACATGGAGACCAAGCACCCTGCATTAAAAGACAAGCCTTTGAAGTTTTTCCAAAGAAAAAAAGCATGAACACAAAGAACGGAAGTTCAGTTATTGAAGGCCACCACTTCATCAAACGTGTCTGCACTGAGAGCATCATTCTTAGTGGCTAACCGCATGGCTAAAGCTAAGAAGCCCTTTACTGTTGGTGAAGAGCTGATCCTGCCTGCTGCTAAGGACATTTGTTGTGAACTTTCAGGAGACGCTGCAGTTCAAAAGGTGGCACGTGTTCCTCTTTCGGCTAGCACCATAACTAGACAAATTGATGAAATAGCAGAGGATATTGAGGCACAATTGTTAGAGAGGATTAATGAGTCACCGTGGTATGCAATCCAGGTTGACGGGTCTACCGATGTGGACAACAAGGCAACAGTGCTTGTTTTTTTGTGATATATTTTTCAGGAGGATGTGCACGAGGATATGTTATGTGCACTTTTGTTGCCAACCAACATCACAGCTGCAGAACTCTTCAAGTCTTTGAATGATTACATATCAGGAAAACTGAAATGGTCATTTGTGTCGGTATATGCACGGACGGAGCGGCTGCCATGATTGGACAGCTTTCTGGTTTCACTACTCGGGTCAAAGAGGTCGCTTCTGAATGTGAGTCTACGCACTGTGTCATCCACAGAGAAATGCTGGCTAGCCGAAAAATGTCACCTGAACTTAACAGCGTTTTGCAGGATGTGATTAGAATTATCAACCATATTGAAGTACATGCCCTTAACTCACGTCTGTTCGTGCGGCTCTGTGAGGAGATGGGCGCAGAGCACACACGTCTTCTCTTATACACAGAAGTGAGATGGCTTTCCAAAGGTAGATCACTGGCCAGAGTTTCTGAGTTACAAGAGCCGCTCCAGAGATTTCTTTTAGAAAAACAGTGACCACTGGCAGCACATTTCAGTGACACAGAATGGGTCACAAAACTTGCTTACTTGTGTGACATATTCAACCTGCTTAATGAGCTCAATCTGTCACTTCAGGGGAGAATGACAGCTGCGTTCAAGTTGACAGATAAAGTGGCTGCATTCAAAGCCAAACTGGAATTATGGGGGCGACAAGTGATCATTGAGAATTTTGACATGTTTCAAACATTAGCAGAGATTTTGAAAGAGACTGACCCAGGGTCTTCTTTCTCCCAGCTGGTGCATGATCACCTTTCTCAGCTTCCAAAAGAGTTTAAGCATTACTTCCCAACCACAAAAGACCCCCGAACTAGGAAGGAATGGATCCGCGACCTATTTGTGAATAAGCCAGGTGAGTCGACTTTGTCCGTGCTAGAAGAGGATCAACGCTTGAGATCACAAATGACGGTGGCCTTAAAAGTATGTTTGAGACAACTTCAAATCTCCATACATTCTGGATTAAAGTCAAGGCAGAATATCCTGAGATTGCCACGAAAGCACTGAAAAGCCTGCTTCCATTTCCAACATCCTATCTTTGTGAAGCAGGGTTTTCTGCAGTGACAGCAACCAAAATGAGATCACGGAGTAGATGGACATAAGCAACACACTTCAGGTGTCACTGTCTCCCGTCACCCTCAGGCGGGACCATCTAGTTGCAGGAAAACAAGCTCAGGGTTCCCACTGATTCTGCATTATGGTGAGTTGTATAATTATTTTGTTATATATTACAATGTAATAATAACAGAAATAAAGTGCACAATAAATGTAATGTGCTTGAATCATCCCGAAGCCATCCCCGCACCTCCAGCCTGTGGAAAAATTGTCTCCCACGAAACTGGTCCCTGGTGCCAGAAAGGTTGGGGACCTCTGTTTTAACCCTCATAATATCAATACCTTTGTGAGGTTGTATTGTCATGACTATTTTTAAGATGAAGAAACAGAAATTAAGTTTTTAACAATTTTTTAGATATGTGTTGATTATTAATTATAGTTTTATTCATTCTCAAACATTTCAGAAGTTCAAATCTTTTAAGAAATATAAGGGAAAGTGTTTTTTAAATTTCATATTCCTGAATTTTTAATTTTTTTTCAATTAATATCTTCTTGCCTTTTAATATATTTATTTTTCAAGAAAGATTTGTAGTATAGGCAAAATATCTTTCTACATTTAGATTCAAATCTGTTGTTCTATTTTTTCTTAAATATAATATTATTAGAGATGATTATTGGAAATTCTTTTAATTTCCTGGTCTCCTGTTTCCTTCCTCTAAGGGGATATGATGTTACTAACTCATCAATCACTGAATTGTATTAAGTACCACATTACATACTTTTGACATTCATGATAGTAATCAAGCAACCTGCTCCAGCTAATATTTCATTGAAGGATCTTCCATATTATAATATTACACCATATTATAATATTATATTATATATATAATATTATATTATAATATAATATTACACCATATTATAATATTACACCAAATATTGTATACTTTAAAGTATTATAAAATCATTACATTTTCTTGCTGAAAGTATCCTGACAGAAATGCAAAACAACATATAGCAATTTAAATGTCACATTTATTCCTGGCAGTAAATTCTACAGTCAGGTAGGTATAGTCTCAGTGAGTCAGTGTCAGTTATCAGCAATCTGTTAATTGGTTCACCTAAATGACTTTCAGGAAGACTTTCATAGGCATAAGAAACTCGTGGTTCAAGAATTTAGGCAATGCCAGGCAGACTTTTTTTTTAATTACTTAATGGACCACAGGGCAACCTCTGTACATTTTTTTTGAAATTCGATATTTTAGTTCTAGATAACTTGCTCCACACATTAGTGAAAGAATGAAAGTGTCTGTAGAAAGTTAGTATACCTCTGACAAATTTTTCTCAGAAAAATTACAAATGCACGAGAAGGAATAGAAATGTCTAGCCTACAATTACTCAATAGGTTTCCCACTCCTTCCAGACTTCTCCCAGACGGGAAGTGTATACTCCCCTGCCACTTTGAAGTTAGGTGTGGTGCTCTGAACTTCTTAGCCCAATGAAAACAGGTGAATGAAGTGATGTGTGTGACTTCTAGGTGGAAGCATTTAATCACTGATGCTTGATGCCCCATCTCTCTCTTCCCACTGTTCTTCTTAACATGCAAGCAGGAGTTGATTCAGAGGTGCAATGCTGAGCCGTCACATAGAGCAGAGTTGACCTGGAGAATCTTCCAACCCACAGCTGACTCTCTGTGAAACGGAATTCAAGCTTTGTTGTGTTACGTCGCTAAAATTTGGGGTTGGTTGTTACCTCATCACAATCTAGCCTATCCTGAGAGATCCTTGCCCTTTACAGCAGAATAGTTCCAGTGTGATACTTTACCATCAGTCTTATGCTAAGGTTTTCAAAATAGTCCAGATTGGGCTTCCCTGGTGGCGCAGTAGTTGAGAATCTGCCTGCCAATGCAGGGGACACGGGTTCGAGCCCTGGTCTGGGAAGATCCCACATGCCGCGGAGCAACTAGGCCCGTGAGCCACAACTACTGAGCCTGCGCGTCTGGAGCCTGTGCTCCTTAACAAGAGAGGCCGCGATAGTGAGAGACCCGCGCGCCGCGATGAAGAGTGGCCCCCGCTTGCCGCAACTAGAGAAAGCCCTCGCACAGAAACGAAGACCCAACACAGCCATAAATAAATAAATAAATAAATAAAATTAAAAAAAAAAAATAGTCCAGATTTTAATTGAACAAAGCACTCTCTTTTTACAGATTTGAAACAACATACAAACGTCCTCCTTCTTTTCCCCTACATTTCATCTGTAACTTTTCCACCGTTATTAATGCCCCTCTCTCTGTTAAGTGTGAAGACATTAAAATATGTAGAATAACAGAATATATATTTTGAAAAAGACACACAAAATGTATCAAATTTTAAAATGAGAGAGCATCTATCCAATTTGCATGTCCCTTTCAGCTAAAAATGTCACTCAAAATATTGGTAATGACAGTCTTGAATCCATGTATATCTGATTCCAAGTTTTATGTTCTTTTTACTAAAATCTAAACATTTTCCTTGCTAATGAAACTTAGCTCCCAAAGTTGTCATGAGGATTAAGTGGGATATGATGTGCAAAGCTGCTAGCCCGGAGCCTGGCACCAAAAACTACTCAATAAATTTTAATTTCGCTTCAGAAATACTCAAGATGCCCCTTAAATTTTAATCAGGTGCCCTTACATATTAAAATTATCAAACAGCAGTCATTATGGTCCTCAGTGATTACTGTCTTTCCACACTAGATCACAGTACTCTTTCCAGACCTTTAAAATGAAATTGCAGCTTAATCCTGCATCCTTTTGTTTCAGCTTGCTAAAATCTGTATCTATGCCTGGGGTGGCATTATGAAATAACTAAAATTTTCAGTGGACTTTGCTTGAATGAGATTGTTTTCTAGTTGGAACCACTACTTTTGGCATTATACTGATAAGCCACAGAATAGTCTAGTCCCAAATCCATTTTTATTAGCAAATTTCCCTCTAAATAGCCATTAGAAAACACATACACACACACACACAAACACATAGTCTGAATATTCCAACTAATTGAATTTAGATGTACATGCTTTTACTTTTTTTGATCTTCATTTTTATTATTGATTTTATCTTTAGGGTGTATTTCCAATGTCTCCTAAAAATGCCGTTTTATTTTTGTTTCTTACATTTCTAGGCCAAAGGCCAATATCATAGTTTATATTAGATATTGGTTTAGGCAATATATATTAAGGAGAATGATCAAGCAAAACAGTGTGGTGGATGATATCTTTTATGAAAAATAGCCAGAATTGACAAAGTGCTGAATCATTGGTGATTTCAACACACGCTGATAGGCTATTTGGTATACCAAAAGCATGGGAATACTTTATATTAAAAGAGCATCTTCACTTGTCTTGTCTTTTCAATACTTACTGAGCATTTAGCACTGAGTTTCTACTTGCAGACTAGGAAATGCAGTTAACTAACACCTAGAATATTAGAATCTAAAGTGTCTTAATGATCATTCTAATATGCCCTTTCAATTTATACAAATGGAATAAAGTTCATGAAGAGACTAAGTGAAATCAATCTGCTAGCTGATTGCTTACAACCAGTCATAGAACTACTTTGCCAGAGGTGGACAGATCTTTCCAGTCCCTGAGCAGAAATAAAACCCTTTTCTGGACACTTCACATGAGTTCTGGACTGCAGCATGGTCTTATGATGCCAAGTCCTGCCTATGTAAAAATCTTAAATATGTCTAGAACAAGGTGAGACATAAGTATATCAGAAAAATAAAAATTAAAAAAACCAACAGCACACAGCAACACACGGTAAAAGACAAACAAACTAGCCATCTTGCCTTGAAAGTCTCACTTAAGCTATGTCCCTATGTCATTCTTAGTATCCTCCCTTCCCCTCTGGGTTGTTGTGATATCAAATGTAAACGCATCATGGAGGGTGAAGAACTTTTTAAATGCAAGCCAGTCTTGGCTTCCCCGGTGACACAAGGGAGTTTAAATATCGCAAAGTGCAATTTGTTGAGTTATGGGGCATAAGGATAAACTTCTGCTTTAAGAGTATGGACTTTGATGCTAAATTGCCTGGAATTTAATCCTAGCAGCTTCATTTACTAGCTGTAAATTGACCTTGGACATATTCCTTAATCTCTCTGTGTTACGGATTTTTCACCTGTAAAACAGGACAGTAATATTTTCGATTCATAAACTAGTTGTAAAAAATAAACAAGTTAATACATGAAAAATAATGTGAAGAGTCTGACATAGAGTGTATATACAATGTACAGTCAAGAAAAGCCAACACACTTATTGTTGTTCCAATATTTTTTATTTTCAAGACTGCTAGGAACCCGAAGCCATTGTAAGTTCCACAGGCTTTCTGTCTAAAAGACACACCAAGAAATCTTTTTGCGTGTAGTTGATGCATTGGGCTTTGTTTTTTTTTTTTGGTTTTTTTTGTTTTTTTAAAATTTATTTATTTATTTATCTATGGCTGTGTTGGGTCTTCGTTTCTGTGCGAGGGCTTTCTCCAGTTGCGGCAAGCGGGGGCCACTCTTCATCGTGGTGCGCGGGCCTCTCACTATCGCGGCCTCTCTTGTTGTGGAGCGCAGGCTCCAGACGCGCAGGCTCAGTAGTTGTGGCTCACGGGCCCAGTCGCTCCGCGGCACGCGGGATCTTCCCAGACCAGGGCTCGAACCCGTGTCCCCTGCATTGGCAGGCAGATTCCCAACCACTGCGCCACCAGGGAAGCCCGGGCTTTGTTTTTTTATTACTCCTTCCACCACTGGCCATCCTGTGTGATGGGAGCATCTCGCCAGCGTACTTAGTGTCACTGTCATGTCCGTGAGTCAGACTCTAAACCTTGGGTCCTAACTGGGCTCTTACAACTCCCATCAGTTTAACTTCGTATATTTTAGACTTCTGATAAGCAGGCCATGTAGCCACTTTTTAATCTCCAGGGAATTCTTGGCTTTTATACTCCAAACAGCTTGGAGCAGGGGTGTTCTCATGATAAGAAGACAGCATTTTCAAGGTGAAGAATATTCTTCCACAGGGCTCTCACACTGTGGACAGGCAACGTCCCTCCCTCCCCCCATATATGGTTATCAGGGAATCTGAATGCAGCTTGCAAATCAATTCCAGATTTAACTAATCTTAATTCTTCTATGCGGTTAATACCAGATAGTGATTTATCACTGAACAGAAATCCATTTAATGATGTCAGTCTGATATTATATTTTGATAGATTCCTTTGTTTGACTATTAACAGTGCTAGCAAATTATTTAATAATTAGGCACAGAATTGATTAATAAGGTTTGACTGTTGACAATTAAATTTTACTATTTTAGCTTGGCACTTATTGAAAGTTTGCTGTTAGACTGATAATTTGAATGATACATGCTAATTGCTTAGCATCCATCGTTCCCTTTCATTTACTCATATGAAATATATTTGTAACCATTGGGTAGTCTATGGTATGCATTCAAGATGTATTTGGGAATCCAATCTGTCCTCAAATCTTTGCTTTTGCTACAGATTATTAAGTAGTTCCACATTATAGACACAAAGAATGACTTGGGATTCAAATTAAAACAAGTTTAAATAGACTGCAAAAGCCTTCCTTAGCAGACTGATTCTACATTAAATACCCAAATTAATGCACACCACCATTCAGGCTGAGAAGCCATTTTCTAGACTGTAAGCTATAATGTCTAAAGAGCATAAAGTTTACACAAAATATATTAACTGCATACCATATCACTGCATATCTTTTTAATATCAAAATAAAAACTTGCTTAGCCTAGTATCCTTTAGTAATTATGACCAATATCCAGCAGATCATACTCAAATTGTTCTTAAAAGATAACTATTGTTATCTAAGCTTTAAAATATTCATTCATCCAGTCAATTGTCTATTATTCATTCATTCAACTCCTTTCTAGACTCTGATACCTGCTTATTAATTATCTCTTTAGCAGTCATCCCCTTTTTCCTCTTAGTACTAATCTATATTTTCTAGTCAAGCAACTTTGCACATACTTGTTTTAGGTGTGGGTCTTGATTAGCTTAAGCCATCATCCTGGCCCCAGTAATAATAAGTTCAGGCTGAATTTGTGAAAGGCCGCAATTCACAATGATGATGTAACAGCTCTTACTATCTCTATATCAAATGCCACAGCACAGGTCTTTGGAAAGCAAAAGTTCCTGGAGATGAACAAGGAAAGATAACAGAAATACAATCAACAAAGGAGACTACCATAATAATGATTAATGTTAATACATGTTGGCATTTATCACTTTATTTTATATCAGATCTCTATTGTCATGATAATGTTGCATAACAAACGAAAACCTCAGTGGCATAATAAGCATGTTTTGCTTAGGTGTTGGTGGTGGTCAGCTAGGCAGCTCTTCTCTTCTTTGCTTGCTTTGCTCAGCTATCTGGGGGTTGGCTAGCTGTTAGCTAAGAGGGCCTTGATTGGAATGATTAGAGCGACTCACCTCTGATCTGCGTATCTCTCACCCTCCTTCTGGGGTTACTGGGCTAGCCTAGGCATTTCCTTCTCATGGTGATAGAAAGGGAAAAATGAGCAAACCCAGTAATTCTTGCAGTCCTCTCTTGGTGCAATGCTTGCTAAAATTCAAATGGCCCAAATATGGGGTCAGAGAGGGAGGATATTACAGAGTTATAAGGTAAAGGGTATAAACACATGAAGTGTTGAGGAACTGGAACCATTATTATAATCTACAACATATTTTATTTTTTAAATGCTGCATTACAAAAAAAAATTCTATTACAACAATGACCTCAGTTTGGTCTTGTTTTTTTTATTCCTCACCCACAATTCTCTACTTTATATCTTCTACTCTCTATTTCATGGTTACTATTCTGTGCCCTTTAATTAAGCTACCCCACATGTACATTTTTCTTGTCATTGGGGCCAGCTGAGTACACGGTTTGTGGGGAGAATGGTGTTTTCCTTGCTTGGAAGGCTGCTGCTTCTGCAGGGAAACCAAGGTGAAACAGAGAAAGGACCATATGAAAAGAAGCCTGATTGTGGATTTCTATTTCTGAAATCTTATAGCTTCCACTTAACATTTTAAGTTTAGGAACGTGCTTATATACTTCCATCCCAAGACTCTTCCAATTTGCAATGAAAGCCTAACATTCTTAGCTTGAAGTACTGTTAGGGAGGTCATATTTGATAACATATCTGAGATTTCAAGGCTAGCATCTGGTCTAATATATGATAAATAAATGGATTTTTTTTTCCCTCAGCTCTCCCTCTTTGTGTAGATAGAAACATATATAGGTTACTTTTTCTAGCAGGTGTGCTAGCCTCATGCTTAAAAAGAATTTAGTTCAATACAAAAAAAGCTGCTCTACTTTTCTTCCACGTCAGAAACTATCAACAGGATACAATTATGAGCAATACTTTCCATTTACATATCCAACTCTTCTAATCTCTTTTGATTTTTAATTTTATCTTTTTTTTTTTGTCTGCGTTGGGTCTTCATTGCTGCGTGTGGGCTTTCTCTAGTTACGGCGAGCAGGAGCTACTCTTCGTTGCAGTGCGCGGGCTTCTCATTGCGGTGGCTTCTCTTGTTGCGGAGCACGGGCTCTAGGTGCATGGGCTTCAGTAGTTGTGGCATGCAGGCTCTAGAGCGCAGGCTCAGTAGTTGTGGCTCACGGGCTTAGTTGTTCCACGACATGTGGGATCTTCCCCGACCAGGGCTCGATCCATGTCCCCTGCATTGGCAGGTGGATTCTTAACCACTGCGCCACCAGGGAAGCCCTAATTGTATCTTTTACTACATGATGCCAAAGTGCCTTTCTTTCTAGCGTCTTCCAAGAAAGGTATGTAGAGACAGGTACATAAAAAGGTAGTCTGTCTCTTGTATTTGGGAACTGTGTCTTGTCATCTGCTTTTATGAGCACTCACTTACCTGTTAGGAACCCATGTGCCCTCCAGCCACAAGTTCCACACAGAAGCTTCTAATAAGATGAACTTTGCTCTAGGATTTCTGTGTTGCAGATCAAGTATTCCCTGCCTGCCAAGGTCATCCTTCTGGCTCCAAGTACTCATTTGTGCTGCTCTTGATCCACTCATATTATTGATAGTGGAGTCCCTGGTACATGTTATATTGACATATTACTAATGTATGAACTGTAACATTAAATTTCCAATCTAATCAATCAAATGGCATACATATGCAGTAGATGCTTGGCTAGTAAAAAGAGTAATTGCCATGTGCAATGAAAACCAACTCTCTATAAGGTGAAATATTGCATGTCTCCCACAGAAAGATGGAAGCCTGAACACTCTGTTAAGTTAATGACTACTTCTGCCATTCAACCATATGGATTGCCTTTAAGACAAACCAAAATGAAGATTAAAGGCATGTAAAATCAACTCTCTATTAAAGTAGTTAGGGCTTTTCTCCAGATTCTCCAGGAAAATTATTCAATCTGTTGCAAAACCAGGCGCTTGTCTCCCAGATGGTGCCCAGAATCTATCTGAGCAAACACTTCTTCCTGCTCTATGTAACAAACCAGTCATCTTTTTGATTCTCTGTGCTTGATTATGCATCTGAAGACATTTACACGGGAAGGACCTTGTAGATTGCTGTGGATTTGCATTGTAAAAATCCGAAGTTGTAATATATACTCTGAGAGCAAACCTGAAGTTATGAAGTAAAAGATGATGCTGTTTTTTGAGATGTACTATATGCCTGATTTGTTGGTTAACCATTTTTTTCTCAAAAGCAATCTGCATTTGGCTGATCAGAAAGTAAGACCGTGAGTCTCTGATTGTTGATACTCTCTTGTTAATTAGTGTGGACCTGATTGCTTTTTTGGAGGCCTATTATGAATTAAATTGTTGGTGAAAAGATACATGCTTTTAAGTATTACTGAGGAAATTTTGAACAGAAAGACCTTTCTTATTTGAACGGATGCCCAGAAAAAATTTTTAATTTTCTTCTGTATGTGTAGTAAATATATTTGTTTACATATTTAGGGAATAGTGATTGTTGATGAATGCTACTGGGCATAAAAGACTACATTATCCTACTTCTTTTCTACCAGTTTTTGCCTGGGTCTCCTTGCCTTCTTCATGTCTGTCACTCATTCTCTTCCTCTTTGACTTGAATAATTCCGTATATCCTCAAGCTCATGTCAGATGTTCTTATTCCAGGAAGATATTTCTCATCACTTAGAACTGAGTTAGGTGCATGTTATTTGCTTCGCAGGTACCAGGAACATACATGTCCCATGGACTTACCTCAAGAAGCTAGTCTACCAGGAAGACAAATGTACTGTATTTAAATTGTTTATTTATCTTTAATTTCTGTAGCCTGTTCCCCAGGGGGGGAAAAATTGGCCCATGAAAACAACTTAGAAAATTTTGTTTGTTTGCTTACTTGATTAATTTGTTGACTATAGATCCATACAATAATGAATGAATAAATGAATGACCTAGTCTAGGTAAGTCATGAGTGGAACACAAATTAGATAGATAGATAGATAGATAGATAGATAGATAGATAGATAGATAGATCGATCGATCTGGAATTCCAGCTTCTGCTCTTACATGTAAAGAGTTTGGAAGGCACTACTCCCCCTCTTTACCAGAAAAAAGCTGAATAAACTGAAAATCAATGACTTTTCTTAGCTCCATCAGAGAACTGAGGTCACATAACAAATCACCACCCCCAAAACTAGAGAGACAGGCTAATACAGAGACTGCATAGCAACGTACCTTTAGCAGAAGCCACTGAAGCCAGTAACTTGTCAGGACACATAAACAGTGTTGCTAGAGGTTGAGTGCAGACAACCTGAAAGTTAAAAACTCCTGGGGGAAGGGGGCAGCCTAAGGAAGACCTCCACGCTTTCATGAGTTTTACCTCCAGAAGCTCCACCAGGTTCTCATGATGAAGATTGGAGAAAAATCCCTTCAAGTTTGGCTTTAGTGATGATGAAGGTAAAAGTAACCTCATCCTTGAGGGAAAAAAAAACATTTTGACATATTCCCAGAGCTTTTGCTCTTTATAAAACAAAGGCTTACCCAACGAGGTGAAAAAAAACCTCAGCAGAGGCTTATCTGTTTTGATAAGTAAAATTACCCAACTGCAACCTCCTGTAGCCTTTCTGTCTCACTTAAGAAGGAAAAAATAACAACAAAAAGCTGAGAAGCACTTGTGAAGGTCGTATCACATAAACACAGGACAACTAAAAGTTTGAGACCTAATTGTAGTATTATAGGACCCTTCCCTTTCCCCCCAAACTTACCACCACAAGAACAGGGCTCCTGTATAATACACTGAGTTCCAGCTAAAAGAACTGCCAAGGCTAGGGCTCTTAACAAGGAGTTTCTAGGGAGGGAGGAACTGGGAACACTCTTTCATAAGTTAGGTATACCTGTGAAGTGGCATAGTGGTATATGAAAGTAGATTTAAATTATTAGTAAATGTATGTTACAAACACTAGGACAGCCACTTGTGGTTTTTTAAAAGTAAAATTCATATTCTAAGATCAGAGAATAAATGAAATTATGTAAACTTCTCATTTAAAACCATAAATTAAAAAAAAAAAGGGTGGGGGTAAGATTAAAAAAGAAACAAAGAACAAGTACAGCAAATAGAGAACATTTAAAGCACAATAGATAGTAATCTATCTAAAGTGGTACAAGTAAAGTGGTACAAGTGTAGGCATGGAGAGTGGATAGGGGGTGGTAATATAGAACTCTTTGTATTATCCATTCAATTATTCTGTAAATCTAACACTGTGCTAAAAATAGTCTATTAATTATTAAAATGATATATTCAAAATGTTGACTTTCAAATTATATAGGAGCTACAAAAAATAAAAGGTTTTTAGTGCAATTTTGGTTTTCTACCACTCTTAATCCTCCCTCAAACAAATGGATTCTCTACCGAATAGCCAAATCAGCAATTAAAATGGGAAATAAATCTTTTTACCCCACATTTAATGGTAATGGAGTTACATTGAGAGGAGAAATATATCAATGCTTTAAAATTATATTAATGTGTTTTTCTGAAAGATACTGAAAGGAAATATTTGTCTTCCATAAAATTTTAATATCATTGAACAGTTTTCTGTATTATCATAATTCATTTTATGTATATATATTATTTTTCTCTAGAAACATTTTTTTCCAGTGACTTAGCTAATACAACAACATATAAGCTATAATCCCTTAACAGGGGATTCATATTCAAGGTGAAATAACACACACATAAATAACTTGGTATAATTTACTGTATTGTCACATATACATAATTTAATTACATCACTAAGTTAATCTCATAAGTAATTTAAAATATCTTTTCGGAATTAAAATAATATTAGGCATATTATGGAGTAGAAAGGAGACACTCTGTGCTTTTTAAAATGAATTAAATGACATTAGTGGAAACTATGGCTTGGGCAAGGTGATTGGCCAAGGAAATAATATCCCATACTTCTCTGGGTGATTTTGTCATTATCTTATGCCTTTAAGGATATATTTATAGGGCCAGTTTGAAAATAACTGATAATAGCCAAATATTAAAGCATAAAATGGTCTGTATGTCTATATGTATGTGCACATGTGTGTGTATATATATACATGTTTATATATATGTGTGTGTATGTATATCATATGCTCAGAAGGGATGCAAAGGAATGTCTACAAGACAGGAGTTGAAGGCAAAGGGTGCTGTAAATGTCCCACAAAGAAGAATAGATTCTATTGTGTGAACAACCACTAAACCATCAGAAATGTTCCAATATGAAATTTACATGACAAATGATTCACTTTGGATCACTGACCTTAAGAATACAATAAGTTGTGGCTTTGTAGGTGAAGAAGGGAGAAGAACCTGGCCTGGTGGTAGAACATCCCATTAGAAGTCTATTGTAGTCATAGGGATGTAATGTATAGCATTTTTTTGACTAATACTGTATTGCATATTTGAAAGATGTTAAGAGAGTAAAGCTTAACAGTTCTCATCACAAGAATAAAAGATTTTGTAACTATGTATGGTAATGCATGTTAACGACTTATTGTGGTGATCATTTTGCAATAGATACAAATATTTAATCATTATGTTGTACACTTGAAGCTAATATAATGTACATCAATTATACCTCAATTTTTAAAATTAAATTTAAAAAGTATATTTAAAAAGGAGTCTATTGCAGTTAATCAGTTTAGATTAAATAAGAATGATTTAATTAGAATAGATAACAGAGATAAAGAAAATGAAGGATGTATCTCTAAAACATCTGAAGTAAAAGCAGATGGATTTAGCTACTGATAGAGCCCTTGCCTTCTATGTCCAAGAGTGACTCTGTATCTTTCACTTGGGTAGATTTGGTGCTTTTTTTTTTTTTTTTTAGATTTGGTGCTTTTATATCCAGCTAATTAGATGAATTTTCTAGATGATTTTGTACTTGGAATGGCATTGGTCAGTAATGCACGTATTTCAAACAGATACCCTTGAAAATCATTATTCCTCCTCTACCTATGGACCTTTAGTTTAAATTTTAGTAGCCACTGGAATTAAGCATGTTCAGTTTTTGAATATCCATCTGATAGAATAATTTATAATCGAGGAACTTAAGAATTAATAGGGAGGGACTTCCCTGGTGGTCCAGTGGTTAAGACTTCGCCTTCCAATGCAGGGGGTGAGGGTTCGATCCCTGTTCTGGGAACTAAGATCTCTATGCCTCGTGGCCAAAAAACCAAAACATGAAACAGAAGCAATATTGTAACAAATTCAATAAAGACCTTAAAAATGGTCCACATCAAAAAAAAAAAATCTTTAAAAAAAGAATTAGTAGGGGAAATAGGGTTAGAAAGCCAAGTTCTATGAGAAGCTATTAAAGCACTTTTAAATAGGAATTTATGATTATTTAGTATTATATTGCTTTTTTTTTTTGCTTTAGTAAAGATACATTTTCTATATCTTAATGCATAGGACCTATTATCCTTAACCTAAATTACATTTATTATACTTATGTAATACAAGCTCTTGAGACTTGACAATAGATGAAAGTTTTTGCTGTTATCACATCTTACGTATCATCTAGAGATTTATTTCAGAACTGACTTCCAGCATTACCCAATATCCTTAACATTTTATATAGTTTTGTGAAAGGATCATGAGTAGATATGCTCCTCTGTTTTATTTTTCTTTCTTTTTAATAGTGTAGAGGTCTCTTCAAAGGAAAAAATAACTCTGCAATGTGAGAGCTTTACATAAACACAATTCCAAATCTCTTGTGACAGAGGCAAACTTTTCATGATTTCCTTGCTTTCTCAAGCCATTTTGGACCTGCCTGAGAGGTGAAAACAGAGATAAGGTGTTGAGCACAGGTTATGACATTTGGCAGGCAAGAGAAAAGTAAAGGCAAATGCATTGATTTTATGAATGAGAGGTCAAAAGAATTTGGCAAGTAATGGAATGTGTATGGTACCAGATAAAATAATAGAGAGAACAGCAAAAGAGAAAAGAATCAGTGACTACAACAAAATTTCAAACTTGGATGATTAGTCTTAGGAATCCAGGAGGAAGAACAGGATTTGTGGGAAAATAAGTTCTTTTTTGGATACTTGACTTTGATCTGATTAGAAATAACTAGAAGAGAATTGGAGGTAGAAATACTTAGTGGAGGACTGGAGATGTGGATAAGAAGTCAGCTCCATAATGGGAGAAGAAATTATATTACTGGTTAACTGCCTTAAGGAAGAAAGCTTAGAGAGAAGGAAATGGTGGGAAATTTTACGTATTATAATTATATGTCATAAAAGATACTAAAGTAATTAAAGGAGCTTTGAAACACTTCCATAGCAAAATAAGTAGTTCCTTAAGAACTATAGATCATCAACACCAGTACAGACTATCAATACCAGATTGCATCCTGTTGAAAAATCAATTGTTTAAGTATACTGAAGAGTTTGAAATGCTGATACAAAATGTCATTGACTAGAATTATATTTTATTTATTGAACTGATTCCATCAAGATACAATAAATTCTGAATGTTGCTGATAGGATTTGTAAACTTATCAGGCTATTCAACCGTTTTGTTCAAAGAGACTAAGGGAAGGAAAGAGATTTATAATTTCATGGTTCAATGACACAATGAATACTATTAATGTAATTAGTCATTATTAAAGTAACACTCTGTACTGGAAACAATAGGGATTCTTTAGGGGTATGGGGTTTTTCAATGCCACCTAAAATGTTTTCATAAATTAAATACGTCACAAATCTCTAATTTAAGAATTCATGGATGCTTTTCTCTTAGGTATACTTAGACTTTAAAAAAAATATTCCCTTGGAATATTGTTCTAAAAAGACATATAGCTAAATCACGTGGAGATGACTGCATAAAAATGAAGGCATTAAAAAGGAGTTTGAGACACATTTTACTTAGCCCTGAAATTACTAAATAAAAGTGACTTGGTTTGATGATCCTATCTGACTTATATAAATGTCTTTGAAAAGAAAAAATATGCCCTCCCGAAGAGATGCAGTCAGGTGCTAAGTAAAGCAAATTGTCATGGAGAATGCCAACTTTGTGATTCCTGCATGACTGAAAATGTTCATGTATTGAAGTTAATAATGAACAGTGGGGACTTCCCTGGTGGCACAGTAGTTAAGAATTTACCTGCCATTGCAGGGGACACAGGTTCAAGCCCTGGTCCGGGAAGATCCCACATGCCGCAGAGCAACTAAGCCTGTGTGCCACAAATACTGAACCTGTGCTCTAGAGCCCACGAGCCACAACTACTGAGCCCATGCACCACAACTACTGAAGCCCACACGCCCTAGAGCCTGTGCTCCACAGCAAGAGAAGCCACCACAATGAGAAGGCTGTGCACTGCAACAAAGAGTAGTCCCTGCTCGCTGCGCCGCAACTAGAGAAAGCCCACACACAGGAACAATGAGCCAATGCAGCCAAAAATATAAATAAATAAAATTTAAAAAAATGAATGGTGGAAAATTCAAAAATGAATGAAGAAAGAAGCAGAATTTATATACATATATATGTATATATATACACACACACATACATATAAAGTACATAACAGTTAATTTTTTTAACTTGAGAGTTTTTTTACCATGTCCTCTTTAACATATATAAATTGAATACATTCCATGTGTCCTGCAGTTCCTAGAAATACAATGATGAAAGACTGATATGATCTCTTCAAGCCTGGCAAACATATAATTTCCTTCATATCAAGAAAGGCATTGAGTTATGGATTAAGCTCCTTCAATATTGCCTTGGCCAGTAATAACAGCTGATCTACTTGTCTCTCTGTACTTTGGGGAATGGTAAGGACTGAAGGGCATGTGATAGACCATGATTTGTCTTTTTGCTTAAGTCCTACAATGATGAGGGGATACTCATCACACAGACAAACGGTTATAAACTTTCTCTTCACATAGTGAGGTTGATTCAATTTCATTTTGAGCCCTAAAGCCTTCATAGGCTCAGGACTCATGTACCTAAATAAACATCGCCCAATCTGTTGTCAAAACCAGAGCTGCAGAACTGAAATCATCTCCACTATGTAGATACATAGAAATCTACAAATTTGTTCACGTCTATGGGAGCAACATATAATTCTGCCATTTATAAAGAAAAATAACTAAATGATTGCTCTTAAAACCAATTTTTCTCTTCTTTCCATTCCTTATTTAAGCCTTTTTTGGATCTCCCCTTATAATCAGAGGTATTATAGACCCATCAAAGAGACTTTGCATAGATAAAATACAAAGATAAAGAATCTGTTGATTCCATAGATAAAATACAAAGCCCTTAAAACAAAAGTATAAGGATAATTCAGTGAGATCTATGAGGAGTTTATATTTCTAACATTGTATAAATGTGCTCTATGTTGTAGGATGAATTCTTATAAGATAATATATTGCATATTATGTTTCCATAGCAAGACATATTAATTGCCTGGGAGTTGAAGAACAATTGTACAAGAGATGGAGCTTTTATTGCCCAGCCAAATAAACAATTACAGAGAGACTATTTACTGAAGGCCATGTTTATGAATAATATGGCAGGAATTTGTCCAAAAGCATTAGACTGTCTAGCAGTAGTTTTTATTTTGTGTTTAAATATTTAAGTTGAATTTTTTAGTGTGCTGGTTCTTTGAATTTTATTAAAATATGTAAAATCGTAATTGTTTTCTTGGCTTAAAAATTAAAAATTTTTCATCTGCCTGCTATTTCTTAATAGAAAAAAACTAAAAACCTCTCTCCATATTGATTGCACTACAGTTTTTCAAGAGAAAAAAAATGACTAAAAATATTTCTTTACAGTCTTAGTTTTCTGAAATTTTTTTCTTTTTAGATACACAGCTGAAATCGTTATGTCCATGTGAATATTTGACAATAGTTGGTCTGTCTATTTAATATGATGACCCCAGTGGATAATTTTGACTCCAAAGAATAATTGCTTAGTAAAGCTATTTTTCTTAATTATGGGGTCAACTAACTCATACTTGCACTCATACAGTCTCCCTATATGAATAAATCTAAAACTTAGTGATTTTTCTTTACAATTAATTTACTTAAGTGTTCTAACATGTTATTGCTAAAAAGTGGGAAGTTGACAAGTAATTGCAAAAAAGCAGAAAGATAAATGCAGATTTAAAATCAAAACAGAATTTCACTGGATTAATGTGGCTGGTATGCCTAATGCATCCGCCGTAGTTTATACTGTGAATTAGGTACTTAAAGAATATCAAAAAAGCTTAATGGCTATTTTCAAAAACTGTGGGTCTAAACAAAGATATTTTAATATTTATGGCTATTCATAAATATTAAGTAGAGTAACTGAGAATTCCCCACTAAATAGCAACTCTTGAGCTATATGCATGAAATCTTAATTTCCAAATGCCATTCCCAACTCTTGCAAATGCTGCAATTTTTCTTGCTAAACTATCACATGAAACTATAGTGTAGGTTTAGGCTCCAGTTGGTAGTAATTTTCTTTCTTTACTTTCTTAGAAACCAAGAAGAATTATGTGGATGGAAAACTTGTGTATCAGTGTGTCTGATACCCAAAGATGCTTATGATGGATCTGTTGTCATTAAAAGAACACACCTGCTAATGGTGGTGACAGACAAATTAGCTTTAAGCCATCCATACATTCAGTTCATCCCATATATCTCCAATATGCACATTCTCCTTATTCAATCATAAAAAGATTACCAAGGCACTTTATAACTAACATTTATAACTAATATTTTTAAAAGATACTAACTTGCCATGCTTAAGTCATATTTCTACCCCTGTTCCAAACATCATAAACAGGACAAAGGACACTGTAATTGGTTCAGTGTAGGAAAATGTGCCAAACCCTGTGGTCAGGGAATCAGGATTTATAACCAAAAAAGATATGGATTTGCCAGGCAGCCAAGGACAGAGTGGTATAATTTAATCAATCTATTATTTTTGTTGTTGATTTCTAATATTGCTCATTTTGTTATAAGTTTGCTACACTAAACTCAAAATAAAATTAAAAAATAAAATAAATTTCCAGCTGATTCCAAATAGCTGGTACATTGGCATAATGGTAAGTAACAAAGACCATTTTTCAGGCTTCAATATTCCTAAAATAAGAGAACAATCAGAAGAAACAGAGAATTTAAGAGGGTTACAATGCTTAAGCGTAGCCTCAAATTCTATTTTTATCATGTGACTCATGTAAAATCTATATAGGTTGTGTTTTGAGCCTTGGAATTTTAGGCCAGAACTTGCTATTATGCCCTACGTAAAACAATTCATTTAATCATTATAATTTTTGGAAATTAAGGCAAACAAACAACAAAAAATAGCATGTCTATAAAATGAATATGATCAAAATTCAATTCTGCCCAAGGTAGGGATCCCACTTAATGTTATTGAGTTAGAGGGGTAGGAAGACCAACAGAGAAGCTACATTTTTCCAGATGTTAAAGATTTGTAAACAGTTACAGGAGTAGCATATCCTGCTCTGAATTAGCTTTGCCAACCAGATTGCTAAAACTAAAAGAAGAGAAAAATAGAATGCCTAAGCAACCCAGGAGATTTTCTAACTGGAGGATTGTGAAGGATGTTTGCTGGTACAGATCGCTACATGAGATAAACCTGGTTTTATGTTTCTATTTACATATTAATTGTTATTCAACTATGGCATAATTAGGGAGATTTAATACAAGGTTGTATAAAAACACCAACTGCATAAACAATCAGTATTGGGCTTTTGAGGATTGATACAAAGTTTACTTAAAATTCTGTCACAGTCTTGTCTCTTGATTTTATTCATGCATAGTTTCCATTTTAATGATTTATTATTTCTCATAAATTGAAATGAAGCTACTTTTGGCAGTAAGTCTCTTTCATTCCATTATAATTTCATATCGAAAAATTTTCCTTGAGGGCTTTAGACATCACAGTTAGTGATTTTTTTTTCAAACAAGGGAGTAGAATAAACAGAATGTCTATCGCAGAAGGTGGGAAATTATTTGTTTTATGCATGGAAATTAGAATAGTATCATACTAAATTGATATGTTATATTCTTTAGGGGTTCAAAAAAATAAAATTAAAATATTTAGAATTCCAAACACAAAAACAACTATAAAAGGGAATTAGATCTAAACATTATATAAGTGTAATACATAAATACTAAACAAATATCAAGTTATTTATTGACCATTCCAAGTTGACTTTGTTATTTAAACGAGTCACTGTGCATGGGTGATGAATTGATTTTAAATCACAGAATTTTTGCAAATATTTCGATTATTAAAAAATATGACTTATTAAACCTACAAAAGATGATAGAAATCTCAGGGTAATACAAGATGAGCTCAGGAGCAAAGGAGGCGCTAGGTGATTACTTTCCAGGTGGTTGTGAGAAGCAGGTAAATAGGAAACCTGAAGCTATTGAACTGAGGAAATGGAGAATGAAGACGTCTACCTCTTTTTTGGTTTCAGTCATTTTTCTTTCTCTCCCATTTTATCCTCTTTTAAATATTCTTGACTGATTTTTCTCTTCATTTATTTTTATCTCTTACTTTTTTCCTCGATGGTAGCTCTTTTTCCAAAATCTATTAACCGGGTATAAAATACAGTGGAATATTCCTTCAATATGTACATAATGAGTATTGTTTGGGAGTTGGTGGGAGTGCATAGGGATGGGATGTAAATGTGTGAAGTATTTACTATGAAACAATAGTAGCAGTGACAGTATGGTCATGCTGCCATTTCTGTCCTACTTTGTAAAATGGCCACTTTATTTGCTCAGTAGAATAACCTCTAAAACTGGGTATCATAAACAGTTTGTGCCCTGCGCCCCCATGAAGAGTGTGCTAAAGTCTAAGGATCCCTTCTCGGAATACTTTATAAATAAGTAAAGTAAAATACATAGGGTTACAAAGGAAACCAATATGTCCAATACACTGATCAAAATACTAAAAAATGCAAATTTGTAATCTAATCATATGTGGGTGTTTTAAATTGAAATATTTAGTAATCTGGTCTAGCTGTGTTATAACAGCAATTATAATTTTAAAATACTGATGATGTAGCAGAGCAAAACTTGCCACCCTCAATGTCTCTTTGGCCTGCAGATTATTTCAAGCTGAAAACAATCAAGGCCCAGAAGACTCAGGAAGAAACTTTGAACTTCCCCCTAATTGCCTAAAAGGATGTAGATAGAGGACCTGTTCCAGGAAGGGAGCTATCACCATAGATAACTATAGTATGAATGAGGTGGACAAACAGGGAGGAACCCAGCAAAGTCAGTTTGTTAAAATTCCTCTTTGTGCCCCATTGTCTCTGCAGGGCCCAGCAAACGTTTTTTATCAAACATTTGCTTTCCTATCTCTGTGTGAATCACCTTCCCTCCATTTGAGGGCCAAACCACTACTCCCAACATCTTTTGTCTTTAGCTGAAGATGGTATTTAAGGTGAAGATTTTAGCCATTTTGATGAGTTACTCAGTTATCCTGAGTCTCTCGCGTGTGTACATGTTACTAAACTTTTGTTTGTTTTTTTTTCCTGTTAATCTGTCTTATGCCAATTTAACTTTTAGGCCAGCCAGAAGAACTTAGAAGGGTAGGGGAAATTTTATTTTTCCTCAACAATGACATTAATGATATTTATAGATACCTACATAGCTGTAATTTAATAGGAGAAAATACAGATATGATAATATCTGTGTTTCTTATTAGTGACAAAATCACATGTATTGCTTGATTATACTGTGGCTTGATTACATTTTCTGTCTAAATTCCTATTTGAAGAAAATGCAAACTTTCAGTTAAAAGCTAGAGAAAATAAAGATGTAATCATGTTTTATCTTCCATCTAAAGTCAGAGATAACCTCAATTCTATTCCTAGATCCCATATTAATAACAAATTGCTGTAGGTACGGAAACCATATTGCTTCATCATTCAATTGATATCATCAATTTCTCTAAGCCAGAGGCTTACATATTGATGGGCCAGGAGGTGAATGACGTGGGAGCTTTAGTTTTATTTTTATTTTTTCAAAAATACAGCTTCTAGGGCCCACTCCCAAACAGAGCCGTTGGCAGCAGTGTTCTAGGCAACTATGACACTCACCTGCAGTGTGGGACTTTTTGCAGAGAAGTAGTTTCTCAGAAGGCTGGTTGGAACTACAATAAGAAAATTTTCTCAATGTTTTTTTTTTTTTTAATTATTGAAGTATATTTGATTTACATTGTTGTGTTAATTTCTGCTGTACAGCAAAGTGATTCAGTTATACATATATAATATATATGCTTTTTCATATTCTTTTCCATTATGGTTTATCACAGGATATTGAATATAGTTCCCTGTGTTATACAGTAGGGCATTGTTGTTTATCCATCCTATATATAATAGTTTGCATCTGCTAATCCCAAACTCCCAATCCTTCCCTCCCCAACCCCTCCCCCACCCTTGGCAACCACAAGTCTGTTCTCTATGTCTGTAAGTCTGTTTCTGTTTTGTAGATATATTTATTTGTGTCATATTTTAGATTCCACATATAAGTGATATCATATGGTATTTGTCTTTCTCTTTCTGACTTACTTCAATTAGTATGATAATCTCTGGTCCATCCATGTTGCTGCAATGGCATGATTTCATTCTTTTTTATGACTGAGTAATATTCCATTGTATATCTGTACCACATCTTCTTTATCCATTCATCTGTCAGTGGACATTTAGGTTGTGTCCATGTCTTGGCTATTATAAATAGTGCTGCTATGAACATAGGAGTGCATGTATCTTTTCAAATCATGGTTTTGTCTGGATATATGCGCAGGAGTGGGATTGCTGGATCATATGGTAACTGTATTTTTAGTTTTTTGAAGAAACTCCATCCTGGTTTCCATAGTGGCTACACCAATTTACATTCCCACCAACAGTGTAGGAGGGTTCTCTTTTTTCCCCACCCCCTCCAACATTTGTTATTTGTAGACTTTTTTAAAGAAATATTTATTTATTTATTTATTTTGGCTGCACCATGTTTTAGCTGTGGCATGTGGCATCTTCCTTGCAGCACGCGGGATCTTTAGTTGTGGCATACATATGGGATCTAGTTCACCAACCAGGGATCGAACCCAGGCCCCGTGCCTTGGGAGCTCAGAGTCTTACCCACTGGACCACCAGGGAAGTCCCTTGTAGACCTTATAATGACCGCAATTTTGAGTGGTGTGAGATGGTACCTCATTGTAGTTCTGATTTGCATTTCTCTAATAATTACCCATGATGAGCATCTTTTCATGTGCCTATTGGCCATCTGTATGTCTTCTTTTGAGAAATGTCTATTTAGGTCTTCTGCTTATTTTTCAATTGGGTTGTTTGGGGGGTTTTTTTGTTTTTGTTTGCTTGTTTGTTATTGAGTTGTATGAGCTATTTGTATATTTTGGAAATTAAGCCCTTATCAGTCACATTACATATTTTCTCCCAGTCCATAGGTCATCTTTTCATTTTGTTTATGATTTTCTTTGCTGTGCAGAAGCTTATAAATTTGATTAGGTCCCATTTGTTTATGTTTTCTTTTATTTCTATTGCCTTGGGAGACTGACCTAAGAAAACGTTCTCTATCTAGTTTATAACACTCCCAACAACAATAACAACAACAACAACAGAAATATTTAAACAAACAGATACATAGTTGGAATCTCATCCCAGTAGCTTTTGGCAAATTGCCAGATAATTAACGTGTGTGTGTGTGTGTGTGTGTGTGTGTGTGTGTGTGTATATGTGATATTCCTAAAAGCAGTATAGAAAAATAGAAAGCATACAAACTTAGAATGTAATCCATAAGAGATATAGTTGACTTATCTCTCTAAAACTAATTCTATATCTGATGGACACAGGACTTAATTATTCAACACTTCAGTCTGGAGAGGACAAAGGAGACGGCATGCATGCAGAACCTATTTTAGTATCCAGCAGAATAAGCACTGAAATGGTGGTGGTTATTATTATTTAATTTCTATTGCAGGATTGAATTTTCTTTTTTCATGCTTATTCCAATCCCAATAGACAAGAATGCCTTTGTTAACATAACAAGCATCAGTCACTTCTATGTATGTTGTCTATTTCATAGTTCTTTTAGAGGAGGTTAGCGATACTCCCAGTAACAAGAGGTGTTTACATTATAGATGTCCACTGTGATGAAGATGAAAATCCCAAATTTCCTCCGACCAACAGTTAGGATTTGCTTCAGTCAGATGTGGGGGATTAGAAAAGACCCTCATAATGTGAAGAATACTATGATTTTCATCTAGGAAGTTAGGGGAAGGTTATTGAAAATGTTCAAGAGATAAAAGGACTCCATATATCCTTCAGAGACCAATTCCATATGGCATAAAATAAGGGAAAACTAAGGTGTCTTATTTATCCCCAGATATTGTATGTATGTGTGTGGGGGCAGGGGGAGGAAAGCCATCTCTTTTTTATTTTTTCCAATGTTAATTCCAACTGGCAAAATATGGATAAAATGAAATCAAATTCATTACTAAAGTAATTCTGAGATTTTCTACCTTCTAATCAAGTGAAACAATATGATACTCCTGAGTGAAAAAAGTAAGTGCCATTTCAAAAAGAGGCTGAATACAGTTAAAATGGAAGAAGGACATTCCCCCCTACCCTTTTCTCTGAGTGTAACTAAAAGAAAATATAACTTATTGGAGGATTATGAAAACGAAATAAGAACAGATAGAAAAGATAAGAGAATCAAAACGCAAATAATGACTCATCAGGCAATGATTTAGCTATTGTTTTCCTCCCATATTTCCTGACTTAGACTCTCAGGCAGCCCAAACCACAGATGGGTGTAGACAGATCATGTTCCTTTCAGACAGAAAATAGAGGACTGGGAAAGGGGTTCCCTGTATAATGGAGCTCTTTTGTTTCTCCTGGCTCTACCCCAGTTAAGCCTCAGTTATAAAACTGGACCCAGATGATGGAAGTGGTGTTGCAGTGTGGTAGGGAGGTGGTGACAGTGATCCCACAGGCTGTTTTCTCTTGCCACTCTGCCTAACACAGACCCAGTCACAAGAAATGTGCAACAATGCAGAGAGGCCAAAGACCCCACTTTCTCTCAAGAGCATCAGGAAAAATAAAATTCCCAGGAGCCATCATGAGCTGAGTAAGGACTAGCATGAGTGTGAGAAACTGTAGTGGCTGCAGGCTTAGGATGACCCCACACTTTTGTAGGTTTTGCCTCTAGGAAATTCACCAAGGTTCATGGTATAATGCCAAGGGCAATCCCCTATGGCTCTGGCAAGAAGAGGTAAATAGTTACACTTGTGAAATATGCCAGAGCATCCTCCATAACAGCAGCCTACTCTCTGGGGTCAAAGAATTTCCAGCCTTACCCCATACTGCGGTAAAGGAATTTCTCTAATTCTGTTGTTACTGGCCAGAACTGGAACCCAACTCAGAATTTGGCCACTCATCACTCAAAAGTCAGTGTTCTAGAGACAAGGGTTGGTGCAAAAGAAAGATGCTTTATCCAGGAAGCCAGCAACCTGGGAAGATGGCAGACTAGCATCTCAAAAACCATCTACAAGTTGTCAGTTAGAGGGAAAATGGCTTTATAGGGAAAACCAGGAAGTTCCAGGGGTGAACAGGCAGGGGTTGCGTGCAAAGCAGCACAGTCGGCTTTGACAGTCATCTCAAAACTGGTCATGCAATGGTCTGGTCAGCATCATCTTGATTGTTTTAAGCAAGGTTAATCTTCAACTTTGGGGTTGGTCTGTTCCCATTTCTTTGAGGCCAGTTCCTGGAATTATGTAAGCCACTGATTCAGTACTGCTTGAGATGGAGCAGCTTATGTTATGGCTACAGCCTGGTCATTATGCAATTAGCTTCTTCCGTCTGGTGGTGGTTTTAGTATCTGCAAAACAACTCAGGAACATGCATCCGGCACTGTTATCTGTGTCCTTCAGGAAAGAACTAAAGTTTCTGTGAATGCTGTATAGCTGTATGTTTCAACTGTTACCAGTTCTCCTGGCTCAACCGCCATCTTTTATTACTGTAGGTTCACATTATTCCCATCCTTAACTCTTGAGCTAGCCTTGTGTGACTCATGGGAGGCCTGGCAAACTAAAGCTTTTCTACAAACGAGGCAGGTGGAAGACGTAGGTGGGTGGGGTCTGTCCCAGGAAGGTCCCATAGAGTCCTGCTCAGTTACACCATTCTCCTTCACCTTCCTGTCTCACCAGAACTGGGGGAATGCTAAGAAACACTGGTGAAGGTTATAGCTCAGAAACACCAGGCCACTGAAACCTGAGATTTAATCATAAGATAAAAAATGCTCCCCTCCTCCTACCTTATCTCCATACCAACAGACTCCAGTTTAATAATAGCAAGCTACAGCTAAAAGATCTACAAGATACAGACAATATCTGAGGAGGACTCTTAGGGAAGTCCAAAGACAGCAAGGGAAATAACACTAGAGGATTTTGAAGCCTCAGGCACATTCAGCTATAGCAAACATTAAACACAGACCAACTCCTACCTACATTAACATAAATACTCCCACCAAATCTTACTATACTTATTATCCAATACGTTATATTCAGCTTTCAACAAAAAATTACAAGTAATGTTACTAGGTGAGAAAAAATGCATTCTTAAGAGGTAAAACAAGTATCAGAACTAGACTCCAATATGATACAGATTTTGTGATTATCAGAGAGAGGATATAAAATAACTATGACTAATATGTTAATAGCACTCATGAAAAAAAGTAGACAACACACAAGAATGGATGGGTAATGTAAGCAGAAAGATGAAAACTCTAAGAAGGAATCAAAAAGAAATGCTAGATGTTAAACGAGATAGCTAGATGGTTTGTATGAATTTGAAGTTCGAGAAGCACCAGTCTAGATCATGGTTAGCAAGTAAGTTTCACACAAGATCCAATGGACTATTCCATTTAATCTCCCTCTCAAGGAAGAGATCCACTTGGCTTGCCCTAAGAGTCCTATTCAGAAATTCAGAACAAGTATTAATTGTCTGAGCCAGGAAGTCAACACTCATTGGGTATTTTCCATCTTTAGTAAAAAAATGAATAGATGAGTAAAATATTTTGCCTGGATAATGCCCAAGGAAAATTCAACTGAATACTCTCATTCCAACCTCTGACTTAGTTATACCTCTTCTGCTTCCTTTTGACATTAGCAAAACTGTTTTGGGTTTTTTATGTAGGGGATGTTCCTGATTCTATACAATATGAAAGGAAGATAAAGCTGGATTATAGCACTACTGAAAAATCTTTCATTTACAACGGTCTTTGGGTCCTTTAAACATAGAAATTTCTAATATTCTAACGATAAACTGAGTAAAAATGATATTCATATCTAGAAAATAGAAGGCAAATAAAATCTGATAAACTTCCATCATCCTGACAGTTTTATCCTCCTCTTTCTTTTCATCATCACTGTTCTTTGACAGTGCTTTCAAAGTTAAAAAGCAAGCTGAAACTCATAGTTAAAATTGGTCTTCACAAAACTCTACAGATTTGGAAGTTCAGGAGTCATAATTTCCAGTTTTCAGTTGAGAAAACTGAAATTCTGAGAGCTAAAGTAACTTGCTCTGGGTCACATGACTCCAGCTGAAATTGTCTGCAAAGGCATTCAAATGAAGCTTCATGAGTTAGTGAGTGAATAAAGCAATCAATGCATACATGTGTTGATTTAAAATATGTTTAAATGTAAACTAGAATATTTAAAACATACCTGAAGTAACTATATCAGTTGAATAGCTTAAAAACACATCCAGTGGAATTCAAATCTTTGTATATTTAAAAATAATACTCTGTTCTTCCAATAATAGATTGTTTCCCTTAAACTATCATAATAATTTTCAATAAGTAAGGATAGAGTAAAGTCCTTTGAAAGTCAAACAAGTTATAAGCTAAAAATAAAAATAAAGTGTTTTTCAGCTATAACCATCTAAAAGGTATTGTGCAAGCAGTGTATTTTACATTGAGGCAATCTCCTCAGGAAATGCTACAATAAACCCAATTTTCTTGTAGAAAAATTTTCACTGTTTTTAATCTCATTTTCTTTTATTTTTCTAGATTTTTTTGGTAATAAAGCTCAGGAGATTGGTGACAAAAACAACATAATGAATTTTCAGGCTGCATAATTTATGACTTCATACTCATAGCGACAGTTTTAACCTCTACTCGTATTTACATTCGCCCTCTATCTCCCAGATTCAAATGGTCTTTCTAAAGAGATTGGTTTCATGCAGAGACAGGATAGTAATCAGAAATTTCTATCTTACTCACAATAAGTCAGAGTGATTTCTGTCCACATTTGTGGCCACCATTGAAACAAAATGCACCTCTGACTGGGGGTTGCACGCTATTAAATGCTGGAGTTTTGGTTTCCAATAAAGATAACTTTTAAATTTGTTTAATGCTTCCAAAATAGGGGTTGTGTTTCCTGGCATATTAGAACAATTTAGTTAGCAGCTGAAGTCCTCACTAGTTCATAAAAACATGTGTAAGGACCATAATTATAACAAATGTTTGTGATGCAAAAAAGGGAAACAAGAAAACAAAACAGAGAAGCATATATTTTATTGATATTTTAAAAAGTGAATTGCCAACACAAACACCTTATAAATTCAGACTCTTCTGCAGAAATAAATCAGAATGTGAAGCTTTCCCCCTATCACCTTAAATCGGAGTCATGTGAGGGGATTGCAGCAGAAATGCTATCAACAATAGCAAAAGATGAATAAATTACTTGAAAATTTGAGTCAGAGGAAATTGACATTCAAAAGACCTAGGCAGCCCAGACAGTCCATTATCCATTTAACCACATAACTGACTCAGACACAACTGCCTGATCACTGCTGGCCCAGATGCTTTAGCTAGAAAACTGTCTGCAACAGGGAGGCATCTGGATGTAGCAATTGCTAGAATGAGGATGCGATCATTTACAAAGAACCCTAAAAAGACAGGAATTTTTGCTGTTCCAAAGAGAACATTTGGGCAAGTTACCAAAGCAACACATGCTACATATCCTGGGGTGGAGTGAAGGGCAAGCCATGCATTATTGTACCTTAAGTAAAAATTCAGACTTGCACACAGAATTGCACACACTTGAAGTTTCTTATTATCATTTAGCACAGTAAAATGGCAGATATGCTGATGAGACTGCCCCTATACTGTTTTCATTATTAGAAATTGATCCTACTCTTTATAATGCCCATCTAAGAGTTTGGTTCTATTTCGATACCTAAAAGTCTGACTTTTTGAACATGTAGTGTTGTAGACAAAGTTGTGACTGGAGAAATCAGGTCATGTGATGAAGAGAAAGAAGAAAAATATGAGGATATGTGACCATTAGTTCACAGCATGATGAAATAGCTTATCAGTTCTGAAATGATGATGGTAAAAAGGACACAAATGGAAGGAAGTAAGGTTTTCACACTTCACTTGAAGTGGTGAAATGCTGATACCAAGAAACTGTGATAAGTCACATATACATATTTTAATACCCAGAGCAACTATAAAGAAAAGAGTGCAAAATGATACTCTTAAAAACACTAAAATAAGTCAAAATGGAAACTTGGAAAGTATTTAAATAATCCATAGGAAGGCAAGAAAAGAGAAATGAGAATCAGGAAGCAGTGGAAATAAACAGAAAAAAAAAATAAAATGGCCAATTTAAGCAGTAACATATCAATAAATACCTTCAATGTAAATGGTATAAATATATCAATTAAAAAGCAGAAATTCACAGTGTGGTTTAAAAAAATGACTCATATCTGCTGTTTAAAAGAAACATCAAATTCAATGACAGGCTGAAAATAAAATAATGGAAAATTGTATATCAAGCAGACATTAATAAAAATAGCAAGGGTGGCTATATTAATCTAAGATAAGGTAGACTTCAGAGGAAAGAAAATTGCTCAAGACAAAGAGGAACATTATATAATGATAAGCCAATCAATCCTCCAGGAAGACATAATTATCCTAAATGTTTATATACAAAGCAATTAAGCCTCAAAATGCGTGATAGATAATGAATAGCGATGAAAGAAGAAATAGAAAACTTCACAATTTTAATTGGGAATTCAACATTCTTCTCTCATCAGCTGACAGAAATGCAAGATATGAAAGATCAGAACAACAAAGTCAACCACAGGACTTAATTGACATATATAAATACTCCTTCTAACAGCATATATAGTTTTCAAGTGTCCATGGAATATTCTCGAAGATAGACTATGTCATAGCCCATTAAACAAACCTCAACACATTTAAAAGAAATTGAAATGACAGAGAGAATTCTTTCTAACCATAATGGATTTAATCAGGAAATTAATAATAGAAAGGCAACAGGAAAAGATCTAAACACGTGAAAATTAAACAACACCCTTCTGATAATCTGTGGTTCACAAAAGAAGTCTCAAAGGAAATAAAAGTACATAGAACTGAATGTAAATGGAAATATTACATGCCAAAATAAGTGAAATTCAGATAAAGCAATGCTGAGAGGGTAATTTATAGAACTAAATAATTACATTGGAAAAGAGATAAGTTGTCAAATCAGTCATCTAAGTTGACATATCAAGAAACTAGAAATAAGAGCAAAATAAGTTGAAAGGAAGGAAATAATAAAGATAAAACAGAAGTAAATGAAATTAAAAACATTAGATCAATGGAAAAAAATCAAAGAAATGAAACATTGCTTCATTGAAAAAAATCAATATTAACAAGTCACTAGCAAAACTGACCAAAGTAAATCTATAGAAAATACATCAACTATATGAAGACACCACAAAAAAAAAAAAGAAAATTACAGGCCAATATCACTGATAAACATAGATGCAAAAATCTTTGACAAAATATTAGCAAACCAAATTCAACAATACATTAAAAGGATCATATACCACGAACAGTGGGCTAAATCCCAGGGATGCAAGGATGGTTCAATATCCCCAAATCAACCAATGTAATACACCACATTAACAAATTGAAGAAAAGAATCTTTATAATCTCTATAGATGCACAAAAATCTTTTGATGAAAGTCAACATTCATTTATAATAAAAACTCTTTTAACAAAGTGAGTATGAAGGAACATACCTCAACATAATAAAGACAATATGTAACAAACCTACAGCCAACATCAAACTCAACAGTGAATTGCTGAAAGCATTTTCTTTAAGATCAGGAACAAGACAAGGATGCCCACTCTTAGTAACTTTATTAAACATAGTATTTAAAGTTATAGCCACAGCAATCAGACAAGAAAAAGAAATAAAATCCAAATTAGAAAGGAAGAAGTAAAACCATCACTGTTAGCAGATGACATAATACTATATATAGAAAATTCTAAAGACACTACCAAAAAACTATTAGAACTAATAAATGAATTCAGTAAAGTTGCAGGATACAAAATTAATATACAGAAATATGTTTCATTTCTATACACTAACAGCAAACTATCAGAGGGAGAAGTTAAGAAACCAATCCCATTTATAATTGCATCAAAAATAATAAAATACCTAGCAATAAATCTAAACAAGGAGGTAAAAGACCTAAGAAAACTATAAGACTGATGAAAGAAATTGAAGATGACACAAACAAATGGAAAGACAACTGTTCTCATGGATTAGAAGAATTAATATTGTTAAAATGACCATATTGTCCAAGGCAATCTATGGATTCAGTGCAATCTCTATCAAGATACCAAAGGCGTTTTTTGTAGAACTAGAAGAAATAATTTGAAAATTTGTATGGAAACAAAGAAGGCACTGAATAGCCAAAACAGTCTTGAAGAAGAACAAAGCTGGAGGTAACATGCTCCCTGGTTTCAAACTTTACTATAAAGCTACAGTAATCAACACAGTATGGTGCTGGCACAAAAAAAGTCTCATAGATCAATGGAACACAATAGAGAACCCAGAAATAAATCAACCTTCACAAGGTCAATTAATCTATGAAAAAGCAGGCAAGAATATACAATGCTGAAAAGATAGTTTCTTCAATAAAAGGTGTTGGGAAAACTGGACAGCTATAGGCAAAAGAATGAAACTGTACTACTTTCTCACACTATATACAAAAATAAACTCAAAATGGGTCAAGGGCTTAAATACAGACCTAAAACTCTTAGAGGAAAACACAGGCAGTGCACTCTTGGAGTGCTAGCCTTAGCAATATTTTTTTGAGGGGGCCGGGAATAGAAACTATCTAAAAACTGAAATGGCAGCCTACTGGGAGAAGATATTTGTGAATTATACATTTGAGAAGGGGTTAATATCTAAAATATACCAATAACTCATACAACTCAACATCAAAAAAATGATTAAAATATGTCAGAGAACCTTAATAGAAATTTTTCCAGAGAAGGCATACAAATGGCCAATAAGCACATGAAAAGACGTTCAACGTCACTAATTATTAGGGAATTGCAAAATCACAATGAGATATCACCTCATGCCTGTTAGAATGGCTATTAACAAAAAGACAACAAACAAGTGTTGGAGAGGATGTGGAGAAAAGGGAACACTCATATACTATTGGTGGGAATTTTTTTTTTTAATTGGGGTATAGTTGTTTTACAATGTTGTGTTAGTTTCTACTGTACAGCAAAGTGGAGTAGAGTTCCCTGTGCTATACAGCAGGTTCTCATTAGTTATCTATTTTATACATATTAGTATCTATATATGTCAATCCCAATCTCCCAATTCATCCCACCCCTGCTTTCCTCCCTTGGTGTCCATACATTTGTTCTCTACATCTGTGTCTCTATTTCTGCCTTGCAAACAGGTTCATCTGTACCACTTTTCTAGATTCCACATATATGTGTTAATATATGATATTTGTTTTACTCTTTCTGACTTACTTCACTCTGTATGACAGTCTCTAGGTCCATCCATGTCCCTACAAATGACCCAATTTCATTCCTTTTTATGGCTGAGTAATATTCCATTGTATACATGTACCACATCTCTTTTATCCATTGTCTGTCGATGGGCATTTAGGTTGCTTCCATGACCTGGCTATTGTAAATAGTGCTGCAATGAACATTGGGGTGCATGTGTCTTTTTGAATTATGGTTTTCTCTAGGTGTTGGTGGGAATTTAAGTTGGTGCATCCACTATGGAAAAAAGTATGGAGATTCCTCAAAAAATTAAGAATAAAACTACCATATCATCCAGCTATACCACTTCTTGGTATTTATCCAAAGGAGAAAAAAACACTAATTCATAAAGATATCCTCTATATTTATTGTCACATTATTTACAATAGTCAAGATATAGAAACACCTACGTGACCATCAATGGATGAATGGATAAAAAGATATATATCCATATATACCATGGAATACTACTCAGCCATAAAAAAAGATGAAATCTTATCATTTGTGACAACATGGATGGACCTTGAGGGTATTATGCTAAGTGAAATAAATCAGACAGAAAAAGACAAATGTCACGTGATCCCACTTACATGTGGAATATAAAAAACAAAACAAATGAACACAACAAAATGAAAACAGACTCAAAGATACAGAGAACAAACAGGTGGTTGCCAAAAGGGATGGGGGTTGGTGGGTGGGTGAAATAGTTGAAGGGAATTAAGAGGTACAAACCTCCAGTTATATGATAAATAAATTATGGGGATGTAATATATAGCATAAAGAACATGGTCAGTAATATTTTAATAACTTTGTATGGGGACAGATGGTTTACTAGACTTATCCTGGTAATCATTTCATAATGTATGCAAATGTGAAATCATTATGTAGGACATACCCCTTAAACTAAACTAACATTATACATCAAATATATTTCAGTTAAAAATTCTAAAAAAATTATAAAAAGAAAAATGGCAAGAAATAAGAAAAAAAAAGAATAAAATAGGAGATAGCACTACAGATCATGCAGCAGTTAGATGGTAATAAGGGAATACTGCAAACAACTATACACTCAACCTTGTAGAAGTGACTTATTCCTTCAAAGCCACTAGCTACTATAACTCAACCAAGCTGAGATAGATGATATGAATCATACTAATACAATTAAATAAATAAATTCTAAATTAAAAAGCTTCTGAAAGAGATATTTTGAGGCCCAGATCATTTCACTGGAGAATTCTACAAAACATTTAAGGAAGAATCAACACCAATTTTCACAATATATTCCAGAAAGTAGAAGAGATGAGAACACTTCTCAAATCATTTTATTAGGTCAGTATTACCTTGATACTAAAACCTAAGATAGTGTATAGAAGAAAAATACAGAAAACTATAAACCAATACAGACCAATATCTCTCATAAATACAAATACAAAAATTGTCAGCAAATTAGCAGCAAACAGTGTATAAAACTGTATAAAAACAGTTATATATCATGACCAAGTAGAATTTATTCCAGATATGCACAGCTGGTTCAACAGTCTAAAATCAGTCAATGTAATTCACCATATCAACAGCCTAGAGAAAAAAAAAATCATATCAATTAACACAAAAAAGCATTTAATAAAATCTTATACTCATTTATGATTAAAAGAAAATAACTTTCTGCAATTAGAAGTTAGGAATAGAGGGGAGCTTCCTCAACTTAATAAAGAGCACCTACAAAAAAACTTACAGCTAACATCATTCTTGACAGTGAAAGACTGAATACTTTCCTCTAAAATCAGGAATGAAACAAGGATGTCCACTCAGGTCTCTTTTTTTTAACACAGTATACTAGCCCCTAGTATATCAAATTCTATCAAAATCCCAGTAGGTTTTTTAGAAATACAGACTAGATTTTTCTAACATTTTTTCTGGAAATGCATAGGCCCTAGAATAGCTAACTATTGACAAAGAAGAATAAAGTGGGAGCAATCACTCTACAAATATTAATGTCTACTATATGGCTACCGTAATCTAGACACTGTGGTACTGGCAGAGAGATAGGCACATAAATAAATGGAATAGAGTAGAGAACCCAGAAATGGAACCATAAAAATATGTCCAACTGATTTTTGACAGAGTAACAAAACCAATTCCATAGATGAAGGATAGCCCCACCTTTTCTTCAGTTAAAAAAAAAAAAGAGAGAGTAAGTCTTCATGACCTAAGGCTGGTCAAAGAGTTCTTAGATTTAATATCACCAGCACAATCCACAAAAGGAAAGAAATGGTAAATTGGACATTATCAAAAGTAAAAACCTTAGCTCTGTGTAAGCCCATATGAAAACAAATGGTGGTGCTTCCTTACTCTAGAATCCTACTATGCAGTAAAAGAAATCACTATTGAAGAGAAATGCATGCAACAACTTAGATGAATCAAGTACTTATGTTACTAGTTGATTTCCTTCATTTTTGAGGAGGCTTGATTTTATACATTATTACAGAGTGTCTGTGTCAACTTTTCCTTTAGTCATAGGTATATTACTTAGTCCAAGAATCTAGTCTTTATTTCTAAGCCATGCCCATTGCAGAGTTTCAGTACAAAGTTTTTATCATACCCTTTAACTAGGTGTGATTCAAACTTCAAGGTGTGCTACCCCTACTGTTAACAGAAGCTGAGACCTCTGGTCAGAGTTTCAATCATCTAACTGTTGTTTTCTAAGAGGCTTCTTGGAGCTGACATGTGCACAAACAGTTCAGGGTCATACAGAGTTTTGTGGGAGGTTTATATGCATATTTAGGTATTCCACTTTCTATGGTTTCCTCCTCCATTTCCAGAGACCCTTGTATCCTAAAGTCCATTCTGTGACACCTCAATCCAATAAGATAGTTTCTGCTATTTCTGCTTGAGTTATAGCTGCCCCATGCATTGCAAACCAGGAGAACCTTAATGGGAAAGGCTCTTTAAACACAGATTTTATCCAGTGATGTACTTTCTATCATTAGTCAGATTCCTTTCAGCTTTTCTCTGCTCTTGTCTTCAGTGCATATAAACTATCATTGTTATCTACAGGAAGATTATTCCCAGATAAGCTACCCCACTGCCCTTCCTAGAACTGGAACTCTAGCTGGGTGCTTTAGAAGTTAATGATTTTCTCTAAAGAAGCTCATTGTACTAATCATGGTTTTTTCCCCTTATTTTCTGATGCTTTGACATCTTAGAGCCTTGCCAGTACTGGAGGCACTATCCTTCCCAAGTTTAGCTAATTCCTAGAGATAATAAACAACTCACCTGGTAGGATATCTATCAAATGTAAAACAACTAATCCAGAGCTCACACTGCCAACCACCTCCTCAGTGGGGTTCTTACTCTGAGCCATTCTTTTCTTGCCCTAATCACCCTGGACCAGGTACCAGACAACTAGAAACAGCTCCTACACTCCAGTACTCACTAAAACTATTCAAACTAGCTAATCCTAAACCTGAAACCACCTCTTCCCTTCCTTGTTATGAAACTAGCATAAAGACTCTTGTTCACATTTTCCCCTCACTCCCTCTCCCTCCTGACTGACCCTGGATCCTCCACGTAGCCCTGTGTGGCATGCCCTGCCTTCTGTTTCTAAGGATCTGTGAGTATAAAACCTTCTTCTTTCATGACAGTCATTTCTATGTCTGCATGTCTTAGCATACCTGATTAAAGCAAATCCCACATACACTTAAAACACTAATTTAGCAGATAAACATTTCCAGAGTTATATCTTATCTTACACAAGTTTGGGAAATGCTGTGATGGAAATAGGTCACTAAGAGGGAAGTGATGTCTAAACTAAATCTTGAACAATGAGTAGAAGTTATCCTAGCATGAGATTTCTAGAGAGAGATAATAATAAGAGGTATAAAAAAGAACAAGGGTGAGAGAACATGAAGACCTACAGCATGGCTGGAGTAAATGTCAAGATTGAAAGCTGGAGAAGATGGCCTGAAATAAATATCATGATGGCCTTATAAGCATTACTGAGGAGGTTGGGCTTTAATTGGTGGTCCATGGGGGAATTCACTGAAGGGTTTAAGTTGTGAAATGGCATAATTAGAATGCACCTAGGTCTTTTGACTCATTGTTATTTTCTCTTTTTAGTATATCATATTGTCTCCCTTTTAGAATCAACAACGAAATTTGTCCCCTTGCTATCCTAAACTTGAAAGAAAGTGTAGATGTTGCAGATGGCTGTGGTCATAGCTAAATCAGTTTGCACATTTTCAAGTGACACAGCACAAAATATTGTATTGGAGTTTTTCGTAGACTGGGAATGAAGGAAATTAAAAATGAGCTAAATAAAATTGATGGAAATAAACTGTAGCTTAAGAAATCTACTGTGTAGAAATAGGTGCTTGTAAATAACAGGAAGGGGACAATCTATAATCACTAAGTGGAATCTGGATGCCAATAAATAAAAGCAAAGCCAGGGTAATCATGATTAAGACATATGTCTAATGGTCAATTTGGAAAAAAACCAAATACCTATGACATTGACTTTAAAGCAGAGAAAACAGAAAAATATTTCGATGATAAAAAGCAAAAATGGCCATTTTGTATTTTTAGTACAAAGCACATTGACCAAACCTGAAAATGTTTCATTTATTTTTTAGGAAGAAAGGGTGGGTGTCATGGAGATACATGCAAAGGTTAAATTGCAACAGGTTGGGTCAATGCAAAGAAGCATGAAAAATATGAGGAACTTTTGAATTACACTAGCTCATGCAAAAATTTATTTGATATTATGGAAATAAAATCTGAGTGGATAGGCTCATAAAATATCAGGGTGTCCTAAACCTCATTATTCCAAAATTCTGTTTTATTATTCTTCCTCAATGTCCTTGATTCTATATATAAATAGGAGATAATTTCTTTAACACCTGCCTTTGTGTCTGTCTAGTTTATTAGAATTTGCTATAGGTAATATTAATCTGTTAATGAAATCAAAGTTTTCTCCAGGGCAGTGACTTTTTCTGTTTTAGTTATCAGTATATGCCCAGTGCTTGGCATAAATTAGGTTTTCAGTGTACACTTGATGCTTGTACAGGTGAATGGATGTGCAAATGAAGGGATTTTTACTGAATATGCAAGTAAAGAAATAGTGAACTATTATTTATTTAGCATTTATTATGTTTGGTACTTACTGATCATTGTTACATGCATTATAATATTTAATTCACAAATATCTTAAGCCCAGTGTTATCAAGTAAAAGAAATGAGGTTATGAGAAGCTATGCTACTTGTACAAACTGACAGGAAGCAACAGATTTAGGATTTGAGCTCATCCAGATGGAGTTTCCTTTTCCATTCAGAATGATTTATTAATTTTAAAATAGTTTATTGATCCCTTTCTATAGGAAAGTTTCTGTGTCTGTCAGTGAAAGATGAAATGGGGAGAAAAAGGTAAAGAATGGAGTCATTTCCTCAGAGCTCAGGATAGTGGAGAAAGAGACAAAAAAGGAAAATAGTACATTTCCATTCAGTGGGAAAATTTTTTTCTACTAAACCAAATCTTATATCACGAGCTTTCAAAGGAGGGAAATTGGTTACCCCACTTCATGTTAGCTGTGCAACCACAGGCAAATTATGTATCTCCTCTAAGCCTCTGTCCTTTTTATTATACAATTTGGTTAATAATAATGCCCACCTTATAAGATTGTTAAGAAAAAAGAGATAACCTATATAAACACTTAATATAATGTCTAGTACCTGGAAGGCTCTGTAATTATTAATTCTTTTTTGTTGTTTTTTTTTAAATTTATTTATTTTATTATTTATTTTTTTAGCTGTGTTGGATCTTCGTTTCTGTGCGAGGGCTTTCTCTAGTTGTGGCAAGCGGGGGCCACTCTTCATCGCAGTGCGCGGGCCTCTCACTGTCGTGGCCTCTCTCGTTGCGGAGCACAGGCTCCAGACGCGCAGGCTCAGCAGTTGTGGCTCACGGGCCCAGTTGCTCTGCGGCATGTGGGATCTTCCCAGACCAGGGCTCGAACCCGTGTCCCCTGCGTTAGCAGGCAGATTCTCAACCACTGCGCCACCAGGGAAGCCCTAATTATTAGTTTTGATGATTGTTTAAATGGCAGATGAATGGGCTCTAATCTAGGTATAGTGAGAGTGGGGGTGGTGAATGTGACAAGCATGAACAGGAATCCTGCAAGAGCTACTAATACCCAGTTATGTCTCTAGTAATTTAATTTTAACTGGCAATTTGTGATATAGATGTTCAGATATGGTTTTCTTCGATTTTTTTTTTTATTCTTGTAGCTACATTTACTGAACACTTTAGTCTATAACGTGGATGTGTTTGATCCAAGTGTTCCTGTTAACTTCTATAGTGATGAAAAAAATTTGACTGTATTCTGTGTTGAAAAATAAAAGTTACACCCAAAGAGCTGAAAGCTTTAACTGACATTGATTCTTATGTTGGCTCTGTTCCTGTATTTAGGCAGGCATTAATTTAATCAGAGCTGGAATCTGCCTGCAGCAAGGACTCAGCAGCTTGGGAAATTGAGCCTTCTGCTACCCTCACTTTTGAATACATCATTTGGAATTTGTGGTATTAGAATAACTTGATTGCTTAGATATGAATTATGCATTATGTGTAAGTACGTGTTTATAAACATTCACACCTATTTGCATTTGAATGGCAGAATGACACCGTGATTATTAAAGGAGAGACTTTTATACCTTATATATTACATGAGAGTATTTTGTATGAGATAATAAATTAGTTTTTTTTTATTATGTACAAGTTGGGCTCATTTAGGAAATGCTCTGTACCTTCTCTGAGCCTCAATTTCTTTATCTTTAAGATGGAGATGATTATAGAATTATTGAAGATTGAAATATATTTTATACATGGGCCATGTACCATATCTGTTACTGTGGTTCTTATTGGATATGTGATTGATCTAGTCTAATTCATTGATTTTTACATATAGAGCGACAATCTCGAAGACAGAAAGTAAACTGACCAGGGAATTGCAGTTATCCCGTGGCAGAGCTGGGATTGAAACTCTAGTCTTCCAATGCCCTCATCGATATTCTCTTTAGTGTTAGAATAATAACAGATAAAACCGGGATGGTGAGCTAAGCCTCAGGACAGGAACAAACCAAGTACTGCAACAGAGATGCACAGGAGGGAAAAAATACAACCGTATAGCTGAGTCCCGCAGATAATTACTTGGAGGGTCCATGACCTCTGACTCCTTTTATTTATATCTGTTTTATATTGACATTTGAATGATTCTTTTTTTAATTAATTAATTAATTAATTTTGGGGGCTGTGTTGGGTCTTCATTGCTGCACACAGGCTTTCTCTAGTTGTGGCGAGCGGGGGCTACTCTTCGTTGTGGTGTGCGGGCTTCTCATTGCGGTGGCTTCTCTTGCTGCGGAGCACGGGCTCTACGCATGCGGGCTTCAGTAGTTGTGACACGCAGGCTCAATAGTTGTGGCTTGCAGGCCCTAGAGCACAGGCTCAGTAGTTGTGGCACACAGGCTTAGTTGCTCTGAGGCATGTGGGATCTTCCTAGACCAGGGATTGAACCCGTGTCCCCTGCATTGGCAGGCAGATTCTTAACCACTGTGCCACCAGGGAAGTCCCTGAATAATTCTTATCTTATTCTATAGAGAAAGGAAGGCATAAACTGCATTCTCTGCTTCTCAGTTAAAGCCCAGCTACTTGCAAATCATAGTTAGAAAGTTCTCAATAAAAATGATTGAAAAACTGCCTTTTATTTATTATTGTTATTATTATTATTTATTGTTTATAATTTACTTTATAATTTTAGTAAAATTATTATTATTATTGTTACTTTGGCGTAAAAAGTTGTAGTAGACAGAATGATGGACCCAAAAGATGTCAGCACTCTAATCTCCAAAACCTATGAACATGTTAGTTTACACAGCAAAGGGGAATAAGGTTGCAGATGGGATTGAGCTTGCTAATCAGTTGACCTTAAAATGAGATGATCCTAGAGTATTCATGTGGGCCCAGTATAATCACAAGCATCCTTAAAAATGGAAGAGGGAGGCATAAACTTTGTGAAGACAATCTCTCTTTCTCCCTTTACAGAAATCTAAACTAACTGAGGTTTTGACAGATATCTTTTTTTTTCAGGGGTGGGGGGAGGGGGGAGGTGCAAAATAGAGTCAAGCCTTTAAAACAGTGGGAAAGAATGGGATGAGGAGAGGACAGATATTACCATTTCTCTGGCAGCTGCTGGTAAAAGTGGAGAGGTATCTCTTGACTTACGGAAGTGCTCCCTGGAGAGCAGCAAGGCTTTGCAAATGGGTTGGAAGGAACCAGGCCCTAAGTACCAAGCCTCAGCAGATTCCTGTGTTTTAAATGTATCGTTATCACAGTTTCTGACTTCAAGTCTAGAACAACAGCTACTTTAATGGTAGTAACTTTGAGTAGAAGCACTTAAGTCTCACCCTATGATTGGATATTGGGTAAAACCAAGCCATCTTTGCACATTTGTTGAGGGCATTTGTGTATGCATGTTTGTGAGTGCCACTGCACAAAAGTCACTGAGATTAAATTTTTGCTAGTCTCAAGGGAAGGACATTCAGAGTTATATTTAGACTGCTTTCAATGAGATAGTAAAATGTGACTCTGTGCCTACTTGACTTTGCATATACAAATATACTATATAATAAGAAGGCGGAATATTTCTTGGAGCTATATCTTTATTAGGGAAGGAAATCTTCCACATGAGCCCTCAGCAGACTTTGTATGTCTTATCGGCCAGAATTTTGATGCCTGATGAACCTTAACTGCAGAAAAGATTAATAAATAAAGGATCCCACATTTTAGTCTCTCTGACACAATCAATAGCTGCCAGAAATGAAGAAAGGTGAAGGAAAATGGCTGTGGTTAGGCAAGCAATTTCTACTAGAAGGGAATACATACTTGCTGTGAGTAAATTAAATTTTTATAGGAATCTAAAAGATGATTATTAAGACATTTCCATTTTGGAAATTAGTATAGAAGACTTTTTACCCAATGGTTTCGTCTTGGAAATTCTTCCCTTCCTTAGAATGTGGAGGAAATAAAACAATCATCAGACAAGAAGAATGAGCAATAAGACAGAGGAGTCCTGAGTTAAATAAAACAAGCCTCTAACATTTTTACCAGAAAAGAATTTGGGAGGGAGTATAGAATAAATTCTTTATAGCTCTCAGTCTTATACTGAGCTGCCATTGAATAAGATAAATAGTCGACTAGTGTGTGACGCAGAGAAACACAGTGTGAATCAAAGCAGGCAATGTTATTGCTTTCCAAGGCAGTGGTTTGACTAAACTGGGAGTACTATATCTCGTATTTGTCACTGTTTCTTAGATAGGGTATAATTTCCCTTGAAGGACTATTGCACTAAGTCGCTTAATGATACCAAGCTTCTAAGATTTAAGATGTAAAGGAAGAATGTGAAAAGTTGTGCATTTGTTCACTGGGGGGTAAAAGGGAGTTTAAATTCCTATTTAGCTTTGGCAGTTTCCCTCACTGGCAACGACTATTCCTCTCTCATTTTTTTCTCTTTATTCAGTACCAGCCCATATTCTGCTGCTACTTCCCTCACTCACCACTTTAACTGCAGCACTTTATGTGAGGGGCACAGATAAAGCAAGGCATCAGTGCTGCTCTGTGAATCATCTGTCACAGGGAGCCTTAAATGCATGTTTCTTTCCTGCCTAGAGGAAAACGCAGTAAATGCATTCTGAGTCGGGGAGAGAGAGTTGTGTGTTCTTAAAAACTAGCATATTTATTATGACTTAAACAGGAAATTGCATATTTGCAGGTTGAAAACCACAGTCGGATAGAACGATCAGCTTTGTCCACAGGCAAAATTACAAACATGCCTATAAGTGTACAGTTCTTCAGTAAAGCTAGTAGGGTAAGGCAGACCCAGGTTAATTCCCTGGCTGTTCATTGGCAACTGTGACAACTTGAGAAAGGAACCCAGATCTTCAATTTCCTCATCTGTAAAATATAGATAATAATTATACACATCAATTTAGGCTTTAGTAATTTTAAATGAGATAATTACTGTAAATTTTTGAGTTAGGATCTGCTATACAGAAAGTGCTTAATACAGATCAGCTATGATGCTGACAATAATAATGGCAACAGAATCCAAATAAGTAGTCAGTTTTCAGAAAAGAAAAACAGGAAGTTCATGAATGTACAAATATAAATAAAAGATTGAAATATATTAAAAATGAACTCTGAGATGCACAGGTATTGAAAACTTGTCTTTGCAAAGCGCAGCCCCCAGCAGACTTGGTCTTTGTAGAGCCACAATAAATGCCTCTTTGAGTTTTAGCTAGATCCACTGCCCCATGTAAGTAATACTATGCTAGTCAGATCCTAACCATTAATTATTAAGAGGATGGGTATTGCCTCATGAATCCACATGGTTCATACCAGTCTCAACATTTAGTTGCCCTTTGACCTTGGGAAAACTGTTTAAATTCTCTGTGATTAAGACTTTGCATTGTAAATTGGGAGCAATTATAATAGTTATCCCACAGGGTTGCTTCAGAGGATTTCATGAACTTACTGTGCAAGCAGTCAGAATAGTGCATGACATACAGCAAGTATTCAGTAAAATTTAGCAATTATTAGTGGTGGAAAAAAAAAGTCCCACCAGTTATGAGAGGAGAAATGGCCTGGATCCTCACAGCACATATTATAGTTTCAAACTGACATTCAACTCAATCAGTTGGGAATAGAACGTGATCTTTTTCTGCATACATTAGGATTTGGTGCCAAGAATAACAGTGGCTTAAATAAAATGGAGGCTTTTTATTTTTCCTCTGAAGATGCACAGTCCAGGAAGTTTCAGAAAGAAGAGAGCTCAAAGGGAAGACAGAAGGACATGCTGTTTCTCAAGCTTGAAGTAGAGAATCAACTGTCATATGACACCTCTATTGAGACTTGACAACACGTTTTTAGTGTAAGAATTGTTTGGAAAAGTTTTACTACCTCACTGATTATTTTAAAATAGTGCAGAAATATATGTCTGCTTTCTAAAGTTTTGGATACCTGATTACAGCACTGTTGGCAGAAATCCAAATTGTGCATTCACCTCTAAAAACAGTTTGGCTTGTGTTATCTTCTGTTTGAGACTCTTCAAGAGGAGGAAGATGATACTATAGTAACTCGTGTGGTACATCTGAAAAACAAGTGACAACTGTCATTATTTTACCGTATTTGCCATGTTCTTTCTCAACTTAAGACATCCCAGTGAAAAACAGTTTTGTGAAAAACAGTAGCTTGCCAACCCCTGCTTTTTATTTGGCCTGGTGTACAAGCAAGGGAGACTCCAAAAGGAATGAGCAACAGTCAGTGCTTGTAACTCTAGGAAGGGGTTTTACAAAAAAAAACTTTATTCTCTGGAGTTCTAGCCTATGTGCCGGTAAAGAAGATGCCTGATAGAGTTAGAATCCCTAGTTTGCCTCTGTTCTTATAGGAAATATAAATGTTAAGTCTCTTAGCATCATGTGTTGGAATGCTAAAAACAGGCCAAGTCATAAAACTAGAAAGCATTGAAGTACCCTGTTTTCCTAATTGTGAAGATATCTTTATCTGTCTATCCATCCAGTTCTATGGACTTGCATTTTCCATAAGGGTAGCCACTAGCCACCTATGACTATTAAATTTTTAATTAATTAAACTTAATTTAAAATTTAGTTCCTCAAGTTCTCAAGTCACATTTCAAGTGTTCAAAAGTCACACGTGGCTAGTGACTACCATACTGCAGAGTGCAGATGCAGAACACTTACATAATCACAGAAAGTTTTATTGGTCACTGCTGCTGTAGACTCCTTAGGACTCCCTACCCCCATACACACACAGTTCTTCCATCCATGCCTACTCTAATTTTGCAATGTCTCCTTCAATCTACGGGAAATTTCCGTTTATATTTAATGCAAAACATTCACACAGAGAAATCTGCTTCATGCCCTTTTACCTTCTAATTTTGGATTTGGTACTCTGTTGAAAATGATGGATTTTGATATTCTTTATTCTCATGAAATTTTTTGGTCTCTCTGCATTTATACTCTGTAGGATCTCAATTCTGGATCTCCCCTCCATGAAATGATGTGGGACATATATGTGGTGGAAGTCAGTTTCCTGCTGTTAATTGACCTCTACCATCCTCATGCTCTTGTGCTATCCACACATTGCACTATTGACTTACATTTTTCCAGACAGCATTTTTTTTTTAAACTACAGACTCCCTCACTTCACTCCAATCTAAAATTCTTATATATGGCTTCCAACTTTTCTTAGAACAAGACCAATAACACCCGACATATATTGAGTGCTTTACTTTGTGTCAGATATGGTTCCATTTGATTCCGTAGATCACCTCTTTTAATCCTCAAAACATCTAAGAAATAGTTATTATTATCACCTCCCCTGACACATCATATAGATGAGAGAATTGAGACAGAAAGAGATGTGATCACCTTCTCAAATTCACACAGCCAATAAAGTGACAAAGCTGGTATTGGAAACTAAAGAGATTGGTTCCAAAGATAAGCACTGAGATCCTTATATATGGATTTCCTCACTTAGTGACTGGAATATGTCAGTCCCTACGCTGCAGCCCATGAGGTATCAGTGTCAGAAGAGATGGGAATTTAGGTTTTTGTGCTAACTTGTTAGGGGGAGAGAGTAAGCTAGAAAACAAACTTCAAATCATTGTTCTCTTCCCTACATTATCCTCTGTTATTTAGCCTGTTCAGGTATTATATTATAAAGAACTATAACAAGCAGTAGAATCGTTCAAAAAGTAGTTATTTCCATGCTGTTATGTGCTGTGATCTCTTCTAGACACTGAGAAGTTTCAAAACTTACAAATTACAGATGAGAAAATTAACATGAAATGCCAAGTAATGGAATCCTAGTTGACCATACCCTCAAATGACTGGGATTTTCTTAAACACTTTTGCACTTTGCATAAATATAAATTTCACTTATGACAAACTATTGCATGAAGCCCATTTCCTTTCAAATTTTATTCTCTAAGACTACAAAAGCCTGGTATCATGCAGGCAAGAATACAGCCTCCATTAATTTCTGTGCCCAAAGTTTCATAGCTGTGGCATAACAAGCTTTGGAATTTATAGAACAATCATAGAATTATAGAACAATCAAAGCTTTATATAACTGCCACAAATGCTAGCTTCAGCACCACAGGTGGGATTTTAGGAAATGCTAGGGCTACTATTGCAAATGCTGTTCAAAATTTGTTGTTGTTGTTGCTTCCTGCTTGCTTTTTTTTTTTTTTTTTTTTTTTTTGGTTGGTTGGTTGGTTGATTTTGTCTCTTTTTGAGCAAAGTTTTCTCTCCTTACATTCTACTCCTGTATAACATTTAAAGTCATCTAAGAATCTACACATCTAAAAAGTGTTTAAGACATGATGATTGCTTTAGCAAAATTACACTAGTCAATCCTTACAGTAATCCTCATTTGAGAGATGGGAAAACAGAGGCACAGAGGGGGTGAAATAGGTTGCTCAAGGAGAAACAGCAGGTAAATGATAGAGCAAAATATTGAATTCTACCTTGTTGACCTAGCATATGCCTTTAATAAAATTCTGTTCTGGTCTCTCCCACTAGATCTCCTTTTCTCATCCCCTTTTTCTCTTTTCTGGAGCTGGGGTGGCATAGTAGTGAAATACCATGAATTTTGGCATTAGGGTGGTCTAGGTTAGAATCAGGTCTGGAAAAGTAATTTATGTCTTACAGTCTCCCTCACTCATTAAAATTTGTCAATCATCCTAATTTTTAGAAAATTCTTGGAGAATAAAATGAGACACCCAGTGGGCAGGCAAAAAGTCCAGTTCTTAGGTTCCCACCCCCCTTCCCTCCAGGAAGAAGTCCCCTCATGCATTTCTTTTCTCCTTGATTAACAACATTGTTTCTACTTCATCCTTCACTCTTCTCTCCTGCTACTACCATCCCTTCTCATTCTCTCTTTCTTTCCACCTCTTATTAACAGAATTTATTTAAAAAGTCAGATAATGTCTACTTCAGATGTAGTCCTAGCCCCACTGCTTAATTGAATTGAATAGAGTTACGCAGCATTTTAACCTTGAGTCTATTTCTTCATCTATAAAATTCAATAGGTATTCTCAAAGATCCTTCCCAGAACTTCCATTTTGCAATGTTGATGATCTTTCTTTCAGACACACTGGGCACTTATAAAATTTTATTCTACAGATTCTATCCTAATGTTTTCACGTTTCCTGACTTCTGTACCTTACATTAATTTTCTGATCTTTTATCTACGAATGGAAAGTCATTAAACATTTGAAATGAAATGAAACATCTTGCCCCATCACATTTCAATTCTCCATCTGGCTCTTGCAATTGGAATTTAGTGGCAAATGTGATTTTGAGATTTGGGGGGCTGTATGTGAGCAAGAAATACTGATGCCATCAGCCCACATGTCTGTACCGCCCTGAACTTCGTAGTCTCCATCATTTTCTGAGAAACAGATGGCAAAGAAAATAATCCTAAAATGCTCCCATCATGAGGCTGTGAGGAAAGGAGAGAGAGAGAGAGAGAGAAAGAGGGAGGGAGAGAGAGGGAGAGAGGAAGAGAGATGTTGATTTAGAACCGTGCAATGCATTTGTGCAGTTACTGTCTTGAAAATAAAAAGGATTTCACTGGGAGAAAGATAGCCTTTGCCTCTTGAGGAAAGCACAGTGAGTGTGTATAAAAGAGTGCTTGAAGACTGGGAAGTCATTGACAGATAACTTGTTTAATGTAAGGGTCTGAAGGAGCAGGAGTAGAATTACTACCATGGGAGATATGAAAGAACGCCATTCTTTAGTTTTTCTGGTAACCCCCAAATCTATACTCCAGAGACATTGATCTATTTCATAACTTAAGTCAGCTATGGGAAAGACCTTCTAGGACTAGAGCACATATAGGTACCATAGGCCAGGAATTGGTGCCTGAGTGGAAACTGCCAAAAATTCAAAGTACATAATGGAAAAGAACATGGCTAACTTGCCTTGTTCTTTGATGAGAAACAATCAGACAATTGTGGTTAGTGGCAGAAATAATTTTGGGGTGTTTTGGTCAGATTTTGCTGTGTAATCGACTAAAGAGGTAGTTTAAAACAACAATTATTGATTCTTGCTGGTGAGTCTGTATGTTGCCTGGTGGTTTGCTGACCTAGTCAGGATGTGGTTGGATAGCTGTGCTTCAGACTGTGGGGAAGCTTGGAATGGTTCCTCCCTGCATGATGGACACAGACCTACACCACATACTCTGTCTCCCGTGGAATATCGGGTTAGCCAGAGTGTGCTCTTATTCTAGCAATGGCAGAAGCAGAAGAACAAAGAGATGAAATGAGTAAAATCTCTTGGGGTTTAGGCTTATAAATGGCACACAGTTACTTCCATCCAGATCTCATCAAGCAAAGCAGTCACATGATTTTCTAGATATCTATTGCTATAAAACAAGTTGAACAAAAACTTAGTGGTGTAAAACAACTATTGTGTTCTCTCAGATTCTGTTGGCTAAGTATTTGGAAAAGGCACAGTATGAATGGCTCTTTTCTGTTCTATGATGTCTGGTCCTCACTTGAGATGATTGAAATGATTGATCACTTGATTAGCTGGGCTGGAGAATCGCCTTCCAAGATGACTTCTTCACTCCTATGTCTGGTCTGGGTTGGGTGGCTGGAGGAAAGAATCAGCTGGGACTGTTGAACACAGTATCTAAACTTGACATTCACAGCCTCAGCATAGTTGGATTTCTTACCTGGTAACTCAGGGTTCTTCCAACAAGTATTTCAGAAAATCAGGCAGGAGCTGCGTGACTTCTACTGACCCAGACTCAGAAGTTACCCAGTATATTTTATGTTATTTTCTATTAGTTACAGACTAGTCACTAAAGCTGATTCAGATTCCAGGGGAAAGAAATTAGCCCCCAACTCTTGATGGGAAGAAGGTCAAAGATTTGTGGCTCTTTCAAACCATTATGCATAGCTGAGTTCAAACTTAAGTTTCAGGGAAATGCACTCTTCTTCTAGTGAAAGGGATTGTAAAGTCTTAGGACATAAACCATGGACACAGGGAGGTGAGAAGAACAAGGGCTAAAAAATCAACATCCATAAGGAATAGGTGAAAACTGGATGATGGCCACAGGGGTGGTATTCAGGTGACTAGTTCTTTCACATGTGGTGGGTATGGAAAATACAATATGGTCCTCAAGGAAAGGGATACCTCAAGGCCACTTTATGGTTTCAAGATGGAAACGCTAAAAACTGGTGTCCAATTTCAAGCAAGTGTAGTGCTAGACAGGACACCTGAGGCAGAAGAAGCTTAGTCATAAGGATTGAGTTCAGAGGGTGTGATTGTACCATCACATACCAGATCTGAGAGCACAAGATTGAAATAAGATCCTATGTCCCCAGTGAAGGTAATGTCACCATATTACACTATATCTCTGACCTAATACAACTGAGCTCTGGAGCTGGAGTGTCTAGATCAGTAGATGGAAGTTATTAGTAGCTCTAGCAAAGTAGGTATGGAAAAAGAGAACAATACTCTTTAATAAATTAAACATTTCTAGAAATATTTGAATATTTGAGATACCAAATAAAGATGTGTTCATTGAATTTTAGTGTTATTGATCAGAATATCTAGCACTTGAATAGCTTATAAAATATCTTTCAAAATATTCCAGAAACTGAAGTCTACTAGAACCCATTATATTGTCAAAAGCTTTCCACTCTAAAAAAAGTAAAAGATGAATATATTCAGTGATACTTTTATCTCTTTTTAAGACAATATAAATTATTTATTGATTTAAACTATGAGTATTTTCCCCAAAATTAATACAATTTCTGCACTAAAAGAGTACTCCAGATCAGATTTACTAGTAGTAATAAGGAAACTGAACTGTCAAGGCGGGGGGGCAGCGGGGAGGTGGGAGATGGGGATTATAAGCCACACAGAAGCCAAAATGCCAAGAATTTACAATCATACATTAAACTAATAATATTTTCAAGGCTTACTTGTCAGAGCTCAAGGATAGAAAAGTGGGGTATGACTATCTCACTCAAGAATCATTATTTTTTTTCCTGACACAAGCAGGTCAGACATTGACAGAGATTAGTTGTGCGATCAATGTTTTTGGTTAGAATTTCCAAAACAAACACCATGAATAGTTAACGCATATAAAAGTACATATGTTTAATAATAATAACCTTAGTTCTAAATTAATTATTTAAAGACCTCTGTATCTTTATAAGCTCTCTCTATATAACTGCATTTTTAGAAAGATGTTCACAGAGAGTTCTATCCTGTCCATTAGGGAGTCTTATGTTGATCATCAGGGACCTTGAGGAAGAATTTACATCAAGGTCTTGGTTCTCTGAAACACAGAGAACTGAAACAGATCATTGTTTTCTGTGCTTGCAATTTTAGTATTTTCTTGGTGTTTTGATGATTTAAATATTATTAATTACTAAAGCTGCAGTTCAGTACCCATTGCCCCCAGAAGCGAGTTTTGATTCCTGAAGATGGAGATGATCTAGGACTCTACTCTGAACAACCATGGAACTTTCAATATGCCTGTTCACAACACTTAGCACTTTCTAGCTTCAACTGCGTTTATTAACAAGCTTTCCCTAACACATGTAATTAAGCTCTCTGTTTCCCATAGAACTCGTTCCATACGTTTATAGATGGGAGGGGATAAAAAGATCATTGAAAGATAATTTTAATTAATTAATATATTCATCACTTCTTCTGATGAACAAACTATGATATACATTCTCCTGGTGGCATCTTGAATGCACACATAGAAATATAAATTATACACTTAAGGTTTAAACATTTTACTATATGTAAAGTAGGCTCAGCTAAGATAAATAAATACTAATTGAGGCCAATGTCTGTTCTTAAAGGCATATTAGCCATGTATAGTATTTTTAAAGTGTGACTTGGAGACCTCTGAGTGTAATGCCCTCATTCTGTGCTGCTTCTTGTTATACAAGAGAAATATAACCTCAAATGTAGATATAACATACAGAGATACAGAAATAACTCTGTCTCAGAGTTGCATTATTTGGTTCCTGCATATCAATTGTTTAATCAGTAGATTTATCCTATCCTCCAAGGAGATCTTCCAAAATACAAACACCACCACATCATTGCCCCTTTCAGAGGTTCCCTGTCTTCTCATTACCTTCAGTATAACAACTAAGCTCCTCTGCATGACATATACGACCTTTAAGCTACAGCCACAATTTCTGCAATTGACCCATATTTTCCTATACCTCCAACCTTCTTTGCATGTGTTGTTTTCTTCTCCTGGAAGGACTTTTCTGCTTTTTATGTTTAATTCTGATTACCTTTTACAGCTCAGCTCTAGTAACATTTTTTTGTAACCTATGAACACTTCCACACCTTAGACTTTTACTAAGGCCTTTTGTTCCCAAAGATCCCAAAGTACCAAATGACATCATAGTGTTACTGAGAATATTAAATAAAGTAATAGTTTTAAAGCAATTGATATAGCATTGATACTTGCTAGATACTAAATACTGGTAAATGTTATATTATTGTTTTAATTATTTGTTTTAATTATTAAAACAAATAATTAAATGTTTTAATTATTACCAAATATATACTCTGTTATTCATTTATAATGTATCTTCTAATTATTCACCCATTACCCCTGATTAAGTTTATCAAAGGTAAAGCTGTGTTTAACATGTTTGACAAATATGAATAGAAATGATGATCAGGCAAAAGGTAATACTTATAATATTGTTTTATTTGTTTGGAAAATTCTCATACAGTTTTGGATGAGATTTTATATTTGAAGAAGCTTCTTTACACAAACTGTATCTTGGTTCAGGTATAACACTCTGTATAATTTAGGGAACTTCTGATTATAAATCTGTTACCTTGATAAATAATGTATATTGGTTACAATTGCCAGCATAGTCTTTTCTCCAGGGATATCAGCTAAGTTACTTGACACAAAATATAAGTGGTGGGATATTGTTATAGCTTCTAGCATCTTTTAAGAAATTTTTGCAATGTGGTAAATTCTATCTCTGAGTTTTATTCCTGTGGAATCTGGGAATCTGTTTACAGGGTATGAAAATCAGTGTCCAAAATAGTGCAATTCAGATGTCTCCATGAAGATGGGGTATGGCGAGTAAGGATAAGGGCCTGGAGTAAGAAAGCCTGGTGTTTAATCACAGCTCTATACTGATTGCTTGACCTCGGTGAGGTTACATAATTCCTCTGTGCTTTAGTATACCTATATATAAAATAATAATAGTGTTAATATTTATCTCATAGCATCACTGAGAATTAACGAAGAATTTGTGGCTATCCCACATATTCAGTGCTTCTCGCATGACAGGCACTCAGTAAGGCTTTGTCATTATTTTAATTTTTAACAATACTAATGGAACCCTGCTCATCCTCCCAAGACAGGAGCCACATATCATGGACCAGTGAATACTTGATAGCACCCAGACCATTACTACCCCTTTCTAGTTTGGACCTTTGCTCTTATTGCTTCAACCCATTCCAATGTCTTTGCTTCCCTGAATTCATTGATGTACGTGGTATATGTAAAATGCACAAGTATCTAAAAAGATTTTAGACTTCACCCTCTTATCAGGTCCATTCCATCCCTGAGGTTTTTTTTTTTTTTTTTAATTTTAATTTAATTTAATTTAATTTATTTATTCATTTATGGCTGTGTTGGGTCTTCGTTTCTGTGCGAGGGCTTTCTCTAGTTGTGGCAAGCGGGGGCCACTCTTCATCGCGGTGCGCGGGCCTCTCACTATCGCGGCCTCTCTTGTTGCGGAGCACAGGCTCCAGACGTGCAGGCTCAGTAATTGTGGCTCACGGGCCTAGCTGCTCCGCGGCATGTGGGATCTTCCCAGACCAGGGCTCGAACCCGTGTCCCCTGCATTGGCAGGCAGATTCTCAACCACTGCGCCACCAGGGAAGCCCCCTGAGGTTTTTTATACTAGAGAATAGAGCACATAGATTCCCATAAGCAAAGTCTAGGTTTTTGTGATTTTATATATATATTTCTTATTTATAGCGGGAAGGACTTACATGTTGAGACATCAAGACTTAAATAGGCACAGCATGTGCACGCCAGTTTAGAAGCAACCCAGATTTCTGCGTGTATCTGCTTGCAAGCTGTTTGCTTTTCCCTCTCTCTTCCAACTGGAAGTCACTTATAGTCCCTCTCAGAAGGAATTGCCAGCACAAACAATGCAGATTACAAAATGCGAAAAATCCAAAACAAAAGCACATGCTCAAATCTCCCAGGTAAATATATTTCACAATTAAATCTTTTCCTTTGCAACTTTCTGTACCAAAGGGGTGATTTTTGCCTGTGGTTCTGAATCTGTATTGTGTGAAGGCAGGGCACTGTGGGAGAGTAGTCCACATTGGTGTGATTCCTGTTCCCTGGAGACTACTTTATGTGTTTATCATTCAAAGCTATTCAAGAAGGAGAATGTTATACCTGAACTAAATTCCTTGACCACTAGATCATATGAGCTGACTCATAAAGTGAGGAAATACTAACAAAAGTGAAAGAGAGGGAGTGAGTCTGTCATAAAGTCTTAAGTCTCTGGGGGATGTGTGTGGTTCTAAAAATAAGATAATGGCTCTAGTATCAAGATGCCTATGCTAAATCTGAGAATGAAACTAAGCCACAAGAATACCCAGTGAAGAATTAGAGGAGGCTAGTTAAGCCCATAATATGCACAATAAAACCTGACATGGTCAGACTACCATGCTAAAATCCAATCACTGATGGTACTGACGTGTAAAACAGGAGTCTTTTCATTGTATGCCAACAACAGCCCGATAAGGAAGTTGCAGCTTGTATCTCTTCTTGTAGGTAAGGAAACTCATGCCCAAAGAAATGAACTAAGTGCCCAGATTCACACAAATTCTACCTAGCAGAGCAGAGCCTTCTCTCCAGCCATGGTATCTATAGAACCTGCACTCTTAATGTCTATACATTCTTTTTCACCGGGAAAAACAAGAGAAAAAGGAAAGGAGAAAAGTAACCTTGAGTGTGTGGTCTTTGTTTATCTGTCTAGCTGTCACATATAAGGCCATTTTATACATATATCCAAAGAAAGCAAAATAATTCTTATCAACCAAGTACAGAATTTAAATTATGGAATATATTTTTGTCAATATGTAATGGTATAAAGGCTGGGAATAAATATGGAAACAAAAAGAAGCTGAGCCACTGTCATGGTGCTGAGCAGTAGGCAGTAGAAGGATGGTACAAAAGAGGTAATCTGTTCTCTACTTCTCACTTTTGTGGACCAAGTATTGGAAATAGACCTTCAAAATTATGATCATTATGTATGACCAGTGTATAAATCCACACGTTATAAAAACTATTTCTGCAGAAACAATTCCATAGCTAGGGCAATTTCTCCTACCATATATATTTATAGCATCGTTCTCCTTTCTACTTATCATAACTATCATTCCTTTATGTAACTCTCTCTTATGGATTGCCTCTCAGATGAGACTCTCATTCTATAAAGGTATATACTACTTCATTTGCTTTTAGTTCCACATTATGTCTCCTGTATATTGACACATAGTAACTATCCAATAAGTATCCCTTCAGGAGGTTAAAAGGACAGATTTGATTTTCTGATTTCCAAGCCTAGACCTTATTAGCGAGAACACTAGTAGACTCTGTCATATATTTAATGATGAGGGACGATGGCTGATGGGAAGGAAACAGACCAGCAAACTAGAAAAAAAAAAAAAAACATAAAAATATGACATAAGAATCAAAACAACAAAAAATAAAAGTCAAACAGGAATGTTTGATGGCCTTGAGCTATTTCGTTAAAGGAGTAAATAGTATTGTATGATTCTGTAGTCTTCCCTTCAGTGGATCACTGTTTGTGAAAGAAAAGCAAACTATGTGAAGAACAATTGAAGTTTTTATAAAAGTTACATTTTAATAATGGCTCCAGTGTTGTGTGTATGTGTGTGTGTGTGTGTGTGTACACCCACAAAGAGAGAGAAAAAAAGAGATTTACTTTTTAAACCACTTTGAGCAGGAAAAGGAAAACAAATGAATAGACAATAACTATACATAATGTCTCTTTCAAACATGGGGGAAAAAGGTTCTGCGTAAAACCCCAAATCTCTCCTAAATATATAGCTTTTGTTCCATGCCACTGCTTTAACCAATTCAATGACTTATTCTCTCTAAATTTTATTCCTCAACTACTAGTTGGCATCATCTTTTTTTCTACAGAGACCTGCCGTTAGGAGACTAATGATAATTATCAACAGGACAATATATCTTCAATTAAATGATTATGTCCAACTTGGTATATCAAATGCCAGGTTGGATCTTTTTCAAGGGAGACATCATTTACCTTAGCATCAAAATTATAGTCACATCTTGACAAACACAGATATAGAAATAAAAATAGAATGTTGTTAATAATCCGAAAATGAATAGTTCTGATTCTAAAGGCACAATCAACACCAGGAAACTCTCCTGTGGTTTTCTCTTATCTAAGGTACAAATAAAAATCATCTTGGAAAAAAAGATGTGGGGGCTTCCCTGGTGGCGCAGTGGTTGAGAATCTGCCTGCCAATGCAGGGAACACGGGTTCGAGCCCTGGTCTGGGGGCATCCCACATGCCGCGGAGCAACTAGGCCCATGAGCCACAACTACTGAGCCTGCGCGTCTGGAGCCTGTGCTCTGCAACAAGAGAGGCCGTGATAGTGAGAGGCCCGCACATCGCGATGAAGAGTGGCCCCTGCTTTCTGCAACTAGAGAAAGCCCTCGCGCAGAAATGAAGACCCAACACAGCCAAAAATAAATAATAAATAAATAATTTTAAAAAAAGAAAAAAAAAAGATGTGGGTATAATAAACTCTCTCTTCCTAACTTTGTGTTTTGGACCAATAGTATTCTTGGGTGCCTTCACGTGAACAAATGATCCTCATGTGTCAGACACATAGGAAGAAAGATGAATAATACAACCTAGCAGTTATAAGCAAAAATATTAGAGTTATGTATTTCTGTTGTTTTTTTAATCTGTAGAACTCAATAGCTGACTGATATTGGAAGTTAATTAACCTTACCAAGAATTGGGCTCCTTATCTTTAAAATGGGAATATGAATTCCTAATTCATTGTATAGTATTCAAGAAATAAAACCACATTACATATAGAGTGCCTAGTACATTAAATCCAGCAGAAACCCAGCTATAACACCTACCCTCCTACTCTCTCCACACATCCATTCAACTACATCCATGTATGTACTGACAGTGTGCCAAGTAAGAAGGTCTTATTTTAAAAGGTAAGGGAATCCATGTAACCTCATCTCAAGTAGACTTGCTATAGATATGTTGAGTCTCTCACTTTCAAAGAGCTATGGCATTGGAGTTATGGCAGTGGAAGATTGCTAGAGGGATGTAGTGAAACTTCTTAGGATTGATGTTCAGTCCTGCTAACATTTCTTTAGCACATTGTCTATAACATGTTTAAATTTAACTGTTAATTGATGTTTACCTGGGTATATGTAAGCTTATAGATATCACATACATACGACCACACATACAAATGATTCTGAAACATAACATATTAGGAACTAGAGTTCTTCAGGGAGACTGCCCAGCTTACAACCCTAGTTCCAAAATGTAAAAGCAGTATAACCCTTGGTCATTGTGCCGATGTCCTCTTATCTTTTGTCAAAGGGGGATAACAAGTTTACAGGGTAGAGGTGAGAACTTTAAACTGTATATCTGTAGCACTAAGAATGGGTATATGATGAGAATTCAGTAAGTATAAGAAGCTTTTCAAGTTACAGTACTGATTGCTGTTGTGCTTTATGATTGTTTTCTTATATTATTTTTGTGGTTGTTGTTATTTAGTAGAACAAGAACACAGGTTTTAAAATCAATAAAGTCAAGATTTAAATCATTTAATCTCTCTCTGAGCTTGAATTTTCACATTTGTGAAATAATAATGTTGACCTTACAAGATTGTTGTGAGACATAAATGAGCTTTTGTATACAAACTAATTGGCCTGGTGCCTGTCACAGTGGAAGCACACACATTTAGATATTTATATTGATCAATTTTTATATTCATATTTATAAGATATCAGATTAATAATAGTATAGATGTTGTATATAAAGTATATTATTTAAATAATGTATGTTTGCTAGATTCTTGAGTTTATCCTTTCCTCTGCAATATTTTGGTTGTTCATTTTGTTTGTTTTCATGGGTGCTTAATGGGCATAATAACTACATAGGAAAACAAGCAGATCTCAAAAACTAACCTTGATATATATTTCATATTAGAAACTGAACAGAAAAAAAAACTTTTTTATTTTTATTCTATTGTCTTCTGTCTGTCTGCTTCTATCTCTGCAGAGTCAAATGCTATTCTTTTCCGAAAGAAAACATATCATTGACATGATGGTCCAAAACAAATAGCTTTTCTTGAACATTAATTGGGAACTTTGCTGGCAAGAAGATTCCAACATCAAAATGGCCTACAGGCAGAGACATTTCTTTTTTTGTTTCTCTGTTCAACTGTTAAAAATATGGCCTGTCTGATGCATTTGTATCGAGTTTGAAAAAACTTTTTTACAATGAGTTATCTGGCCTTCAGACAGAGGGATTTAACTGCTAAACAATATTCTATTGACAGAGCATAAGTAATTTAGGACGAAATGAGTACCTACAATGGATTGAGCTCAATGTTAGCCCTATAAACACAAAGTATATGTGGTTCATGCACTAAGAAGATTTTAATATAGTGGAAAAGACTGGTATGTCAAATAGAGGCAATAAAAGCAATGAGTTCAAAAAATAAATAAATATACTGTTATTATGGAGTAAAAAGAACATAATGTTTCTTGGGGGTAGGAAGTCTATTTCCAGAGCAGTTGACTACTGAGATTGACTTTGACTATATCCTTGTTTTTTAGGTGTGCAAAAGGGAAGAAGAACATTGAATGGATGAGGAGCATCATGAATAAAGATTTGAAACCAACATGAAGTGACAAGGTAAGTTTAGGCACCTATAAACATTGTTAATTGCTTGAACTTAGAGTGTTATAGTAAGAAGAGAAATAGGAGGAATTAAGGCTAAAACAAGAATCAGACACTTGAACAAGAAGCATCTTTGTTTAAGATGTGGTGACTAGAAGTCAAGGACAATGTTTAAGCAAAGCAAACAGCATATTCATACAGGTTTTTGTTGTAGTTTATTTTAAAGTTACATTTCTCTTTTTAAAAAAAAAAAGCTTTATTGAATTTTTACATAAATAGAAAAAAGAACCCTAAAACTGATATGTAGCTACGAAAGGCCCCAAATAGCCAAAGCAGCCTTGATTAAGAAGAACAAAGCTAGAGGCACCACACTTAACTGACTTCAAACTATATTACAAACTACAGTAATCAAAATAGTATGATACTCCACTGTATATTCTTGCCTTCTTTGTCATAGATTAATTGAGCATAGGTGCATGGGTTTATTTCTGGGCTACCTATCCTATTCTATTGATCTATATTTCTATTTTTGTGCCAGTACCATACTGTTTTGATGACTTTAGCTTTGTTGTACAGTCTGCAGTCAGGGGGCTTGACTCCTTCAGCTCTGTTTTTCTTTCTCAAGATTGCTTTGGCTATTCAGGGTCTTTTGTGTTTCCATACAAATTTAATTTTTTTTGTTCTAGTTCTGTGAAAAATTCCATTGGTAATTTGATAGAGATTGTACTGAATCTGTAGACTATCTTCAGTAGTACAGTCATTTTGACAATATTGATTCTTCCAATCCAAGAACATGGTATATCTTTCCATTTGTTTGTGTCATCTTTGATTTCTTTCATCAGCATCTTATTGTTTTCATAGTACAGGGCTTTGCCTCCTTAGGCAGGTATATTCCTAGTTATTTTATTCTTTTTGTTGTGATGGTAAATGGAATTGTTTCCTTAATTTCTCTTTCTGATATTTTGTTGTTAGTGTATAGGAATGCAACAGATTTCTGTGTATTAATTTTGTATCCTGCAACTTTACTGAATCCATTGATGAGCTCTAGTAGTTTTCTAGTAGTGCCTTTAGAATTTTTTATGTGTAGTATCACATCATCTGCAAACAGTTTTACTTCTTCTTTTCCTGGATTTCTTTTATTTCTTTTCTCTGATTGCTGTGACTAGAACTTCCAAAACTATGTTGGATAAAAGTGGTGAGAGTGTCTTGTTCCTGATCTTAGAGGAAATGCTTTCAGCTTTTCACTGTTGCATATGATGTTAGCTATGAGTTTGTCATTCATGGTCTTTATTATGTTGAGGTATGTTCCCTCTATGCCCACTTGCTGGAGAATTGTTTTTTTTTAATCATAGATGAGTGTTGAATAAATGATGCTGGGAAAACTGGACAGCTACATGTAAAATAATTAAAGTAGAACATTCTCTAACACCATATGCAAAATTAAACTCAAAATAGATTAAAGACCTAAATGTAAGACCAGACACTATAAAGCTCCTAGAGAAAAACACAGGCAGAACACACTTTGTCATAAATCTCAGCAATATATTTTTAGATCTGTCTCCCAGAATAATGGAAATAAAAACAAAAATAAACAAATGGGACCTAATTAAACTTAAAAGCTTTTGCACAGCAAAGGAACCATGAACAAAACAAAAAGACAACCTACAGCATGGGAGAAAATATTTGCATATGATGTGACCGACAAAGGATTAATCTCCAAAATATACAAACAGCTCATGCAGCTCAATATCAAAACAAACAAACAACCCAATCAAAAAATGGCAGAACACCAAAATAGACATTTCTCCAAAGAAGACATACAGATGGCCAAGAGACACATGAACAAATGCTCAGCATTGCTAATTAATAGAGAAATGCAAATCAAAACTATAATGAGGTACCACCTCACACCGGTCAAAATGGTCATCATCAAAAAGTCTACAAACAATAAATGCTAGAGAGTGCAACGAGAAAAAGGAACCCTCCTACACTGTTGGTGGGAATGTAAATTGGTACAGCCACTGTGGAGAACAGTATGGAGATTCCTTAAAAAACTAAAAGTAGAACTACCATATGATCCGGCAGTCCCACTCCTGGGGATATATCCATAGAAAACCATAATTTGAAAAGATACATGCACCCAATGTTCATTGCAGCACTATTTACAGTAGCCACGACATGGAAGCAACCTAAATGTCCGCTGACAGATGAATGGATAAAGAAGATATGGTATATATATGCAATGGAATATTACTCAGCCATAAGAAGAATGAAATTTTGCCATTTGCAGCAACATGGATGGACCTAGAGATTATGAAACTAAGTGAAGTAAGCCAGACAGACAAAGACAAATATCATATGATATTGCTTATATGTGGAATCTTAAAAAAAAAAATGATACAAATGAACTTATGTACAGAACAGAAATAGACCCACAGATATAGAGAACAAACTTATGATTACCAAAGAGCAAGGAGGGAGTGGGATAATTTAGGAGTTTGGGATTAACATATACACACTCTATGTGTAAAATAGATAACCAACAAGGACATACTGTGTAGCACAGGGAACTATACTCAATATTTTGTAATAACCTCTAAGGGAGAAGAATCTGAGAAAGAATATTTGTGTGTGTACATATATATATATGTACACACATATATATAATACACACACACATATATATATACATACACAAACACATATATATATATCTGAATCACTTTGCTGTACACCTGAAACGAACACAACATTGTAAATCAACTATGCTTCAATAAAAATAAAAATTCAAAAAAGTATGATACTGGCATAAAAACAGATAAATAGACCAATGTTACAGAATACAGAACATAGAAATAAACCAGCACCTTATCAGTCAACTGATCTTCAACAGGGGTGCCAAAACACACAATGGGGAAAGGATAGTCTCTTCAACAAATGGTGTTAGGAAAACTAGATATCTATATGCAAAAGAATGAAATTGGGCCTTTCAAACACCATATACAAAAATCAATGCAAAATGGATTAAATAATTAAACATAAGATGTGAAAGCACAAAACTCCTAGAAGAAAACGTAGGGGAAATTTTTCTTAACGTCATTCTTGGCAATAATTTTTTAGATATGACACCAAGAGCACAGGCAACAAAAGTAAAAATGGACAAGTAGGATTATATCAAACTAAAAAGCTGCTGAGAGAAAAAACCCCAAATCTACAAAAATGAAAAGGCAGGGACTTCCCTGGTCGTGCAGTGGTTAAGAATCCACCTGCCAGTGCAGGGGACATGGGTTCGAGCCCTGGTCCCGGAAGATCCCACATGCCGCGGAGCAACTAAGCCCATGCACCACAACTACTGAGCCTGCATTCTAGAGCCAGCGAGCCATACAACTACTGAAGCCCGTGCACCTAGAGCCCGTGCTCTGCAAAAAGAGAAGCCACCGCAATGAGAAGCCCATGCACCACAATGAAGAGTAGCCCCTACTCACCGCAACTAGAGAAAAGCTCGTGCACAGCAACGAAGACCCAAAACAGGCATAAATAAATAAATAAATAAATAAGTAAATTTATTTTAAAAAATGAAAAAGCAACCTATGAAATGGGAACAAATATTTGCAAACCATATATCCAATGAGGGGTTCATATCCAAAATATATAAGGAACTCATACAACTGAATACCAAAAATACAAATAACCTGATTAAAAAATGGGCAAAGAAATTAAATAGACACTTTCAAAAGAAGAAATTCAAATGACTATCATGTATGAAAAAGTGCTCAACATCTCTACTCATGAGGGAAGTACAAATCAAAACCACAATGAGTTATCACATCACATCTGTTAGGATGAATATTATCAAAAAGACAAAAGATAACTAGTGTTGGTAAGAATGTAGGGAATAGGAAACTCTTGTATACTGCTTGTGGGAATGCAGATTAGTACAGCTATTATGAAAAACAGTACGTAGATTCCTCAAAAAATTAAGAATAGAATTACTATATGATCCTGCAATCCCAGTTCTGGGTATTTTTCCTAAGGAATGGAAATCAGAATGGTGAAGAGATATTTGCACACCCACATTCAGGGCAGCATTATTCACAAGAGCCAAGATATAGAAATAACCTAATTGTCCTTCAATGGATGAATGGATACATAAATGTGAGAAATACATAAAAAATATATATATGTGTATATGTATGTGTGTGTGTGTGTATATATATGTGTGTGTATATATATATGTATGTATATATATATATGTATCATTCTGTCTTAGTAAAGAAAGAAATCCTGCCTGACAACATGGATGGAGCCAGAGGACATTATGATAAGTGAAACAAGACAGAGAAAAACAAACACTGTTATGATCTCACTTATATGTGCCCCCTGTTCCCTGGCCCATCCATCCTTCTTCTCTCTTCCACCCATGACTACTGAAACCCGTAGCAGCATGGACATGAGCACTTAGGGTCAGGTTTGGGCACATCTGTCCCATGACTTCTTGGGGTGGAGCATGATAGTGGTCATCCTTGTTCTAGGCTGGCAGATCATTGACCAGAGGCTGTATCTCATCAGGAGAAAGCCTTTTGCCTTCCCCCAATACAGTTACCACATATGTCCTGGAGTGGAGGTTTAAAGATCTTTGGGGGTTGGTCATCTGATGCTGGTTGCAGGGGTAAGCCTGCAGGAAAGGGAGATACCTGACTCTACTTCCCAACACCCCACCCCTGGCCACGGCACAGCATTTCAGTTCATCTGCTGGTGGATGGGGAAGCAGGCACATGTGTGATTAATTTCATGTGGTAAAGCCCATGGACACCTGTGAGGGTCTACACTCACCCTCAAGCATCCCTGTGTCCAGGAGACTTTCTCAGCCAGCTCCATTCTTTCATGATTCTCTCTTCTCCCTTCCTGAGTCAGACTTGTGTTTGTCCTTTCTAACCAGTTTGTGACACCAACCAGGGCTGAGCCATTAAATAAGAATTGAGTAATTTTAGAACACGGAGTCAAATGAAGTATATAAAATAACAAGTAACATATATCAAGTCAATATTTAATTACAAATTAATGTTCCATTAGAGTCGTCTATATCCGTTTTGTTAAATACCAGATATCTCTTAACCATCAGAGTATCTGCTGTAGATTAGGCATTTAATATATATTGAGTGAATGAATGGATGAATGAGTGAATGACCAAACTAATGAACATAGATTTGCATAAGGATTGAGAAAATGTATCTTAAATGATTGGTATAGTAGCTGGCACATAGGGCTGAAATTGGTGGTTGTGGAAGTGGTAGTAGTGATGGTGGTAAAAGGATGATAATGATGATGATGATGGGACTCATCTACCCAGTACAATATATTTTCTACAAAATTACTTTTCTAAAAATACAAATTAATTGAGTTATTTTTAGTCATGGCTTGTTCTCTCATTCTCTCTTATAATCTGTGACCTTGCCCCATATGTTTTCCTTCTGATTGAAATGTTGTTCATCATTTTTTCCCATCCGACACCCATTTCCTAACTTTTGTTTCCTCAGTAACTCATATTCATACATCAGACAGTAGTTCAAATATAACATACTAAAGGAAACGGGATATCTGTGACTAGGTCATGTCCTCCTGTATATCCTGTAATTACACCATTCCTTTGTAGCACATATCAGTGTTGTGATTTATGTCTATGTGATTTGGGCATGGTTTTGCTCATCTCTCATATTAGCTATATTTTCCACATAGGGCCTAAATTTTTGCCCAACATGGTATCTTAACACATAGCTCAGATCCTGGCATGTATTTGCCATGTAACGCACATTTACTTCATAAATTTGTAATTGAAGATGTAAAAAAAAAAAAAAAAATGGTGACTGCTGCAAATGAAGATGGTGGGGGATTAATAGAAATAAGCATTATTCTAATCAGTGGAAACATTTCCAGCCTCTTTATTCCCAGTAGGTTCTCTTTATTGCTTCTTTTTCAACCCTTTTTTGAATTCTTATGATACCTATTCAGGTCTCTGTGTATATTTATTTGTTTGTGCTTTATGCAGTTTCTTTCTTCCAAAAAGCCCCCTTGACAAATCAAGAGAGGATATTCCTTCTTTGGGCTTTAAGAGCTCCGCAATATAGCCTCAGGTAACATTGCTCGAAGAGCCCAAAAGGAAAGTAAAAAGAGTCAAACAAATACGTAACATGACGCCATCTTTCCCCTTGTTTACCTTTTCTGCCTTTCTACTCCATTTTATGTTGCTTGAGTGAGAATTCACCCTCAATAACTTGAAAAGACTTATCTTAAATTCTATATTCATATTTGGAAGATATTCTAGAATAGGTGTATTCATGTTTTGTAGGTCTTGAGTGTAATATGAGTGGAGCCTTCTTTAAGATAAATAATACAGGGACTTCCCTGGTGGCACAGTGGTTAAAAATCCACCTGCCAATGCAGGGGACACAGGTTCGAGCCCTGCTCCGGAAAGATCCCACATGCTGCGGAGCAACTAAGCCCGTGTGGCACAACTACTGAGCCTGCGCTCTAGAGCCCGCGAGCCACAACTACTGAAGCCCTTGCGCCTAGAGCCCTTGCTCTGAGACAGGAGTAGCCACCGCAATGAGAAATCCGTGCACCGCAACGAAGAGTAGCTCCTGCTTGCCGCAACTAGAGAAAACCCGTGCGCAGCAACAAAGACCCAACACAGCCAAAAATAAAAATAAAATAATTAATTTTTAAAAAGATAAAGAATACAAAATTACGCAAATTTGTATGAAATACAGTATTAAGAATGAGTAAAGAAGTCACAACAGATTATAAATTGAAAAAAAAGATTACAAGTACCACATAATGCAGAAGAATAACATATTTTTTAATTAATTAACTTCTTGAAACACTTCGATAATACTTTTTGTTCCCTAAATTATTTGGCTGCAGTCTTATGGTGGTTTTAGATTATTACATTTTATAGAGTGAGTAGAATGTTAATTTCAGTCTTCTAACAAGGATTGTTTATTTTTATTCACTTTTCTTGAATTACAAAGTATATTCTTGATAGGGTAAAAACTATGGTTTGACTAGGCTTCAGTAGAACTAAATCCGTTTTTTAAAAAGTTGCACGTGTGTTGGTTGGAGGAATATTCCGCCAAGCTTTAAATTCCACATCTTTTCTTTTCCTCCTTTATCACATGCTGGTGATGGGGGGTATAGCGTGCATTTACATCATGATACCGCCTATCAGTGGTATAAACCTTTGGAAATCCCTTTACTGAGACAGCTAGCAATAACTACCACACACAGAGCAACTGAACCACATCAGCATATTCTGCTAAATCTACATAGTCCCCCAGCACAGTTTCTAGTTAGCTGGATCCCCAAAATATCCACAGGGCACCTCAACTCTAACCCAAGGGAGAAGTGAGACAATGGTGGGGATTGGGAAGGAAAGAAACAATGGTCTTAGCCTAATTTCTATATATATGGGAGGTATTCTAGAAGAGATGTATTCCTGTTTTGTAGGTCTTGAAATTTTCATCATATGAGTGAAGCCTTCTTTAAGATAAAGAATATAAAATTATGAGTGCAAAGGTGACTAATTGAGGTTAAAATGTCTTACTTTGTAAATTTTATAAAAATATGACCATGTGACTACTGCACTGCCCTCTCTGTAGATAATGGGCGCATGCAGATGAAGAGCCCTAAAATATAAGCTTCATTCCGTTTTTGGTAAATGTGTCTGTGCTTAGTACATGGACTTCTCTCAGCAAACATGATTCAGTCATGTCTCTCCAAGGCATTGGATAATACATTAGTGGAGACATCCTAGGGTTACAGTATGGTTGGTATGTTGCCCTTCAGAGGAGGGGTGTGTTGAATCATGGTACTGACTTAAATCCTAAATAGTACTAGATTCTAGACTATGCTGAAGGGAAAATAGAAAGAATAATTATTATCATGCATCTCATAGCAAACTTTTATTGACTATACACTATGCACCAGACACTATGTCAAGTGCTTGCATGCAGTATGTTATTGGTTGTTTATAAGAGGATATCTATCTGCAGTTCCATTGTATAGGCAAGAATGCTGACATAGACAAATTAAGTAAACTGCCCCAAGGACAAGCTGCGGGGGAACTGGCATTTTTACTGTGGAGATCTGATTCCAATATTGACATGTTTAGCCACTATATTGTGCTCCTTTATGGTTTGTTTGTTTGTTTGTTTGTTTGTTTTACCAATCCTCAATGCATTGAAGGGGAATATACTCATCTCTCCCCATGATATAGAGGGAAGAAACTAAGACTTAAAATGAAACCAAATTAAATTTAAATCTCCTTTAAATATTATTAGTTGAATGAACCAATTACTTTGTTGTTGTCATTGTGGTTTTTTTGCTTCTCGTCTGTAGAATGAGTATCTTCAAGTACCTTCTTTATGACACTTCTTTTGAAGAATGATCCAGATAATGCAGGAGACAACTTTTAGCTCACTGGACAAGTTATGTTTCTGAATTTCAGCTTCTTTACATAGTAGCTGTTTGGCCTTAAGCAATTCCATTTTCTTACCTGCACAATGGGATTCCGGTATTTATTTCCACTGAGGAGAGGATAAAATGCAAAGCAAAGGTAAAAGAGGTGTGCCAATTCTAAAGCATAATGCAAAATGTGTGTGACTAATATTTCCCACTGTCTTCTCTAGAAACCATAATTATTACCATATTTTAATTTGATAGAACATATGGCTATGACATTTACAAGTATAAGATACTTGAAAAATCTTGAGCCTGTGTCTATCATTGAGGAGGGCAAGGAGATAAGAAAAGGAAGTTTGTTCAGTCAATCTAAACTAAATTCCTGATGGCACAAGTTGTTTCTGATTTGGATGTTCCGTTCGCACTGGATGTGACCATAGAGACTAGGTAAACTACCAGGTCACTTTTTCTGTAATTTTTTCTTTCACAAAGACAGAATGTGCCTGAAGTTCAGAAATAAAATTTTAAAGAGTAGGCAATAAAATAAGTACAACACAGTAACTGCATTTCAGATATTTTCTCCAGATTACCCCTTTCTTCTTTATAATGAGGATGACATTTTCTTTGGTGGTGCTTTTAAAATGTAGACCATAAAAGCCAAAAAAAATAAAAAACAGGAATGGGAATTCTTAAAACAGTGCATTCAAGTGCATTATATTAATCACATTACACGTCTTTACTGCACCTCATTTATTCAATTCATATGTCTTCCCCGGACCTCAATTTACTGTGAAAGCAATGCCTCTCCCTCCACTTTAATTTGGACCCAGCCCAAATGAAACCATGAAAAAAGGCAGATATGAAAAAAGATAGACGTGGTTTATTATGCTGAGACAGGAAGTAAAAGGACCTCTAAAAGTTTCCAACTGAGGACATGACATTTTCAGAAGAGTCAAAAAAAAAAAAAATTGCAAAGTCACCTTTTCCATTTTTCCACCCATTTAATGTTGGTGCAGTCATAGCTGGTTACAAGAAAAGGCACGGGAAAGTCACACTAGGGAACACTAAAACACTAATTCACTTTGGGTGATTATCAGAAAGCAGTAATGGGGAAGTTTCCAAAATGCCAGTTTACACAAGATATTGTCGTGGTAAGATTAATGAGCCTAGGGGAGAAATACCCTTCCAGGAGGCTGACAGTTGCCAAGCGCTCTGACATTTCACCATGTGGCCACAGTCTCTTAAAGTCCTTCATACCCTCGTACTCCGCTGTAAGATCAGAAAGGCAAATGAAGACAAGAGCAGAAGTTCATTCTCCTTACGAATTCAGGTTTTTCCTAGTCTAGTTTATGGGTCTCTAATTGCTGCTGTCAATAATGCTTGGCCTTCTTGCTGATCTTTTGTCCGTCAAGCTTCTCAGGAAAGGTTTTCAGCTCTGCGGAAGCAGGAGATTTCAAAACAACAGAGCCTCTCTCCAGCTAAGCACCTTTATCAAGTCTAATACAGCTCCTAGTTTTCTTCCTACTGCCGCAAGTGTTTAACCTGACTTAATTTTTTTCCAAGCTTACTTATCTGTCCTTTGGTCATTCACTCTTGCATCATCTTTTCCTGCCCTTCCAAACTTGGCATCAGATCAGAATACAGTCTCTTACCTCTTCTTTCCTGTGGTCATCTAGACAGACAAGCTTATGGATCTTTTTCTCTTTCCTTCCTTCCTTCCTTCCTTCCTTCCTTCCTTCCTCCCTCCCTCCCTCTCTCTCTGATTAATAAGCGGAAAGTATTATAGATACTGTCAAAACTATAATATGACGAAGTGACAAGTATTTCAGAATTATATAAAATTATCACAGTTCTTGTCCCCAGACTGTGATTTCTAACTGCCCTCAGAAATAATAAATGGATATTTCTTTTGACACATGTTCTTAATTTTTTTTCCCCTGTGCTCTGGTCTAACCACATATTTCTCCAGCCTACGGTCTAAACACCGTGGCATTTTAATAACCCTTAAAATGAATGTGTTTCATGCAAACAAGCAGCTTGGCACAGAACAAGGTGCTTCCTTATTCAAGTGGTCAATTTGCATAAGTGTTGAGCACTGCAGCTTAGATTTCTTTCACCATTCATTCCACCGCAGAATGACTCTCATCACTCTCCTTTCATCAATTTTCCTCAATTACGGAAAACTTTCAGGATCTTCAAACTGGTGACTTGGTAGGTCAGCAACTGGAGTATTGCTAGAAGTTGATATCCAAGTCCCTTTTCCTGCAGTTCTAGTGACAGTGTTCCTCCCACCTCTCTCCCTCCCTCTTTCTAATTCTGCCTTCTGCTAGTAGGACTATCCTTTGCCCTTTGAGGTTTCCACTCCCCACAGTATTTTACCCCCGGTATAGAAAGTCCCCTGTATCCCTGGAGCTATACACTCTGTGAAATCTCTTTGGATGATTTGGTATCCTTCTCGACTTCTTCCTATATGTCTCTTTCCTTTGCTTGTACAGAATGTAGACTTGTCTGCACAAGTGGCTCCAGTTCAGATATAGGCATTTTTGTCATTACAGAGAAAACAATTTTCGTGCACACGAAGATCTCTGGAATGGGGAAGTGAATACCTCTAAGGACCTATTTTCAGGATCCTCCAACATTGTTACTTGTTAGCACCCCCCTCAGCCCTAGCCCCTCAAGGATTACGTCTGAGTATGTCTGTGCCTGCAGGTTCTGCTTTACTCTACGGCTCAGTGAATACCAGAACTGGGACAATAATAATAATAATTGGAATTTTTAAAAAATATATTACTCATGTCAGATACTACTAATGCTTTAAAATATTATATCTTTTAATTCCTCTTTTAATTCATCATAGATGAGAAAACTGAGGCTCAGAATTTCGTTAATCTACCCAAGGTGGCAAGTGAATGAAGTGACAGAGCCAGCTTTCAAATTAAGTTTTTCGAATTCTCAAGGTCCTTGTTCTTAACCTTAATGTCAAAGCTGTATTAGAAATGCTTGCCCCACTGCAATGAGGTCTTAAAGGAGAGACCTACATTTTGAACCTACACCTAAAGGGCACTGGGAAAAATTTTACTACTGAATGCCCATCAGGTAAAGCAGGGCCTGGAACATCGCAGATGCTCCATACATATTTATTGGGTAAATGAAATCTAAGGTAGTCTAATAAAAAATAGAGCTGGAAACAAATGTAGGAAGCTTTTAATCTGCCAGGTTTCTCTTAATCCCTTAACAATCAAGTGGTCTCTGGACCAGTATCATGGCTTTTCCTAAAACAAGTTTGTTCGGAATGCAGACTCTGGGGTCTCACCCCAGAAGCAGGAAATCCACATCTGCATTTTAACAAGATCCTCTGGTGATTTGTATGCAAATTAAAGTTGGAGAAGGACTGGCCTAGTCTTGGTCATAGTACCTGGAGGCAGAATGTCTGTGAATGTCCCCTTATCTACATAAAAAAAAAAAAAAAAAAAAAAAATATATATATATATATATATATATATATTTTTTTTTTTTTTTTTTTTTTTTTTTTTCCCTCTCTGCTAATTGAGCAGACTCTCTGGGATAAAGACACTGCTATCCAGGACTAGCACCCACATCACAGTCCTTTGTAAATAAAGATATAGCTGAAAAAGGAGTGTTGTCTTCCTCTGTTGGGTAGAAAATTAGACGTCTGTTCTTTTCGAGGTTTAGGAACTAATCTGCAGTCCTGCCACTGACAGTATTGGAGAACTATATCATGACAAAGGGTAAACGCTGCATCAACAAATGATTTCTCTGCCAGTTTTACTCCCTCTCCTCTGCCCCACCAGTAACAAAAAGGGCACTTTCACATACATGTGAGTGATTAGGTATGTTGGAAGAGGAAGGAACTGGTGTAACAAGAAACAAGAAATCTCTCTCTCAGGCTGTATGAGGTCTTCAGAAAAATTCTCAAGAAAAATAAAGAGCCATATAACCAATAAATCTAATATTCTGCTATCTATGTGGCCCCTTTTTTTGTTATCTTTATTTATATTACCTGAGAAATTTAGAGGAAATTGATAAAGAATGTGTGTTTGTTGGTGGGGGTAGTCTTTTGTTAGTTTTCTAATTACATAACTCATAAGCTTAAAAAAATAATTACTTAAGATGCATTCAGTATCCACACTTTTAAGAAAACAAGTAACAATAATTTCATTCAGAGTCATCAATAGAATACACAAAGCTAGTGCGATCTTGGGCTGAAGCAAAAGTAGAGAACATTTTCTGTATTAGTGCTCAATTGATAACGTCCATAAAGTAATATTGCTAGACCTGAAATAGTGAATTCAGTTCTGGCTGTAATACTTTAAAAATATGGGCAAATTGGAATTCGTTTATTGATGAGGTATCAAGATGATGAAGGTGAAACTTAGAAATGATGGAAGGAACTGAGAATATTTCAGAAGGAGAAGACAGATTTCTAAGAGAGATGCTTATCTGGCATATACTATGTAGTGATTAGAGATCCTATGAGTGACCTCACTGTACAGAAAGGCAGTCTGTGGTTGAAAGACATTTGTCTGCAGTAGTTAGAACTACCCTAGAAAGTTTTTGCTACAGAAAATTTCAATGAGAGACTAAACAAATAAGAAGAAGCGTACTGCAATGCTGGACAGAGGGATGGTCAGGAATTTAATCTCATTCTTTTTTTTTTTTAAATAAATTTATTTATTTTTGGCTGCATTGGGTCTCCGTTGCTGCACGCAGGCTTTCTCTAGTTGCAGCGAGCTGGGGCTACTCTTCGTTGCGGTGCGCGGGCTTCTCATTGTGGTGGCTTCTCTTGTTGCAAAGCACGGGCTGTAGGTGTGCAGGCTTCAGTAGTTGTGGCTCGTGGGCTCTAAAGCGCACACTCAGTGGTTGTGGCGCACAGGCTTAGCTGCTCCGTGGCATGTGAGATCTTCCCAGACCAGGGCTCGAACCCGTGTCCCCTGCATTGGCAGGCGGATTCTTAACCACTGTGCAACCAGGGAAGCCCCTCATTCATTCTTATATCCAGGGCTTGTTATTTGGTCAGTGGATGAGTATGAATTGTATAAATGCAAACCTGTTATTTCTTGCCTCAACTGGCCCTCGTGTTTGACCCTCCAGTGTCAGTTCCTCCCACAAATCTCAGAGATGACCAGAGATAGACTAGTCCTTAGATTTTGCTAATGGATTCAGATGCTTTAACATTTCATCTAGAGGTACACTGTTTCTCAAGTTCAATAATTATATTACACCACCATGATTTTCACCATGCCTGCATAAAGTCTCTACTTATTTTCCTTTAAACTGACTCCCTTTTTAATGTAAATAAATGTATCTTAAAAGGAAACTTTATAAAACTATGGAAGAGAAATTAACAAGTGTTAATAAAGTGTTAAAGACATGTTAATATAAAACTGGAGACTTCTTTATTAATGTAATTAGAATACGTGAGAAAGAAAGAAAAAGGATGTAACTTTCTCAGCTATTTGATGGCATTTAGTTCTAGTATCCAGCCCCCATCTAAGATCATTTTGAGTATCACTTATACTTTTGGTGAAATGGTCTAAGTCTAGGGTGGTATGTTTTTAATACCCATGGACCTGAAATCGTTGGAAGTGGGATCTAGTGCCGAAAAAAATATTTTGTTGTGACTTATATTCTGTAACCTTTCCCTTTCACACCAAACTCCTTTGGTGTTGTCCTTGGCCTGCATTGGGCATCCATTTGTTCCATGTCCTTTATTGTAGTTTTTGACTTGAACTGATGACTTTTTTCTTTCCATTAGCACTTCCATTATGAAAGCCGCTGACCTGTTAATTTGTTTGTGTTGCAGCTTTTATATCCCAGAGTCCCCAACATTTCATTCCACCTAAGCCACACTATTGATGACAAAGATCCTAAGATTCTTTTTTTTTTTTTTTCCCCACACTGTCCCCTGCCGTTGAAGCGCGGAGTCTTAACCACTGGACTGCCAGGGAAGTCCCCTAAGATTCAACTTTTAATACTTATCTGCTTTCTCTAGATAAACTCTGACTAGTTACTGGTAATAAAAGTTTTGATTAGGATAGCATTAGAGGTGAATCTGTTCTACACAATCCAGACCTATTATTGAAAGTGTAAATTTCATCCTCATGTTAGCCTTCTTTTTTGAGTCATGTGCTGTAGGTGTGAGAAAAAGGCAAAATGATTAATGGCAGGGTCTTGCATGCAGAGGGGGATTGATTTTTTTGTGCTGAACATTCTGATGACAAATGCTAAATCTGACGTGTCTGTGATTTTACCCCATTACGGTTGGAATTCTGCAACTTCCAGGGGCTGTGGGATATTACATAATGAACATAGGCTTTTGAATCTGACAAGCTGAGTATGAATTTAAACTCCCAACTAATTAACTATGAGGCCCTGGGCTAGTTGGTGAATCATTCTGTGCTTTATTTGCTTTCTCAGAATATTGAAATAAAAATGTCTTCATGCGTGGTCAGGAGGCATCTCAACATATGTTCCAATCCCTTTCAACTGAACCTTGTTTAATACCTGTAGGGGGTTACATAGTAGGTCTAAACCCCTGCATTTCTCAGAGTGGTACGCAAAAAAGATCAACATAAAACGATCTTGGAAGGATAATTGGCAAATATTAAATACTTCACCCTGTGGGCGGAGGAAATAAAGGAATCTCAGAAAATTAACCAGGAAAAGTAAGGTTGCTATTCATCACCTCTGAAATGTGAAAACACAATGGGCAGTTTTAAAAAGGACTGTTTTCCACTGTCTAAATAACCAACATAAACTTCATTTGTAGAAATCATATTCTCCAAAGAGGGAACTATATTATTTTTCTTTTTTTTTAATGACTAAAGGTTTACCTTTCTTGACCCTATTTAATAATATCTAATTCTTAATAAAACAACATCTAACAAGAAGATGAAAACAGAATATGAAGTATATTCAGCCTTCTAAACTGCCCACGTGTGTATGCACTCACACCAAACACACACACAGGCAAATAACTTGCAAAAATGTTCCTTGATATTCTGACTAAGATGGTTAAGAAAAATGAATGTGTTTGGGAATTACGGTTTAACAGTTTAGAAAATGGGATTTAAGATTGATTTAAACAAGGTGATAAGGACCTTTCAGCACTTTCCCCTCTTGTTTTATATAGTTTCATTTTTCTAATAATCATTTTTTTGGCCCAACAGTATACCCTAGGTAGATATCTACATGTTTGACATAATGAAACAATGTCATTACTCTGTTCTGAAAAATTCCCAGTGTAATAATAAGCCAAATAACTTCTCACCTACTACAAATATCTGTGTCAATAGAGAATGGAGAATTACATAGACTGGAGCTATTTCCCAGTCCTCAGACTTCCATATCTGGAAGTCATGTTTCATAGATTTAAGCTATAAATTGAATGGCATAATTTGATGATGGACATAGAACTGTGTATTAGTTTTGTTTTGACAAAATCATTAAACATCACATAGGTTGAAAAATGAATCACAGGGCCCTAAGCTTGGCTTAGAAGATTGCACTTCATAAACTGAATTGCTCACATGGGCATCATTTTGGTGAGAGTTATAGATTTTCTAGCATCTCTCTGATAGATAGGACTAATATAACTTCAATAAAAACTCTGGATATTGTCAATATAAAATTTTCCCTACCATTGAAAGATGTAAGGTACTCCAACTAATAAATCGGATGACAACCTATTCCTTAAGGTATACTAACATACATATTGGGTTACAACAAGCAACAAAATCATTGAGGTAATAAACCAGAGTCACAGAGGGGCCATTGGAGAAGGTTTCTCTCCACTGGAAGAGCCCAGCATGATGACTGTAGGTATAATATACCCCCAGAATGTTAATTTCCAATAATTAACTTTGCTACATGTGCAGTGATGAACTACATATAAACTGTACCTGAATGTTATATGCCACTTATATTTATGACACTTCATATGAATTATATCACATAAACTAGTGGTGATGTACAAATCCATTAGGGACCTTCAACTGTAAAACATGTGAGTTATGCACTTTGAGTTTAATGTAACAGTTTGTCCATGATATATGAGATTGATACCTAAATATCTGGTTAACTGGTAGTGGTGACCTTGGGTGGGTGAGTGGAGTTTAATCAAATTAGGCCTGAGGTGCTAGGTAGACAGAAAAACAAAACTAAAGAAGGTCTAACTTATGCATTTCTCCCAAATTTTGTGGTTGCTTGAGACTGTATATTACTTAACTTCTCAGGCCTCAATATCATTATTTGAAAATTGAAGATGATAATGAATATCTCATAGGGAGACTATGGGGGGTTAAATTTTGAAGCAAGTAGCACAATCCTTGGTAGCTAAGACATGTTCGTTTCTTTGCCTCATCTGGGCAGGTCACTTTTTACCTTTATGACATATACTACTCTTGATAGTATGCCTTATTTGTGACCCATTGGTTTCTCTTTGATTTTATTTATTTATGGATAATCATTCCCTTCTCCCTTTGTGTTAGGGTTCTCTAGAGAAACGGAATCAATAGGATGTGTATATATATATGTATTTAAGATTTATTCTAAGGAATTAGCACACAAGATTATGGAGACAAGTAAGTCCAAAATCTGTAGTTTGAGTCCAAAGGTTATCTGCTGTCAGAATTCCCACTTGTTTGAGGAGGTCAGTCTTGTTCAGTTAAGGCTTTCAACTGATTGGATGAGGCCCACCACATCAGGGAGGACAATCTGCTTTACTCAAAATCTACCAATTTAAACATTAATCTCATTTTAAAACATCTCACAGAAACGTTCAGAATAATGATTTACTACATACCTGGTCACCGTGGCCCAGCCTAGTTGACCCATAAAATTAACTATCACACCTTTCTATGCAGAAAACTATCATTGTGTCTCCTCATCAAACATCCTTCTTCTTTGTCCAGAATTCTACTCCTGGGCAACTGAGCTTCAAGCTTACTAGATTTTGTTAACTGGTGTACATCAAATTATAAAATAATCACTTTTTTAAAACTAAAATGAATATAAAATACATTTAATAAGAAGGAGGTAGGTTTTATTTTAATACCTTCTGGGCTCTAGTCAGAAATGTTGATTTTTAGAGGTCTAAATTTACATTGTATCAAATATATTAAAAAGCTCTAAAATACTAGTTTTTATAAAAAATTAGAAGAATTTTTATAGTTTATTTTTCTAGTAATTTGGCTATAAGTAACTTATTTAATTTAAAATTGAGTATGCTTTCTCAGCAAACATGGTGCCCACTTAACAGTTATTGCAAAGTCAGAAAAATTAGCCTATAGCATGTTTTCAATGTGATAGGTATTTTGTGATGGCTAATTTAACAATTCATCTAAAAGTTAATGCATTTTCCTAATGTTATATTTTTAGACACTTAAATATTTATTAATTCATATTTGTGCTCTTATATTTTTCATGTTATTTAATCTCTTTTTCTTAATCTCTATTTGAAAATTGAGAATATTAATGAATATCTCTTAAGGAGGTCATGGGATTAGTCTTTGAAACAAATAGCACAATGCTTTGAACCTAAAAAATCTTGTGTCTTTATTTCCTCAAAACAGAGTATATTTTACCTTGCAGGAACTCCTTTATTTTTTTTCTTATTTTCTGGCTTTTTCTTTCAGATTCTCTGTCTGTGAAATGTTCATAGGTTGTAGGCATGGAGATGATCATGATCAATGGAAAAATTCAATTTTATTTTTCTCTGAATTTGAAGAAACTGTTGTACAATGAATTTATAGCCCGTTCTCTGTTCTGTCTCCCAACCATAGTCCCTGAATGAACACAACTCTCCACCCTTCCAGTAATTGAGAACAAAGATATTATTACCTTAATGACTAATCCCTCCTTTAATTCTAAAGATAGGCATCAAGCAAGTTTATGATTGTCAGTGGTTTGGACTACAGTGTAAAGAAGGTTAAATCCTTCCACATGGGCAATTATCACTAACTGGTCACAAGAATGATCTTAGAAGGTAATCAGGATTAAAGATAAGAGAATTTAATGACTTCTTTCTAATTTTTTCTCAGCAGCTATGATAGGCAGTGCCCTCTAAAAGTTTGACTGCATCCTATTCTAGAAAATACAGCCATTCTAGAAAATATGCCAATCCCCAAAACTCACTTTCTAGATTTAGTTTTCCTGAAAGACCACAGATTGGGCTTCTCAGAGAGGAACAATTTCCTCTACACTTCTTGGTTCTCTGGCTGGTCTAAAAATAAAATTGACATAGACAGATTAACAGATTAAAATTTAATTGCATATATATACAGGGGCTCCACAAAGACAATGAGACCTAAGGACAAGCTGGGCAATTGAGGCTTATATGCATCTTGAGCTAAGGAATGGGATAGGGGCCTGGAGATTCAAAGGGGAGGAAGGTGATTCACAGGACTATAAGGAGAGAAGATGTTTGGTAATTAGATGTTTATTCTGCCATACAAATAGGTCATTCAGAGAAAAAGTTATCTCTTGGAAATAACTCTCTTTCTGGGCCAGGCCCACTATCTCAATTATTTTAGGTAGTTAAGGGACAGGTAAAAGTTCTTAAGTCTGCTGGGTTTTGATTGCCTTCAGCTCAAAATAGTCTGCATACCAAAGTGCCACATTTTAAGAAGGCTCATTCTGAACCCTTTCACGCTCATGATATTGCCAGTCTTGTCCTACTTGATAACAGAAATCGCTTAACAAAGTAACTCCATTGTCTGTTGCTGCTTTTGCTTTGACTGACTCATAGTTTAATTAGTCTCTCTCAAAACTTTTAAGTTCAATTTAATAAACTGAACTCATGTCGGATGTTCTGGGAATCAAAACGTGTCCAGGAGGTAGGAATATCCTCAAGTATCTCCAGTTGAATTGAAGAGATAAGATTTCAATGCCCTCTGGGATTCTAACTTTGAAGGGAGGAGATGAAGTGAAACCACAACTAAAAACAACGCCCATAAATCTGTGTTAAATCTAAAATATAATAGTGGTATAAACTCTTTTTTTTTAATTTTTTATTTATTTATTTTTTTAACATCTTTATTGGAGTATAATTGCTTTACAATGGTGTGTTAGTTTCTGCTTTACAACAAAGTGAATCAGTTATACATATACATATGTTCCCATATCTCTTCCCTCTTGCATCTCCCTCCCTCCCACCCTCTCTATCCCACCCCTCTAGGTGGTCACAAAGCACCGAGCTGATCTCCCTGTGCTATGCGGCTGCTTCCCACTAGCTATCTATTTTACGTTTGGTAGTGTATATATGTCCATGCCACTCTCTCACTTTGTCACAGCTTACCCTTCCCCCTCCCCATATCCTCAAGTCCATTCTCTAGTAGGTCTGTGTCTTTATTCCCATCTTGCCCCTAGGTTCTTCATGACCTTTTTTTTTTTTTTTTCTTAGATTCCATGTATATGTGTTAGCATACTGTATTTGTTTTTCTCTTTCTGACTTACTTCACTCTGTATGACAGACTCTAGGTCCATGGAAATGTAATGACAGAGACAAGATTGATTTCCCTCTGTAGTAGGTAGAATATTGTCTCCCCTAAAGATGCCCAAGTTATAATCCTCAGAACTTGTGAATATATATTACCTTGCATGGCAAAAGATACTTTGTACTTTGCAGATGTGATAAATCAAGGATCTTGAGATGGGAAGATTACCCATGATTATTCAGGTGGGCCGAAGGTAATTACAAAGGACTTTCTAAGAGGATCAGAGTCAGAGAGGTAGTTGAAAAGGCCATACTGCTGACTATGAATGGGGAAGAAAGGAACATGAGCCAAGGGATTCAGGCAGGCTCTCAAATATGGAAAGACAAGGAAATGGATTCTCCCTTAGAACTTCCAGAAGGAATGCAGCCCTACTAAAACCTTGATTTTAGCCCAGTGAGACTTCTGACCTATAGAATTCTCAGATAATAAATTTATGTTGTTCTAAGCCAGTTTGTGTTGACTTCTTGCAGTAGCAAGGAGAAACAAAAACACTATTCAAGAAAAGCTTCAAAGAGAACCTGGTATTTAGGTTAAGTTTTCCACAGGTAGAATGGAGGGAAAGGCCTGCCACAGGGTGGAGAGAACCATAATTACCACTATCGAAGGAGGATATTTTAATGAGTCCCCATAATACTGTGTGAATGATAGTAGAGATTGAAGGGAATTTGTAGGATAAAGTCTGTCTAGTGTTAAAATGTTTTCATTTCCACTTATTTAATGGAAAGCCATTGAAGACTGGGGTGTACACTCACCCACCCACACCCACACCTGCACCCACATAGGCAAATATGCAAACATATGCAAACTGTTGCATGACCTACTTACTGTCGTTGTGGGCATTTGATCACTGACCTCCCTTGCTATCATTACAAGTCATTCAGCAATTGTGGTTATTTTTGAGTAGTTATTATCATTTCTCTCGTATTTAACAAATGAGTCCTTTCAGACAACACCAATGAAAGGTGCCTGAAAACGGTCAGCCAAATTCTAAGAACTGCCTTCAATATCCTGGGGTGATCTGGGAAGGAAACAGGCAGAAGTCAAAATATTTTATGTGTATAACATTGCTAAGTTATTTTATTTTATTTTTTGCCTTATTTTTCTCATGTGTAGAATGAGACCAACAAATACTACCTCAGATGCTCATTGTATTTATTTTTGGCTGTGTTGGGTCTTTGTTGCTGTGCGCGGGCTTTCTCTAGTTGCAATGAGTGGTGGCTACTGTTTGTTGCAGTGTGCTGGCTTCTCATCGTGGTGGCTTCTCTTGTTGCGGACCATGGGCTCTAGGTGCATGGGCTTCAGTAGTTGTGGCGCATGGGCTACAGTAGTTGTGGTGCGCAGGCTCTAGAGCACAGGCTCAGTAGTTGTGGCTCATGGGCTTAGTCGCTCCGTGGCATGTGGGGTCTTCCCGGACCAGGGCTCGAACCTGTGTCCCCTGCATTGGCAGGTAGATTCTTAACCACTGTGCCACCAGGGAAGCCCCAGACGCTCATTGTAGACGTTAAAAGATACAGTTCACTGATATCACCTGGGGGGCAGAAGCGAAAGAAATAGATACTAGTATTTATTAGATATATATTAATGCTATGACTTATACTGTGTTTATTTCTCAACAGAATATATTTTTGATAAAATTTACCCTCTGATTTCCCTAATAAACTGTCTACTCTGAAATCCTGAATAATGAGAGAATTGCTGATTAGGGAAAATGTTGGTGTCTGTTTACAAATGGACATTTCATTTTATGGTGGAAACTTCATCTTAGTAAGCAAAAAAAAAAAAAAATCAATTGTGAACAAAAAGTTGCAGATTTTTTTCTGTTGGAAAGAATTGATCTTGGGTCACTACAACTTTCTTAGTCCTACCATGTGTTGATTTAGAAAAAAAAGGAATTTCAAAATAAACAGAAATTATTTCCCATTGACAAAACTAGAATGATATATTTTAAAATATGAATTCATAATTATGTTGCAAACAACAACAAAGATAAAAGTTCCCAATTGCTAAACAATTCTGAACAATTCTACAAAATAGTTTAGTTAGCACTCTGAAATTTCCGAAAGACTGACTGACAAATTTTATCCAAGCCAGTGGAAATGTTTTGCCTTTCATTTAGTATAGAGATTAAAAAGGAATGGAGAATTAGCTAGAATGACTTAAAACAGAATTAAGAAGAGAGAACTTTGAATCTGCCTAAGCATAAAGCGTGACATGAGAGCACGGGGAATTCTAATTCTATTAAACACAGTGTCTTCAGAGGGAAAATTGAACTGGTCAAGACTCGTCAGATAATATTAAGTGAAAGAAGATGGCTAATGGCGTGTCACAGAGATCGATGCATGGCCCACCTCTGCCCACTTATTGGCATGTCTTCCCATCACAATGGACAGATGTGTAAATCACAGGAAATTGGAAAGAATAGTCAGCTGCCAAGAGAAAGTGTTGAGAAACAAGTTCCTTTAAAATGGCAATACACTGCCACTCTTTGTAAGATTTTCAGTTTATAGCAATGAGTTTATAAAACAAAGGAATTTAATGCCCTGCTTGCATAAATGGTTGTATTACAAATGCTCCATTATGAAAACTGATTTAGTATTGACCCATTACTTTGCATTCAGACCTACTCAAGTTAATGCAATCTGCACATGGAAATACTAGATATTAACACATAGGTTAGTCATTTACTGTTAGAAAGCTGCTATTATTGGGACGTCCTTAGTGGCACAGTGGTTGAGAATATGCCTGCCAGTGCAGGGGACATGGGTTCGAGCCCTGGTCCCAGAAGATTCCACATGCTGTGGAGCAACTAAGCCCATGCGCCACAACTACTGAGCCTGCACTCTAGAGCCCACAAGCCACAACTAATGAAGCCCGCGCACCTAGAGCCTGTGCTCCGCAACAAGAGAAGCCACCGCAATGAGAAGCCGTGCACTACAATGAAGAGTAACCCTCCCTCACCGCAACTAGAGAAAGCCCACACGCAGCAACGAAGACCCCATGCAGCCAAAAAATAAGTTAAATTATATATATATAAAAAGAAAGCTACTATTATTAAATAAGTAATATTAGTCTGTACTATTGCTTTTAATTATATTGCATCATTATATTCTTACTATAACTTCTAAAGCTGGCAACATTACTTCTACACATTCGAAGACTGAATTTTAGGGAGCTTGTTACTGGCTGACATTCATGCTGCTAAGATGACAGCAGAATTGAGATTCTAATCTCAGTTTGTCTTATTTTGGAGTTTAAGATTTGTAACAACTATATGCAAATACACATATACACACAGAGCCTATCCTGTATATGTAGGTATATATGTAGATAGGCATGTATGTATCTATTTTTCTATCTATACATATACTGTTGGTCGGAATTGTGCTTATGTATCTTCTAGAATTGTCCCTCACCAGAGCCATTTGAGGAAGTGATAAGTGCTATTCTTCAGGTGAGAATAGAGTGGCCTTGGACAAGGAGAGCACTCAGGTAATAGGGAGAGGCAGAAGAAAGAAAAATCGCTAAGGCTTATTTCTACTGTGAAGAGGTAAAAAGAACCAAGGTTGCAATTTAAAGTCCCATGTATCTTTCGAAGCATTCTAAGAGATGCATTAAGCCAAAGTGAGAAATTGATATGGGATCTCACTGAAGTAATCAGAATTTCCAGAATGAGGAAAATAAGCTCCTGAACCTATCTTCAGTTCTCTGGATATGACAAAATCTCATTCTTCGCCACTGACACAAAACATTCTTTTTAAATACAAGGCAGTTTTCCTAAATGCAGTAGTATTTTTTTTTTTCACATAAGTTCTATATAAGTGTACTTAGGTCTATAAATATATGTCAAGATACATATCTCTGTAATACAGATGCATAAATTTCCTGTAATGTAGAGACCCTCTGATGAATGGAGTGATGAGGCAAAAAGACATTGACAATCTGAAAGTGATAGCTTTGGGTTCAAATCCTAATTCTTAGTAAGAATTAGCATTTTCATTATGAAAATGGAAACAGTATTACATACCTCTTAGAGTTCTTATGAAAAAATAAGGTCATTAAAATATAGATAAAGTCTCACAATGACGACAGGTCTTATTATGGCTTAAAGGTGTTTTTTTTTTCTGTCTTACTCAAATCATATAGGGGTTTCAGGTGATATGTTGAAAGAGATACAGTGCTTCTTTATCCAAGTCAGGACTTTGCAGCAGAAGATGATTATTTAAGTCACCCAAAGGTGAATGAAATAACAATGTACATGGAATGTGTGCAGCTATCAGTGCATGCATAAATTACCTCTGACTTCTATTGTGATTTGAATTAAAATGCAACAGCATCTACCTCTGTGCCTGACACATCCTGGACAGGCAATATTTTGTAATTAAATCTACATCTGAATTTATTGGCCACATGCAATGTCCTGGCTTATAAGTATAGACTTATACCTGTGGATACAAAGACAAATATAACATGATTCATATTCTCAAGAACTTCAGAATATCGGACAGGGATAAGAGAGATTCAATTTGACAATTAAATACATCGTGTTAAGTGTTACAATAAAGATAAGTATAAAGTTCTTTGGGGGCTAATGTCGGACATCCTTAACCTAAGACCATGTTATTTCTTAAACGTCTGCATTGCTCACATGTTAACTCAGGATTAAAGCCAAAATCCTTACCATACCCTACAAAGCCATATGCAATTGACTTTTCCATACAGCTTTATGACTTCCATCTCCTACTCTTTCCCTCTAATCACTCCAATCCAACTTTTTTGCTGTTTCTCAAACATGGCACATGTATTCCTATCTTAGCCTAATTGTACAAGCTCGCTTCTCTGCCTAGACCACCCTTCCTTAGCAACTCACTTGGTTTATCTTCTCAGCTCCTTCAAGTCTTTGCTCAAATGCTGCCTTCTCAAAGAGTCCTACTCTGATCACCCTGTTGAAAACTTCTACCCATCCAATCCCCTCAGCATTTCCTATCCCTTACCCTCCTCTGCTCTTTCTTTTGATGTTCTCACAGACTTTTAAATACACTTATTTTTATGCTTATTTTCTTTCTTCCCCATTAGGCTATAAAACTCATAAAGACAGGAATTTTTGTTTTGTTCATTAAGGTTTGTCTTCATTTGTTTTGTTCATCTAAGCACTTATAGTTGTACCTGGTACCAAGTAGATACTGAATTAATATTTGTAGAATGAATGGAATAACTACTTTGATTGTGGGAGTTATGCACAGCTTCACAGAGAGGATTCAAATTGATGTGGCTTTTATGAATGAAAAAGATTATTGTCCAGTTAAAAAAAGAAATGCTTTCAAGTAGAAAAAAATAACGTGACTATATGATGTCTTTGGTTAGATATTAACGTGTATATATATATATAAAGATTTTCAGGAGGGGAGGTGTGGTTAAAACAAGATCAGATTCAAAAGTTAATACAATGTATTATACATCGAATTAGGGAACTAAATTTTAACCTTGAGGGATTTTTAAAGATTTTAAGCAGAAGAAGTTGTATTAGATCCATCTTAAGTGATGTCCTTTGGGACATCACTAGAATGATAACCCTTGAGAAGATAGTGATGATTGAAACTAGATTAGTGCTGGTGAAAATGAAGAGAATTTGATAGGATTAAATAACATTTGTGATATAGACTCAACAGTTTTTCATAATTGAATGGATACAGGAAGCAAAGAAAAGAAATGAATTGAGAAACTGGAGGAAGTTTTCTTGGTTAAACAGACTGGGGCTCCAGTAATTTGATTAAGTAAACATAGAGACTGTAACATGGGGAGCAATAAGTATTGGGTTTAATTTTACATGTGGAGTAAATAAAGCATACAGCAGGGGAGTTGGAGAAGGTGATTTGCATAAAGTTCTGAAGCTAAAGGAAAGAAAATTTAGAGAGACAATTCAGATTAATTGCTATATACATAGAAAATAGAGTCATGGACATGGATATAATCAATGAATGAGAGACAATAGAGAAAATGATCGAGAGACATCTTTGGAGAATATAACCATTCGTGAATAGACCATGCATATGTATTATGGCAGATCCATGTCTAAAGGGTCATGGAAGAACAGAGGAAGGAATGTAAAAGCTAGTCCATTAAGAAAAATCTTCACAGAGAAGGTCTTGGAGGCCTAAGAAAATAAAAGAATTTTACTCACAGACTTTTCAGACAAAGACATATAATTATGTGTGCCAATATCATGTAATAACCTAGGAGTAGTTTACTGTAGCTAATACACAGGGTTATAGGTTTAGAGTCAGATATTAAGACAGAAAAGTTAGCCTGACTTATAAAACTCCTGCACAATCTGACTGCTGCCCTAAAATATGTCATTCCTTTGCATGTGAGCAGTGAGCTTGTAATGAGTTTTAAAGTAAGACTGAAATGGTATTTGTGTTTTGAAACGATAACTCAGAGTAGCAACTTCAAAGATAGATGTACTGAGAAGGAAGTCAGGGAGTCAAATTAGGAGAGAGAATAATAATTAAGGCAAGAAAGGGTGAGGCTCTGAGCCCCAATAGCACCAATTGGGAGGGAAGGAGAAGAGAGTACAGTTGAGAGAGATTGGAATGAGTGGCACTAGGAATGAAAACATGAATTGATGTGGTAGATAAGGGGAAGGAAGAATTGAGGATAATTACAGCTTGGATCAATGTTTGGATAGACATTCTATTTGTGAATGTCAGGAAAACTGAAATAAATTTAAGTTGGGATTGAGCAGATACTGAGTTTTGAATCAGCATTTTCCACCAACTGGTATGAACTTGGGTAATTCATAGGAATTGCGCAATAGTAAATTTAGGTATTCTGACTTAGAGCATGCATGGCATCAGTCAACAACTGCTATACCTTTACCAATAAGACATCTGTGCTATAACTTTTCATATTAGTGTAATTCTTATGAAAGGACTTAAAATAAACTGAAATTCATATAGATTGCTTTGGCTCCCACAGAACTTTTTATGATGTGGGGCAGCTGTAAAAACAATTTAAAATTATGAATTATCACTAAAATCTCCACTTCAGGCTAGTATCACACTGAATCTCTCATTCAGAATGACCATGAAGCAGTTTGAAGGCATCAGAAAGCAAATCAAGACACAGGAGAAAAGGAGAGTATATTGAGGCAAACCCAATATATTTGCCATTATTTTCATATATTCTTTTTCTCAGGACATCTCCTGCTTCTCAGGGTGAGGCATAGACATAGAAAGTTGTAGCCCAGAGCTTGTAGAAGCATTCCAGGGCTGAGAATACACACACACACACACACACACACACACACACACACGTACACACCAGGAATCAGGGGATTCCAAGGCTTGAGGAAAAGAGAGCCCTGGGGTGGGGGGGGGAAAGAACTGTAAAAAAGTCAACCTGTTATTTTGTTTAGTTTGATCACAAGGCACTTGCCAACCTATAAACTTCAAGGAATAGGAGGTGAAAATTTTTATTAAAAACTCATACTTGGAAGTTAAAAAAGCCCAGCAGAGCTTTAGCAATCTTGCCATGCTGAGGAAGAAAAACAACTGAACTCCAGGGCCTGCCCTAGTAAGCACATATGGCTTTCAGGCTTTTAATTTAAATCCTAGAACAACTCTATTCTAAGAGTAGGTCAAACAGGAAGTGGAAGAGCCTAAAACTCAGCCTTGAATCAATTCATATATTAACTGGATAAGGCAATCAAGCTTCATTCTAATAGTCTTCCAGACAAAAGCTAAATGATCTCTGAAGGAAGACAGTGCCATTTATACTGTCTGTGCTTTTCCAGGTACATTAAGACATTTGATCAAAAATCACCAGGCAGAGACTTATGCTTCCTCTTAGGCTATAGAAAGTTGCAGGAGACAGTGCTCCTACCTTAGTGATGAGAATATGCTGGATAACCTACAAAATCATGTTTATAAATCCCAGTAGTGACCTGAGAATGTGAAGAAATCTAATGAACTAAAATTGAGAGTGCTGAGCCCATTCTGGGAGAAAACAAACTCATGGCTCTTATCACTGTTGGTGGAGCAGTGGGGAAAGAAAAGAATCACTACAGAGGTGGGGGGAAAAAAAAGCAGCTTAACTTTTAATGAATTTTCAAAGTTCAAGGGTGAGCTGAAATGGCAATTTAGAATCCCTGAGAGCCACAGACAGAAAAGAAAATCTGAACTCACCTAACAATTCCTTTTCACCAGGTGCTTTGAAGAAAAGAATGGGAGTAGGAAAGGGACTCAGTATCGGCCCAGAGTGCCTGGAGGGTTTCTTGCAGACTGCTCGGCCCTCATACTTTTACCCTAACATCTGTGCTTTAGCAGGTGTTTTTTTAAGTTCTCATTCCACGAACCCCCTGCCTCTTTAATAGGTAAGGCTGTGTGTTCCTCTCACTTCTCTTGCTCTATCATTGCTGATCAACAGACACTTTGGTGATGGCAATGGCTGGGACAAATCATTCAGACACTCAGAACCTCCTGAAGGAGGCTTGAGATTCCACCCTCAAATCACTGGAAAATTGTAGTGAACTGACTCTAAAGAGTGCAAAATGAAGACCAAAGAAAACTGTTAAAAATGAAAACAAAATTTTTTTTAAAATGGAGAATCAGTGATAAAATGAAGTCATTGATCCAAAATTAAAAGAGAACAATAACGAATCTGACAAATAGAAAATAAATAGAAAGATAGTAGATTTAAACCCAACTATCTTAATAAGTACTTCAAATGAAATGGTTCTAAAATCTCATTTTAAAAGCAGAGATTTTCAGATTTGATTTAAAAGAGGAAAAGCAAGACCTAAGTATATGCCGCCTACATTAAAAACAAAAAAATCCACTTTAAATATAAAGACACAAGCAGATTAAAAGTGACAGAATGATAAAAGAGATACCATGCTAGCATTAATTAAAGGAAAGCTAAAGTGGTTATATTAACATCGGAGAAAATATTGGAGAATATTGGAGAAAATATATTTCAAAATAAAGAATTTTACCAGGAATAAATAAGGTTATTTTATTATCTGTCTATTTGTATGTATTTATCTTTCTAGTCATCTGTCTACCTACCTAGCAATCAACCTATAAATGTTTCTATTAATTTACTCACTTAATTCAGTTAGAAGAAGCTAGGCAATCCAATAAAAAAGGCAAAAGTCTTCATCAGGCACCTTACTCAAAAGGATATCTAACATTACCAGTCAGTAGGGAAATGTGAATTAAAGCCATACTCAGATGCATTATACACCTACCCAGAATGGCTAAAATTGAAATAAAGATTATACCCAACAGAAATATAATCAAATATATGTATAATACATATTCATATGAGATCATTCACAGTAACTTGAACTAGAAACATCCCATAGCAAAGAAGTGATCAAACCACTGCCTATATTCTATATGTCACAGCATTGATGAATATCACAAACATGACATTCAGGAAAAATATTCAAATGTATACATAATGTATGACTCCATTGGTAAATTTTCTAAAAACAGGCAAAATTAATCTGTGTTGAGAGGTCATAGGTGCAGTTTCCTTTAGGGGCTTGATTGGGACGGAGCATAAAGCTTTTGGGTTGCTAGTAATGTTCAAATTTGATCTATATTGTGATTAAATAAGTACATTCACTTTTCAAAGATTAATTGACTTGATTTAATTATGAGTTGTGCACATTTTCTGAATATACCTTTTATTCCACCAAAATGTATATTGTTTAAAAGTGATCTAAACCATATTCAGAATCAGATTTTATAAGAAAAATGTCCTTGAACATTTTCATATAAAAAACTGTGAAGGGTATATAAATTTAAGACAGAAAGACATATTTGCCATTTTGTTCCTGAAAAGATAAAATCTTTAAAGTGTAGTTTCTGTGGTTTTAAAACACAATGGTTATTTTCTTTATAAAAAGCATTAGCACTGTGATATAGAAATTGTATATGAAAAAATGATAAAAATAATTTAGTGTCATAGGGGGAAAGTTACATGTCATTGCGAAATATAAATACCATAATATACACTTAATCACAAAAACTACTTCAGTCTACCTTCCCTCCATTAAACATCTTAATTTCAAACTGAATAAAAAAGTCCAACTGAGAGAATTATTTTGCATTTGTATGCTTGGTGTTCTTTTTTCTCCTCTTTTTATCAACTAATGCATAGTTTGGGTCAAAACCGTTTCTATCTTTTAAATTTGCACAAATTATTTTGGATATCACTAGAGTTAAAAATGCATGCCAACATTAAAAAGAGAGAGAGAGGGAGAGAAATAATGTTGCTGAATGTTTCATGATCAGCCTTTCCAGTTCTGCTTGCATGTAAATACAAATGACACCCTATCTCTGATTATGGACCATGAGTCTTACACACTTGAACAGCCTTCGCTTCTTCATGCTAATTTCTGCCCTGTGTGAAATCCCATAAATGTCACATCTGCCACAGTCCGTTTCTCAGTCTAACATATGCTTTCAATGGAGCTAAATGTTCATCATTATCAAATGAGAAAATGTACGTGGAAGTGCTTTGGAAACTATAAACCACTAAAGAAATAGATATAACCTTCTGTTGTCACTAAGGGGTCCTTGGTTTCTGACTTAGCAAATTAAGGCCACAGGGAATTCCTGGAGGAAGGGGAATGTTGTTTATTGAGAGATAAAAGCTTGCTTCATAAGTAATTATCAGAGACCAGGTGGGACTGAGCCATTTCAGAGGCTGAAGGGTGCCAGGGTGGGTCAATTTGTACCATTCACTTTCTCCCTGGAGACTGAGGAAGTCTGGAATATAGACAAGAAAAACTCAAGGAAAAAGATGGCTTTCTCTTCTAGTTACAGGCAGGAGGTTTTGAGGATAGATACTCACAAACCTTGTTCAGTGGGGTCTTTGCTTAAAGATAAAGCTAAGATTTGTGTGACAAAATCATTAGAAAATAGCTCAGACTTTACAGAACCCTGAACCTAGGAGACTATGAGGCTTCATTTTTTGAGGTAAGATCCTTCTGTTTAATCTGCTTTTCCTGAATGTAAACCTTTCCCTTTCCTCCCACCAACACCCTCCCCATCCCAACACACAGAAGTATTTAACAGGAAGGAAGACGATCCGGCAATTAAGGCTTTTAGATATCATTAGGTGCTCAAATAGTTTCTTCCTTTATTGCATACTTCCTATATCTGAAAACAATCATTGCAGGGAAGAACTTTAAGTAAAATCAGATACAAGCAACTAAAATCTTGAGAAGCACTGAAGCTTCATGAATAATTCTTGAATAACGTGGTGTGAATGCTTCCTTGCTCAGCTCAGAGTCTTTCAAGATGTTAGTTTCATGTTTTATTTAAGCTCAACATAAATGTTAACGTGGTCCTCATCAGATTCCTTTTATCTAACTCTGAAGGCTGATGTGTTGATGTTGTAATATGGGAAGAGGGCCTTGGGGATAGACCTTAAATACCTATCCAGGTATCCTGTGAAGAGTCACAAGTGAATTTATTTTCCAGGAAGTGAGTTGTAAATTTGTTTGTCTCAGTGTACTGCCTTGGCAGGCACATCTGCTGATCAGTGTTAATTAGTCTTCTATTGTACAATTTGTAACCTAGATATGTTTCATGGAGATATAACTGGTGAAACATTATTGTGTGTAATTTTTTTTTTTTTCTGGAAAGATTCTGCTGAGCAAGCGACCAATAAACTGTATGTTTACATAAACTTTGATTTATGTAAACGTAAATCAAAGAGAATGTCATTAAAAGCTTACCATGGCAGAGTCTCCATTGAGAAAGAAAACTATTGGCCTATCTTCATTATGAATGGCTATGATTATGATTATTTCATGATTCTACCAGTCAATAGTCCTCATGAGATATTTAATTCCCTGAGTTACTTACAAATTAAGTTTTGGACCTCAAGTCATTTGTAAATCAATTAGTTGTTTGTTTCTTAGCTTAAAATCTTCTTTGAGCTACAGTGTTCTATTTGGTAATTAGGGCCCCTGGCTATTCTGAATGGTGTGTTGCCATTAGATTTGAACATTAGGGAGGGAAACAAAGAAGACATTGTCATGATGCCTGTGATTGGATCATTCTTACTAAAACATTATTTCATTAGTGTCATGAGTTACTTAATGGAAACCTGATAAGGAACATGTGACTTTATGTGGCACTTGAGAAAACATGAAATTAACATCTGGTTACATTTATCAATGCAGCATTCATACTAATTGTCTTAAGGACAATTTTTCCAAGATTTCTACTTTTGGAGTCTACTGACTACTCTATATGTATCAAGAAAGTGGCTCAAAGGGGCTTTGAGCAGCTCTTCCCAGAATACAGTTCAGTAGGTTACACATATAGGATGATTACAAAGTAAGTGGACATCCCCTGAAGTTAAATTATTTATTTTGGATGGGTAAAGGGATGTTCCTATAGGCCAGATGCCAACTTTATTAACAATATATTGTACTGCAGAGCATCTAGCCAGAATATGTTGCTTAGTAATCTTGTGCAAAAGAAATCTTTGGTCTAGTAGTGGTTGTCTTCCAAAGGTTATTTAGTTTGAACTAACACATGCATTTCATCTATGGCCAAATATTTGCCTCCCTGTACCATGACTTACAATGTGGTTTTCATTTGATTGAACTTTACAAGACTGCAAAGGATTTGGAATTCAATATGTCAAAACAGACCATCTGCCTATGTGTTTGAAACCAAGGAGACAGTGAATCTTTTGGTTTATGTTCATTTATTATTACATGAGCATTAACCAATCTCTTCTTATGCCTCTTCATTGTCTGAAGATGGAAACCACACTCTTATAGAAGGTAGATGAATTCATCAATCTAATGGGCTGCATCCAAGCGCAAGGCAAGGCAATGTCTCTTTATTATCATTAACAATAATAAATAACAGTAATAGTTGCTAAAATATATTGAGGACTAACTTTGGACTAGAAAGTTGGATAGACACTTTGTGTGCACACAACACATTTAATCATCACAACTGTATGAGTTTGGGACTCATAATTCAAATTTTTCAAATGAGACAACTCAAGCATAGAGAAATCAAGTAATTTGTCCAAGGTGACATAAATAAAAATTATAGATCTTGGATTTAAAATTAGGGACTTTTTAAAATTGAGGTATAGTTGAGGTACAATATTGTATAAGTTTCAGGTGTACAACATAGTGATTCACAATTTTTAAAAGTTATATTCCATTTATAGTTATTATAAAATATTAGCTATATTCCCTGTGTTGTACAGCATATCTTTGTAGCTTATTTATTTTATATGTAGTAGTTTACACCTCTTAATTCCCTACTTGCCCCTCTCTTCTTCCCTCTCCCCACTGGTAACTGCTAGTTTGTTTTCTGTGAATCTGTTTCTTTTTTGTTAAATTCACTAGTTTATTTTTTAGATTCCACATATAAGTGATATTATACAGTATTTGTCTTTCTCTGTCTGACTTGTTTTATTTAGCCTAATACCCCCCAAGTCCATCCATGTTGTTGCAAATGGCAAAATTTCATTCTTTTTTTTATGGCTAAGTAGTATTCCATTGTGTGTGTGTGTGTTTGTGTGTGTGTATGTGTGTGTATACACACCACATGTTATTTATCCTTTCATCTGTTGATGGACATTTAGGTTGCTTCCATATCTTGGCAATTGTAAATAATGCTGCTGTGAACATTGGGATGCATGTATCTTTTCAAATTAGTGTTTTCTTTTTTAAAATTTTGGATAGATACTCAGGAGTGGAATTGCTGGGTCATATGGTAGTTCTAGTTTTAGTTTTTGGAGAAACTTCCATACTGTTTTCCATAGTGGCTGCACGAATTTACATTCCTACCAACACTGTATGAGGGTTCCCTTTTCTCCAACATCCTCGCCAACATTTGTTATTTGTGGTCTTTTTGATGATAGCCGTTCTGACAGGTGTTAAGTGATATCTCATTGTGTTTTTAATTTGCATTTCTCTGATGATTAACTATGTTGAGCATCTTTTTATGTGAAATTAGAGATGTTTAACACCAGTGTGGTGGTGAAGCATGTAAACTGATATCATGTTATGTCACTTTGCTACACAGCCCACATAGAATATTAGAATTCAGTCTGAAAATAGTTAAGATATTTGAAACCATTCATCATCAGTAGTGGGGTCAATAAAAATTTCAAAATATCGTATTTGAAGTTTTCTTTGAATATACACTTGATTTGTGTCATTCAGGTCACAGAATAGAACAAAATGGAAGGGCTAATACTGGGGGGCAGGCAATCTCTTTCCTCATTCCTACTCTTACTAGTTATGTGAACTTAAGCAATTCCTATGACTTCTTTGGACTGCAGTATCCTCATTTTTAAAAATGAAGAGACCAGACTAAATTATGTCTAATTCCTTCCCATCTCTGACCTTCTGTTTCTAGAAAACCGTATCCTTTACATTCACCGAGGGACAAAGACATAAAAAAAATAATAATAAATGTGTGTAAATACCCTTATAGATTTTGCTAACCTTGCACTCCATGAATAGCTACTCTATTGCATTGTCTGAAATATCATCATGTATTTTTCCCCTGAGCCCTGGTTGACACATGCTAATTAGAAGAAAAATGCCTTTCTAAGTGAAGGGGTCCTCTTCATCTTCCACTTCACCATATGACTCCTGGGTTCAAAGAAACAATTTATGGGCATTTAAAAATATGCTACTGTTTTAACCTATTGACCATGTCTTGGGCACTTTATTTTCTGTCTTCAGCTTCAATATTCATTAGTAACACTGTGACAAAAAGGAATATGAATGACATTAGGATACTGAGCCTTACTCAAGCTAAGAAAATGATGCTAGTGCTTACACATTGCAATATAGTATAGATGTTTGATGCTTCCATTACAAAATGCTTGTTTCAAATGATTGTGAAAATATGTAGAGACTTTTCAAGCAAACAACACATTTAAAGATAAATACATCTTTAAAAATAACAATAAAGGCAAAATTTACTTCCCCACCCCAAGTGAAAACTTCATTATGTGTCAAATATATTATTTGGGGCTGGTATGGAGCATGACATACTAAATGTTCTGACTGTTGTAGTGTATGCATAGATAATATATAGGTCATACAACTTTCATAAGCCCTCTCTGCTGATTCTTTTCTAATATCTCTTTAAAGACATTTGTGGTATCATTCTTCATTTATTTTGCATGCTGCTTTCACCCATTGTGGATAAACATGAATAAAAAATTCTGGAGGTATGAACAGTTATCTTTGCTAATGCTTGGTGAGGTTTTAATAAAATATACATGACATCAGCATCCAGACATGTATCTATGAATCAAATAGCAGTGAAAAAATCCAAAGATAATTATGATCTTTTATGATGATGGAGAAATTAGTACCTCTGTAATATGTGATGTAAAGTAGTGTGGACAGAGTGTCCTACTTGCCCTTGAAACATTTGACATGAATGCAAATAAGTAGCACATGGGATTCTAATTTTGAAGAACCTATTCAGGAATGTTAAGAGATGCAGAAAGTGGAAAGAAAAGGACTTGTATAATTTACTAAAGAAAATCCTCAAGTTAGTTAATAATAGGTGCCTAGACACCTCCCACCTGAAGACAAAGGATCAGGATCTCAAAAGAGAAAGCCTGGACCTCCAGGCTTAAAAAAGGGATTCCTTCATTTTCCCCCACTTTGCCAGTGTTCCTCAGCTCTGTATACTCTATATAAAAAACAAAACTCTTCATATACCATGAACTAAGTTATTTATGTATGCTCCTGAGATTCCTTGAATTTATAAAACTAAATCAAATGCATACCTATAATTTTTCGCTTAAGAAGAACACAGTCCATTTCCAGCATCAGTCAATTTCAGTTTGGACCAATGTGAAGACACTTGAATCATTAAAGCAAGGACACAATTACAGCACTAAACAGACCAGGAATAACCAAAACTCCCTTGTGTTGTGAAAAGAGTTCATTACATCATAAAATGCTCTGCTGTGTTAACTGTGGTTACTTCTGTGCAATCAATGTTTCTTTTTTTTCATATTACTGAATTTGATACATTTTTAAATTTTTTTTTAAGATGTTAGCTATGAGTTTTTCTTTTTTTTTAAAATTTATTTATTTATTTATTTATTTTTGGCTGTGTTGGGTCTTCGTTTCTGTGCAAGGGCTTTCTCTAGTTGCAGCAAGCGGGGGCCACTCTTCATCGCGGTGCGCGGGCCTCTCACTATCGCGGCCTCTCTTGTTGCGGAGCACAGGCTCCAGACGCGCAGGCTCAGTAGTTGTGGCTCACGGGCCTAGTTGCTCCGCGGCATGTGGGATCTTCCCAGACCAGGGCTCGAACCCACGTCCCCCGCATTAGCAGGCAGACTCCCAACCACTGCGCCACCAGGGAAGCCCTGAATTTGATACATTTTTAATGTAATTTTCTACTACAAATTTACAAAAACAATAGAGTTAATTGAAAGCAAGCTAACAAAATTAGACAGCTCTATGCCAATAAGTGTACCTTTCTTTGACTGCTCAACTTAAAAACTGTCAGTAAGTATAGGCCATGCTATTCATTTACATATATAACATGAAAATATTTACTATGTATTACATATCAGAAACTGTGGAAAGTGTTGCGTTATGAGTAAACTCAATTCTGTATGGTATTTCTGGAAGACATTATTATTCCTGTATTACTGGTGAAGAAACAAGAAATTCAGAGACTTGATGTAACTTGTAAGCAGCAGTTCCACTAGATCTATTAAAATTTATATCAGATCATTTTTAACATTCTATTTTCTCTTGGAAGATTCCCAAAAGCATTCTCTACAGATGTATTCTTCAGTCAATAGCTCTAAACCATAGCATGACCAGGTACATTAAAGTTTGTTTTCACTTCAGGTGAAGCTTTCTAAAGCTTAGTTGGAATGTAATTTTTTTCTATTCCTTAAGCACTTTTACACTGAGATGTGTTAATTTTGGTTAATCATATGATTGTGGTAGATGACATATAATTGAACAATTCTAGTCATCTGGTTTTGGCTTACTGCCTAATGACAGAGGAGACTTTTTTAAATCAATGGATCCCTTTTATTAGATCAATTCTGTCTCTTATAACTTTGATATTTCACTCCTAGCTCTATTATCAGGAGTCACATAAATGTCTCGCGTGGGAAAAATACTTTGCTTTATTTTAAGTATTTAGATGTTCTAACCATGACCCTCACCGTCTCAGATGCTCTCAGGATGTTTAACCTGGAGATGAAGAGAGAGGAGTTATTTTATTGATTCCTCATCAGTCACAGTTTCTACATCCTCGCCCTCTGGTTTAGTTGTCAGAGTTGAGCATTAGTTAGGCTCTGAAGTTGAACTGACTGGTATGAACTAGTCCCTGCCAATACAGCTCTGTGACCTTGGAAAAACAACTCACCTCCATGCCTTTCCTTTGCTTCATTGTAAAAGGGAGATTAAACTATGCAACCTACTTTATAGAGTTTGTTAATATGGTGAAATTAATTCACCTAGTACATAGTAAGTGCTCAGCATGTTGTTAATATGTTAATTGTTTTTATTTTTAATAGCCCCTACACATTTTCTTGATTGTCAAAAGCCAACATATAGCATGCAACCTTTGAAAGTGTGGCAGCCCTTCTCATCTTACAATGTTCTCTTTGTTCTTTTTAGTACCATCTTGATCAGGTAGTACCATGTATTCTGGGAAGAAAGGGCAAGAATTGAATTGGGTATCAACCGTCTGGACGCTCTGTTCACAGCCCCCGTACATCATAGAGTAAGAGCATTTTACACGTTGTTGCAATTTCTTGTCTGTACCATTCCTATTTGATTCTGAGCCTCTTCAGTGTTGGGATTGTATCTTTTTCCTCTATTCCCAGAACCAGGCACATAAAAACCTACCAAAAATATTAGATAAATATAACATCACTACCATTTATCAAGTCTGGTATAATTAGAAGAGGAAAGTAAAAGATGGTCACCTTCTTTGATTTTCACCCTATTCTTCTCTTAATGCAACCTAATATTTTTATTTTAATTTTTAGTCAGATGACACTGGCGGCAACTGAAACACCTACTTCCTATGTCTTTCCATAGTCAGGACATAATCAAAGCTATAAAACAAAGATTTGCACAATATCAGAATCAGTCTTATCATCTGGAATTTTAGTTGTTGAACAAAAATAATCCAAGATTTCTTTCTGTTGTTGATATCTGGAGATAACAAAAAAAATTGTTAAATTGTAGCAATTATCACTTCTATCCTGGGTGGTGGTCAGTTGTTCAGGAGAGACATTGTAGTTTATTATGTAGAAATGAGTCAAGGAACAAATAGATTGGAGCAGACTGGGCAACTACAAGCCCCTTTACATCTTTGAAATTTTAGCCTATGCTGTGAAATTCTGAGCTATATAAATGGCTATAATTAAGCTTTTTTCTAAACATTTGAAAGGAATGATTATTAATGGAGATGTAGACCTTGATAAGCTGGATCAATGCCATCACAGTAAAACATATATTATTATAACTCATTTTTTAAAGTTAATTAATTAATTAGTTTTATTTTTGGCTGTGTTGGGTCTTCGTTGCTGTGCGCGGGCTTTCTCTAGTTGCGGCAAGCGGGGACTACTCTTTGTTGCGGTGCACGGGCTTCTCATTGAGGTGGCTTCTCATGTTGCAGAGCACAGGCTTCAGGCACACGGGCTTCAGCAGTTGTGGCACGTGGGCCCAGCAGTTGTGGCTCTCGGGCTCTAGCGCGCAGGCTCAGTCAGTAGTTGTGGTGCACAGGCTTAGTTGCTCCACAGCCTGTGGGATCTTCCCGGACCAGGGCTCGAACCCATGTCCCCTGCATTGGCAGGTGGATTCTTAACCACTGCGCCACCAGGGAAGCCCATAACTCATATTTTTTAAAAATCCCTTGACTCAGTGTTCCTCCAGCTACCACCCCAATACTCTGTGATCTTTTATGGGCAAATGACTCAAAACCGCCTAAACCTACAGGTTTCTATTCTTCATCCCCATTGTGTACTCAGTACACTCCTATTAGTAGTTTGGCCTCCACTATGTCATTGACTGACTCTCCAAAGATTTACATCTAGATATGTCCGGTGGTAATTATCAGCTTCATCTCACTTGAACAAAGCAGCATTTGACACAATTACCTCTTCTTTATGAATCACTTTCTTCTTCGGCTTCTGAGGATCCTGTCTCCTGATGTTCCTCCCACTTCTCCTGATACTGCTTCTCAAGTTCTTTTGTTGGCTACTTCTAGCTTACTTCTAATGTTTAAGTGGTGAAATAAATTAGGGATCAATCTTTGTCACTCTTCTCTAAATAAATTTTCAGTTAAAACTGTTCTCATCCAGACACATTACTGTAAATAAGAACCGTGTGTTGACAACATTCAAATACATAGCTCTACCTTTAACTTCTCCCATCCCCTGCAGACTAACTCTCCGGTTAACTATTGTGCATCTCCACTTGAATATCTCATTGACATCTCAAACTTATGAGTGGCAAACAACTCCTGATTCCCCAAAACTGATCATCCCCCCACCAGTTCTCATCTTTATTATTGACACTGATATTCACATAGATGTATAGACCAAACCTTCTATCATTCTAGTTTTCCATTTTTTCCCACTCCTCATACCCAAGGCATCAGCAGTTTTGTTGCTTTTACCTTCAAAGCATATATTGGTATATATTTTTTTATTTCTTTAAATTGAAGCATAGTCAATTTATAATGTTGTGTTAGTTTCTGGTGTACAGCAAAGTGATTCAGTTATAATGTGTATATATATATATTTTTAATATTCTTTTTCATTATAGTTTATTACAAGATATTAAATATAGTTCCCTGTGCTATACAATAGGACCCTGTTGTTTATTTTATATAGTAGTTTGTATCTTCTAATTACAAACTCCTAATTTATTACCCCCACTTGCCCCTTTGATAACCATAAGTTTGGTTTCTATGTCTGTGAGTCTGTTTCTGTTTTGCAAATAAGTTCATTTGTATTATATTTTAGATTCCACATATAAGTGATATCATACAGTATTTGTCCGACTGCACTTAGTATGATAATCTCTAGGTCCATCCATGTTGCTGCAAATGGCATTATTTCATTCTTTTATATGGCTGAGTGATATTCCATTGTGTGTGTGTGTGTATAGGTAGATAGATGCATATATATGTATGTGTGTGTGTGTATATACACACACACACACACACACACACACACACACACACATCACATCTTTATCCATTTTTCTGTCGATGGACATTTAGGTTGTTTCCATGTCTTGGCTCTTGTAAATAGTGCTGCCATGAACATGAACATTGGTGGGCATGTATCATTTTGAATTAGAGATTTTGTCTTTTCCAGATATATGTCCAGGAGTGGGATTCCTGGATCATAGGGTTGTTCTATTTTTATTTTTTATTTTTAAAAAATTTTTATTGGGGTATAGTTGATTTACAATGTTGTGTTAGTTTCTGGTGTAGAGCAAAGTGAATCAGTTATACCTATACATATATCCACTCTTTTGTAGATTCTTTTCTCATCTAGGTCATTACAGAGTACTGAGAAGTGTTCCCTGTGCTATACAGTCCTTATTAGTTATTTATTTTATATATAGTAGTGTGTATATGTCAATCCCAATCTTCCAGTTTATCCCTCAGCACCCCCCACCGGCCCTGCTTCCCCGCCCTGGTAACCATAAGTTTGTTTTCTATGTCTGTGACTCTATTTCTGGTTTTGTTTTGTTTTGTTTTTTTTAAATATTTGTTCTGGTTTGACTGCATCTTGGTGAACATCTGCTTTTCTTATTTATTTATTTGTGCTCAGTCTTAGTTTTGGCAGGTGGGCTCCTTAGTTGTGTCTCACGGGCTCCTTAGTTGTGGCACATGGGCTCCTTAGTTGTGGCATGCAAACTTTTAGTTGTGGCATGTATGTGGGATCTACCTCCCTGACCAGGGATCAAACCTGGGCCTCCTGCATTGGGAGCACAGAGTCTTAACCACTGCGCCACCAGGGAAGTCTATTTCTGTTTTGTAAATAAGTTCATTTGTACCATTTTTTTTTTAGATTCCACATATAAGAGATATCATATGATATTTGTCTTTGTCTGACTTACTTCACTCAGTATGACAATCTCTAGGTCCATCCATGTTGCTGCAAATGCATTATTTCGTTCTTTTTTATTGCTGAGTAATATTCCATTGTATACATGTACCACATCTTCTTTATCCATTCATCTGTCAATGGACATTTAGGTTGCTTGCATGTCCTGGCTATTGTAAATAGTGCTGCAGTGAACATTGGGGTGTATCATTTCAAATTATGGTTTTCTCTGGATATATGCCTGGGAGTGGGATTGCAGGAACATATGGTAGCTCAATTTTTAGTTTCTTAAGGAACCTCCATACTGTTCTCCATAGTGGTTGTACCAATTTACATTCCCACCAGCAGTGTAGGAGGGTTCCCTTTTCTCCACACCCTCTCCAGCATTTATTATTTTTAGACTTGTTGATGATGGCCATTCTGACCAATATGAAGTGATATCTCATTGCAGTTTTGATTTGCATTTCTCTAATAATTAGCAATGTTGAGCATCTTTTCATGTGCCTCATGGCCATCTGTGTATCTTCTTTGGAGAAATATCTATTTAGGTCTTTGGCCCAATTTTTGATTGGGTTGTTTGTTTTTTTGTTATTGAGTTATATGAGCTGTTTTTATATTTTGGAAATTAATCCCTTGTCAGTTACATCATTTGCAGATATTTTCTCCCTTTCTGTAGGTTGTTTTTTCATTTTGTTTATGGTTTCCTTTGCTGTGCAAAAGCTTATAAGTTTGATTAGGTTCCATCTGTTTATTTTTGCTTTTATTTCTATTGCCTTGGGAGACTGACCTAAGAAATCATTACTACAATTTATGTCAGAGAATGTTTTGCCTGTGTTCTCTTCTAGGAGTTTTGTGGTGTCATGTCTTGTATTTAAGTTTTTAAGCCATTTCGAGTTTATTTTTGTGTGTGGCATGCAGGCGTGTTCTAACTTCATTAATTTACATGCAGCTGTCCAGTTTCGCCAACACCAATTCCTAAAGAGACTGTCTTTTCTCATTGTATATTCTTGTCTCCTTTGTCTAAGATTGATTGACTGTAGGAATGTAGGTTTATTTCTTGGCTCTCTGTTCTGTTCCATTGATCCATATGTCGGTTTTTGTGCCAAAACCATGCTGTTTTGATTACTGTAGCTTTGTAGTATTGTCTGAAGTCTGGGAGGGTTATGCCTCCAGCTTTATTCTTTTTCCTCAGGATTGATTTGGCAATTCTAGGTCTTTTATGGTTCCATATAAGTTTTAGGATTATTTGTTCTAGTTCTGTAAACAAATGTCATGGGTAATTTGATAGGGATTGCATTAAATTTGTAGATTGCTTTGGGCAGTATGGCCATTTTAACAATATTAATTCTTCTAATCTAAGAGCATGGGATATCTTTCCATTTCTTTAAATCATCTTCAATTTCCTTTGTCAGTGTTTTATAGTTCTCAGCATATAAGTCTTTCACCTTCTCAGTCAGGTTTATTCCTAAGTATTTATTACATTTTTTGATGCAATTTTAAAAGGGATTTTTGTTGTTGTTTACTTTTTCTTTCTGATATTTCATTGTTAGTGTAGAGAAATGCAACAGATTTATGTATGTTAATCTTGTATCCTGCTATCTTGCTGAATTCGTTTATCAGTTCTAGTAGTTTTTGCATGGTGTGTTTAGGGTTTTCTATATATATCATGTCATCTGCACGTAATGACAATTTTACTTCTTCCCTTCCAATTTGGATACCTTATATTTTTCTTGTCTGATTGCTGTGGCTAGGACTCCCAATACTATGTTTAATGGAAATGGTTGTCTTGTTCCAGATTTTAGCAGGAAGGCCTTCACCTTTTCACCACTGAGTGTTATGTTGGCTGTGGGTTTGTCATAAATAACTTTTATTATGTTGAGATATGTTCCTGCTATACCCACTGTGGTAAGTGTTTTTATCATGAATGGATGTTGAATTTTATCAAATGCTTTTTTTCACACCTATTGAGATGATCATGTGGTTTCAAAACATACCTTAAATTGGATCCCTGCACAACATACATATTAGTATCAACAAGTTCCCTGTCCCTGTCTTCTAGAGCATCATGATTTCTCCTAACTTCTCTCCTACCTTCCACTCTTTCCCTGGCTATTTTTACTTATTTCCTATGCAACAGAGTGATCTTCTTTTAACCCTAAATAAGATCAAGAAATGTAGCTGCTGAAGCCACTCCAAAGAATTTCCATAACACTCCTCACACATAACTCCTCACCATCTCTATAGGGACTTATGTGACCTGTGTCCTGCTTATTTCTGGATTTATCACTTATCACAGTCCTTATTCACACCTCTCCAGTATTCTTGCTACTCACTGAATAAGGCAAGCTTATTGGTCCTCTTGCCTAGCATAACTTTCCTTGGGTATTTAGTTACATGGTTCCTTTTTCATTTGTAAAACTCAACTGCCATCCCTCAGTGAGGCCGTACCTGGACAAACCTGCATAGAGTCCACCTTGCCAGTACACTCTAGTTCTACCCCCTGCTTCATTTTCCCTCATAGCCCTTTGACAATAAACAGTCCTGCTACATAATTATCAGATAATTTCTGATTTATATCTCACCAACTAGACTGTAAGCACCATAAAAAAGAATGTTTTTTGTGTGTGTTTTTATCACTGTAGTGTCATCAGTCCATAAAAAAGTAGGAGTTTAATAATATTTGTGTAAATTGATTCTTGTTGGACTGAGCACTTGTTAAAGTAAAAGCTGATAATTATCATATTAATTTCAGACAGAGATGCTGATAACCCTCTGCACCTATTTTAAAGTTTTAAAAAATGCCATAATAGTTCTATTATTCTAAATGTATAGTCCTTTCTTGCTTTTCAACATGTTCAGGCAATTTTGGCAGGTCAGGGACATGCTCTATTCCACTTCACATACTGGAAAATGCCTACTACCAATACCTTCTCTCTGTGGGGTGGCTTTATAAACCATCCTCTGATCCTGACAGAAAGAGAGCAACTTCCAGGCTGAATTACCTGAATAATGGGAATGAGTGGTTCCAATGTCTTTTGGAAAAGAATTATCAAATATTTTATAAAACTCTCTACTAAACACAGAAAAAAGAGGGTTTTGTAATTGGCCCTCAGGTACGTAAGACATTCAATTGTGCAGAATGTACATGTCTTTTTACATTGTCCAATTGAAGCAGCATCATTTACATTTATACATGCCAACATACTTAGTAATATCTATTTAAACTATTACATCCAGAACTGGTCATTCCTAATAAGTGAGAAATCTACTACTATAAATATTTCTATGAATTTAAAAAAAGACACATAAATATAATATACCCACAAGTTAAAAAATTCTTACATTTCCAACCATTTTATTGTATTAACTTAATAACAAAATATTCTCTAGATTTAAAGCTCAAATTCTAACTGCCATCCAATTATAAACATTGCTATTATTTAAGCCAGAGAAACGTTTGATATTAGATACTAACTTGGTATAATAAGGTACTTTAAGTGATGAAAAAGTCCATCTTTGAAAAGGAAATGTTGTGCAGATTAATGAAATTATGTGAGAGGCTCTTTAGTCTCCTCGGAAGGATATTAAAAGGAAAATACATATCATTAACTGATTTAGAAACAGCTAAAATGGAACTTATTAAATAGTAATTGCTGTTTTAAAATACTTAAAGGACTCCAAGCATATAAAGTAAGAGCAGATGATTCTTTGTGTGGACATCTCTCCCTGCTATACGGTTAGTGGCAAAAAGTCCCATTCACTGTTTCCAGTGATAGTCATTGTGGACATTTTCAGAGACCACCTGGCCCAGATGGTTCCCCAGTCCATTGCCTTGCAAGCTGGTATATGCCTATTACTGCCAAGTAGGTGGTGGTGTGCTGGGTGGGATAAGCAGCTGCACAGTAACTATGGATGCAATTTCCTAGGGCATAAATTTTACTAGCAGGTTTTAGAGAAAATTAATGGTTTTTTATATTTAAACTAAAGTGACTGTATTATGAGTAGAATATAAAATTTACATGAATTTTTCAAATAAATCCAGAGACTTAAAAGAAATTCCCCTCTTCTAGTGGGTTGAGAGACTCTGGAGGTTCTCCCTCACTCCTCTTTGCTATTAGAATAATTCAGTGGGAAAGTTTGTGAAACATGGCATCACTCTTTGATATTCTACATGAAATAAAAATGAATTTTTGTCAAGATGGCAGCTATGCATATTCTATAGAAACTTGCTTATTTTTCTTTTTCAGGGCCAGCTCCCGCCCAAATTTTGGCTGGGAGAACTTGGTATTCAGGGAACTCATTCCCTGTTCTTTCTCTGCCTCTTCTTCCCTCTCCTATTTCTCTCTCATCTCTCCCTATTTCTCATTCTTCGTTCCTCTCTTTCCCTTTTCTTCTCCCATTTTCTCACTCTTTTTTCTTCTTTCCTTCCTTCAAATATTCATCGATACTTTATGTCTCAGGCACTGTGTTAGTACTGTGGTTATAAAGATGGAAAATGAGCTTTACATCATCATTGAATTCTGCCCTAAGCTCTAGGATAGAATGATCTGTATTTTTTCAAGATTATGTCACTAGTGCCTTATACAATGTCTAGCATATATAAGATGCTTAATATTTATGAATAAACAAATCAAGGCATGCATGTTGAATATAAAGTAATGACCAATAAGGACATTATTAGAATACATGCATTTTATTTGATCCTATCTTATGAAACCTGGACTCATTGATAAGTGAGGAAAGAAGAACTGAGGTTGGGACTCAAGAGCACGCTACTGCTTCCCAAAAAATATGCACAGCACTGAATCTTCATTTTGGTTTTGAATGAAGTCTGACAAGAATAAAAGGAAAGAACATCCCATATGGGGGAAAAAGCACATTCAAAGACAATAAGGCAGGAAATGGCATGGTGTATCCAACAAATGATTATACTTTATTTCAACGTGGTTTTTTGTACAAAGGAGATGGGTGCATGAGAGCCAAGTATCAGTTAGTTGGTAGAAATTATGGAAAATATCTTGGCAAACAGAACAAAATGACCTTGTAGAACATCTCAAATACTTCTGCCTCCTCCGCTAGCATCTCTTATTCTTGATGCTCATTTTATTCTTCATGTTTTCACAGGGTTGTAAATAACAGTTACCCTATTCATACCCTTAAGTTTCTAATAATGCCCTAATGGGATTATGACTCAAATTCCACAGGGACCATGCAGGTTACATTAATATGTGGGGCTGCTGGGAATAATTTCTCAAGAGGGTAACTGATGGTTTTAGTTCTCATGCACCTGCTGAAAAGGACTCTACGCCTTTCAATTGTTTCCATGCAGGTATATGGGTAGAAGGTTGGGGGTTATCAGATATTTTTATTTTCAAAAGATACAGGATACCCATGCCTAAATATAAAGTTTACAATGTTTAAATGTTGGTCAACTGTATTTTTTTATTGTTACTGTACCGAATTGCCACAAATGTGGTGGCTTAAAGCATATTAGCTTATAGTTCCCCCATCTCAGGTTCTTAAGCTAAATCACATCTGCAAAGAGCTTTTGCACTGAAAAGTAACAGTCACAGGTTTCTGAGATTAGGATTCCAACATCTTGAGAGGTGGGGTGGGGAATTAGTCTACCACACATATTTATGAGTTTGCATACGTGTTTTTATCATTGTATAAATCAATACCAATGGCCAGGGGAAACAAACAAGCAACAACAAAATTACTCCATGTATCCAGTGTTTCTAAAGCCAACTTTCATTCATGTCTAATGTAGTAATCGTCTCAATTTTTTTTCTTCAGAAAGTCCAACTTATTGATTAAAGTTGAAGAATCCTTAAATGGAGAAATGTCTGTTATCCTCAACAGGTTGATAGGGGGATTTTATTGCTTTACTCCTCCAGCCACAAAATTTACATATTCATTTGTTCAGTGAATATTAATTAAGTACCTATGCTTTTGCTGCTTTGTATTACAGTAATTAATGAATTTTTAAAAACTCTATGGATATGACTTTCTATTTGGAGTTAACAATCATTCTTGCCCTCTTTTGGTTTCCCCACCAGGCTTTCAAATTTTCTTCCCTGAAAGAACTCACTGCTCCCTGATATTTTTCCCTTTTCTTCCTTGTGCTGTTTCACCCTAAGTAGTGGATCCTTGACAAGTTTTGCTTAGGCATCATGATGAGTATTCTAAAGAGAAAATAGTGTGATGATGAGGAAAAGGTTCTCCATTCAACTCTCCAAAGATTTGTCTGAGGAGACATTTTGCTGACTTGTCAAATTTAAAATACGCACTAAATCTCTATTATTTTTTCTAATTTTATTAGTTTAAAAGTATTCCAAAATAGATACTCAGTATTGTCTGTCTTCCTCAGTTTACTGTAAGGTTCTTGCATATCGGTGTCACATCTTATTGACCTCTTTATCCCTAGGATATGATATCATGCTTGGCATATATAAGTTCTCAGTAAATGTAGCTGATATAAACTTATGCAGATTCAAAGATGGAGAAGGAGGTAGGGATTACTCTGACACTTTTTTCCAACTCAACACGGTAAATCGTTTTGTTTTCCATTTTCATGGAAATTTTCTGTTACTTTCATGGGGGAAACAGGGGACACAGAAATATTATTTTATTTGCAGATAAGGGTGGTGTCTGGTTCTTGAAGAAAGCCTAAACTCTAATGTAACTGCCTTTTAAAAAAATTTTATTTTACATTGGACTATAGTTGATTTGCAATGTTGTGTTAGTGTCAGGTGTACAGCAAAGTGATTCAATTATACATATATATATATATCTGTTGTTTTTAAAACTCTTTTCCCATTTTGGTTATTAGAGAATATTGAGCAGAGTTCCCTGTGCTATACACTAGGTCCTTGTTGGTTATCTATTTTAAATATAGTAGTGTGTATATGTCAATTCTGAACTCCCAATTTATCCCTCCCCCCCACCTTTCCCCTTTGGTAACCATGAGATTGTTTTTTAAGTCTGTGAGTCTGTTTCCTAAATAAGTTCATGTGTATCATTTTTGTAGATTCTACATATAAGCGGTATCATATGATATTTGTCTTTCTGTCTGACTTACTTAACTTAGTATGATGATCTCTAGTTGCATCCATGTTGCTGCAAATGGCATTATTGCATTCTTTTTTATGGCTGAGTAATATTCCATTGTATACATGTACCACATCTTCTTTATCCATTCAACTGTTTGATGGATATTTAGGTTGCTTCCATGTCCTGGCTATTGTAAACAGTGTTGCAATGAACACTGGGGTGCATGTATCTTTTTGAACCATGTTTTTCTCCAGAAACATGCCCAGGAGTGGGATTGCTGAATCATATGGTAGCTCTATTTTCAGTTTTTTAAGGAACCTCCATACTGTTCTCCATAGTGACTGTACCAATTTACATTTCCAGCAACAGTGTAGGAAGGTCCCTTTTCTCCACACCCTCTAGAGCACTTACTGTTTGTAGGCTTTTTGATGATGGCCATTCTGACTGGTATGAGGTGATATCTCATTGTAGTTTTGATTTGCATTTCTTTAATAATTAGTGATGTTGAACATCTTTTCATGTGCCTATTGGCCATCTGTATGTCTTCTTCAGAGAAATGCCTATTCAGGTCTTCTGCCCTTTTTTTTTTTTTTTAACGTGAGCTGCATGAGCTCATTGTAAATTTTGGAGATTAATTTCTTTTTGGTCATATCATTTGCAAATATTTTCCCCCATTCTATGTGCTGTCTCTTCATTTTGTTTATGGTTTCCTTTGCTGTGCAAAAGCTTTTGAGATTAATTAGGTCCCATTAGTTTATTTTTGTTTTTATTTCCATTACTCTAGGAAATGGATCAAAAAAGATATTGCTGCGATTTATGTCAAAGAGTGTGTTCTACCTATGTTTTTTCTAGGAGTTTCATAGTTAACAGTCTTACGTTTAAATCTTTAACCATTTTGAGTTTATTTTTGTATATGGTGTGAGAAAATGTTCTAATTTCCTTCTTTTACATGTAGCTCTCCAGTTTTCCCAGCACCACTTATTGAAAAGACTGTCTTTCCTCTATTGTGTATTCTTGCATCCTTTATTGTAGATTAATTGACCATAAGTGTGTAGGTTTATCTCAGGGCTCTCTATTCTGTTCTATTGCTCTATGTTTCTGTTTTTCTGCCCATTTCATACTGTTTTGATAACTGTAGCATTGTAGAATAGTCTGAAACAAGGGAGCATAATACCTCCAGCTCTGTTCCTCTTTCTCAAAATTGCTTTGGCTATTCGGGGTCTTTTGTGTCTCCATACAAATTGTAAAATTTTTTGTTCTAGTTCTGTGAAAAATGCCATTGGTAATTTGATAGGGATTTCATTGAATATGTACATTGCCTTGGATAGTACAGTCATTTTGACAACACTGATTCTTCCAATCCAAGAACATGGTGCCTCTTTCCATCTGTTTGTGTCATCATCTATTTCTTTCATCAGCATCTTAAAGTTTACAGAGTACAGGTCTTTTAGCCTCCTTAGGTAGGTTTATTCCTAGGTATTTTATTCTTTCTGGTGCTTTGGACTGTTTCTTTAATTTCTCTTTCTGATCTTTCATTGTTAGTGTATAGAAATGCAACAGATTTCTGTGTATTAATTTTTCATCCTGCAACTCTACCGAATTAGTTGATGAGCTGTAGTAGTTTTCTTGTGGTGTCATTAGGATTTTCTATATATAGTATCATGCCATCTGCAAATAGTGACAGTTTTACTTCTTCTTTTCCAAATTGGATTCCTTTTATTTCTTCTCTGATTGCCGTAGCTAGGAATTCCAAAACTATGTTGAATAATAGTGGTGAGAGTGGACAACCTTGTCTTGTTCCTGATCTTAGAGGAAATGCTTTCAGATTTTCAACACTGAATATGATGTTGGCTATAGGTTTGTCATATATGGCCTTTATTGTGTTGAGGTATGTTCCCTCTATGCCCACTTTCTGGAGAGTATTCATCATAAATGGGTGTTGAATTTTTGTCAAAAGCTTTTTCTGCATCTATTGAGATGATCATATGGTTTTTATTATTCAATTTCTTAACATGGTGTTTCACACTGATTGATTTGGGGATACTGAAAAATCCTTTCATCCCTGGGATAAATCCCATTTGATCATGGAGCATGATTCTTTTTTTAACATCTTTATTGGAGTATAATTGCTTTACAATGGAGTGTTAGTTTCTGCTTTATAACAAAGTGAATCAGATATGTTTTATAACAAAGTGAATCAGTTATACATATACATATGTCCCCATATCTCTTCCCTCTTGCATCTCCCTCCCTCCCACCACCCCATCCCAGCCGTCTAGGTGGTCACAAAGAACCGAGCTGATCTCCCTGTGCTATGCAGCTGCTTCCCACTAGCTATCTATTTTACGTTTGGTAGTGTATAAATGTCCATGCCACTCCCTCACTTTGTCCCAGCTTACCCTTCCCCCTCCCCATATCCTCAAGTCCATTCTCTAGTAGGTCTGTGTTTTTATTCCCATCTTGCCCCTAGGGTTCTTCATGAACTTTTTTTTTTTTTTAGATTCCATATACATGTGTTAGCACACGGTGTTTCTTTTTCTCTTTCTGACTTACTTCACTCTGTATGACAGACTCTAGGTCCATCCACCTCAATACAAATAAGTCAATTTCGTTCCTCTTTATGGCTGAGTAATATTCCATTGTATATATGTGTCACATCTTCTTTATCCATTCATCTGTTGATGGACACTTAGGTTGCTTCCATGTCCTGGCTATGGTAAATAGAGCTGCAATGAACATTTTGGTACATGACTCTTTTTGAATTATAGTTTTCTCAGGGTATATGCCCAGTAGTGGGGTTGCTGGGTCGTATGGTAGTTCTATTTTTAGTTTTTTAAGGAACCTCCATACTGTTCTCCATAGTGGCTGTATCAATTTACATTCCCACCAACAGTGCAAGAGGGTTCCCTTTTCTCCACACCCTCTCCAGCATTTATTGTTTCTAGATTTTTTGATGATGGCCATTCTGACCGGTGTGAGATGATATCTCATTGTAGTTTTGATTTGCATTTCTCTAATGATTAATGATGTTGAGCATTCTTTCATGTGTTTGTTGGCAATCTGTATATCTTCTTTGGAGAAATGTCTATTTAGGTCTTCTGCCCATTTTTGGATTGGGTTGTTGTTTTTTTGATATTGAGCTGCATGAGCTGCCTGTATATTTTGGAGATTAATCCTTTGTCAGTTGCTTCATTTGCAAATATTTTCTCCTATTCTGAGGGTTGTCTTTTCCTCTTGTTTATGGTTTCCTTTGCTGTGCAAAAGCTTTTAAGTTACATTAGGTCCCATTTGTTTATTTTTGTTTTTATTTCCATTTCTCTAGGAGGTGGGTCAAAAAGGATCTTGCTCTGATTTATGTCATGGAGTGTTCTGCCTATGTTTTCCTCTAGGAGTATGATAGTGTCTGGCCTTACATTTAGGTCTTTAATCCATTTTGAGTTTATTTTTGTATATGGTGTTAGGGAGTGTTCTAATTTCATTCTTTTACATGTAGCTGTCCAGTTTTCCCAGCACCACTTATTGAAGAGGCTGTCTTTTCTCCACTGATCTTCTTGCCTCCTTTATCAACGATAAGGTGACCATATGTGCGTGGGTTTATCTCTGGGCTTTCTGTCCTGTTCCATTGATCTATATTTCTGGTTTTGTGCCAGTACCATACTGTCTTGACTACTGTAGCTTTGTAGTACAGTCTGAAGTCAGGGAGCATAATTCCTCCAGCTCCTGTTTTTCTTTCTCAAAATTGCTTTGGCTATTCGGGGTCTTTTGTATTTCCATACAAATTGTGCAATTTTTTGTTCTAGTTCTGTGGAAAATGCCAGTGCTAATTTGATAGGGATTGCATTGAATCTGTAGATTGCTTTGGGTAGTATAGTCATTTTCACAATGTTGACTCTTCCAATTCAAGAACATGGGATATCTCTCCATCTATTTGTATCATCTTTAATTTCTTTCATCAGTGTCTTATAGTTTTCTGCATACAGGTCTTTTGTCTGCTTAGGTAGGTTTATTCCTAGATATTTTATTCTTTATGTTGCAGTGGTAAATGGGAGTGTTTTCTTAATTTCACTTTCAGATTTTTCATCATTAGTGTATAGGAATGCAACAGATTTCTGTGCATTAATTTTGTATCCTGCTACTTTACCATATTCATTGATTAGCTCTAGTAGTTTTCTGGTAGCATCTTTAGGATTCTCTATGTATAGTATCATGTCGTCTGCAAGCAGTGACAGCTTTACATCTTCTTTTCTGATTCGGATTCCTTTTATTTCTTTTTCTTCTCTGATTGCTGTGACTAAAACTTCCAAAAGTATGTTGAATAATAGTGGTGAGAATGGGCAACCTTGTCTTGTTCCTGATCTTAGTGGAAATGGTTTCAGTTTTTCGCCATTGAGGACGATGTTGGCTGTGGGTTTGTCATGTATGGCCTTTATTATGTTAAGTTCCCTCTATGCCTACTTTCTGGAGGGTTTTTATCATAAATTGGTGTTGAATTTTGTCAAAAGCTTTCTCTGCATCTATTGAGATGATCACATGGATTTTATCCTTCAATTTGTTAATATGGTGTATCACATTGATTGATTTGCATATATTGAAAAATCCTTGCATTCCTGGGATAAATCCCACTTGCTTTTAATGTGCTGTTGGATTCTGTTTGCTAGTATTCTGTTGAGAATTTTTGCATCTATGTTCATCAGTGATATTGGCCAGTAGTTTTCTTTCTTTGTGGCATCTTTGTCTGGTTTTGGTTTCAGGGTTATGGTGGCCTCGTAGAATGAGTTTGGGAGTGTTCCTCCCTCTGCTATATTTTGGAAGAGTTTGAGAAGGATAGGTGTTAGCTCTTCTCTAAATGTTTGATAGATTTTGCCTGTGAAGCCATCTGGTCCTGGGCTTTCGTTTGTTGGAAGATTTTTAATCACAGTTTCAATTTCAGTGCTTGTGATTGGTCTGTTCATATTTTCTATTTCTTCCTGGTTCAGTCTCAGAAGGTTGTGCATTTCTATGAATTTGTCCATTTCTTCCAGGTTGTCCATTTTATTGGCATGTAGTTGCTTTTAGTAATCTCTCATGATCCTTTGTATTTCTGCAGTGTCAGTTGTTACTTCTTTTTCACTTCTAATTCTGTTGATTTGTGTCTTCTCCCTTTTTTTCTTGATGACTCTGGCTAATGGTTTATCAATTTTGTTTATCTTCTCAAGGAACCGGCTTTTAGTTTTAGTGATCTTTGCTACTGTTTCCTTCATTCATTTTTCATTTATTTCTTATCTGATCTTCATGATTTCTTTCCTTCTGCTAACTTTGGGGATTTTTCGTTCTTCTTTCTCTAATTGCTTTAGGTGTAAGGTTAGGTTGTTTATTTGAGATGTTTCTTGTTTCTTAAGGTAGGATTGTATTGCTATAAACTTCCCTCTTAGCACTGCTTTTGCTGCATCCCATAGGTTTTGGGTAGTTGTGTTTTCATTGTCATTTGTTTCTAGGTATTTTTTGATTTCCTCTTTGATTCTGCAGTGCTTTCTTGGTTCTTAAGTGGTGTATTGTTTAGCCTCCATGTGTTTGTATTTCTTACAGATTTTTTCCTGTAATTGATATCTAGTCTCATAGCGTTGTGGTCGGAAAAGATACTTGATATGATTTCAGTTTTCTTAAATTTATCAAGGCTTGATTTGTGACCCAAGATATGATCTATCCTGCAGAATGTTCCATGAGCACTTGATAAGAATGTGTATTCTGTTGTTTTTGGATTGAATGTCCTATAAATATCAATTAAGTCCATCTTGTTTAATGTATCATTTAAAGCTTGCGCTTCCTTTTTTATTTTCATTTTGGATGATCTGTCCATTGGTGAAAGTGGGGTGTTAAAGTCCCCTACTATGATTGTGTTACTGTCGATTTCCCCTTTTATGGCTGTTAGTATTTGCCTTATGTATTGAGGTGCTCCTATGTTGGGTTCATAAATATTTACAATTGTTATATCTTCTTCTTGGATTGATCCCCCTTGATCATTATGTAGTGTCCTTCTTTGTCTCTTGTAATAGTTTTTGTTTTAAAGTCTATTTTGTCTAATATGAGAATTGCTACTCCAGCTTTCTTTTCATTTCCATTTGCATGGAATATGTTTTTCCATCCCCTCACTTTCAGTCTGTTTGTGTCCCTAAGTCTGAAGTGGGTCTCTTGTAGACAGCATATATATGGGTCTTGTTTATGTATCCATTCAGCCAGTCTGTGTCTTTTGGTGGGAGCACTTAATCCATTTACATTTAAGGTAATTATCGATATGTATGTTCCTCTTACCATCTTCTTAATTGTTTTGAGTTTGTTATTGTAGGTCTTTTCCTTCTCTTGTGTTCCCTGCCTAGAGAAGTTCCTTTAGCGTTTGTTGTAAAGCTGGTTTGGTGGTGCTGAATTCTCTTAGCTTTTGCTTGCCTGTAAAGGTTTTAATTTCTCTGTCAACTCTGAATGAGATCCTTGCTGGGTAGAGTAATCTTGGTTGTAGGTTTTTCTCCTTCATCACTTTAAATATGTCCTGCCACTCCCTTCTGGCTTGCAGAGTTTCTGCTGAAAGATCAGCTGTTAACCTTATGGGGATTCCCTTGTGTGTTATTTGTTGTTTTTCCCTTGCTGCTTTTAATATTTTTTCTTTTAATTTTTGATAGTTTAATTAATATGTGTCTTGGCGTGTTTCTCCTTGGATTTATCCTGTATGGGATTCTCTGTGCTTCCTGGACTTGATTAACTATTTCCTTTCCCATATTAGGGAATTTTTCAACTCTAATGTCTTCAAATATTTTCTCAGTCCCTTTCTTTTTCATTTCTTCTTCTGGGACCCCTATAATTCGAATGTTAGTGTGTTTAATGTTGTCCCAGAGGTCTCTGAGACTGTCCTCAATTCTTTTCATTCTTTTTTCTTTATCCTGCTCTTTGGTAGTTATTTCCACTATTTTATCTCCAGGTCACTTATCCGTTCTTCTGCCTCCGTTATTCTGCTATTGATCCCTTCTAGAGAATTTTTAATTTCATTTATTGTGTTGTTCATCACTGTTTGTTTGCTCTTTAGTTCTTCTAGGTCCTTGTTAAACGTTTCTTGTAGTCTCTCCATTCTATTTCCAAGATTTTGGATCATCTTTACTGTCATTATTCTGAATTCTTTATCAGGTAGACTGCCTATTTCCTCTTCATTTGTTAGGTCTGGTGGGGTTTTGCCTTGCCTCTTCATCTGCTGTGTGTTTCTCTGTCTTCTCATTTTGCTTAACTTACTGTGTTTGGGGTCTCCTTTTTGCAGGCGGCAGCTTCGTAGTTTCCCTTGTTTTTGTTGTCTGTTCCCAGTGGCTAAGGTTGGTTCAGTGGGTTATGTAGGCTTCCTGGTGGAGGGGACTAGTGCCTGTGTTCTGGTGGATAAGGCTGGATCTTGCCTTTCAGGTGGGCAGGTCCACATCTGGTGGTGTGTTTTGGGGTGTCTCTGGGCTTATTATGATTATAGGCAGCCCCTCTGCTAATGGATGGGGTTGTGTTCCTGTCTTGCTAGTTGCTGGCATAGGGTGTCCAGCACTGGAGCTTGCTGGTCGTTGAGTGGAGCTGGGTCTTGGTGTTGAGATGGAGATCTCTGGGAGATTTTCGCCGTTTGATATTACATGGAGCTGGGAGGTCTCTTGTGCACCAGTGTCCTGAACTTGGCTCTCCTACCTCAGAGGCACATCCCTGACACCTGGCTGGAGGACCAAGGGCCTGTCATCCACACAGCTCAGAATAAAAGAGAGGAAAAATAGAAAGAAAGACAGAAAGAAGATAAAATTAAATTAAATTTAAAAGTTATTAAAATAAAAAATATAATTATTAGAAAGATTTTTTTTATTAAAAAAAAAGGAAAGAAGAGAGCAACCAAACCAACCAACAAATCCACCAATGATAACAAGTGCTAAAAACTATCCAAAAAAAAAAAAAAATGGACAGACAGAACCCTAGGACAAATGGTAAAAGCAAAGCTATACAGACAAAATCACACACAGAAGCATACACATACACACTCACAAAAAGAGAAAAAGGGAAAATATATATATATATATCATTGCTCCCAAAGTCCACCTCCTCAATTTGGGATGATTCGTTGTCTATTCAGGTATTCCACAGATGCTGGGTACATCAAGTTGATTGTGGTGATTTCATCCGCTGCTCCTGAGGCTGTTTGGAGAAATTTCCCTCTCTTCTTTGTTTGCACAGCTCCTAGGGTTCAGCTTTGGATTTGGCCCCGTCTGTGAGTGTAAGTCGCCTGACGGCGTCTGTTCTTCGCTCAGACAGAATGGGGTTAAAGGAGCAGCTGCTTCGGGGGCTCTGGCTCACTCAGGCCGGGGGGAGGGAGGGGTACGGATGCGGGGCGAGCCTGCGGCGGCAGAGGCCGGCGTGACGTTGCAGCAGCCTGAGGCGCGCCGTGCGTTCTCCCGGGGAAGTTGTCCCTGGATCACGGGACCCTGGCAGTGGCGAGCTGCACCAGCTCCCGGGAGGGGAGGTATGGAGAGTGGCCTGTGCTCACACACAGGCTTCTTGGTGGCGGCAGCAGCAGCCTTAGTGCCTCATGCCCGTCTCTGGGGTCCGCGCTGATAGCCACGGCTCGCGCCCGTCTCTGGGGCGCCTTTAAGCGGCGCTCTGAATCCCCTCTCCTCACGCACCAGGAAACAAAGAGGCAAGAAAAAGTCTCTTGCCTCTTCGGCAGCTCCAGACATTTTCCCGGACTCCCTCCAGGCTAGCCATGGCGCCATAGCCCCTTTATGCTGTGTTCACGCAGCCAACCCCAGTCCTCTCCCTGCGATCCGACCTCCGAAGCCCGAGCCTCAGCTCCCAGCCCCCACCCGCCCCGGCGGCTGAGCAGACAAGCCTCTCGGGCTGGTGAGTGCTGGTCAGCACCGATCCTCTGTGCAGGAATCTCTCCGCTTTGCCCTCTGCACCCCTGTGGCTGCGCTCTCCTCCATGGCTCTGGAGCTTCCCCCCCCCACCACCTGCAGTCTCTGCCTGCGAAGGGGCTTCCTAGTGTGTGGAAACCTTTCCTCCTTCATGGCTCCCTCCCACTGGTGCAGGTCCCGTCCCTATTCTTTTGTCTCTGTTTTTTCTTTTTTCTTTTGCCCTACCCATGTACGTGGGGAGTTTCTTGCCTTTTGGGAAGTCTGAGGTCTTCTGCCAGCATTCAGTAGGTGTTCTGTAGGAGTTGTTCCACACGTAGATGTATTTCTGATGTATTTGTGGTTAGGAAGGTGATCTCCGCGTCTTACTCTTCCACCATCTTGAAGCTCCTTGGAGCATGATTCTTTTAATGTACTGTTGAATTTGGATTGCTCATATTTTGTTGAGAATTTTTGTGTTTATGTTCATCAGTGATATTGGCCTGTAATTTTCTTTTTTTGTGTGGCATCTTTGTCTGGTTTTGGTATCAGGGTGATGGTGTCCTCAAAGAGTGAGTTTGGGAGTGTTCCTTCCTCTGCAGTGTTTTAGAATTGTTTCAAAAGGATAGGTGTTAACTCTTCTCTAAAAGTTTACTAGAATTCACCTGTGAAGCCATCTGGTTCTGGACTTTTGTTTATGGGAGTTTTAAAATCACAGTTTCAATTTCAGTGCTTGTGATTGGTCTGTTCATATTTTCTATTTCTTCCTGGTTCAGTTTTGGGAGATTGTATCTTTCTGAGAATTTTTCCATTTCTTCTAGGTTGTCCATTTTATTGGCATATAGCTGCTTATAGTAGTCTCTTATGATCCTTTGTATTTCTGTGGTGTCCATTGTAACTTCTCCTTTTTCATTTCTAATTTTATTGATTTGAGCCCTCTTCCCTTTTTTCCTTGGTGAGTTTGGCTAAAGGTTCATCAATTTTGTTTATCTTTTCAAAGAACCAGCTTTTAGTTTCCTTGATCATTTCTACTGTTTTCTTCATCTCTATTTATTTCTACTCTGATCTTTATGATTTCTTTCCTTCTATATTTTGGGTTTTGCTTGTTCATCTTTCTCTGGTTGCTTTAGGTGTAAAGTTAGATTGTTTATTTGGGATTTTTCTTGTTTCCTATATAAGATAGTATTGTTATAAACTTCCCTCTTAGAACTGCTTTTCCTGTGTCCCACAGGTTTTGGATCATCACGCTTTCATTTTCATTTGTCTCTAGGTATTTTTTTGATTTCCTCTTTGATTTCCTCAGTGATCTCTTGGTTGTTTAGTAGCATATTGTTTATCCTCTAGGTGTTTGTGTTTTTGCAGTATTTTTCTTGTAGTTGATTTCTAATCTCATAGTGTTGTGGTCAGAAAAGATGCTTGATATGATTTCAATTTTCTTAAATTTACCAAGGGTCACTTTGTGGCCCAGCATGTGATCAATCCCGGGGAAAGTTCTGTGTGCACTTGAGAAGAATGATGTGTATTCTGCTATTTTTGGATGGAATGCTCTATAAATATCAATTAAGTCCATCTGGTCTAATGTGCCATTTAAGGCTTATGTTTCCTTATTAATTTTCTCTCTGGATGATCTGTCCATTGATGAAAGTCGGGTGTTAAAGCTGCTCATTATTTCTCCCTTTATGGCTGTTAGTATTTGCCTTATATATTGAGGTGCTCCTATGTTGGGTACTTATATATTTACAATTGTTATATCTTCTTCTTGGATTGATCCTTTTATCATTATGTAGTGTCATTCTTTGTCTCTTGTAAGTCTTTATTTTAAAGTCTATTTTGCCTGATATGAGAATTGCTACTCCAGCTTTCTTTTGATTTCCATTTGCATGGAATGCCTTTTTCCATCCCCTCACTTTCAGTCTGTATGAGTCCCTAGATCTGAAGTGGGTCTCTTGTAGACAGCATATATACAGGTCTTGTTTATGTATCCATTCAGCCAGTCTGTGTCTTTTGGTTGGAGCATTTAATCCATTTACATTTAAGGTAATTATCAATATGTATGTTCTTATTGCCATTTTGTTAATGGTTTTGGACTTGTTTTTGTAGGTCTTTTTTCTTCCCTTTTTTTAAAAATATGCAATACAGTATTATAATCCGTATTGCTGTACAGTACATCTCCATGACTTGTTTGGTTTTTCCCTTCTTTTGTGATTTGATGACTAACTTTACTGTTGTGTTTGCATTCCTTATTCTTTGTGTATCTATTGTAAATTTTCAGTTTATGGTTACCATGAGGTTTTGATATAGCAGTCTCTATATAAATAAGATTGTTTTAAGTTTCAAACAATGCTGGTCTTTTAGTTTCACATGCATTTCCAATACCCTACATTTATATGCTCCTCGTAATTGCTGGTCGTGATAGCATATTTGTGTGGGGATGGTTTCTACCTTTACTGTATGTTTGCCTTTATTGGTGAGCTTTCCCCTTCATAATTTTCTTGTTTCTATTTGTGGCCTTTTCTTTTCTGCCTAGAGAAGTACCTTTAACATTTGTTGCAAAGTTGGTCTGGTGGTGCTGAATTCTCTTAGCTTTTGCTTGTCTGTAAAGCTATTGAGTTCTCTGTTGAATCTGAATGAGAGCCTTGCTGGGTAGAGTATTCATGGTTGTAGGTTCTTCCCTTTCATCACTTTAAATATATTGTGCCACTCCCTCTGGCCTGTAGAGTTTCTGCTGAAAAATCAGCTGATAACCTAATGGGAATTGCCTTGTATGTTATTTGTTGCTTTTCCTTTGTTGCTTTTAATATTTTCTTTGTCTTGTCAATTTGATCACTCTGTGTCTCAACATGTTCCTCCTTGGGTTTATCCTGCCTGGGACTCTGCACTTCCTGGACTTGGGTGACTGTTTCTTTTCCCATGTTAGGGAAGTTGTCAGCTATTATATCTTCAAATATTTTCTCAGGTCCTATCTCTTTTCTCCTTCTGGGACCCCTATCATGTGAATGTTGGTGCATTTAACATATTATTGACCCAGGGGATTTTTGCAGAAACTAATGCCTGTGGCCGGCGATTTGTTATGTAAGTGAATATTGAAACACCTGCATCTGAGTAAATATCAGTGACTTTTTTTGCACTTAATGTATTTATTTGAAGCTTTGTACGTTTGTTACTAAAGCATTCTAATATTTCATTAGCGTGATAGGCAGTATAGCTGGCACCTCTGTGCAGGGGAACAGAACATCCATTACAAATATACCGTGTTTCAATGCACTTTCCCCTGAAAGAGCAGACTCTACACTTTGTGGCGGCATTTTTTTTTTTTTTAGTCCTGTGGGTATTATTTCCTCTAAAATATGTTTTTTTGTTTTACATAGTAGTCATCGAGGTGAATCTTTGCAGGGGGCTCTTTTAGAAATGCTACAAGAAGAGCAAGGTGCGGGACTACCACTACACCACCAGAATGGTCAGTTACCCATTCTCTAGCTACTGCTGACAAAAATTCCATGTAAGTCATTTTATTCTGTGCATTAAGGTTACAATAAATTTTAAATGCATTGAATAAACCACAATTACTCAAATACAAACCCAGTTTCTTATACCATTTTTGAGTTTTCCAGAGGATATTGAAGTTTGCCAGATATTGATCAGGTCAATCAACTCCTTTCATATATTTATTATACTCTAATATACAAGTGGGCTTAGTCATCTGATGGCCAGTCCTCTGGTCTTCCTTTCCTGTAGATACTATGGAGGCATCATGAATAGTTATCACCATTCAGACTAGCCTCTTGTCTTTCCATATAAGAAGAATCACTTCTCCCTTCCATAAGAATGTCATTTCTCCCCTCTGTAGATTTTCAGATTTCTCCTTTAATAGGTTTGGTATACCGTGATTCTCTCTTATAGTCCCACACACTCTGGTTTTATTTTTCAACAATATTTCAGATGTGGTCACACTGTTGTAACAATTGTCTTCGTAAATATGGTGCCATGAACCAAGATTAGGACCTATAATATTGTTTCTTGCAGTTTCTTTCCTTCACCCATGTAAATTTCAAGGTTGCATAGATCCAGTTTCACTTTCCGCTAACTGTCCTGACCAAAATTCCATATTTTGTAAGTTTTCCAGGATTATAGGTTTTGAATCTGAGTCGTCCTCTCCACTTTATCATTACCTCCTCAAGTGATAGCTCTTATTTGGGTATATAGAGCGACTGAAATTTTGTAGAAAATAATCCAAAAGAGGTTTAACTTTTGAAATTCTATCTGCAGGAAGTGGAGTTTCCAAGTTATCATTAAAGTAAAGAAATGTCATTATTTATTTGACCCTTCTTCTTGTCATAATCTTTGGAAAGATAGATAGATAGGTGTTTAAAGTAAGGGATCAGTCAACCAATATTCTTTCCAGTGTGACTTTCTTATTTGTCCCATCAAAATTATTAATCCAAGAAACTTCTTCATGTCACTATTGGCTATATCAGTCCATTTTAAAGCCTTATCATTCTTTTACAATAATATTCATTGTAACACCCTGTCACTGAAAGTGACATCATGAGGATGTCCATGAGAAACCATCCTCTTCTTTTTCTTTGTTTTGCAATCCCTAACCCTCCTCTTGTTTTTGTTTGTTTTGCAAGCCCTAATTTAGTAGAAAGAGTTTTTAATAATGAATTATAATAACTAAATTCTAGTTCTGTGTGCTCTTTGCTTTAATAAGTTTATTTTTCATTTGTATACAGGAGATGGTACTCTACAAGCATCCCACACAGGGCCTTTATGGTAAGAACATTTACATTTTAAAATTATTAAGCACCTGCTAATGGCTAGATATGAAGAAGCAAGTTGTTAGGTTGCAAAAATAAATAAAATATGGTCTCTGGCCTCAAGCTCACAGTCCAGCTTTACAATGCCTGTGAAAGTTGATTTAATATTTATAAGATGCTATGGAAAGTAAAGTATTATTATTTTCCATTATTTAGCTACTGTAATGATTCCTGTATATAAAGGTCAGATTTCCAATTACACACAATAAATATTGGAAAGGCATAAAATCAGAAGATAAAAGACCAAGTTGAGAAAAGCTGAATGTTCTAAGAGCACACATCTCTCTCAGGAAGTGGTATTAGATGGGGGACAAAAAGGCAAGGGACTTTCTCGTTGACTCAAAGCAGTAATACAAGTTAATATCTGACCAGTGCTTTAAAGTTTATGCAGTGCAGTCACAATATTTAGACCCACTTTTAAGGTATGACATCTAAACTCTGGTATTGTGGAAAGTAAGAAAAGGTAGAGAAAGAAGAAGAAAATAAATTTGACTGGAGACAACTAAGTATAGAGAAGAGGTCAGGCCACCAACAAGTAAGAAATGAAAAGCAGATGCCAAATAAAGGCATCTTTTTTCTTTTCATAAGACAAACAGAATAAGAAAATAAAATAAATCTCCACCAGGTAAGACCAGTGTTCTCCCTTTATCAACCACCAATTGCATCCTTGAGACAAGTCTGAATAATTGAGAATGTGAACATTAGTGAGATTGTGGTTACCACAACCATTGTAATATATCTGAATGTGCGTCTCTTCACAACAAGAAAAATAGATTGTTTTTGTTTTTCCGTATTTACTCTATGCCAAAAAGTGTTTTATGACTTTTAAATATAATAGCTCCTTTAATTCTTACAACCTTATGAATTATGACCTTTATCATCTGTATCTTACAAATGATGATACTGGGTCACTAGCAGGTTAAGTAACCTATTAAAAGTTAAATGACTATTAAATGATATTAATTGTACTTCATTATAGATGATATGTGTACATTTTTTTAAAACTTATTCATTTATCTTGCTTTTAAAGAAAATAAACAGCTATTTTCAAGTTTTAAGTTTCACTTATAGGACTACTCAGTGGTCTAGTATATTTTTTTAAACCACTGGGTACTCAGTAATTATTTGATGAAAAATAAATGGCTTTTTCTGTACTGAGATTTCAGAAAGGCCTAAGATGTGAGCTCTGCATTTTTATGAGCGTCTAAAAGTTTCTGCCTTTTCCCACTGATGCCCCAAATTAAATATATCCAGTCAATCTGACTGAAATTCCCTTCTTCAAATTGAAATATTGTTTTTTAACTACTAACAACTAACTTTGAAGAGGATGCCAACATTTTCAAGTCTTCTACCTGGAAATTCAATGCTACTTTGGGATCACTTGTCTATTTATTACTACCTATACTATTTCTTCTGCAATACTGGCCTCAGGAAGTAGACACCCTGACCTTAATCCCCCATTTCTGAGACCAACTAGTGATGTAACAGGACCTGATACATGTGCAGGGGTCAGCAAGCATTTTCTGCAAGGAGCCAGTTGGTTTTAGGTTTTGCGTTATGGTGTCTGTGTCAGCCCTACGACTTGGCCTTTGCAGTGAATGTAGCTGTGGACAATACATAAACAAATGCCATGAGTATATTACGATAAAATTTTATTTACTAAAGCTGGCTGCCTGCAGATGTGGCCTGTGGGTTGTAATTTTCTGACCCCTGAATGCAACTGCAACAGAGAGAGCTCACCTTCACCTACAATAATAGTAATTGAATTTGGGTTCTATGTCTCTGATCTTTTTTTGGGTTGGCATCTGAGATATCTGAAAGCGCACTCATGCACTGACCTGGAGGTTAGTGAGATGTGGACGACCATGTTTATGGGAAACCTATAAAGACTGGACACATTTCAGGAGCAGAACTTGGGATGATGACATTCACTTCCTCTTTTGCTCAGTTTATTACTTCTTTAAGATTCTGAAGGGTTGTGTAATTTTAAGTAATTGGTGGATTTCTCCATATAATTCTGCTTATTGGCCTCTATGCACTAGCTAAAATTGCTTTAAAAATGTAGATCTAAGAGTCTAGGGAAAGTGAGGATTCAGTTCATTATATCTGTAGAAGCAAATAAAGGGAAAAAAGGCATCATGTAAAGATGCTGAGATGCTGATACTTGGTGGCAGACAATGATATATTACCGTATTCTGGATCAGTTAATTTCTCTGAATCATCTTTCAACAATTTATATTCTCAGGCTCTAGAGAAAATGGAGGTATACATGTGCTACCTACTGGGTTAAATGGTACTTACTCTTATTTCTTATAATCTGACCTTTATCAAGATTGACGAGGAGGCATTCCCGTTGCTTCGACAAATCTTGGAATGCCAAATCTGTGCTCACTCTCCCAAGTCAAGTCCTCTTGTGATATGCTAGGCTATAATCATCTACCCCCTGGGCTATCATCATGTTGGTTAAAGATCTAATCCTCTTGTGACTAATCTCAGACTTCAGGCACTGTCAAGATATTTTGCCATCTAATTTGAGAATGCAGAGAAACTGTTCTGGGAAGAAAAGGCACAACAACTTAGGGTGCTATGAAATCACTATTCCTTTTGAGTTATTTTGCTTCAGAAACTAAGATCAGTCAGTCAATCACTCCATCATTAATAAGAAACACATTTTTCAAAGCACCAGACATAATATTAAGCCCTAGTGATAAAGTGTTGAATAGAATAGACATTACTATACTGTCTTAAAACTCAAGGGCCAGTGGGGAAGAAAAAAATATCTTACCTTGCTATGAACATATCTGAACCATGCCCACTGCCTTGTTTGTTTATTGCAGTGGATGATACCACATGTCAGGAGGCTTCCCTGAGGAAGGATATTTAACTCAAGACCTGAAAGAGGAGTGGGGATCACCAACCAAGGAAAAGGCAAGAACATTCTAATCAAATTCAATAGCACAGGTCAAGTTCTTGAGATGTGAGACAGAGATAGGGATGTAGAGATACAGAAGGAAGAGGAGAGGACAGGAGGGAACAGGAGAGGTGTTACGAGAAATGAGAGGTACAGTGAGACTGGAGGAGAAGGTCACATGGATGTTCTCAAAGATGAAAAGATGAGGCTACAGAGATGGGCAGGTGGAGCTCATCCAAGGTCTTGTAGCCACTTATTATAGAGGCTAAAAAAGGTGCCACTGAAGAGTTTTGAGCAGGAGAATGACAAACAGAATTGCATTTTGAAGTAATTATTGTGACTGGTATTAGATAAAGGTGTGGATGAATAAAGACTGAAAGGAAGAAAAACAGCTTAAGGGCTCCACAGTATTTCTGGTAAAATAGGAGAAGTGTTAAGAGAAGCAGATATATACATTTCAGGGTTTTAGCCATAGGTCGTTGCTGGCAAAGCTGGACACTGATAACATTTTCACTCCCCTACTAGAGTGGTTCTCATCCATGGAAGGTTTCTCCTTTCCTACTCCCTTCTAGGGTTAGGGGAACAAGAGGGCAATGTCAGAATTTGGGGGATGAAAGATTTTGATGTTACTCTCACATCACCTCCCAATAAAGAATACCGTATATAACAGGACACAGTAAGATGAAAATGCATTCACTAGTAAATGGTATGGAAATAAAGTAGTTTTTCAAGCTTGAGTACATAATGGATCACCTGGGCACCTAAAAAACCTGATGCCTGGGATCTACTCTCAGAGATTCTGATTTAATTGCTTTGGGGACATAGCCTGGAGGACAGGTTTTTTTTCTTTTTCCCCCCCTCCAAATTCTCCAGGGTGATTCTTATGTTCATCCAAAGATCTAGAATTCCTAGAGTGAAGGACAGGTGGAGAACCACTACTCTGTCATCACACTTCTTTCTTCTTTCCTATTTTTTCATGCCCAGTTCCCCTACCCAACAAGGCTGTGGCCAATTTCTATTCTAAACCAACTTCCAAATGATCTCTTTTTGGCTTTTTCTCCATGTTAAGGCTTGAGTTCTTCCAGCTATATTAGCATTTTTAAATTCTGGTATAAACATGAAGTTTACCTTAAATCATTTTTAAACTGCATAATTCAGTGGCATTTAGTACATTCACAATGCTGTGGATCCATCATCAGTACTGTCGTTAAAGGGCCTTTTGGAGCAAGGCAACAGAAGACAGATTTTGGGAAGAGTAGACCCTCCTTAACATCAAGCCTACGAGCATATGTAGGCTACTTCCTTTAGACTGACCTTGACCTCTTCGAATTTGAAAGCAATGACCTGAAGTATGTATGTCTGCTCTGCCATTCTTTTAGCGATGAAGACTACCACAACCATGCTTGTTATAAGTATGAAATATCTTTGCAGCACATGCAGAAATGTACTTAGAAACGTTTACTCTGTATCAAATGAATGACCATGTCTTCCCACATTTAAATTCCACTGTCACAGGTTGGTTTCTCCAGAAGCAGATGCTGAGATGGAGACCGGTGTGAAAGATGTATACTACAAATGAAAACCTGTAAAAGAAAGGAGGCAGGATTGAACAAGGGAGAGATCAAATGTGATTCACTCTTGGCAAAACCTTGTCCAATTCTTGTGGGGAACCCTGGGACAAATATTGAGTGTTGCCCATCATGATTGATTGACTTTCGCTGGGACAAAGTGACTGACTGGGCATTTCCAAGATCTTCCTCCAAGAAGTCTTGCCTTATCCTATGGAGAGACTTATTCTTTCTTCTGCTGAGGTACTGTAAGGTTTTGAAGGTGACCAACTGCGAGGCATCTTAATTTTCCTCATGTTATTAATCAATCACAGGCCAACTCATGAGGCAATTCTACTCTTTCATCCTGTGTCCCTGCCAGAGATCATTAATGTGATCTTTTGTGCTGTCTCACAGTTCAATACACGTTTCCAAACAAGCAGCTCCAGGCCATCTCAAGTGCATGTAGATTAAGACACAATCAATCACCTTCCCTTGCAAACAGAAGTGCTCAAAAGTTGTTTGTTTGTTTATTAAAAGAATTAAAACATTATATCTCACTCTTCATTATCTGTCTACATACTCAAGCATATCTTTTATCCTAAAGTAATGATACTCTAAGTTCTTCTAAACCTACATAGTGAGCTCCTTCAGGGAAGATACCATGGGTTTTCTGTCTTTGTATCCCTGGTACCTAATAGTGGTAATAATAGTAATAAGTAAGTCTATATTTCCAGCCACTGTTTGTATGTATTACCCTTTTTTTAAATTACTTACAACAGTTCCATGAGGTATATAGAATTATTTACAGATTAAATAATTGCAGAGAAAAATACATTTTTGTAAGATTCATAAGTTATAATAAAAACTACAAAAAACTATTGTAGGACAATAGTTAGTTAGGACAAAAAAAACTATTGGCTCCAAAGTTCACACTTCCTGTTGCTCTTCAATAGTGCTCACTGGATTTTGGATAGTTAGGAGGAAAAGAGGAAAGGAAGGCAGAAAGGAGACAGAGATCAACCGGACAGAGAGAATACACACATCTTGGTAAATATGTCACAATAAAATTTTGAATAAAAACAACAGTTGGATGAATAACTAGGGGCCACTTTTAAAATGATGCAGAATGTGTGTTACAGCAAAAGAAAGAAAGCAAAAGGTACTTTGTAATACCAGAACAGAAGGCAGCCAATTGGAGTTTTGATTTGATTGTACACAAAAAATAAAAAGACAAACAAGGCAGAGATCTGAGAATTGTAATGGAATGGGTCTGGGGTTTGAAATCAGGCAACGGTTTTTTGAACTTGATCTATTCTAGGGAGGCAGTGAAGGCACCTCATAAGGAAGGCGGCACTATGGAAGAGAGCGAATTCAGCATTTGATAAAGCGAATTCTGAAATTTCTTCTACTACTCGTGTTATCATTCACTGCTGAGAACTTTGGTCTTATCTCTTTGAAAACATAAAAGAAGGCTAATTCATTTTAAAAGCAATGGTCTATTTGTCCCTCTGCAGTCCACTCAATGAGTTAATGTATTTAGAAAGCTTTTATCATGGAGACAGCTTGGTTTCTCCCTTCCTCATACTAAGTAAATTTCAGTGAATTGAATGACAAAAAGCCATCTGCTTTCTATAAATAAGCTCCTCTAATACCTGGCAAATCTTAAAAGTCAAGCTGACAATGAATCTCAGCATGATCAATGATCCAGACTGTATAATTCATCTTCTGCTGAGGGATACTGGTCTTGTTGTGGTCAACAGGAAGAGGATGTGTCCATGTTTCTGACTTGGAGGTCAAGGTTTTATAGGAAATTCAATTTTACTCTGATAATCATTGCACATGCTGTTCCAACTGTCAGGATTAAGCATCTTCTGCTACAATTTGAGACAACCTATGCATCCTTAAATAGTCATCTCAAATGCATCTTCCTCATGACAGCTGCTCTAATTCATTTGTAGACAATTTATTATTTTCATCATTATTTTCACAATAATAAACTTATTGGTAGTAATAATTATCATTTAATTATTAAGAAATTAATATGGGCTAGCCATTTACATCCATCGTTTACATTAATTTCTCATGACAACTCTTGGAGATAAATACAAATATCACCTTAATTAACTGTATGAGGAAAATAGGGCAGAGAACAGTTTAAAAGTTCCCCCAAACAGATATTTAATGACGGAACAAAGTGTGGGACCAGAGCAACGTGAAATCAAAAGTATTTGTGTTAATCACTATGCTGTGAACGTGCAAGTACAGCACTTTCCTAATTGTAGTATTTATATTTATGTATATATCCGTCTACCCCAATAAAATAGAAATGCCTTGAGTGGTGAGACCATGTATCATTCATTTTTGTTTTAGCATCCTTTACAATAATGAGTGGCCTATAGAAGATATTCAATTAAACTTTTCTAAGACTCTTTTCCAATTTACAGGTGAGAGACTAGTAATAACAGGCACATTACAATTTGTTAAGAGGATTCTATTAATTATCATATTAAGATTTTAAGAGTTGTTCCTGGCATATAAGAAGTTTGTAATAAATAGTAACTACATAAAGGAGGTTGGGACTAAGTCTCAGTAGAAATGTGTGAGGTCTTTCTGTTAAGATGATGACTTCTGGATAGTTAGAAGAAAAGTTTATTTGTGCTACCACTCCTAAGAATATTTGCCTAGAGAACTGACAGAATCTTCTGTTTGGACTAACTTGTATGTCAGGTAGTGGTTCAGTTAAAAAAAAAAATCCTCAAAAAGAGGATTCCTAGAAAATTTGTGTTCTACATGACAACATACACCATAGGTATCATGGGCAAGACAGCAGGAGTCTGGAGCTTTGCTGCCTGTGTCCTGAGAAGTCATGTGTATCTATTCTTCTCTCCTCCATAGGCTTAAGTTTGTGATTGTGTCTGTGGCTATGACCTGTCCCTTTTGCTTTTCTCTTTAACAATTATTTATTGAGTTTCTACTCCACTCTAGGAACTGTGCCAGGCACTAGATATACTGTGGTAAGAAAGAGGAATAGCCCAGCCCTCACGAAGATTACAACCAGCTGTTACCTTTCATGGACTCTCCTTTTTATGTTTTGGTTTGTCTCTCTCCTTAGTAAGGATGTTATATAAAAACTGTATATTCTAGGTGGACTTGGTATAGTAACCATAAATCCAAAACTTTCTGGGCAGTGCTTTGATTTCCTAACATCAACAATTGATCGTATTAATTCTAAAAATGTTTTAGACATTCCAGTGCTCCTCTATCCTTTTACATGTGGAAACACAAATTTTAGTTTCTGATTTGGTATTTGTAGTCTTTGTTGGGATGGGTCAATTGCAAGGTCTTTACAATGAATGAAACCAGAAGAAGGGGAAGTGGACAGTAGCATTCAAGAGGCCAAAATAGTGTGTGATGAAAGATACTAGGAGAGCATTTTCAGACATAAAACACAAGGCAAGGAGCTCAACCCTCCTATATGCCCAAGGAAGACACCAGTGCCTCAGTCACTTAGTGCAAAATATTCGACTGATATATTGTTTCTGGTCTTTCATATATAATTCACTTCCATACTCTATGGTAAATTGCCATATATTAAGAATGTTACTCAGAAAAAAAAAAAAAGAGAGAGAGAGAGAGAGAGGGAGAGAGAGAAAGAGACCTGAATTGAGTAGGAGTAGAGAAGACCAAGAATAGAAACTATGGTTCAGACACATAGGGAAAAAAGCCTAAGTTTAATTCCATTTTATTCATAAAACATTATGAATCTAGATCAACAGAATTCATTGAGTTGGATGTCGTGGATTAAGATGGTGGAACAGAAGTCATGGAGTTCACCTCCTCCCACAAATACATCAAAAATACATCTACATGTGGAACAATTCTCACAGAATACCTACTGAACACTGGCAGAATATCTCATACAACCAAAGCTACAAGAAAGATTAACATGTAACTGAGTAGGAAGAAAGAAAAAAGGAATTGGGAAGGGACCTGTGCCCCTGGGAGGTAGCTGTGAAAGAGGAAATGTTCCCTCACCCTGAGAACTGCCTTGATCAGCTGGGAGATCAGCCAGGACAGAAAGGTAGCTTCAGAAGCTTGGAGGTGAGTGCAGCAGGCAGAACAGAGAGAGAGACCAGGCTAGATGGTCCTAGCCACTTCGCTGTACTCCCCAGCCTGAGATGCGTGTCTGCTGGTATAGGGGGGCTGGGTGCTGAAACTCAGGCTTCAGTGGACAGACTTGGCTTGGGGAGAGGACTGGGGTTGATTGTGTAGAGACAGCCTGAAGGTGCTGGAGTATGGCCCAGGCCACAATTGGGGGTGTGCATAGGACAGAGCCCCAGTCCACCATAGAAGCCCCACTGTTAACACCTGTGTGATGGAAGAGGTGGGGCCCCACCATAGCAGCCTCATTTTCCCCATGCTCACAGTGGGTGCCAATCTGTCTCTACAGACAAGAGCCAGCTGTTGCCCATACACGGAAGCAGGGCTGAAATCCGAGCAAATCCCCATGGACTGTGCAACTACAGAAGCCAGGCTGAAATCTGAGCCCTGTTCAGTGGCTTTGTGACTTAGGTGGATTTACTCTGCTTTGTGAGCTCAGTGCCTGTGGCACATCTGAGCAGATTACTAGTGCTCCTGTGGCTGGAACAGGTCCAGAGTTAGCAGCTGCAGGCTTTATGGGTGCATGCACCAGGAGGCATGTCCTGAGTCTGGGCTGATTCCATAGCTCCCATGGTAGGTCCAAGTGTGCAAATATGCATGACTATGGTGGGTTCCGGTGCCTGACTTTGGTGTATCTGTGCTAGTGGCCTTGTCAGTACAGCATCTGAGGGACACTCAGGCCCATTGCCTCATCCCCATGGCTGAGGCAGGGCCAAGGACAGTGCCAACAACAGTGTAGTTTGTGAGCCCACACGTTGGGTGACAGATGACACCACAGAAAGCACTTCCTGGTGGACAGCATCTGCAGAGGAATAGTCAGTGGCTCCTCTCTCAGTGGGAGAGCTCCAGTCCTGCTTACACCACACCACAGCTCAGAAACAGATCTGGGAAATTCTACTGCAAAAACTGGAGAGCAGACCCTGCCCCCAACAGGGTTGTGACAGCCACAGAACAAAGAGGAAGTGCTACTCAACATCTAGTACAGGCTCTGGTCACCACAACACCAATCACACCCCCTATCAAAGGGATAATAGCCAGCACACACTGAGGAAAAATGTGATCCATACTATAAACAGCCATCACACGAAAAATACGACTCACACAGGCTACATAGGGACATTCCCACATAAAACAGCCCTTCAAGACCACAGTAGATAACAGTTTCTCATAAATTCATAGAGTCAGAGAAATATAAGTGAAATGAAGAAGCAGAGGAACCACTCCCAATTAAAAGACCAACAGAAATCCCCTTAAAGAACAAACAATGAAAGACCTCTCCTGTCTACTAGATCCCAAATTCAAAAAGGAAGTAATAAAAATACTGAAGGAATTAAGAAAGGCTATGGATAGAAATGCAGATCACTGTAACAAGGAACTAGAAATTATAAAGAGGAGCCAATTAAAATTAGAAAATTCATTTGCCAAGATGAAAGCTGAGCTAAAGGCAATAAATAGCAAACTAAATAATACAGAAGAATGAATAAATGATCTGGAAGATAGAAGAATGGAAATCACCTAATCAGAACAGCAGACAGAAAGATGAAAGAAAGTGAAAGCAATATACAAGATCTATGGTATAATATAAAGTGAGCCTATCTACACATAATAGGGATCCCAGAAGAATAAAGAGAAAAGGGGATCAAAAATGTATTTGAAGAAATTATGGCTAAAGACATCCCAAACCTAAAGAAGGAAATAGATATCCAGGTATGGGAATCAGGGAGGGTCCCAAACAAGATGAACCCAAACAGACCTACACCAAGACATACTATAATTAAAATGGCAAAAGTTAAAGAGATGATCATAAAGGCAGCAAGAAAACAAAACAAAAAGCAAAGAGTTAATTACAAGTGAAACCCCAAAGGGCTATCAGCTGATTTCTCCACAAAAACATTGCAGGCCAGAAGGGAGTAGCAAAATATATTCAAAGTCCTGAAAAGGAAAAACCTGCAACCTAGGATATTCCACCCAGCAAGATTATCATTTAAAATAGAAGGAGAGAGAAAGAATTTCTCAAACAAAAAGTAAAAGAATACAGCAATACTAAACCTATCCTAAAAGAAATATTGAAAGGTCTTCTCTAAATAGAAAAGAATCAAGAATCTATAGGAAAATCACAGGTGGAAAATAAAACACTTAAATAAGCCAGTACATAGATTAAAAAAAATTTTGTGTGTGAAAGTGATAACTACAATGTACAGAAAAGGCTAAACATGAAGATGTAAAAGAGGACATGAAAATCATAAAGTGTGGGACAGAGGCATAAGAAAATGTAGATTTTTTTTAAAGAATGCATTTGAGACTTTATGACTACCAGTCTAATGCAAGTAGATATAGTAATGGGTTAACATACTTGAAAAACAGGGTAACCACAAATCTAAAAACATACAATAGACTCACAAAAAAAAAAAGAGAACTCAAGCATAATACAAAAGAAAACCATCAAACCACAAAAGGAAAAATAAAAACAAAGAAGAAATACAAAATCAACTGGAAAACAAGGTTTAAAATGTTAATAAATATGTATCTATCAATAGTTACCTTAAATGTCAATGGACTAAGTGCCCCAATCAAAAGACAGAGCTTCAGATTGGCCAAAAAAAAAACAAGAGCCTACAACATGCTGCCTACAAAAGACCCACTTATGGGCAAAGGACACACATAGATTGAAAGTGAGGGGACAGAAAAAGATATTCCATGCAAATGGAAATGACAAGAAAGTGGGGGTAGCAATACTCATCAGACAAAATAGACTTTAAAACAAAAGCCATAAAGAAAAAGGACGGTGTATAATGACACAAGGATCAATACAAGAAGAGGATATTACACTTGTTAACATATATGCACCCAATATAAGAGCACCAAAATACATAAAATACGAACAGACATAGGGGAGAAGTTGACAGGAATAAAGTAATAGCAGGATACTTCAACACCCCACTTACATCAATGGACAAATCTTTCAGACAGAAAAGAATAAGGCAACAGATATCCTAAATGACACAACAGTTGGACTTAAATTGATATTTTCAGGACATTGCATCCAAACAAAAAAATATATGCGCATTCTTTTCAAGTGCACATGGAACATTCTCTAGGATAGACAATATACTAAGACAAAAAACAAGCCTCAACCAATTTAAGAGGATAGACATTATTTCAAGCATCTTTTCTGACCACGATGGCATGAAACTCGAAATCAACCACAGAAAGAGAAACAAGAAAAAATGATTACATGGAGACTAAAAATCATACTACTAAAACAAACAAACAAAAAACAACAAAAAAATGGTAAACAATGTAATCAAAGAGGAAATTAAAAGATACCTTGAGACAAATAACAATGAAAACACAACCATACAAAATCTATGGAATACAGCAAAAGCAGTCCTAAGAGGAGAGTTCATATTTATACAGGCCTGCCTCAAAAAACAAGAAAAATTTCAAATAAACAACTTAACCTAGCACTTAAAAGAATTAGAAAAAGAACAACAAATAAAACCTAAAGTCAGCAGAAGGAAGGAAATAATAAAGATCAGATGGGAAATAAAATAGAGATTTTTAAAAATACAAAAGAAAATAAATAAAACCAAGAGCTGGTTCTTTGAAAGGGTAAACAAAACTGAGAAACCTCTGGCCAGGTTCACCAAGAAGTAAAGAGAGGGGACCCAAATAAACAAAACAAGAAATCAAAGAGGAGAAATAACAGCCAATACCACAGAAATACAAAAAGAAAAGAAAAACATGAGAGAATACTATGAACAATTATATGCCAGCAAATTGGAAACCTAGAGGAAATAGACAAGTTTCTGGAAACATACAGCCCACTGAAACTGAATCTAAAAGAAATAGATAATTTGAACAGACTGATCGCTAGAAGTGAAATATAATCTGTAAACAAACAAAAAAACTCCCTGCAAACAGAAGTCCAGGATTGGATGGCTTCACTGGGGAATTCTAACCAACATACAAAGAAGAAAGTATCCTTCTCAAAGTCTTCCAAAAGATCAAAGAGGAGGGAACACTGCCAAAGACATTCTGTGAAGCCACCCTCACACTGATACCAAAACCAGACAAAGATACCACCAAAAAAGAAAATTACAGGCTGAAAATTACAGGATGAAAAGAAAATTCATCCCTGATGAATATAGATGCAAAAATTCTCAACAAAATATTAGCAAACCAAATCCAACAACACATAAAAAAGATCATACACCACGACCAAGTGGGATTCATCCCAAGTTCAGAAGGATGGTTCAACATATGCAAATCAATATGATACACCACATCAACAAAAGACAAAAACCACACGATCATTTCAATAGATGCAGAAAAAGCATTTGATAAAAGTCAACATCCATTCATAATAAAAATACTTACCACAGTGGGTATAGAGGGAACATATCTCAATATAATAAAAGCCATTTATATCAAACCCATGACCAACTTAATACTTAATGGTGAAAAGCTGAAAGCCTTTCTGCTGAAATCTGGAACAAAACAAGGACACCACTCTCAACACTTCTTTTCAATATACTACTGGAAGTCCTAGCCACAGCAGGCAAACAAGAAAAAGAAGTAAAACGTACCCAAACTGGAAGAGAAGAGGTAAAATTGTCATTATATGCAGATGACATGATACTATATATAGAAAATCCTAACGACTCCACACAAAAACTACTAGAACTGATAAAAGATTTCAATAAGGTAGCAGGATACAAGATAAACATACAGAAATCTGTTGTATTTCCTTACACTACAATTAAATATCAGAAAGAAAAAGTAAAGAAAAAAAAGTCTTTTAAAATCGCATTAAAAAAAAAAAAACAACTATTTAGGACTAAATCTGACCAAGGAGGTGAAAGGCTTGTATGATGAGAACTATAAAACAGTGATAAAGGAAACTGAAGATGATTCAAAGAAATGGAAAGATATCCCATACTTTTGGACTGGAAGAATTAATATTGTTAAAATAGCAATACTACCCAAGGAATTTACATATTTAATGCATCCTTATCAAGTTATCCATGACCTTTTTCACAGAACTAGAACAAATAATCCTAAAATTTATATGGAACCATAAAAGACCTAGAATAGCCAAAGCAACCCTGAGGAAAAAGAACAAAGGTGAAGGCACAACCCTCCCCGACTTCAGACAACACTGCAAACTGCAGTAATCAATAGTGTGGTATTGGCACAAAAACAGACATATGGATCAATGAAACTGAATAGAGAGCCCAGAAATAAAGGTATACGCCTACAGTCAATTAATCTTCAGCAAAGGAGCCAAGAATATACAATGGAGAAAAGACAGTCACTTCAACAAGTGATGTTGGGAAAGCTGGACAGCCGCATGTAAAGCAATGAAGTTATAACACTCCCTCACACCACACACACATAACACAAAAACAAAAACAAAAAAAAAACCCCTCAAAATGGCTTAAACTTAAATAAGACATGACACCGCAAAACTCCTAGAAGAGGACATAGGCAAAACATTCTGACATAAATCATAGTAATGTTTTCTTAGGTCAGTCACCCAAGGCAATAGAAATAAAAGCAAAAATAAACAGATGGAACCTAATCAAACTTAAAAGCTTTTGCACAGCAAAGGAAACCATAAACAAGCTGAAAAGACAACCCACAGAATGGGAGAAAATATTTGCAAGTGAAACGACTGACAAGGGATTAATTTCCAAAATATACAAACAGCTCATGCAGCTCAATATCAAAAAACCAAACAACTCAATCAAAAAATGTGTGGAAGATCTAAATAGATATTCCTCCAGAGAAGACATACAAATGGCCAATAGGCACATGAAAGATGCTCAACATTGCTAATTATTAGAGAAATACCAATCAAAACTACAAGGTATCACCTCCCATCTGTAAAAATGGCCATCGTTAAAAAGTCTACAAATAACAAATGCTGGAGAAGGTTTAGAGAAAAGGGAGCCCTCCTACACTGTTGGTTGGAATGTAAACTGGTGTAGCCACCATGGAAAACAGTATGGAGGTCCCTTAAGAAACTGCAAATAGAGTTGCCATATGATCCAGCAATCGTACTCCTGGGTGTATATCCAGAGAAGACTCTAATTCGGAAAGATACATGTACCTCAATATTTATAGCAGCAATATTTACATAAACCAAGATATGGAAGCATCCTACATGTCCATGGACAAATGAATGGGTAAAGATGGGGGAACGGATCAAGATGGTGGAGGAGTAGGACGTGGAGCTAACCTTTTCCCACAAATACATCAAAAATTCATGGAAACACAAAAGACCCCAAATAGCCAAAGCAATCTTAAGAAAGAAAAACAGAGAGGGAGGAATCAGGCTCCCTGACTTCAGACTATACTACAAAGCTACAGTAATCAAGACAGTATGGTACTATCACAAAAACAGAAATATAGATCAGTGGATCAATGGAACAGGAATAGAAAGCCCAGAGATAAACCCACACATCTATGGTCTCCTAATCTATGACAAAGGAGTCAAGACTATACAATGGAGGAAAGGCAATCTCTTCAGTAAGTGGTGCTGGGAAAACTGGGTGGCTACATGTAAAAGCTAACACTCCCTAACACCATATACAAAAATACTCAAAATGGATTAAAGACCTAAATGTAAGACTGGACACTATAAAACTCTTAGAGGAAAACATAGGAAGAACACTCTTTGACATAAATCACAGCAAGATCTTTCTTGATCCACCTCCTAGAGTAATGAAAATAAAAACAAAAATAAACAAATGGGACCTAATGAAACTTAAGAGATGTTGCACAGCAAAGGAAACCATAAGCAAAATGGAAAGACAACCTCAGAATGGGAGAAAATATTTGGAAACGAAGCACCGACAAGGGATTAATCTCCAAAATATACAAACAGCTCATATAACTCAATAGCAAAAAAAACCAAACAACCCAATCAAAAAATGAGCAGAAAACCTAGACAGACATTTCTCCAAAGAAGACATACAGATGGCCATGAGGCACATGAAAAGATGCTCAACATCACTAATTATTAGACAAATGCAAATCAAAACTACAATGAAGTATCACCTCACACCAGTCAGAATGGCCATCATCAAAAAATCTACAAACAATAAATGCTGGAGATGGTGTGGAGAAAAGGGAACCCTTTTGCACTGTTGGTGGGAATGTAAATTGATACAGCCACTGTGGAGAACAGTATGGCGGTTCCTTAAAAAACTAAAAATAGAACTACCGTATGACCCAGAAATCCCACTACTGGGCATATACCCTGAGAAAACCATAATTCAAAAAGACACATACACTGCAATGTTCATTACAGCACTATTTACAACAGCCAGGACATGGAAGCAGCCTAAATGTCCATCAACAGATGAATGGATCAAGAAGATGTGGTACATATATACAATGGAATATTAGCCATAAAATGGAACGAATTTGGGTCATTTGTAGAGATGTGGATGGACCTAGTGACTGTCATACAGAGTGAAGTAAGTCAGAAAAATTAAAACAAATATCATATGTTAACACATATATGAGGAACCTAGAAAAATGGTACAGATGAACCTATTTGCAAAGCAGAAATAGAGACACAGGTGTAAAGAACAAACGTATGGACACCAAGGTGGGGGGAAAGGGGAGTGGAATGAATTGGGAGATTGGGATTGACATATATACACTACTATGTATAAAACAGGTAGCTAATGAGAACCTGCTGTATAGCACAGGGAACTCTACTCAAGGCTCTGTGGTGACCTAAATTGGAAGGAAATCCAAAAAGGAGGGGATATATGTATACATATAGCTGATTCACTTCATTGTACAGCAGAAACTAACACAACATTGTAAAGCAACTATACCCCCCCCCCAAAAAAAAAAAATCAATATGTGAAACAATTCTCACAGAATATCTACTGAACACTGGCAGAAGACCTCAGACTTCCAGAAGGGCAAGAAAATCGCTATGTAACTGGGTAGGATAAAAGAAAAAAAAAAAAGAGAGAGAAAAAGGAATTGGGACTGGACCAGCACCCCTGGGAGGGAGCTGTGAAAGCGGAAACATTTCCAAACTCTGGGAAGTCCCATCATTGATGGAGAGATCAGCCAGGACAGACTGGGAGATTCAGAGCCTCAGAGGAGAGTGCAGCAACCAGTTTATGGAGGGCAAAGCAGAGAGAGACCTGCACAGATGGTCGGTGCCACTCAGTGCTCCTCAGCCTGAGACACTCCTCCACTGGGGCAGGTGGGTGCTGGGTGCTGAGCCTTGGGCTTTGGAGGTCAGACCCAGGGAGAGGATGGGTTGGCTGTGTGGAGACAGCCGAGGGGGCTAGGGTGTGGTGCCCCACAACCAAGGGAGTCTGTGAAGAAGCCAGGGCCCACCAGAGAGGCAAGGTGCATTTGGGGGGCCCACGAGGAGAGGGGTGGGACCACCACAGGAGCTTCTTTCTCCAGGCACGTGCTCGCAGGTGGCAGGGCACCACCTGCAAGAGCTCCAGGGGCAGGCATGACCTGCCGCTGCCATCTCAGACTCCAAAGGTGGGTGCGGACTGCTGCCGCTGTGGAGGGTCCCACGACTGGGCACCAACCACTGTCCCCACCTCCTTGGGAGTATGTGCGGGCCACACACCTGCACACCCCCATTAAGGGGATAGCAGCCCGCACACGCTGAGGAAAGAGACAGCAAACATCAAAATCAAAACAGCCCCACACCAAAAAAATATTAAATCCACACAAGCTATGCATGGATGCTCCTTCATATAAATAGACTTCCAAGACTACAGTAGATAATTGTTTCTCCTAAACTCACTGAGTAAGAGAAATATAAGCAAAATGAAAAAGCAGAGGACTCCCCTGAAGGAACAAACAAAGACACAGACCTCTTCAGTCTAATAGAAACAGAGTTCAAAAAGGAGGTAATGAAAATACTGAAGGAATTCAGAAAGTATTTTGACAGAAATGCAGATTACTGTAATAAGGAACTAGAAACTATAAGGAGGAGACAAGAAAAATTAGAAAATTCATTTACTCAGATGAAAGCTGAGTTAAAGGCAATGAATAGCAGAATGAATAACACAGAAGAAAGAATAAGTGACCTGGAATATAGAATAATGGAAATTACCCCTGTCAAAACAGCAGACAGAAAACCAGATAAAAAAAAAAAATGAAGGCAATATAAGAGACCTATGGGATAATATAAAGCATGCCAACCTACACATAATAGGGATTCCAGAAGGAGAAGAAAAAGAAAAGAGGATTGAAAATGTATTTGAAGAAGATATGGCTGAAAACGTCCCAAACCTAGAGAAGGAAAAAGATATCCAGTTACAGGAAGCACAGCGGGTCCCAAACAAACCTACATCAAGACATATTATAATAAAAATGGCAAAAGTTAAAGAGGATTCTAAAGGCAGCAAGGGAAAAACAAAGAGTTATTTACAAGGGAACCCCCCATAAGGCTATCAACTGATTTCTCTACAGAAATGCTGCAGGCCAGAAGGGAGTGGCAAAATATATTCAAAATCTTGAAAGGGAAAATCTGTAACCTAGAATATTACACCCAGCAAGATTATCATTTAGAATAGGAAGAGAAATAAAGAATTTCTCAGACAAGCAAAAACTAAAAGAATACAGCAATAGTAAACCTACCCTAAAAGAAATATTGAAAGGTCTTCTCTAAATAGAAAAGAATCAAGAATATACAAGAAGGAGGAAATCACAATTGGACAGTAAATCACTTAAAACAGCCAGTATACAGATCAAAAAGAAAAAAAAAATCCTATTCATGAAAGCAATGATAAACACAAGGAAGAGCAAAGGGATAAACATGAAGATGTAAAAAAGCACATCAAAGTTTTAAAATGTGGGGAAGGAGAGTAAGAAAATATAGATTTTTTTTTTTTTTTTAAAGAATGTGTTTGAGCCTATATGACTATCAGCCTAAAACAAGCAGATATAGGAAGGGATACTTTAAAGAGATGCATACATACATATATGTACATATACATACTTAAAAAATAGGTCAACCACAAATCAAAAACATACAATAAATTCACAAAAAAAGGAGAGAACACAAGCATAAAATAAAATCATCAAACCACAAAAAGAAAAAGGAACAAAGACAATACATACTATCAACTAGAAAACAAGGTTTAAAATGGCAATAAATACATATGTATCAATAATTACCTTAAATGTCAATGGACTGAATGCTCCACTCAAAAGAGAGAGTGGAAAACTGGATAAAAAAACAAGAGCCTACAATATACTGCCTACAAGAGACCAACCTTAGGGCAGAGGACACACATAGATTGAAAGTAGGAGATGGAAAAAATATTTCATGCAAACGGAAATGACAAGAAAGCAGGAGTTGCAATGCTCACTCATATCAGACAAAATAGACTTTAAAACAAAGGCCATAAAGAAATATAAAGAAGGACACTATATAATGGTAAAAGGATCAATACAAGAAGATGATTTTACACTCATCAGTGTATATGCACTTAATACAGGAGCACCCAAATACATAAACTACTAACAGACATAAAGGGAGAAATTGATGGGAATAAATTAATAACAGTAGGTGACTTTAATACCCCACTCACATCAATGGACAGATCTTCTAGACAGAAAATCAATAAGACAACAGAGAACCTAAATGATATAATAGAACAGGTAGACTTAATTGATATTTTCAGGACATTACATCAAAAAAACCCAGAATGCACATTCTTTTCAAGTGCACATGGAACATTCTCTAAGATTAACCACATACTAGGGCACAAAAGTAACCTTGACAAATTTAAGAGTATAGAAATTATTTCAAACATCTCCTCTGACCACAATGGCATGAAACTAAGAAATCAACCACAGGAAGAGAAGTGAGAAAAAAAATGATTACATGGAGACTAAACAACATGCTACTAAAAAACAAATGAGTCAACGAGGATTCAAAAAGGAACTTAAATACCTTGACAAACGACAATGAAAGCACTATGGGATGCAGCAAAAGCAGCTGTTAGAGAGAAGTTCATAGAGATACAGTCATTCCTCAAAAAAAAATAAGAAAAATCTCAAATGAACAACCTAACACTCCACCTAAAAGAATTAGAAAAAGAAAAAAAAACAAAGCCTAAAGGCAGCAGAAGGAAGGAAATAATAAAGATCAGGGAGGAAATAAATAAAATAGAGATTAAAAAATGAATAGAAAAAAATCAATAAAACCAAGTGCTGGTTCTTTGAAAGGGAAAACAAAATTGAGAAACCTCTGGCCAGGCTCATCAAGAAGAAAAGAGAACCCAAATAAACAAAATAAGAAATCAAAGAGGAGAAATCTCAAGCAATACAGCAGAAATACAAAAAATCGTGAGTACACTATGAACAATTATATGTCAACAAATTTGACAACCTAGAAGAAATGGACAACTTTCTAGAAACATACAGCCCACCAAAACTGAACCAAGAAATAGATGATTTGAACAGACCAATCAGTAGAAGTGAAATACAATCTGTAATTTAAACAAAACAAAAAAACTCCCTACAAACAAAAGTCCAGGATCAGATGGCTTCACTGGGGAATTCTAACCAACATACAAAGAAGAACTTATACCAATCCTTCTCAAACTCTTCCAAAAGACTGAAGAGGAGGGAACACTCCCAAAGACATTCTAAGAAGCCACTATCACACTAATACCAAAACCAGACAAAGATACCACCAAAAAAGAAAATTACAGGCTGAAAATTACAGGATGAAAAGAAAATTCATCCCTGATGAATATAGATGCAAAAATTCTCAACAAAATATTAGCAAACCAAATCCAACAACACATAAAAAAGATCATACACCACGACCAAGTGGGATTCATCCCAAGTTCACAAAGATGGTTCAACATCCTCAAATCAATATGATACACCACGTTAACAAAAGAAAGTCAAAAACCACATGATCATCTCAATAGATGCAGAAAAAGCATTTGACAAAATTCAACATCCATTCACAATAAAAACTCTTACCAAAGTGGGTATAGAGGGAACATATCTCAACATAATAAAAACCATTTATAACAGCGGTCCCCAACCTTTTTGGCACCAGGGATCAGTTTCATGGAAGACGACTTTTCCACGGACCAGAGCTGGTGGAATGGGGCTGGGGGGTGATGTTTCAGTTGGTAATGTGAGCAATGGGGAGTGACAGATGAAGCTTCACTCACTCACCCGCCACTTACCTCCTGCTGTGCAGCCCGGTTCCTAACAGGCCATGGACTGGTACCAGTCCGGACACCCCTGATTTATGACAAACCCACAGCCAACATAATACTCAACAGTGAAAAGCTGAAAGCCTTCCCACTAAAATCTGGAACAAGACAAGGATGCCCACTCTCACCACTTCTATTCAACATAGTATTGGAAGTCCTAGCCATAGCAATCAGATCAGAAAAAGAAATATAAGGTATCCAGATTGGAAGGGAAGAGGTAAAATTGTCACTATATGCAGATGACATGATACTATATATAGAAAACTCTAAGGACTCCACACACAAACTACTAGATCTAATAAGTGAATTCAGCAAAGTAGCAGGATACAAGATTAACATTCAGAAATCAGTTGCATTTCTTTACAGTAACAATGAAATATCAGAAAGGGAATATTAAGAAATACCTTTTAAAATCACACCAGGCAGACGAGATAGCGGAGGTGTAGGAGGACGTGGAGTTCATATCTCCCCACAAATGCATCAAGAATACATCTCCAAATGGAACAATTCTCACAGAGCACCAGCTGAACACTAGCAGAGGACCTTGGACACCTAAAAGGACAAGAAAGATCCCCCGCATAACTGGGTAGGACAAAAGAAAGAAAAAGATAAAAGGAAGAGGAGAGGAAGCTGGATGGGATCTGTGCCCCTGGGGGGTGGACCTGAAGGAAAGGAGAGGTTCCCGCATCAGGGGAAGCCCACTCACCAGCAGGGAGATCAGTTGGGCCAGAAGGGGAGCTTCAGGGTCTATCAGAGGAGAGCACAGCAACCAGTCTGTGGCAGAAAGGACAGAGTGAGACCTACACAGGTGGTCCATGCCACAGCCCTGCGTACACCAGACTGAGACATGTGTCTGTCAGTGTGGACAAGGGCTAGGTGCTGGAATGTGGGTTTGGAGAACAAACCTAGGGAGAAGACTACTGTTGGCTGTAAGGAGACATCCTGAGGGGAAGGGAGTGAGGAAATCTGTAACCGGGAATGCTTGTGGAAGAAATGCAGACCACCATACAAGCAAAGCGCCATTGTTGACTGACATGCAAGGGGGAAGGACTGCCATTGCAGCCTCTCTCCCTATGCACTGGTCCCTGCCTTCCCAGGCACGAGGAAGGACCCCCACTGGGGCTGGCTCGCTCATGCCCATGGCTGCCAGCTACCCCACACACCCCATCCCCCTCAGGGCTCCAGCGAACCCAGCTGCTGCTGCCTCTGCACCCTCTCCTCACCAGGGTGGGCTCATGTGCTCTGGGGCAACCTCAGGAGCAGACCCCTGTGGGTGGCCCACATGCAGAGGTGGGGTTGAACCACAGCTGAGCCCCATGAGCTGTGCAACTAAGGAAGAAAAGCTGAAATCTCTCCTCACAGCTGGCAAACTGCAAATTGACAGCCCCATGACCGGCTTTGTAAACTCAGCACCTAGAGAACATCTGACCCGACAATGAGTGCTCCTGCAGCCAAGACAGGTCTAGATTTAGTAGCTGTAGACTTTGTGGGCACATACACGTGGGGGAAGGGTGAGGCCAGAGTCTGAGCTCCCCCCATAGCACCCAAAGTGGGTCCATATCCATGTTGACTGCAATCCTGGGACCTGACTTAAGTAGATCTATGCTGGAGGCCTCGTGAAAACAATGTCTGAGAGACACCAGGGCCAACTGCAATGGTTGAAAGGTGACACAACAGAGCACACCCACAGGTGAACAGCTCCAGAGGAGGAATACTAAGTGGCTTCCATCCCAGTGGGAGTGCTCCAATCCCACCTACCTCACAACACAGATCAGAAACACAGCTAAGAAACAGATCTGGTGGCCTTTACTCCAACAATTAGGCAGCAGACCCCACCTCTGACAGGGCAGTGACAACCACAGAGCAAAAGTGTGGCCCTGCTAAATACCCAGTGCATGATCTGGTCACCACATCAGTCACACCTCCTATAGAGGGGATAATGGCCAGCATACACTGAGGAAAGAGGTGGCACACATCTATACTAAAAACAACCCTCACACCAAAAAATATCAATATTAAACCCACACGAGCTGTACAAGCATGTTTCCACATAAAATAGCCCTCCAAGACAGTCTGAGAGTCTGGCATCAGGTGGAAGAACTCCCAGAGCATTGAGCCTTGTAGGTTAGCAGGGCTTGAGTGCAGGAGCTCCACAGGGCTGGGAGAAACAGAGACTCCACTCTTGGAGGGTGCACACAAGTTTTCACATACACTGGGACCCAGCACAAAGTAGTACCTTCATAGTATCTTGGGCTACACCTACCTAGGGACTCTGGAGGGTATCCTGAGGAGACAAAGGTCGACAGTAGCTCATGTGAGGGGAAGTACACTGGAAACAGAAGCCCCAGGGAATATTGATGGGAGTATGCTCTCTGATGTCCATGTTTCAGCACAAAGGCCTGGCCCCACACAACAACCTGAGGCTCCAGTGCTGGAAAGCCTTAGGCCAAACAACCACCAAGATATGAACACAGCCCCACCCATCAGAAGACAGGTTGCCTAAAGTCATACTGAGCTCACAGCCACCTCAAAACACACCCCTTGACACAGCTGTGCCCATCAGAGGAAGAAGACCCAGCTCAACCCACCAGAGGAGAGGCATCAGTCCCTCTCAGCAGGAAGCCTGCACAGCCCCTGGAACAACCTCACCCAACAGGGGGCAGACACAAGAAGCACAAAAATTATGAACATGCAGCCTGTGGAAAGGAGACCGCAAACACAAAGTCAGACAAAATGAGACACCATAGAAACATGCTGCAAACAAAGGAATAAGATAAAAACCCACAAGAACAACTAAATGAAAAGGAGATAGGCAATCTACCTGAAAAAGAAATCAGAGTAATGATATTAAAGATGATCCAAAATCTCGGGAAAATAATGGAGGCACAGATCGAGAAGATACAAGAAATGTTTAACAAGGAGCTAGAAGATTTAAAAAACAAACATAGATGAACAATACAATAACTGCAATGAAAAATACACTAGAAGGAAATAGTAGCAGAATAACTGAGGCAGAAGAACAAATAAGTGAGCTGGAAGACAAAGTGGTGTAAATCACTGTCACAGAAAAGGATAAAGAAAAAAAAAAGAATGAAGAGAAATGAGGACAGTCTCAGAGACCTCTGGGACAATATTAAACACATTAACATTTGCATTATAGGGGTCCCAGAAGAAGAGAAAGAGAAAGGGCCTAAGAAAATATCTGAAGATATTATAGCTGAAAACTTCCCTAACATGAGAAAGGAAGCAGTCTCCCCAGTCATCCCATACAGGATGAAGCCAAGGAGGAACACACCAAGACACATATTAATCAAACTGACAAAAACTAAAGACAAAGAAAAAATATTAAAAGCAGCAAGGGAAAAGCAACAACTAATATACAGGGGAATCCCCATAAGGTTAACAGCTGATCTTTCAGCAGAAACTCTGCAAGCCAGAAGGGAGTGGCATGATATATTTAAAGTGATGAAAGGGAAGAACCTACAACCAAGAATATTCTACCCAGCAAGGCTCTCATTCAGATTCAACAGAGAAATAAAATCTTTGCAGACAAGCAAAAGCTAAGAGAATTCAGCACCACTAAACCAGCTTTACAACAAATGCTAAAGGATTTTCTCTAGGAGGGAAAGAGACCAGCAACTTAAAACAACCTTGTACATATATAAACTGCTATATCAAAACCTCATGGGAACAGCAAACCGAAAAATTACAATAGATACACACACACAAAAGAAAAAGCAACCCCCAAACAACATTAAGATGGTCATCAAACCACCAGAGAAGAGAACAAAAGAGGCAGGGAAGAAAGAAGACCTACAAAAATAAACCCCAAAAAAATTAAGAAAATGGCAATAGGAATACACATATCAATAATTTCCTTAAATGTAAATGGATTAAATGTGCCAACCAAAAGACAGAGACTGGCTGAACAGATACAAAAACAAGACGGATATATATGCTGTCTACAAGAGACCTACTTCAGACCTAGGGACACAAACAGACTGAAAGTGAGGGGGTGGAAAAAGTATTCCATGCAAATGGAAATCAAAAGAAAGCTGGAGTAGCAATTCTCATATCAGAAAAAATAGACTTTAAAATAAAGGCTGTTACAAGAAACAAAGAAGGACACACCTAATGATCAAAGGATCAATCCAAGAAGATGATATAACAATTGTAAATACATATGTACCCAACATAGGAGCACCTCAATAAATAGGGCAAATACTAACAGCCATAAAATGGGAAATCTCCAGTAACACAATAATAGTGGGGGACTTTAACACCCTACTTACACCAATGGACAGATCATCCAGACAGAAAATTAATAAAGAAACACAAACCTTAAATAACACATTAGACCAGAAAGACTTAATTGATATCTATAGGACATTCCATCCAAAAGCAGCAGAATATACTTTCTTCTCAAGTGCACATGGACATTCTCCAGGATAGATCACATCCTGGGCCACAAATCAAGCCTCAGTAAACGTAAGACAACTGAACTCATATCAAGCATCTTTTCCAACCACAACACTATGAGATTAGAAATCAATTATAGGAAAAAAAGTGTAAAAAAAACACAAACAATATGTTACTAAATGCTAAACAATATGTTACTAAACAAGCAATGGATCACTGAAGAAATCAAAGAGGAAATTTAAAAATACCTAGAGACAAATGACAATGAAAATACGACAATCCAAAACCTATGGGATGCAGCAAAAGCAGTTCTAAGAGGAAAGTTTATAGCAACACAATCTTAGTTCAGGAAACAAGAAAAATCTGAAATAAACAACCTAATCTTACACCTAAAGAAACTAGAGAAAGAAGAACAAACAAAACTTATAGTGGAAGGAAAGAAATCAAAAAAATCAGGGCAGAAATAAATGAAATAGAGACGAAGAAAATAGCAAAGATCAATGAAACTAAAAGCTGGTTCTTTGAAAAGATAAACAAAATTGCTAAATCTATAGCCAGACTCATCAAGAAATAAAAGGGAGAGGACTCAAATCAATAAAATTAGAAATGAAAAAGGAGAAGTTAAACTGACACCACAGAAATATAAAGGATCATAAGAGACTACTACAAGCAACTATACGCCAATAAAATGCACAACGTAGAAGAAATGGACAAATTCTTAGAAAGGCACCACCTTCCGAGACTGACCTATGAAGAAATAGAAAATATGAACAGACCAATCACAAGTATTGACAAGGATATCCACTCTTTCCACTTTTATTCAACATACTTTTGGAAGTCCTAGCCATGGCAATCAGAGAAGAAAAAGAAATAAAAGGAATCCAAATTGGAAAAGAAGAAGTAAAACTGTCACTGTTTGCAGATGACATGATACTATACATAGAAAACCCTAAAGATGCTACCAGAAAACTACTAGAGCTCATCAATGAATTTGGTAAAGTTGCAGGATACAAAATTAATACACAGAAATCTTTCTGCATTCCTATACACTAACAACAAAAGATCAGAAAGAGAAATTAAGGAAACAATCCCATTTACCACTGCATCAAAAAGAATATAATACCTAGGAATAAACCTACCTAAGGAGGCAAAAGACCTGTACTCAGAAAACTGTAAGATACTGATAAAAGAAATAAAAATGACAAAAAATAGATGGAAAATATACCATGTTCTTGGATTGAAAGAATCAATATTGTGAAAATGACTGTACTACCCAAAGCAATCTATGGATTCAGTGCAATTCCTATCAAATTACCAATGGCATTTTTCACAGAACTAGAACAAAAAATTTTACAATTTGTATGGAAACACAAAAGACCCCAAATAGCAAAAGCAATCTTGAAAAAGAAAAATGGAGCTGGAGGAATCAGGTTCCCTGACTTCAGACTATACTACAAAGCTACAGTAATAAAAACAGTATGGTACTGGCACAAAAACAGAAATATAGATGAATGGAACAGGATAGAAAGACCAGAGAGAAACCCACGCACTTAAGGTTACCTTATCTTTGACAAAGGAGGCAAAGATATACAATGGAGAAAACACAATCTCTTCAGTAAGTGGTTCTGTGAAAACTGGACAGCTACATGTAAAAGAATGAAATTAAAACATTCTCTAACACCATACACAAAAATAAACTTTTAATGGACTAAAGACCTAAATATAAGACCAGATACTATAAAACCCTTAGAGGAAAACATAGGAAGAACAGTCTTCGACATACATCGCAGCAATATCTTTTTCAAACTGTTTCCTAGAGTAATGGAAATAAAAACAAAAACAAATGGGACCTAATTAAACTCAGAAGCTTTTGCACAGCAAAGGAAACCATAAAGAAAACAAAAAGACAACCCACAGAATGGGAGAAAATGTTTGCAAACGATGCGACCGACAAAGGATTAATTTCCAAAATCTACAAACAGCTCATGCAACTCAATATCAAAACAAACAACCAACCCAATCCAAAAATGGGCAGAAGACCTAAATAGACATTTCTCCAAAGAAGACATAACAGGTGACCAACAGGCACAAGCAAAGATGATTAACATCACTAATTATTAGAGAAATGCAAATCAAAACCAAAATGAAATATCACCTCACACCAGTTGGAATTGCCATCCTCCACAAGTCTTCAAACAATAAATGCTGGAAAGGGTGTGGAGAAAAGGGGACCCTCCTACACTGCTGGTTAGAATGTAAACTGGTACAGCCACTATGGAGAACAGTATGGAGGTTCCTTTAAAAACTAAAAATAGAGCTACCATATCACTCAGCAATCCCACACCTGGACATATATCCAGAGAAAACCATAATTCGAAATGATACATACGCACCAATGTTCATTGCACCACTATTTACAATAGCCAGGACAGGGAAGCAACCTAAATGTCCATCTGTGGAGGAATGGATAAAGAAGGTGTGGTACATATATACAATGCAATATTACTCAGCCCTAAAAAAGAACAAAATAATGCATTTGCAGCAATATGGATGGACCTAGAGATTGTCATACTGATTGAAGTAAGTCAGACAGAGAAAGTCACATATCATATGATATCGCTTGTATGTGGCATCTAAAAAATGGTACAAATGAAGCTATTTACAAAACAGAAATAGAAACACAGGTGTAGAAAACAAACTTATGGTTGGGGGGACAGGATAACCTGGGAGATTGGGACTGACATATACACAGTGCTTGTATAAAATAGATAACTAATGAGAACCTACTGTATAGCACAGGGACCTCTACTCAATACTCTGTAATTACCTTATGGGAATAGAATCTAGAAAAGTGTGGATATATGTATATGTATAACTGATTCACTTTGCTGTACAGCAGCAACTAACACAACATCTTAAATCAACTATACTCCAATAAAAATTAAATAAATAAATACATAAATAAAATACCACCACCAAAAAAAAAAAAAAAAAAAAACCTAGGAATAAACCTGACCAAGGAGGTGAAGGCCTTAAATGCTGAGAACTGTAAAACATTAATAAAGGAAATTAAAGAGGATTCAAAGAACTGGAAAGATATCCCATGCTCTTGGATTGACAGAATATTGTTAAAACGGCAGTACTACCCAAAGCAATCTACAGATTTAATGCAATCCCTATTAAATTACCCATGACATTTTTCACAGAACTAGAACTAATAATCCAAAATTTTACATGGAACCATAAAAGACCCAGAATTGCCAAATCAATGCTGAGGAAAAAAAAAAAAAAAAGCAGGAGGCAAAACCTCCCAGACTTCAGACAATACTACAAAGCTACAGTAATCAAAACAGTGTGGTATTGGTACAAAAACAGACATATTGATCAATGGAACAGAATAGAGAGCCCAGAAATAAACCCACACACCTATGGTCAATTAATCCTTGAAAAAGGAGGCAAGAATATAAAATGGGAAAAAGTCTCTTCAGCAAGTGATGCTGGGAAAGCTGGACAGCTGTATGCAAATCAATGAAGTTAGAACACACCCTACACTATGCACAAAAATAAACTCAAAATGTCTTAAAGGCTTACACATAAGACATGACACCATGAAACTCCTGGGAGAGAGCATAGGCAAAACATGCTGACATGAACTGTAGCAATGTTTTCTTAGGTCAGTCTCCCAAGGCAATAGAAATAAAACCAAAAATAAACAAATGGGACCTAATCAAACTTCCAACTTTTGCACAGCAAAGGAAACCATAAACAAAAGGACAACCTATGGACTGGGAGAAAATATTTGCAAACAATGCAACTGACAAGGATTTAATCTCCAAAATATACAAACAGTTCATACAACTCAACAACAAAAAAAATGAACAACCCAATTGAAAAATGGGCAAAAGACCTTAATAGACATCTTTCCAAAGAAGACATACAGATGGGCAATAGGCACATGAAAAGGTGCTCAACATGGCTAGTTATTAGGGAAATGCAAATCAAAACTACAATGAGGTAGCACCTCACACTGGTCAGCATGGCCATCATTAAAAATCTACAAATTACAAATGCTGGAGAGGTTGTGGAGAAAAGTGAACCCTCCTACACTGCTGGTGGGAATGTAAGTTGGTGCAGTACTATGTAAAACAGTATGGAGGTTCCTTAAAAAACTAAAAATAGAGTTACCATATGATCCAGCAATCCCACTCCTGGGTGTATACCCAGACAAAACTATAATTCAAAAAGATACATGCACCCCTATATTCATAGCAGCACCATTCACAATAGCCAAGACATGGAAACACCTAAATGTCCATCAACAGATAAATAGATAAAGAAGATGTGGTACATATATATGATGCAATACTACTCAGCCATGAAAAAGAACAAAATAATGCCATTTGCAGCAACATGGATGCAACTAGAGATTATCATACTAAGTGAAGTAAGCCAGAAAAAGAAAGACAAATACCATATGATATCACTTATATGTGGATTCTAAGATATGGCACAAATGAACCTATCTACAAAACAAAAAGAGACTCACAGATGGAGAACAGACTCGTGGTTGCCAAGAGGGGAGGGTTAGGGATGGACTGGGAGTTTGGGGTTAGTAGATGCCAACTATTACATTTAGGATGGATAAACAACAAGGTCCTACTGTATAGTACAGGGAACTATATCCAATCTCCTGGGATAAACCATAATGGAAAAGAATATAAAAAAGGAATGTATATGTGTGTAAAAAAAATACGGTGTGTGTGTGTATGGTATGTGTATATATGTGCTTGTGTATGTATATATATATATATATATATATACACACATACATATACACACACACACACAATGGAATGCTACTATAAAAAATTATGAAATTTTGCCATTTGCAGCAACATGGATGGACCGAGAGATTATCATACTAAGTAAGTCAGAAAGAGAAAGACAAATACTATATGATATCACTTACGTGTGGAATCTAAAATATGACACAAATAAACTTATTTACCAAACAGAAACAGACTCATGGACATACAAAACAAACTTATGGTTACCAAAGGGGAAAGGGGTTGGGGGAGGGATAAACTAGGAGTTGGGGATTAGCAGATACACACTACTATATATAAACTAGATAAATCACAAAGTCCTACTGAATAGCATAGGGAACTATATTTAATATCTTGTAATAAACTATAATGGAAAAGAATATGAAAAAGAATATATATGTAGCTGCATCACTTTGCTGTACACCAGAAACTAACACAGCATTGTAAATTAACTATACTTCAATTTAAAAAAAAGCCATCAAAAAAAAATAGAATTCATTGAGTTGGCTACATAACCTCTACCACACTAAATATATTATGTGTCTGTGTGTGTGTTTGTGTGTGTGCACTCACACATAGCATCTTCAGGACATGGTCCAGAACTTTGATTAATACATATGGAATGGATGAAAACATTAAAGTTATTTTCCCAAGGAAAAAAAAAACTTACTGAACTCACACATTTTGTTTTCCCTTAGAATTTTTAAGGGATCTTTAGGAAACTGGAACTCTTAAGACATCAAGGTAGGGAGTCAGAAAGGAAATTCAATTTGAGTTAAAAAAAATATTCTCCGTGGAATAATTTTAACAAGGGATAAAAGAGGACACAGGAGATAGGAGATAGTATAATGAGAAAGAGTAATAATGCTTCCAGCAATCATGGCTCAATGGGTGAACATAATCTGAGATTAGAAGACCCACCAGGGAGCTGCAAAGTTACAGGACTGCTTGATGAAATAATTTAATACCTACTGGCTCCAATAAACATCATGTACAAAGAATGCTCAGTGACCTGGCAGTCCTGCTAACCCAGAGCATGAGGGAATCTGCTTGAGGCAATGATAGTTCTTATATTTCACAAAGATTTTCCACAAGCCCCCTCTTTATTCCTCTTACTGTTTGCTTCAGCTTTACTCTATGCCCAGAGTGTTAATTAGTCCCTGATGCCACCGTCTGAAATTGCAGGAATAAAATAAGAAATAAAACATGATAATATGCAAAAATAACCTGGATACTATTATTATTAACACCTTGAATTTGTGTGGAACTTTATAGATACCCTGTTTCTTTTTGTTTGTTGATCCTCATACCAAACTAGGAGGTAGTTTTTGAAAAACAGGTGTTAAAAATAACAATAACTACTAATTTGTTACAATAAAAATGTTATAACCAGTGTAATTATGTTTACTCTTTGCCAGACTCATTTCATATGTTCATTAAGTTTTTAAATCACACAGCAGCCATATAAGGGTGAGAAACTGAGGCTTAGGGAGTATACACAACACACCAGCAATTGGGTGGAACCAGTATTTGAATCCAGGCCATTTGTCTTTGGGTCAGTGCCCTCATGTATCCACTGTCTGTCGTTGAGACAGTTTAAGGGTTAGTGTTTGTCCCTGATTTACGCATCTCAGTAACTCTAATTCCTCCCTTCCACTATACCAATCTGAAATGCTAAGAGTAGTTTTGTGCAAACTGGGTAACAGGTGTAGGCAGCCATATCAACCTTCCCTGAATTCCTCTAGCCTAGAGCAAGTCCTTTATCCATGGACGACAAGACCCTAAAACATCACTTCATTTGCACAGACTTCCTTCCAGGCAAACGGGGCAAGACACATTATCCCCAACTTAATACCCAGATCTCCAGGACCCTGCAGGGTGAAAGCATGAGCTGCCAAAACTAATCTTCGATTTATTTACATCAAAACCCAAGATAAGCCCAGGTAAACTTCACACCTGTCTTTCCCATCATGGGAAAGCAACCAAGTACACAGTGAGAATGTAATTCCATTTTCAATTGTTGGATGCCTCCTTGAAATACCAGCAATTGGGCCAATTAGCTCCAGTTGTTCAGATGGTATTAGATCCCTATCTGGTAACCATCAGAGTGAAACCAGTAATTCATTTCACATAGGCACTGCAGTGCCATCAGATAGTAATGCTTTTTAGTTACTGCCAACCTGGGGCGTTTTGAAATAGTGACCTCAAGATTTAAGCTGCAAAATTCCATTATCTATCCTCAAGCCAGACAGAGCTGAATTTTTGAAATATCCTATTAAGTTTTCTGCTCTGATAAAAATTCAGAGGCCCTTTTCATATTAATCTCTCCATGGCAAATGAAATTTGCTGAGTGGTAGATTTAATTTGCTTCTATTTATGTAGTACTGCATTTTGGAAAAAAATAATTGCTCTCAATATCACTTTTTCAGTGGTACTAGAAAAACATCATAAAATTTAAGTCCTTTCTCCCATTTATTTCATTGTTTAGACTCCACACAGTAAATAGCTTATTCTTCACCTTTCGATCACTTTGGCATTTTAATTAAAATATAATTATCATTCAAAGGGTAATAATGCTCAAGTTTTGGTAATTGTCTATGCCAGGTCATTAGGTATATTTTTTAAAAGAAGCTGAAGTAATCTAAAATATTTAGTAAAAATATACCTTCTATGTATTTACTTAAGACAGGTATATCCTAGCATACTTTATTATTTCCCCAAGGCAACTTCCCCATTTTAATTATGTAATGAAATTGAGAAGGAGTGTATAAGAGAGAGAGCTCCCTATGGAATTTGTAATAATGAAATATAAATGTTTTCATTGTGGTAGATTTATAGAAAATCTATAGGATCTTGAAATAAAAGAAAATCGATGGCTCATATTTCTATCAAAAATGAACAAGGAAAAATAAATGTCTTTCAATAATAGAAGAGAGATTAATATTTCAAGCTCATATCCCTTGCACACACAACTTTTTTGTGTGTGATTTGGGGCCTGTATGTATGTTCTTACTTTGTTTTGGTGGATGATTTTGGAACTTTGAGGATGGTATTTGTCTGTTTTGTTTTTCTGACTGAAGTCGGTTAAAATGCTTACAGAGAGGAAGAGATGTCTAGGTCATGCTTAAACTACATACAATGCTTCAGTATTAGCTGCTTCTGAAAACAAAAGTTTATTTCTTCTCATTCTGCAGTCCAGTGTGGATTGGCTTGACTCAGCTTCCTAACTTCCCACTCTAGAACTCAGGCTGACTAAGCAGCTCCCCTTCAAATGTTACAGGTTGCCTTAGTGGGGGCTAACACACAGACAATTAAAACCTTCAGTCCAGCAGAGGAATATATCACTTCTTTCCACAATGCATTGTCCAAAACAATTCACATGGGTTCATTCACTCCTTAGGGGAACAGGAAGTTTCATCCTGCTATATGTCCATAAGCAGAGAGCTAGACATATTTGGTTAACATCACTAATGACTACCCACAGGTAGTATTTGGTACATATCACTATAACAATGCAGCAATTAGCAGTATTAGATTATATTGCTTTATATAAGACCGGAGATCAGGATCTTTATTGTGTCCAAGATAGTCTTAAATGTCCCCTCAGTTTGATTAAATTTTGGACAGGTTCCTTCCTGACTATATGCCCTGTCATCCCTTTTCTTAGGGCATTTACTTTATAAATTACTTTTAATTTCTATTGTAAATTCTTTCTCTATTCCTTCTCTCAGCCTCTTGCCAGTTTTAAAACCCAGGAATGTCTTTCTCAAGGATCTGGGAGACCTCCCTTGAAATGTAATCATCAAGGAAGATAGAGCCTCTGACTCCCCATCTCTGTGGGAGGGTGGGTGCCTAACTTCCATATGCACCATATGTACCTATTAGCAAACACAGATGGCCTAATCACATTGACCAACCAGTCTCCTAATGATCATCAATATTTTTCCACTAGCTTACCCCAGAGCTTAAATTTTTCTCTGCTTTTTGTTTCAGGAAAGTTGAATGCATTCTCTCTCCTATTTTGCAATACACTCATATAAAGTCTTCCTTGCCTATTTAACTCTGTTGGGTACAATTCTTCTTTAACTTCAGTAATCCTTTACTGAGCATCTGTGGTATGCAAGGCGCCATGCTAACTTTGGGAATGTATAATAATAACGGCTAACATTTAGAGAACACTTAATGCCTTGCGTAGCATACACAGTGGGTACTTCACTGCATTCCTCAATCTGCATTTCTCAATTAATCACATGATACATTTACAATTATATCCTTTGTGTTATAAATGTGGAAAGTGAGGTATACAGGGTTTAATTAAAGAATTGCCTGGAGTTATCCAGTTAGGAGGTGCCATGGCCAGAAGTTCTATTTGAATACAATGAAAAATGTTTAATCCTGTCCGTTACAGGCTCATAGTTTATTAGAACAGACATTTAAAGAAAAAAGACAAGAAGGGCTTTAAAGAAGACATGTATGTTCATGATGCTGTGAAAAGACCTTATCTAATGGAATAGAAGGAAAAGAGTCTAGGGAAAGATATCCAGAGGAGGAACTATTTCATCTGAATCTTGAACACAGCCTGTAATTCTCTTCCATAGTTTGAGCTGAGGGAAAAGCTCATTCAAAGACAAGGAGACTCAAAAAGTCACAGTGCTTTTGGAAAACAAGAAATAGTTTAATATAGCCACGGTGAAGGAGTTGGAGAAGAAGCTGTAAATTTTATCTGTTGCTTTTTGGATTACTATACTATCTACTGAGTACATTTTTCTGTGTCTGACACTTTCATGTCTTATATTCAACATTATTTAAAGTGCCTACTATGTACATGCTAGAGCATTTATAGGTTCTGAAGATAGAGCAGAAGCCAAGCAGACATTGTTTTTGCATTCTTGAGCTTATAATGAGAAAAACAGAAGGCACATGAACTTAAAGAATAGAAATTTAGCTAATTACAATGGTAAGTGTAATACAAAATGTAGTAGCATAAAGGAATAAAATGTAACAGATGGAAAATATTTTCTGTAGTGTAGTCAGTGGAATATAGTCTGTCTTTATGAACGGAGCATGTGGAAAGAGACATGAATGATATGAAGGATCAAAGCAGAGATAACAGCATGTGGGAAGGAATTCTGGTGGAAATGAACACTTTCGGGCCTGTCCTGTTGGAAAAGTAGCAAGAAACATTGGGTTCTTAGAAATGTGGGCAGCATGGTAAAGTCAGAGAAGTGGGCAGGGGGTAGATCATATTGGAAATGTAGGTTAGCATAAACGAAATGGATTTTATTTTAACTGGAATATGAAAGCATTGGAAGGTTTTGAATAGGATGGTGACGTGACTGAATTTTATGAAATAATAACTCTGGTTGTGAACACAGGGAGAAATCGAATCTAGTGTCAAGAGCTGAAATAGGGACATTAATTGGGCAGCTGTGTCAGTGCACCAGGTGGGAGATGATGGTAGGTTGGATGGGACACAGAGTCAGGGGAAAGTGGTGATATTTGGAATACATTTTAAAGCTGAACTAACAGGAATTGCAGAGGGACTGGATATAGTATGAGATTAAGAGAGGAATCAAGATTAAATTTATTTTGCCAGAATTATGGTCCTATTTTCTGAGATGCTAATAATTCAGAGATGAGCAATGTGAAGTAATAAAATTTAAAAGTCTGGGTTTGAATATATTAATTTGGGGGGATATAGCACTTAAAAGATAGTTATTAAGTACCCATGATGAGATTTCATATAGGAAGTTGAATATTTAGTCTAAAGCTCAAGGGAGTCACCAGAATAGTAATGTTATTTAAGACTGTGAGATTAAATGAAGCAACTTAAGAGGTTAATACAGAGGGAAAAGCAAATTGGGTTTATTCTTGGCCCTATTTTCTGTTTAATTTCAAAGTGCTATTCTAAATACTTTGAAGAACTGATTAAATGAGATAATAAATGTCTACTTATTTGATCATTACAAAACTCTAGATGATAGATTATGTTATTACCCATATTATACAAAGAAGAAAACTGCAACTCAGAGAAATAAAGTAAATTGAACAAGGTTGCACAACTATTACAGGCTGGGATGCAAAACCAGATCTGACATTTCTCAAAGCCTGCTTTATACTGTGCTACTTAAAGAATCTTATATGGCCGGTAATAGCATCACTATTCTAATGGCCAGGGCTTACCTGAATGGTAATGGAGCATCTATCTTCACCAGAGAGCACACAGAGTCTGGGCAAGTCCACAGTATATATATCCAAGATGAAGCCTTGGTGTTGTTACCTTCCTGCAGCCCTCAGATCCCAAGACACACTTCTGTACCATTTATTAGAGCTCTCCTCCCAGTTTACAGATACTGACTATTTTCTGTTATCCCTTTGATTGAAATTTCCATGAAATCCCTACTGTAAGCCAAATATGTAGCACAATCTCTGCCTTAAGTTAGTACTTGTTCGGTGAAAGGATGAATGTTCCCTTTTAATATGCAATTTCTCTCCTGGTTTTATATGTTAAAAATCCCTGCTTCCCTGTTTCTTTTTCCTATTTTAAGATCTTTGTAGGAAATTAACCTTGATTGCTCTTAGTAGGCCAGCTCACCATCTGGAAGTTGACTTTCATTGAGCAAATTTGTCTCAACAATGGAAGGAAACTATAATTCTCTCTCCAGGGCTTGGACTCTCAAAGAAAAGACAGCCAAATTATGTTCCTGGCTTGTTAAAAGGCACATTCCCAGACTTCAACCCCCAAAAGATTTAGAATTAGGAAGTCTTTAAGGAGCACTCCAGGCAATCATTAAACCACTTTAAGATTGAAAACCTATACCCTACCTTCTGAGATTTGCTTAAAGGGGCCTGATAATCCCCGCTTTGTATTGATTGGGAAAGTTTTTCCCTTAGCCACTTCTCTAAAGCTCATACTTGGAGTTGACATTGTTAGACCTGACATTCAGCTGCTATTCTTACTAGAAGTGCAACCATCTATGAATTTCTTACCCATTCTAGGTTTATTTCCATTTCTTTGAAATGAATGACCTCCTATTCTCTCAACACTTAAAGATAGTTACTATTTTGCCCTTTATAAAGACTGATCAATGGGCTTAACATGTAGAGCACTCAGTAAATGGTAGAAATCATCATAGATTTTGTTCCTTATTAGTAGTAATAGCTTATATGGCCTGGCCAGGTAGACATGTGTTATTTGTAGAGGTGCCCAGAACAATCCGTCTTGTGAACAAGAGTCTTTCCTTTAGTCATTATACTGCCCCTGTAGGCTTTAAGTTCTAAGCAGGATCATATAAAATTGCTAAGGGATAAATGGAATAAAGATGCAAATTGTATGTTAAAGTGCAAGAAAGCACTTGGCTTTTTGTGCTATTTGAAGAATTGCTTTGCTGCTTGAGAATAGGGCAGACACACTCATTAAACCCTGTACTGCTTCTCTAACAACCACAGCTATATCCAGGTAGACTATAAAATAGTGGTTCTAAAGGTTCTTTCTAGTGCAACCTGAGTAACTGGAAATAGACTCTAGGTCAAATACTTGCAATTATATCTTTTAGAAACCTATGTGGAGTTGGGGCATCTGTGCAAAATAGCAAAGTAAGCCCAGTGATCATGAACTTCTGAAATGATGAGGAAACATCTTCCTGTCTCCTAGCCACACCCTGCACAGAGTGTTGAATCCTGTCATTCTTACTCCTACCTAGGATAATCCTCCGGGCTTACTTCATTTGGGATTCAGGAGGTGGTAGAAGGCAGCACTCAAATATACCTTTGGTTTACTTGTATCTAAGAGTCTTTCTTCTCTATTTAGAAGTGAATCTGTTTAGAGAAAAAGAATCTGCTAAAAGTTTTGTCTTTGGAACTTGGAACTAAAACTTTAACAAAAAAATCATGTTTACCTAAAGCATTCTGAGACAACTTAGTTAGAAAAACTTAAATTTTCACAAATGGAAGTAAAAATAGTAGAAGTTGTAAATTAGGCTAAATATCAGATCCAAGGAAAAATGTTAAATGATAAAATGAGATTAAGAATATGGGGCAAGAATATGGGAAAGGAAATAGTTAATCAAGTCCTGGAAGCACAGAGAGTCCCATACAGGATAAATCAAGGAGAAACACGCCAAGACACATATTAATCAAACTATCAAAATTTAAATATAAAGAAAACATATTAAAAGCAGCAAGGGAAAAACAACAAATAACACACAAGGGAATCCCTGTAAGGTTAACAGCTGATCTTTCAGCAGAAACTCTGCAAGCCAGAAGGGAGTGGCAGGACATATTTAAAGTGATGAAGGAGAAAAACCTACAACCAAGATTACTCTACCCAGCAAGGATCTCATTCAGATGAACCTAGTGGCAAGACGGGAATAAAGACACAGACCTACTAGAGAATGGACTTGAGGATACGGGGAGGGGGAAGGGTAAGCTGGGACAAAGTGAGACAGTGGCATGGACATATATACACTACCAAACGTAAAATAGATAGCTAGAGGGAAGCAGCAGCATAGCACAGGGAGATCAGCTCTGTGCTTTGTGACCACCTAGAAGGGTGGGATAGGGAGGATGGGAGGGAGGGAGATGCAAGAGGGAAGAGATATGGGAACATATGTATATGTATAACTGATTCACTTTGTTATAAAGCAGAAACTAACACACCATTGTAAAGCAATTATACTCCAATAAAGATGTTAAAAAAAAAAAGAATATGGGGCAAGAACCTACGGTCAATTAATCTACGACAAAGGAGGCAAGAATATACATTGAAGAAGAGACAGTCTCTTCAATAAGTGGTGCTGGGAAAACTGGACAGCTACATGTAAAAGAATGAAATCAGAACATTCTCTAACACCATATACAAAGATAAACTCAAAATGGATTAAAGACCTAAATGTAAGACCAGATACTATAAAACTCCTAGAGGAAAACATAGGAAGAAGACTCTTTGACATAAATCTCAGCAATATCTTTTTGGACCATCTCCTAGAGTAATGGAAATAAGAACAAAAATAAACAAATGGGACCTAATTAAACTTAAAAGCTCTTGCACAGCAAAGGAAACCATAAACAAAAGGAAAAGACAACTTACAGAATGGGAGAAAATATTTGCAAACAATGTGACGGACAAGAGATTAATTTCCAAAATATACAAATAGCTCATACAGCTCAATATATTAAAAAAAAAAAAACAACAACCCAATCAAAAAGTGGGCAGAATATCTAAATAGACATTTCTCCAAAGAAGATACACAGATGACAAACAAGCACATGAAAAAATTCTCAACATCACTAAATATTAGAGAAAGCAAATCAAAACTACAATGAGGTATATAACCTCACACTGGTCAGAATGGCCATTATCAAAAAATCTACAAATAATAAATGCTGGAGAGGGTGTGGAGAAAAGGGAACTCTCCTACATTCTTGGTGGGAATGTAAATTGGTGAGTCACTATGGAGAACAGTATAGAGGTTCCTTAAACTAAAAATAAAGTTGCCATATGATCCAGCAATCCCACTCCTGGGCATACACCTGGAGAAAACTCTAATTTGAAAAGACACAACTCCCCAACTCATTCTACGAGGCCACCATCACCCTGATACCAAAACCAGACAAAGACATCACAAAGAAAGAAAACTACAGGCCAATATCACTGATGAACATAGATGCAAAAATCCTCAACAAAATACTAGCAAACAGAATCCAACAGCACATTAAAAAGATTATACACCATGATCAAGTGGGGTTTATTCCAGGAATGCAAGGATTCTTCAATATACGCAAATCAATCAATGTGATACATCATATTAACAAATTGAAGGAGAAAAACCATATGATCATCTCAATAGATGCAGAGAAAGCTTTCGATAAAATTCAACATCCATTTATGATAAAAGCCCTGCAGAAAGTAGGCATAGAGGGAACTTTCCTCAACATAATAAAGGCCATATATGACAAACCCACAACCAACATTGTCCTCAATGGTGAAAAACTGAAACCATCTCCACTAAGATCAGGAACAAGACAAGGTTGCCCACTCTCACCACTATTATTCAACATAGTTTTGGAAGTGTTAGCCACAGCAATCAGAGAAGAAAAAGAAATAAAAGGAATCCAAATCGGAAAAGAAGAAGTAAAGCTGTCACTGTTTGCAGATGACATGATACTATACATAGAGAATCCTAAAACTGCCACCAGAAAACTACTAGAGCTAATCAATGAATTTGGTAAAGTAGCAGGATACAAAATTAATGCACAGAAATCTCTTGCATTCCTATATACTAATGATGAAAAATCTGAAAGTGAAATTAAGAAAACACTCCCGTTTACCATTGCAACAAAAAGAATAAAATATCTAGGAATAAACCTACCTAAGGAGACAAAAGACCTGTATGCAGAAAATTATAGGACACTGATGAAAGAAATTAAAGATGATACAAATAGATGGAGAGATTTACCATGTTCTTGGATTGGAAGAATCAACATTGTGAAAATGACTCTACTACCCAAAGCAATCTACAGATTCAATGCAATCCCTATCAAACTACCACTGGCATTTTTCACAGAACTAGAACAAAAAATTTCACAATTTGTATGGAGACACAAAAGACCCCGAATAGCCAAAGCAATCTTGAGAACGAAAAGTGGAGCTGGAGGAATCAGGCTCCCTGACTTCAGACTGTATTACAAAGCTACAGTAATCAAGACAGTTTGGTACTGGCACAAAAAACAGAAATATAGATCAATGGAACAGGATAGAAAGCCCAGAGATAAACCCACGCACATATGGTCACCTTATCTTTGATAAAGGAGGCAAGCATATACAGTGGAGAAAAGACAGCCTCTTCAATAAGTGGTGCTGGGAAAATTGGACAGATACATGTAAAAGTATGAAATTAGAACACTCCCTGACACCGTGCACAAAAATAAACTCAAAATGGATTAAAGACCTAAGTGTAAGGCCAGACACTATCAAACTCTTAGAGGAAAACATAGGCAGAACACTCTATGACATACATCACAGCAAGATTCTTTTTGACCCAGCTCCCAGAGAAATGGAAATAAGAACACAAATAAACAAATGGGACCTAATGAAACTTAAAAGCTTTTGCACAGCAAAGGAAACCATAAACAAGACCAAAAGACAACCCTCAGAATGGGAGAAAATATTTGCAAATGAAGCAACTGACAAAGGATTAATCTCCAAGATTTACAAGCAGCTCGTGCAGCTCAATAACAAAAAAACAAACAACCCAATCCAAAAATGGGCAGAAGACCTAAATAGACATTTCTCCAAAGAAGATATACAGATTGCCAACAGACACATGAAAGAATGTTCAACATCATTAATCATTAGAGAAATGCAAATCAAACCTACAATGAGATATCATCTCACACCGGTCAGAATGGCCATCATCAAAAAATCTAGAAACAATAAATGCTGGAGAGGGTGCGGAGAAAAGGGAACACTCTGGCACTGTTGGTGGGAATGTAAATTGATACAGCCACTATGGAGAACAGTATGGAGGTTCCTTAAAAAACTAAAAATAGAACTACCATACGACCCAGCAATCCCACTACTGGGCATATACCCTGAGAAAACCATAATTCAAAAAGAGTCATGTACCAAAATGTTCATTGCAGCTCTATTTACAATAGCCAGGACATGGAAGCAACCTAAATGTCCATCGACAGATGAATGGATAAAGAAGATGTGGCACATATATACAATGGAATATTACTCAGCCATAAAAAGAAATGAAATGGAGGTATTTGTAATGAGGTGGATGGAGTTAGAGTCTGTCATACAGAGTGAAGTAAGTCAGAAAGAGAAAAACAAATACAGTATGCTAACACATATATACGGAATCTAAGGAAAAAAAAAAAAAGACCATGAAGAACCTAGTGGCAAGATGGGAATAAAGACACAGACCTACTAGAGAATGGACTTGAGGATATGGGGAGGGGGTGGGGTGAGATGTGACAGGGTAAGAGAGTGTCATGGACATATATACACTACCAAATGTAAAATAGACAGCTAGTGGGAAGCAGCCGCATAGCACAGGGAGATCAGCTCGGTGCTTTGTGACCACCTAGAGGGGTGGGATGGGGAGGGTGGGAGGGAGGGAGATGCAAGAGGGAAGAAATATGGGAACATATTGTATATGTATAACTGATTCACTTTGTTATAAAGCAGAAGCTAACACACCATTGTAAGGCAATTATACTTCAATAAAGATGTTTAAAAAAAAAAAAAAAGAAAGAAACACAATGAATTACACAGGAAAATATCCACACATTATTATATGGATAAAGCAGATGATAAGATATATGTACTCTATGGTCTTCTTTTTGTAAACAAAGTCAATTAACAATGCTTGGGATAAAAAAAAGACCAGAAGGATAAACACCCGAATTTTAAGAAAGTAATTGCCTCTGGGTGGTGGAATAAAAAGGGTTTAAATTTTTTTTCTTAAAAAAAGAAAATAGGGGGCAAGGTATTTTAAGATATTACAGATGAAGTTATGCTAAATATCAGATCCAAGGACAAGGGTTAAATGATGAGATGAGATTAAGAATAGGGGGCAAGATACATTAAAACATTATAGATCAGTACAAGTCGCTTAAGATTTAGGCTATTGGGAGAACCTTACAGAAACCTGCAACATGTGCTTAGGGATAAAAATATCTAACCAATTTTGAGCCTCTATTATCTACTAGCCACTGCTTTAAATATTTTACATATAATCTCTCATTTAATATCAAGAGTATCTATTTGAGATATTTGGCAAACCGCGGTGCAAAGAGGCAAATTCAATTGTAGCCCCACGTCTGTCTTTAGAGACTTGCTGTTCAATAGAATTATGTGTGGTGATGGAAATATTTACAATCTGTTCTGTCCGATATGGTAGCCATGAGTCCTATGTGGCTATTAAACACTTGAACGCAGCTACTGTAACTGAGCTAACAGCCACATGTGGCTAGTGGCTTCTGTATTGGACAGTACAGCTCCAGAGACCAAGCTCTTATCCACAATGTCATGGGACCAACTTTTGGCAAATAAGTCTGTGGTACCAGGTAGTGCAATATCCACTTTTGCAATGACACCTGAAATCTAAAAAAGGAGCTGGTCATTAAAAGATGCCAGGAAACAATATTCCAGATTTACAAAAAGAAAATAGCGAGGAAAAAATTAGATATCTAAGTTTAGAATTCTCCTTGAGTTCTGTGGACCTGAGAAAAGGTTAAAATGAGATGGAGCTGGGAAGGTTAGCAAAAAACTGTGCAAGCAAACATTTAGCTACAGTAAAGGGAGTGACTGCTTCCCCTGAGTGTATTCTTCAAGGAAGTCAACTTTCAACTATGTTTTTTGTTTGTTTGTTTGTTTTAGTTTATGTATTATTTAGGGTAACACTGGCTACTGTAACAAATGCCTCAAAAATGTATATTTGTTCACACATGAAAAAAGTTTATTTTTACTCACCTAAAATCAAAATGAGCAGGCAACTCTATTCCAAGTGGTAAAGACAGAGCTTGGCCCCTTCTTTCTTGTGGCTTGCCACTTTCAGTGAGACTAGTATAGTACATTATGTCATACTCAGGAAGGGAATAAAGAACATCAAGGGTCCATAGACTATTTTGTGAGCTATCCCCGGTTGTAGTGAGTATCAATTCTGCTTAAATAACATGGCCTTGTCACCTGATGACCAGAATAGTTGGCAAATTTAGGTTAGCAGTAGATCCAAAAAAAGATAAAACAGATATGATGCACAGCTATAGTCTCAGCCACGTGCTAGTTGTGACTTAAACCTATGATGAAATATTGGGAGAGGCAGCTTGAAATACACAAGAGAAATATTATTTTGAGACCAAAACATACAAAAGATAATCAACAGATTATACTTAACTTATGTGATCACTCTGCCTTCCAGAATTTCCAGGTGCTCAATTTAATGCTTTTGATATTAGAGTTTGGAATTTTAGTACTTGTAGGCCAAGATACTGAAGACACAAGATTAGGACAAAAAGCATGTATGTGGCAATCAATAAGCTGAACCAGACTGGGGCCTGTGAGTGATGCAGAATATGATAAGAGATTAAGAAATAAAGGAATATGTCAGAGTAACCCTGGAGAACCTGGGCTAGCCATGCTTCTGCACACTTGTTTCACTTACCATCATGCACTCAGGAACATTCTTACAGAATTATTCCCAATGCTTGGATAGTACTTTCCTTTTGGCAGAAGTTATTTATTTTAACAAGATCTTGGAGGACAAATCCCCTTAAAATGCTCTTGGGATGTTGAGCAAAGACTCAGCCATAGTTAGAAAGAAATAACAAATGTAAAACAGAGAGTCACGGGTGCTAAGAACTGGGGGAGAGTGGGAATCTTCTCTTTTAATACATACATACAGTAGTAGAGTATAATTGTTAGGAGCAGAGGTTTTATAACCAGAAATTAATTTCACATTTTAGTACAATTAACTGTTTAACCTTGGAAATATTAGTCTCAGTTTTCTCATGCATGGAAGAAGAGTAAGAAATCTCCCACATTGTTATTTTGAAGGTTAAATGAGTTAATATGTGAACAACACTGAGATGACTGTATGCCCTATCCATGTCATTATTTTTAGTAGCTTCCAATTATAAGCGAGGGATATCACATCCCAAGAGTTTGAATAAATTACTAAGCTCAAACAGCAGGACCGTTCCAAGTTTTTTGTTGTGAAGCCTAGCTCCTCCTGGGATAGAAGAGATTAAGAGTGTCATGTATGAACTGAGACTTGAGTTTGCATCCTGGCTCGTAACCTATAACTGTGTGCTAGAAAAGTTAATTTTTTTTTTATAGATTTTTTAAAAATTAATTAATTAATTAATTATTTGGCTATATTGGGTCTTTGTTGCTGTGCGCGGGCTTTCTCTAGTTGCAATGAGCGGGGGCTACTGTTCGTTGTGGTGCGTGGGCTTCTCATTGCCGTGGCTTCTCTTGTTGTAGAGCACGGGTTCTAGGCATGCGGGCTTCAGTAGTTGTGGCATGCCGGCTCAGTAGTTGTGGTGCACGGGCTTGGTTGCTCCACGGCGTGTGGGATCTTCCCGGACTAGGGCTCAAACCTGTGTCCCCTGCATTGGCAGGCGGATTCTTAACCACTGCACCACCAGGGAAGTCCCTAGAAAAGTTAATTTTTTAACATCTCTAATTCAGTTTTCTCACATGTAAAATGGGAAGTATAACACTAGCTCATTCCTAAGATTGTTTTGAGGTTGGAATGACATTTTTAGAACACTGTTCTCAATGCCTGGCACAAAGCCAGCACTCAGTAACTAGCATCCATGATGATGATGATGATGACGACACAATGATAATTACATGCTGATCATTCTGCTACTTTATTCTTATCATGTAAAAACTATTTCCATTAAGTGAATGATTTAAAATCATTTGAATAAGCAATTCCATTTCTTAATAGGAAAAAAATATATAGTATGATAACATTTTAACTCTGTGCTGATGTTTTAGACCAGGGGTCCCCAACCCCCAGGCTGCAGACCAGTACCAGTCTGTGGCCTGTTAGGAACTGGGCCGCACAGCAGGAGGTGAGCAGCGGGTGAGTGAGTGAGGGAAGCTTCATCTCCTGCTCCCCACGCTCGCGTTCCACCCGAACCATCCCCCCCACCCTCCCCCGTCCCTGGAAAAATTGTCTTCCATGAAACCGGTCCCTGGCGCCAAAAAGGTTGGGGACCGCTGTTTTAGACTATCTCTTATTGTTATAAATGATATTTTTAACAATTCAATTTTATGCCACTAAAAGGAAAAGAGGAAATTAAATCAGTATCAGTACATGCTTTAAACAATAAATATCTAGAAAATCATTTCAGAACACGCTGGTTTTCAACAATTAAGAACTCATAGATAGAAATGTGTTAACATATTACAATTGAGTCCTCACCCATATTTCAGGCACATAATATTTAAATATAATGTATTATACTCCTGACATTTGTGCAGACCACTCATGAACTAGAGCCCATGATTTATTCACATCTGTTATAACACATTCTGATAATTTATTTGGAAGAAAGCAATCTGCATTAATCATTTATTAATTATTAATAAAATATAAGAACTGCATTAAAGAGCTGCTGTTCAAAAATAACCTTTTCTTCTTGAAGCCAAGGACCTATTTAATTTCACCTTGCATTTCGTAAAGCTTAATCGCCTTTTCAGGTGTTGTCCTCCAATTTGACCCTGTAAGGTTTTGGGGAAACACTTTTTACATACAGATAGAAATGTGTCTGAGTTGAATTACCCACCCTAAGAAAGATATGTTGACATCCTCACTCCCAGTAGTTCAGAATGTGAACTTGTTCGTAAATAGAATCGGGGCAGATATAATTATTTAAGTTAAGATGAAGTTATAGAGTAGTGTGGGTCCCTATTCCAATAGGACTGGTGCCCTTATAAGAATTCAGCCCATGTGAAGACACAGAGACACGGGCAGAAGGCCATGTGAATATGGAGGCAGAGATTGGAGTGATGCGTTTACAAGCCAAGGAATGCCAAGGGCCATGACCAGAAGCTATGAGGGAGACATGCAAGCTACTCTCCCACAGAGACTTAACACACACAAAATCAACCCTCCCAACACCTTGATTTCAGACTTCTAGCCTTCAGAACTGTGAGAGAATACATTTCTGATGTTTTAAACCACCAGTTTGTGCTGCTTTGTTATAGCAGTCCTAGAAAATGAATACACTGTGCTTTTTCTGTTCTTGTCAGTATGCCTGTAAAGGTTGGCAAAGGCTTTACCGAAAAGACTTTGCATGCTGTGGTTAGAAAGCCCCGATTAAAAATCCCCAACTCCTGACATTCAGTAGTTAAGTGTCGCAGTTTGTTTGGTAAATTTATCTGAACCTCTGCATTTTCACCTGTGAAACAGGGCTAATCATATTACCGTTGCAGAATTATATACCTTGATGGTTTACACATTCCCAAACTTGGAGCAATTAGAATAATTGTTCAAGCCCTTTCAAATGAATGTCAGTCAGAAAGGAGCTTAGAGTGGGGAGGATACTGCTGGCTTATATAAGATGGATGTGACTCTAGGGACCTCAGGGATACATTTGATGAATATCAGTTTGCCAAACTTTTATCCAATTGTGTCATACCTACATCTCACTTATTTACTTAATCTTATGTCTGATAAAAGGAGAGGGAGAGACGGAAGTAAGGAGAAATCCAGGTAAAAAAAGAATGGAAGAAGGAAATGAGAAAAAGAACAATTAGAATTGTTCACTCACTTTTGTGCCACTCAAGTTAATGTACTGGAAAGAACTTAAGATAGAAGATTCTGGATCTGTTTCCTCTTTTTCTCAGGATTCCAGAGCCCTCGTAATATTTACACCTTACTCTGATGACCATGATTTAACACTTTAAACATAGAGTGTATATTTTTCATGAAACCTAGCACCTAACCCCTTCTTTTAAAAAGAAAAAAAGTTTTTTTTGTTTCAGTGCTGGAGGGAAAAGTAACTTTGTGGGTTTTGCTGAGTAAAGTGTATCCAATTCTTATCATGAAGAAATTTATGGAATTTCCATAGGTATATGGAGTAGGCAGAAAAGTGACTCTCAAAGATATCCATTCTCTAAATCCTAAAACCTGTGTATATATTATGTTGGTGAAAAGGACTTTGAAAATATAGTTAGAGTATGGACCTTGAGATGGGGAGATTATCCTTGATCATCATGATGGGCTAAATTTAATCAAATGAATAATTTAAAGTTAAGAAACTTCCGTGGCTGTGGTCAGAGAGATATTTAACAAAAGAAGAAGGGTCAGAGGGGGATGTGACTTGAGACGAACTTGACCCACTATTGCTGGCTTTGAAGAGGGAGGAAAAGAGCTATGAGTCAAGTGACACAGTGGCCACTAGAAGCTGAGAATGGTTCTTAACTGACAGCCAAGAAGAAAACGTGGGTATCAGTCACACAACTGCAAGAAACTGAAATCTGCCAACAGTCCAAGGGGCAGGAAACACATTATCTCCTAGAAACTCCAGAAAGAACACACTCTTGATTTCAGCCCATGCTGGACTCCTGACCTAACAGATCTGTACAGTAATACATTTGTAATTTTTAAGTCACTAATGTGTAGTAATTTGTTACATATGTAATAGTGAACTACTACAGTATAATTGACTATGAATGATTATCATATTATGTAGTGATATTAGATCTTTACTGCTCTGTATGATATAATCTACTTCTGTGCATTGATTAACTAATTCAATAAATTTTTATTGAATTTAATAGCACTGAGTGTATCTGTGTGTGTTCCATTGTTTTGGTTTTCTTTTCTGTGCTTGCTAATGTAACGTGCCTGATTATTTTTGCTTTTCCTCTCTATTCCTTTTTTTGCAAATTCTTTTTATCATTTTCTTCACTTACATCTATGGTTTTCATTTTCTCCTTTCCATTACCTATTTTCTTTATGAGATTCTCTGCTATCTATACACTCATGGCTTCTAGGTTAGCCCTTATTTCCAATTTTTTTCTTCTTTTCTTTCTAATCTTTCCCAAACTTTGTCAGCTCTCTTTCCATGGCTTACTATTTCCTATTATTTTATTTAATAAGTTTTCTAATTTTGATTTATTTTTATTTAGGTTATTATGAAATATAAGGCATTGCCTTGGGCCATTTTTTCCTGGTATTTCTTCACCTTGCATAGGTCTTTATATAGATTGTTATATATATTTTTTAGATAATATCCTAGTGTTAGATTGAATCACAATCCTTTGTTGTTTCTGTAGAAACTATATGTACTTCTCTTCTGAAAAAGATAAAGTTATAGGAATTCAATTTACCATTCCCCTCCTTGAAAAAAAAACAGTAAAATTACATAAATTTATATAAAACTATATTATATAAAACAATTGCACAGGGCTTCCCTGGTGGCGCAGTGGTTGAGACTCCGCCTGCCAATGCAGGGGACACGGGTTCGAGCCCTGGTCTGGGAGGATCCCACATGCCGCAGAGCAACTGGGCCCGTGAGCCACAATTGCTGAGCCTGCGCGTCTGGAGCCTGTGCTCCGCAACAAGAGAGGCCGCGATAGTGGAAGGTCCACGCACCGCGATGAAGAGTGGCCCCTGCTCGCCGCAACTGGAGAAAGCCCTGGCACAGAGACGAAGACCCAACACAGCCAAAAATAAATAAATTAATTAATTAATTAAAAAAAAAAAAAACAACGTACCAATGACTGAGCCGCACCCCACAGCAATTAAATCTGAATGTCTACAGATAGGACCCAGTCCAGACACTATACTTTAAAAAAAAAAAAACAAAACAATTGCACATCAAAAGGTTGGAGATAAATATGCTAGTTAGCTTGATTATGGTGATCATTTCACAATGTGTACCTATATCAAAACATCACATTGTATATCCTAAATGTATACAATTTTTGTCAATTATACCTCAATATCATTGAAAAGATTAATTTATAATGCTGTAGTAGAAATATAATGTTAAATGTCTCATGAATATGTAGTAATAGCCCATGGTTTAATAGGCTGTTTGGAAATAAATAGTATTTTTAACAAATATTCTCTTTTGAAACTTGTTCAATATCATCTTTTAATAGCTGATGCAAAGGAATTTCAGAATACTGCTGAAAATATCTGGGGGCTAGAATGTGCTTAATATTAAACATTAGTCAGTAATAAAAGCATATTAAAATATGTATATTGACCTTTAGGCAATGAATGATAGTGTAGTGTTCCCCGAGAATCAGGAAACAAACTGAGCCTTGCACTGGCCTCAGTTTACAGACTGAAGTGAGCTTCCAGGCCATGTGTCAGAGAAGGAGAAGCCAGGAAGAACCTAGAGAAATCCCTGATATGAACAGATGGAGCAGAAAATCTAGGGAGGCCAGAGTGACTAGAATTTTCAGAAAAGAACACTGGAGGAGTAAAAGATGCACTTAGAGAGAATGGTGGATATTTGCAGAGGGTCTCCTTCAAGTCTTACTGGAAATTGAGCAATAAATGCACGTGTAGAAATTGCATAGGGCCAGGGGAAGACTAACCTGAAAGTATTAGAGAAAAAAAAATCCTCAATGCTCACATCTAGCTGGAAATATCTCCTGTTCCTACAAGGCAGAGTGGAATCCCTCATAAGTGTGATGCATCAGGGAACACACTGAGAAGGGTTTTGGCTCAGTAATGAGGCAAAATTAATCCTAGATTAAATGCTATTCTAGTCTCAATAAAGTTTAAAAGCAGTTCCTAATAGGATAAAACTGTTTCCATGTATCTTAACTACATCCCAGATAAAAAGAAAATAATATTTTTAGAAATTTAAAAATATCCACCATACCAGAAAGGTAAAATTTATAGTGTCTGGAATCTGACAAAAACTTCCAGGTATGCAAAATATCCAAGAAACTGTAACTCCTGAAGAGGAGAAAATTTAATCAATTAAAACTGACCCAAAAAGACAGATTATACATTCAGTAGACAAAGACATTAAACCAACTAACAGAACTATATTTCATATGTTTATGAAGGTAGAAGAAATATTGAAATGGTATGTGGAAACATAAAAGATAAAATGACCCAAACAAAACCTCTAAAGATGAAAATTTTAAATCCAAGGTGAAAATACAAGGAATGGTTTAAGGGCAGATGAGACATTGCAGAAAAAGGATTACTGAAATTGAAGGCATAATAATAGAAATTATCTAAAATGGTACACAAAAATAAAAATGGACAAAAATGAACAGGGCATCAGTGAACTGTGAATTAACCTCAATGGCCTATTATATGTGCAGTTAGCATTGCTAAAGAAAAGGAAAGGGAAACAAAAAAATATTTGCAGAAATAATGGCTGATGAAAACTGTAAAACTACAGATTAAAGACACTCGATGAACAAAGAGACATGAAGAAAACTACACGAAAACAAATTGTAAGCATGTTGCTTAACACCAGTGTAAAGAAAAAAATCTTATAAAAGCAACCACAGAAAAGAGAGGAACAAAGATAAGAAAAATGGCATACTACTTTCAGGAACAATGCAAGAATAAAAAAGAAAGGGATGGAAGAAGCAACATATTTAAAGTGCTGAAGGAAAACCCACACATAAACACCACCTGCCAGCCTAGAATTCTATAGCCAGAGAAAAAAATTTTTTAAATGAAGATAAAATATTTCAGACCTATAAAAATTAATAGAATTTATTACAAGCAGATCTGCACTACAACAAAAGATAAAGTAAATCCTACAAGTAGGAGAACATATCAGATGGAAATCTGGATACAAGCTAATGAATAAAGAGCATAGAAATGGTAACCAAAATGGGTAAATGCTAAGACTATTTAAATTTATGTAAAAGATAATTAACTCTACAAAGGAAAACTAGTAACACCACATTGTGGTGTGTTAACATATAATGACATATATGATACATAGCACAAAACTTGGCAAGGGGCTGCAGAGAAACAGATATATTCTATAAGGTCTTTGTACTGGCTATTAAGTGGTATACTTTGACTAAAAGGTAGACTCTAATCATTTAAATAACTATGTTACAAACCCTAAATCAAATACTAAAAGAAAATAAAAAGTACCTTCTGAAAACTACCTACAGATAACAACATCATACCTTAATAGTTAAGGACTGAATGCTTTGCTCCTAAGATCAGCAATGAAACAAGATTGAACTCTCTCACCAATTCTTTTCGACACTGTACTCAGATTCTAGTCAGTGAAATACGATATGAAAAAAGAAATAAAAATTATCAAGACTATAATGTAAAAAATATAACTGTTTTATTAGCAGAAAGCATAATCTTGTAAAAAGAAATTCCTAAGGAATCGCTAAAAGCAAGTTCTGGGACGAATAAGTGAATTTAGCAACATTATGATACAAAAGAGAAATATACAGATATCAATTGTATATCCTTATACTGGTAAAGAAATATCAGAAATTTAAAATAAAAATAACCTTTGCAATTATGTCAAATATATGAAACATTTAGCAATAAAACTGACAAACCACGTGCAATTCAACTATATTGAAAACTACAAAGCATTTTTAGAGAGAAAAAAACAATTAATGCAGAGATATACCATGTTCACAGATCAGAAGACTCAATATTTATGTCAACCGTCCTTAATTCATTAAGCAGTCAACACGGTCTTAATCAAAATCTCAACAATGTTTTTTGAAGAAAATGAACAACTGATTCTAAAATGCATATGGAAATACAAAGAACCTAGAATATCCAACTGAACTTTGAATAAGAACAACACATTTGGGGGACTTGATGTAAACTGAAGCCATGATATAAAGCGACAGTCAAAAAAAGGTGGTGTTAGTGTCAACATAGAGGGACCAATGGAAATGACTATTTTTTTTGGTGATATTGTTTGTTTTAAAGTATTTATCAAGCATGATGGGTAAATTAATCTGATTCCTGGTCATAACAGCATTCTTGGATCTACCTCCATGGTAGACTGTCATAAGTAGCTGTTTCTGTAACCCTGTCTCATGCCTCTGCATTTGTGATATGCATAATATGAACTGTAAAAGTGGGATAACAGAAGACAGTTGTGAAGCAATGGTACATCTGTTATAAAATAATGATGCCACACATCATGAGGGCAGATCAAGAGGCATGACCCTCATGATATGTGAAAAGATATTAACTGTAGAAATGATGTTAATTATTTTCTAAATGTCATTTGTTCAGTGTTGTTCATGCTATATGAGCAAGAAATATCTATTATCTCAATGGTTACTGGGACAAATAAATACCATATTGCTGAAATAATTAAATCCTTTAAAGAGGAACACGTTTGGTTCTGTTAGGTTTGTTTTTACATATTAAAGTTTGCAATGGGTTAAAAGGTACAGTGATCTGGGTAGTAGGGGCAATGTTGATTCGTGCTTACTAGAATGTATCTCAGTTCATTTATATAAACAGTATAAATTATAGATATATAAAGAAAGGAAGCCAGAATGAAAAGGCATAAGTCAATGCGAGGCTGCATTTATAGAATAGCACTTTAGCACATTCTTGTTTTCACTGAGTTACCACTCAAATCACCATAAATTCTGATTTATGATGCAAGTATTTTATGGCATGTTATGCGTCTTTTCTGATATACATATTTAAATCATAGGGCTTATTTCAATCATATATTTATTTAAATCTTTCCTGAGATTATTATGCAGTATCAGCAATGCCATGAGAAGACTCATTTCCTTGCAGTTTCGCGGTCTCTACTTTTACCATTTATCAGATATATAAGAAACTACATGAAGAGTTGGAAGGAGAAACACATTTCTTAAGAATGCTGTGTCTCCTGAATCATTTTATTATTTTTTAATGCTGATTTTACAGCAAATCAGACATGATTAGGAATAGAATTGGGTCATCCCATGGAAGGAAATATTTACTGAGCTCTTACTGTATGCAAGGATCTTTGTTGGATCCTGGGGAGGGGAAAACATGCTATGAGGATAAGGATGTAGCTTTTAAGTTGATGTACAAGTTCCTATCTATGCATGAAAAAGTAAGTTTTATTACCATAATACTCATATACTCAGCAGGCATAAAAAGAATGTGTGCACTTATAAAATGTTACTTTAACATTGTTTACTAAAGTATGTTTCATGGACTACTAATCCTAGAAAATGCCCTGACATATATAAAATAATTAACACATCTTTTGATTAAATTATTGGCTGAATGTTTTAAGAAAATGTTCCATTATCAATGTATATCAAATTCCCCCTTTTAGTGATTCGAGACGTGTATTATTTTAGGACTCTCAGTAATATTTGACAGAATAAGCATATTCATTCAATGATGTTTATCCATTTCAACTTTTTAGGTGTTCAACTTTTTAGGTGAATATTTCCAATTGTTTTAGGTTAAACAACAAGCAATACATATATGTTTCATACAACTTATTTTGAGAATTACTATGATTATTTGACTACTATTACAGATGTTAGCACTTTTGCAATGAAATGGTGGATATACATATTATTGGTGAGTTACAGCTAGGCAGAGGGGGAACTCAAAGATTGTGCCCTGGGAGCAGCTCCATAGGCCCCTTGAAATGTGCCAAACCAGAAACTTGCCCTTTAAGCCAAAGTTCCTGGACAAGCAAATAGGCCTGTTTCTTAGAAAGACAGGAGCTGTGTTTCATTCTGCTATCTGTGCAGTGCCCTGGGGGTGATAGTCTGCCCAGACTCTCTCTTTCTGATTGTTACAGCCCCAAGGGAACCAGGAATGCAAGCCCCCCAGCCTCCAGGCCAGATGACCGAGAAATGTCCCTTGGCTGCACCTACAGAAACTGGGTAACTAGACATGTGTAGAAGCTCCCCTCCAGGAGATACTGGCACTTTGGAGTGAGGTGGAGGGAATGTGAAGATGGTACCCACAAAAGAAAGAAAAAGAAATAAGGAAAAAAGAAAAAAAACTCCAAGTAAAATGAACTCAAAGAGATCCACACCAAGACACATAATCAAACCATCAAAAGCCAAAGATAAGAGATCTTGAAAGCAGCATAAGATAAACTATTCAATACATACAAAGGATCCTCAATAAGATTATTAGCAGGTTTCTCATCAGAAACTTTGGAGGCCAGAAGGCAGTGAGATCATATACTCAAATTGCTAAAAGAAAAAAAAAGAAAAAGAAAAACAAAAGAAAAACAAAAAAAACCCAAACCCTGTTAACTAAGAGTCCTGTATCTGGCAAAACTATCCTTCAAAAGTGAGAGAAAAATTAAGATATTGCCAGATAAAAGCAGAGGGAGTTTGTTACTACTAGATATGTCTTGCAAGAAATGCTCAAGGGAGTCCTGTAGGGTGAAATAAAATGACACTAGACAGTAACTTGAGGCCATATGAAGAAACAAAGATCCCAATACAGATAAATATATGGGCAATTATAAAAGCTAATATTATTGTAACAATGGCTTGTAACTCCACTTTGTATTCTAAGTGATTTAAGAGACTAATGCATTAAAACAATTATTATTTTATATTATTTTGGGGCACACAATGTATAAAGGTGTAATTCTGTAATATCAAGAGCAAGGGGTGGGCATGGAGCTGTAAAGGGCAGAGTTCTTGTATAATATTGAACTTGAGCTGGTTGAAGTTAAGCTGGTATAAATTCAAATTAGAGTATGCTAAATGTAACCTCCAAGGTATCCACAAAGAAAATAACTTATAGAATATAAACAAAAGGGAATGAGAAAGGAATTTAAACATTTCAGTACCAAAAAAAAAAAAAAGAAAGAAAATCAGCTGATCAGCTGAACACTAAGGAAGACAGTAATGCAAGAAGTGAAAAACGAAGCTATAAAATATATAGAAAACAAGATGATAGAAGTCCCTCCTTACCAGTAATCATTCTTAAATGTAAATGAATTAAACTCTCCAATCAAAAGATTGTCAAAATGGATGAAAACATATGATCTAACTATATGCTGTTCTCTCCACAAGAGGCTCACTTTAGATCAAAATGCACTAATAGATTGAAAGTGAAAGAACAGAAAAGAGATATTCCATACAAATAGTAACCAAAAGACAGCAGGTGTTATTATACTAACATCAGAAAAAATACTTTAAATCAAAAAAGTTTACAAGAGACAAAGTAGGACATTATATATTAATAGAAGTTTGACATATCTTCTTGCTGTAACAGTTACATTTACATTTCTAGTAACAGACAATCAAAATAAATGAAGCAAAACCTGACAGAATTGAAGAGAAAAATAATGGATAGAGCAAGCTGACAGAAGTAAGGAAATAGATACAATAAACCAACTATATATAATGGACATAGCACACTCTACCCACCAGCAATAGCCTACACATTCTTCTCACGTGCACAGGGATATGTTCCAGGTTAGACCATACATTAGGCCACAAAGATAATTATCATGCAAAGTATTTTCTCTAACCACAGTGGAATAAAGTTAGAAATCAGTAACAGAAGAAAAACTGGAAAATTCACAAATGCTGAAATTTAACAACACACTCTTAAACAACCAATAGATCAAAGAAGATATCACAAGGTAAATTAGAAACTCATAAGTCTGAATGAAAACAAAAACAACATACCAAAGCTATAATGCAGCAAAAGCAGTCCCAAGGGGGAAATGTATAGCTACAAACACATTAAAAAACCAGATCTCAAATCAAGAAACTAATTTACAACTTAAGAAACTTGAAACAGAACAAATGAAACCCAAAGCTAAAAGAAGGAAGGAATTAAAAATTAGAGAATAGAAAAATAGACAAAAATAATGAGATTAAAACCTGATTCTTTGAAAAGATCAACAAAATTGACAAAAACTTTAGTTAGATGGACTGAAAAAAAAAGACTCAAATTACTAAAATGAAAGTGGGGACATTACTATCAATCCTACAGAAATCAAGAGAATAATTATACTATGATCAATTGTATGCCAACAAATAGGACGACCCAAATGAAATGGACAAACTCCTACAAACACAAAAACTTACCAAGACTAAATCAGAAAGAAATAGAAAATCTGAACAGATCTATAACTAGTAAGGAGACTAAGTCAGTAATCAAAAATCTTCCAACAAAGAAAAGCTCCAGATCTGATGGCTTCACTGGTGAATTCTACCAAATATTTAAAGAAGTTTTCCAAATAATTGAGGAGGAGGGAGCACTTCCTAAGTCATTCTATGAGGCCAACATTACTCTGATACTGAAGTCAGAGACACTGCAAGCAAAAACAAAGAAGAAAACTCAAAACAAAAAACCACCAGACCAATTTCCCTTATGAACATTTATGGGAAAATCCTTAACAAAATACTAGAAAACTGAATTCAGCAGCATATTAAAAGGATACACCCTAAGTGGGATTTATTCCTGAAATGCAAGGATGGTTCAACATAAAATTGATCAACTGAAATACACTGCATTAACACAACAATATGGAAAACATGAACACAATCATCAATCGCTCATGAAGAAGCATTTGACAAAATTCAATGCCTTTTCATAAACAAACAAACAAAAACTAGGAAAAGAAGAAAAGTACCTCAACATAATAAAAGCCATATGTGTGGAAAAACCCACAGCAAACATTATGCTCAATGGTGAAATACTGAAAGCTTTTCCTTCAAGATCAGGAACAAGACAAGGTTGCCCACTTTTTCCAATTGTAATCAACACAGTAGTGGAAGTTCTAATCAGAAAAAGAAACACAGGGCATCAAAATTGGAAAAGAAGAAGTAAAATTATCTCTGCAGATGATATAATCTTCCATGTAGAAAATCCTAAAGACTCCACAACCCAAAACCAAAACAGTCAGAGCTAATAAATGAATTCAGCTAGATAGGTGAAAAGTTAACACACAAAAACCAGTTGCATTTTTATACACTAACAATGAACAATCTGAAAAGGAAATTATGGAAATTCTATTTACATTAGAATCAAAAATAAAATACCTAGAATTAACTTAACCAAGGAGGTGAAAGACTTGTATGGTGAAAACTACAAACATTGCTGAAAGAAATTAAAGGAGACATAAATAAATGGAAACATCCTATGTTCATGGATTGGAATACTTCATATCTTCAAGATGTCAATACTGCCAAATGTTATCTACAGATTCACTGCAATCTCTATCTTTAAAAAAAACATCATTGGGATTCTGAAGTCAAAAATCCCATTCTAAAATTCATATGAAATCTCAAGGATCCCCATATAGCCAAAATAATCTTGAAAAAGGAGAACAAAGCTGGGGGACTCACACTTCCTGATTTCAAAACTTACTACAAAGCTACAATAATCAAAACAGTGTTGTACTAGCATAAAGACAGATATATATATCTATATATCTATATAGATATATAGATATAGATATAGACAAATTAAATGAGAGCCTAGAATAAACCTTCATATATATCATCAAGTGATTTTTGATAATGGTGTCAAGACCATTCAATGGGGGAACAACAGTCTTTTAAAAAAATGTTGCCGGGAAAACTGGATATCCACATGCAAAAGAATGAAGCTGGACCCTTACCTAATAGCAAGTGCAAACATTAACTCAAAATGGATCAGGGCCTAAATGTAAGACCTAAAGCTCTACTCTGAAGCTTCTCTAGGATTTTACACACCAGTTTTTGATCATCAAGAGCACAGAATTTCTCATGCCTGTTTGTGTCTCCAATGGCTAGTTTAGTCCCAGATATACACACATTAGTATTCTACATCTACTCAAATCAGCTTTGACTTAACCCATTTATATTTTAAAAAAACAGAAGAGCAAAACTAAAGCAGACTTTATTTCTTTCTGAAATCTGTTATGTAGCCCTTTTGTTGAATTTAAACATCACAGGTTTGATATAATTGTCAAGGGAACTCCCCCCCCCCCCACCACCTATGGATAATCTTAATTACATCGTCAGCAGATTCAAATACGTTGTTACATTGTCAAAAGGTTTTTCTGCTTGGAATCAGCTACCTTGATGTTCTAATGCTGTTTTAGCCATCTCTTGGCCTCTCAGCTAAGAATGCCTGTCTCAGTTCTGTCTAGAAATCTACCACCATACAATAGAGTATTATTCAGCCTTAAAAAAAGAACGAAATTCTGACATATGCTACAACATGGATGAATCTTGAGAACATTACACTAAGTGAAATATGCCAGCCACGAAAAGACGAATACCATATGATTCCACTATATGAGACATTTAGAGTAGTCCAAATCATAGAGACAGAAAGTAGAAGGTTGGTTGCCGGAGCAGAGGGGAGAGGGCAATAGCGAGTTATTGTTTAATAGGTCTAGAATTTCTGTTTTACAAGATGAAAAGAGTTATGGAGATGGATGGTGTTGATGAAACATTATGCATGTATTTAATGCCACTGAACGGTATACTTAAAAATGGTTAAGACAGTAAATTTTATCACTATAAAATTTTTATCACTATAAAAAAAATTGGAAAAAAAACCAAAATTGATTATCTTACAGTTCTGGAGGTCAGAAGTCCAAAATGGGCCGGCAGGGCTGCATTCCTTCTGGAGGCTCTAGAGGAGAGTCCATTTCTTTGCCTTTTCCAGCTTCTGGAGGCTGTCCGCGTTCTTTGGCTTATAGCACCTCCCAGCAATGGCGTCACCCCAACCTCTGCTCTGTCAGCACAGCTCCTGCTTTCCCCCGGCTTCCTCCGGACATCTCACCACCCAACTGTGAGTCTCCTGCCTCCTTCTTATAAGGTGCCTTATATTGGACACACCTGATAATCCAGAAGACTTTCTCCATTTCAAGAGCCTCAGCTTAATCACACCTGCAAGTCCTTTTGCCATGGAAGGAAACAAATTCACAGGTTCTGAGGGCTAGGATGTGAGCATCTTTGGGAAGCCATTATTCTGTTTACCACAGTTGCCTAGAGAAATACTCACGTGAGTGTGGGAGGAGGTAGGCGCAAGGGCTTCAATACTGAAAGCAGGGGGAAGCTCATGTCTTACAACAGGGTTGTGGTTGAACAACCGTGCAGACATTCTATAGAATACTGGGCAGCCATAGAAAGAATGAACTGGAGACATGGAGGGCTGTCCATGGTGCATTTTTAAACGAGAAAGACAAATCTCAGAAATTCTTAATTCATTTGTTCAACAAATATTTTCAGTGTCTATCATGTTCCTGAAGCTGTAAACACAAAAGTGTATTAAACAGGAGTTTATACTCTCTGTATAAAAACTGTATCTGGAAACAGGTGTGTGCAAGGAAAAAAACAGCCTTATCTGGAAAGTAAATATTGATATGTTATCAGTGGGTATCTCGGGAGAGGAAGAGCAGGAAGTAAAAGCGGTGAAGATTTGCCCTTCTTCTTTGGATGTTTTTACATAGTTTTACCTTTTCAATGAGCATTTAAACTTGCTTGAAGTTGGCTAAAAAATTAAACTGAGGTACCGTTATCAGGAGAAGTTATCTGTTATGTCTAACCCCACCTCATAATGACAAAACTGTACCATCTGCAAAACGGAAAGAAGGGAGGGAAGGAAGGGAGAGAGTGGAGACAAAGAAACATCCAGCTGATTGGTGTTAACTTGGAGCAGGCAAGGCTTGCGGGGCACTTAGCCAGCAAGTGGAGCAAAGTGTCCCTCCCTCCCCGGCGGGAACTGGCAGCTCCTCCGGGTACGATTCTTTATAACCTCTCCTGTGGCACCGGCCCTGTGCCTAGTGTACACAGTAGGCGATCAATGACATATCGTCGACCAGCCGAGTCACCGACGGGAGCGCCTGTAAAGGTGTAGGTGACACCCACACAGGAGGAGCAAGCATCCTGTCAGGGCTCAGCTTTGACCCCATATGGCAACACCCGCACCCACCAGCCTCACTTCCACACCCATTCGTCTCCCCTCATTTCTAACCATTTCAGCTCAAAGTCTGGTCCTTCCCAAGCCCCCACAACTTCCTGGTTTATTTGAAGCAGAGGTTCTGCAGTTGGAGGAAGTGGGTAGAAATTCCATGCCACTTGTCTCCACCATGGCGTCCCCAAGATGAACTTGTGGTTTGCTACTTCTTTGCCCTGAACTGCAACCTCTGAGCTGGCCTTTCTGCCCCCTGCATGCGTCTCTGGGGCTGATGCTTTGTGGCCGCGGGGTGCAGGGAAGACAGGAAAGGGTGAGGCGTGGGGCTCAGGGACCCTCGACCCCAGGCAATGTCATCTCAGACTTGTAGACCTAAGTTCCCTTGATAAACATCATCTCAGAATCACACACCTGGCAAACAGCCTGTCCCGGGAACACGGCCCAGGAACAAACAAGACAAGCTTGTGTCTTTTCATTTTGTTCTTGGTTCTTACTGTTCTAGGAAGAAAAAAAAAAAAAAAGACTGCACTTGAGTATGTGAGACATTCACATGTTTTACTCAGAAAACAAGGAACCTCTGATTTTCTTGGGGAAACGTTGAGAGCTGTCTTTTCCTTTTAGTGCCCTTAAGCATAGACTGAAACAAGGAAGACATCATTTCAGTTCATTCCAATTGTCCCCTTGAACACCTACTTCATCCTTCCTAGACTGATCGTTGGACAGAATTAAAACTGCTCCCGAAGTGTAGTTTGATTCAGCCTGCGGGCCCTCCGTGAAGTGTCCCTGCCCCCTTCTGGCTCTGTCCTCCTCTCCTCCTGGATCCCCCTCAGGCACTCCCTGCACGTTCCTGCCCCCAAGCCCTTCGTACCTGTCCCCTCGGCCTGGAACATGGTCCTCCTGTTTCCCTCCCTCCTTCAGGTCCCTTCAGAACCGAAACCGCCACCCCATCCCAGCCCTCCCACCCCGAGCCCTGCTTCATTTCTCTCCACAGCACTTGTCACCTTCTAATAGGTCACTTCGTTATTTTGTTTACAGTCTACCCCTTTTCTGATGTAAACTCCACCAAGGCGTGGATTTTCATCCATCTGATCACCCCTGGAAACTCAGTCCTAGATAATGATTGAATCGGAATCTTTATAGAGGAGTTTTGCATTATGTATCCAAAATCTTACAAATACGCTAATGCTTCCACGCAGCTATTCGACATCTAGGAATTTATCCCTGGGAAGTCATCACAGAAGTGTGCAAAGATAGAGTTAGAAATGTTACAAAAGCCAAACACTGGAAATAATAAGAGCTGACATTTAATTAGCACTTACCATGTGCCAGACCCTGTTTTAAACATTTTATGCACGTGAACGCTTTAAACTCCCGACCACCCTATAACCCACCTATCATTGTCTGGATTTTACAAGTGAGGGAACAGGCAGAGGGACCGAAGAGCATGCAGTCGAGTCAGGATTTGATGGGGTGTGTCTGACTCGAGTCCATATTCTTAACACCCTATGGGTTACATGAGCTGTGCTCCAGCCACCCTGAGGCATTCAACGCAACCACTTAAAATGATGCTGTAGACAATGAATTTTTTCTGGTGGGGAAAGAAGGGACATGAACCCCTGAAATTATATTCAAACTGTGTGATCATACACATTGCTGGGAATAAGATGACTTTATCAGGTACTCAAATACATTCAAGAACCAGGGTTGTAGAATAATTCTTCTACATAAACAGTTCAGGTGAACATATCCTACACATGGGTTATCAACTGTTTAGCACAGTCTTTAAAAAAAATTCATTTTAGTTTCCCTCCTTCCACGTAAGCTTTCTTCCTCTTGTCCCTAAACCACGTTAAGACCTAGAATGTCACCACAGAAGACTCTTTAATGACTTGAAAAGATCTTTGTGAGATATAGTTAACTGCAAAAAGCAGGTTTCTAAAAAGACTATACATTATGACCACATTTTCATTAAAATTCATATGTACATATATGCACAGTAAAAAGACTCAAATAGATTGTATGTTAATAACTGTCATTCCTGGGTGATGGAATTATGAGTATTTTCTGGTCTTGTCTGTATTCTTTATATTTTTTGCAAGACAATTTTTGTAACCAAAGGAGCTTTTTTTTTTAAGAAAAAGAAAAAGACAGCTTTGGGGAAGTTAATTTGGAAGTAACTAACAAAATTTTAAGTGCACATACCCATTGATCCAGCAATTCTATTTCCAGGAATCTGTTCTACAGAAATCCTTGCATGTGAGCCCGAATTTGTCTAGCGACATTCACAGCAGCATTGTGAAAATTAGTAAGCAGCCCAATCCTCAGAAAACGTGAGTAAATAAAATAAAATATTCAATGAAATATAATACCACATTATAAAAACTATGCAGCTGTTAAAAAAAAGAGCATGGTAGCTAGATCTCTAACAAGGTATATTGTTTGGTAAAAAATGGAAGCTGCAGAACAGATGTATAATAAGGTCCAACATACATAAAGGACGAGCGTAAGAGTGTAAAGGCCTTGAAAGGGGTCTGGAAGGAAGCCGCCTGTTTGTTGATGATGGTTACTTGCAGGGAGGCGCCGGGAGCTGGGCAGGGGAGGTCATGGTGAAGGGCACTTCATGTTCTGTTCTGGATTGTCTGAATCTTTTACATATTATTTATGTAACCAAATACAACACACACAGTTAAACTATGAAAGAGTTCTAAGATTAAAAAAGCCTCCAAACTCCGAAGTGCTTTCCCCCCACCATGGGGCTGCTCAGGGGCTCCACGTCCAAGCTGCCAGGAAGTCTCAGGAAGGACCACGATCCTGGTTACTGTCAGGATTAGAAACAGGCTCAGTCACCAGGCAGGGGCAGGTGGTTATGTAAACGGGAGCGCAGACCTACTGCACATTCTTATGCCCTAAGCATGAGCAGCGATCATGAGGACCTTGGAACAGTGTGGAAATTAAGTGACAAAAGCCAACTGGGAAACTACACACAGCGCGCCCAGGGTAAAGGCGGAGGGGCCACAATGTTAGCCAGGTGGGATTATGTCATCTTGGCCAAACCCATTTCTCCCTGGGGCTTTCTCATCGCGGTTCCAAGGCTACAAACCTGCACGTCGTCTGGACCTGCACTTCTCTCCCTCCCCCACATTCAGTCGTCACCGCGTCCTCTGCTCCCTTCACTTCTTTCATCCCCTCCCTGGTCCAGGCAGCTCCATCTGTCCCTGCATGATCGCAGCAGCTTCCCAGAGGTCTCCCTGTTCCCAAAGGCCATCCCTCCCGGACCTGTCTGTTCCTAGTCTGTTCCCGTACAGCAGCCAGAATGGTCTCCGAGCTTTTAAAAAGATAACTGGGCTCGGTTGCTTCTCTGTCTCCTCGTCACTTTTATAATAATACCTTTGCCCTGATCTCCAAGCGCCTGTAGGATCTGGCCCTCACCAGCAGCTACAAACACTTCTCGCTTCCTTCTCTTCCACTGTGTCCCAGCCGCCCTGGCGTTTCTGTGCTGTTTCCTGCCCAGGGCCTCTGCTCTCGCTGCCTCTGTGAGCCTGGCTACTCCTTACACCCCCAGCCCTCTCGCAGTTTCTCCATCACATTAGCCTGCGTACCTGCTTCCTGGGCCTATGCTTGTCTGAAATCGTCACTTCTTGATTCCCAGTCTCTCCCACTGGCCAGCATATATACCCAAGAGTGGGATTGCTGGATCATATGGTAGCTCTATTTTTAGTTTTTTAAGGAACCTCCATACTGTTTTCATAGTAGCTACACCAATTTACATTCCCACCAATGGTGTAGGAGGGTTTCTTTTCTCCACACCATCTCCAGTATTTATTATTTGTAGACATTTTGATGATAGTCATTCTGATGGGTGTGAAGTGATACCTTGTTGTAGTTTTGATTTGCATTTCTCTAATTATTAACAATGTTGAGTATCTTTTCATGTGCCTGTTGGCCATTTGTATGTCTTCTTTGGGAAAATGTCTACTTAGGTCTTCTGCGGATTTTTTGATTGGGTTGTTTGTTTTTTGTTTTTGAGTTATATGAGCTGTTTATATATTTTGGATATTAAACCCTTGGTCGCATCATTTTCAAATATTTTCTCCCATTCAATAGGTTGTCTTTTCATTTTGTTTATGGCCTCCTTTGCTCTGCAAAAGCATTTAAGTTTGATTAGGTTCCTTGAGCTGCTCTTGAATATTCTTACATGCATTAGTTTGGGTTCCCAAGAAATAGACAACAAGACAGGATTAGACCAGCAAAAGATTTATTGGGGGAGGGAGTAGGAGAAGGTAGAATCTTCACAATAAAATGCAGATCTGACTCCTGTGAAATGAGAGACAGAAGGAAGGTTAATTATGTCAGGAAAAATCTCAGACTGCAGCAACGTTCAAAGAAAGTTTCGGCCAGGTCACATGGGAGCCCTCAAGCTAAAATCAGTCAGTGAAGGAGCTCATCTCACCAGATAACTCCTTAATAATCCCACCATACTCGATATATCATTGGCTTAGAGCAGCCCACATGAAGTGGTGCAAACTTGGTGGAGACTACAGGAGGGTAAAAGCTGGAATCTTCATATCCACAGCAGGATATATAAGCAGCACATTTCCATGACTGTCATATTATACATAGATCTTCATTTTCTCTGTTTTTGTTCTTTTATGTCCAGATCCCTAATGTTATTTTTTAATTATTATACAAAACATGTAGCCGTTTTTTAAGGTCCTTCATGAATCTTTTCAAATGGTGCAACATCCAAGGGGGCAAAATTGGATGTATTCATAAATATGTGGATTAAATGCATCTTCTTATATACTTCTCATTATCCGATGATGTCATTATTACTAGTTTCAATCTTTATGAGTTTGAGGATCATAAAGTGATATTCAGATTTGATTGCAAGGCTGTGTTTTCTGACTACTTTTGGCATTGCTTGGGGGAAACAGTGGAAACAGAAACTCCATCCTTAGGGTGGTAGCCTTGGCCTAGGTTTTCCATTCCTTTATGATATAGTACTTGTCTCTCCCTTTTGCCTGACTAGGCTTAATGCCAGCTCTGTTCTTTAACTCCACTGGCTCCTGCTTTTCCCATTCACTTGTTCATCCATTTTATCCTGTGCTGAGGCAGTGGTAGGTGAGCATATGGAGGATCTTGCCTTTGGAGAATTGGAAACAACAGCAACAGCAGGCCTGCTGGTGGGGAATCAGCATCTTGTTTGTTAAAGTAGACCCTCTCTGCACTGAATCAGCCCCAGGCAGAGGGGCCCCACCAGCCGAGAATGTCAGAAAACATGGGGTGTCTCAGACCTTCATGGAGATTGACATTTTAGGAAGAAAAGCAGCCTTTGCCTAGGGGATGTCACTGCAGAGTTTGATGGTTCTTAGTAATTAATCAACTGCTTCAAGGGAAGCATCAGGCTGCATCAGGAAGAGTGAATTAGGAAAGAAATTTATGTGAGTATAGAGGAAAGTGGAATTATTCTCAGCAAAAATGCTACCACACTGCTAGATCTTCTCCAGAGGAAGGAGCCCTTGCATATACAAGGAAAATCAAAGTCCCTTCCACACCTCTGTCACTAGCTTTAGGTATAACCTTGGGCAAAGCCGGGTCTTTGTTTCTTTCAGTGTAAAATTAAGCAGTTGAAAATGAGATCCTTAAGAATCCTCCCAGATTTAGTATTCTGTGGGCCCTGTCAACATCTCCCATCTCTTTCCACCTGATGCCTCTCCTTTTCTGATTCACCTGAACGTAGGGTCGTTTGAATTATTTCTCCCGTATCTCTTCACCTAGTACAGTTTACATAGGTGTATTAATCTGCTCAAGGTGCCATAACAAAACACCAGAGGTTGGGTGGCTTAAATAACAGAAATTTATTTCTCACAGTTCTGGAGGCTGGGAAGTCCAAGATGCCGTCAATGTAGGTGTCAGTCTGCCACCTCCTCTGGGCTTGCAAGTGGCCACCTACTCGTGGTGCCGTCACACTGTGGAACAAGAGGGAGGTCTGGTTTCTTTTCCTCTTACAGAGGCACTAATCCTGCCAGATTAGGGCCTCCCTCCTATGATCCTGTATAACAGGGGTCCCCAACCCCCAGGCCACAGACTGGTACCGGTCTGTGGTCGGGCCTGTTAAGAAACCCGGTGCACAGCAGGAGGTGAGAGGCGGGTGAGCGAGCGAAGCTGCATCTGCCGCTCCCCATTACTCATGTTACCGCCTGAACCATCCCCCGCCCCCCCCACCTTCCACAGAAAAATTGTCTTCCACAAAACCGGTCCCCAGTGCCAAAAAGGTTGGACACTGCTGCTTTGTAACCTTAATTCTCTCCTAAAGACCTTATGCCAAAGTACAGTCCTAGGAGGGACTAGGACTTCAACACGTGAATTTAGCAGGGGACACATATAGCAAGTATGTGATAATTAAGGAGCTATCGGAAGCAACATTTAAGGTACGTGTGTTCCACTCACCCCTCAAACACCATACTTTTTCATGCTTCTTACCTTCAACATCGTCCATTTCTCTGTCTAAACATTTTCTCCAAAGCTTTTCTTTTCCCTAACTTGTAAATTCCTACTTATCTCTTAAGAGTCAAACAAAACTCCTCTCTGAAAATTTTCTTTAAATTCATCTCCATTTAGTGTCTCTCATAGTCTTCCTCTGTTTCCTACATTCCTTTGTATACGTTTTACAATAACACTTATTCCATTTTCTTGGAGATAATGCCATCTCCTTACTTTCTCTTCTCTTAATGATGTATTTAAATGTAATTACTATGACAGTTGAAATAATGCTTCACTCAACTTTCTCTGGAATAGAGGAGGTTTGATTTTTGTTGATTTGGTATGAATAAGCTTGGATTTCACGCAAGAGTCATTGTCAACCAGTTAATGTAAATGAATTAAGCTGAATACTTTTTTTGTACATGTAAATCATCACCCCCCAAAAACAATTCTGACTAATGCCTGCATTTCTATAGCTGGGTTTTCAGTTGTAGCTGTTAATAGTAATCTGGAAAAAATAGGGTAGTAGAGGCTTTAGATTGTTTTGCTAGGGTTTATTACTTATCAAACAATTTGGATTTAGTGTTATTAGTTGGGTTTTCTGAGAGAATTATTTTTACCTATCACTTTTCTTTAGTAATTAAGAATATACTGAGATTAAAAAAAATTTTTTTGAGTCAGTATTCATAAAACTTTTTTTCTTAATTTTAGAAAAAAATGCTTTTTGAAAATGATTAATGAAAAGTTGTGATCAGAAATCTTCTGTGAGTTACAAAGATCCCCCATGCATTTAGGGTCCTTTTTTATTTGTAATGTTCAGTTCACTCTTGCTCTCTTTCAGCCTTCATAAATTTAACAGGGGCTTTTCTATTTATTTAGTCTTTTTAAAGAATGAGTTTTAAGTTTAGTTGATCATCTCCTTTGTTTTTTATTTATGTATCTTTATCATGACCTTCTTATCTACATTGTCTGGATTCACTCTGTGGTTATTTATTTTTTTAATAGAATTTTGAGTCTGTGGTGTATGTCTGCTCTTGCTTTTGCCCCCTCGTCCATCTCCACCACATCCCACATGGGACATGGTAGAATTTGGGGTGAAGGGTGGTTATTAACTAAAAGGAAACAGGGGTTTGTCAAGGTAGTGTTGTTACAACACTCCATGAATCCAGTAGAGAAGAGAGCAAATTATTCAAATTTACCATTCATTCATGACCTGAGATTTTCTACGTGTTTTTATCGGAATTTTTTAGGGGGAGTAATTTGCACAGCACCAAATTTACAGATGGAAAAATTGAGGTTTAGAAGGCTTAAGAGTTAAGTTCACACAGCTAGGAAATGATGATGCTTTGGTTCATACAATGTAAAAGAGAATGTGCTAAAAATTAAAAAATGGAAGCTGGATGTGACATAGTGGCATAAGAGATGAGCCATAAGTCCAGAGACTGAGAAATTTAGAAACAGAGTCCCATGAAATAGGTGGTACTACAGGGTCTAAGATAATTGTCTTATTAAGCAAGATTATAACATCCAAAGCCCCTTGAGATAAGTACATGGGTCAGTATGAGGTTAGAGTCTTGAAGTATTGCCTAGTTACTGACACTGAATTACTAAATTGTTTGTGTTTGCCAAAATTGACAGTTCTCTGAATTGTCTTTGTAAGCTGACTTTCTTCAATATTTAAATGTCCAGAGACTAATAATTGGAAAACACACACAGACAAATATGTTTGTCAGATTGTTCTGCTCAGATATATTTGACAACATGTGAGATTAGAGATAGGTTCCTTACTTTGTGTTCCTAAAATAGCTCTTTGAAATGACATCATCCTTTGAACACCAGAAACACCTTCCTCAGATTTTTTGTGGTTCTAAATATATCTAGCATATATAGAACAGAGAACAGATAGATTTCTAGATTCCACACATTGTATGCATACACACACATACAAACACACACATACTCACTCACACACACACACACACACGTTTCTTGGCCTGGCACAGAAATTTATTTATCACATGCTCCATTCTCTGCCTTTCTAATGGTTCATGTTATGGTATGATATTGTTTCACACACGAATGAATTGAAAGACATTAAGAAGCAATCTGCCTGCTGTGAATTTACCCTTAAATCCCTTCTCCTTTCTTATGGTCCATGCATTCGAGCCTCCATAATGAAGTGCCAAGAAAGATTTTTTTCACTGCTTGGTATTTACAGTCTGTCTGCATTTTCACTCTACCCCACCCTCAAAGAAAACATTTGGACTTAGTTCAGAGTTCTGAAAGAATATTTGCATTGTAGATTCCCTTATAACATTTGCAGTGAAAATAACGAGAGACAACTCATTCCCTAATGTCCCATTACTATTTGCATAAAATTAATTAGAAAAGAATTAATATTGTATGTACTCCACTTATAGACCCAAATACTTTTTTGGAATTGGTGTGATGTCATGTAAATGTGCATAAAGTCATGTTCTTTTCAGAATATCGTCAGCATGATGCAAATATTTATTTCGTTTTCATTTATTTGTATTAACAAAATAGGCTTTTTTTTTTCTTTTGTGCTTATAAGTTTCTGTGCTTAATCCTATCAAAAAGTCTAGCCATGGTATTTCTTATAAAGAAATAAAGCACATGCATTTATACATAGGAATCCCTAGATAGACAAATCATACATGGCCCCTGATCTTATAGAGCTTATAATCTAATATGGTATTGAGTAGGTAATTGGAGATAAGAATATTCAGAATATGCTATTCAACTCTATAACCTATACTTTTAACCTGGTCTATGGCAGCATGAGGACTTACAGAGAAAATAACCTTAAAATTAAGACCTGACAGATGAATAGACTCTTTCTAGCTTCCCTAAAAGAAGGGATGGGCTATGCAGATCAGGCAACTGCAATTGTCAGCCCTGCAGTAGGTGTACTACCCAAATGCCACCTTCACTAAAGAGTGTCATTTGTAAGAGAAGGGACCTTGTGTTTCATGGTTTCCCTAACCTAGTGCAATGAGAATGTGGAAACATGCTAAAGTTGAGATGGCAGGTTTACCATGTGAATTTTTTTTTTAATTAATTATTTATTTTTGGCTGTGTTGGGTCTTCGTTGCTGCGCACAGGCTTTCTCTAGTTGCAGCGAGCGGGGCTACTCTTCATTGTGGTGCCTGGGCTTCTCATTGAGGTGGCTTCTCTTGTTGCGGAGCACGGGCTCTAGGTGCGCAGACTTCAGTAGTTGTGGCACGTGGGCTCAGTAGTTGTGGCACATGGGCTCAGTAGTTGTGGCTCACGGGCTTAGTTGCTCCGCCACATGTGGGATCTTCCTGGACCAGAGCTTGAACCCGTGTCCCCTGCATTGGCAGGCAGATTCTTAACCACTGTGCCACCAGGAAGGCCCGTGAATTTTTTTTAATTAGACATAAAATTAAGAGCAAGTTACAATATTTCATTATTCCTGAGAATGATGAAATAAATGTATTGCGATGTTATAAGGTAGGTCAGTAGGGACTTTGCTTCCCTGTTACACATACTAGTCATGTGTTTCAATTAAATTAAACATTTATACAGTTGTCCAATGTTTTATTCAAGTAAAAACAACTTGCAATAAAATTGCATATTCCAGAATTTGGAGCAAGTCGAAAGGTTCATAGAAATGTATGTATGTTATAGCAGGAGAGAGGGAGAGGACTAGCCAGGAGAAGAGTACAGCAGGTATTTGAGAAATTTCATCTGCTGGCCTGTTTATTAAACTGTCCTAACAGCTCTTCACCAAATTCCATTATCATCACTCTGCTTTGGAAAAATGGGTTTGTTTAGACATCTAGATAATGCTCTTACAAATCTAGAAGTAGCCTTGAAGAATGGACAAGATGTAATAAACTTGGAGATGAAGGATTATCTCAATGTTGAAAAATGAGCAGAAAGTCTATTTCACAAAGAATAAACCAGTGACATTACCATGCATCTGTATAATCTGTATAAGTGTCCATTAACAGGGCATTTAAAGGATGCATGGCAAAAATTAGGAGTCTTGGATTGCAGGTAACTAATTTCCAACTTGACCAAGTTTTAAACCATAGACAATGCATAGGCTACTGTATCTGAGAAGAAACTGGGGGAATTCACAGAATCAAAGCATGAACTGAAGAAACTGGAGCCCCAGGAGCTGCAGTGAAGCAAACATCTGAAAGATTTTAATCTCCAGCTATCTCTCATCATTGTCTGTCTCTTTTTAGCTTCATTCTGTAGAAGAACTCTCTCTTTATGCCAGAAAAGACGGCTACTGTCCTCCCTAGAGTCCCATCCTCCCAGTTAAATAATCCCAGTGAAAAGAGAAAACATTTTTTCTTTAGTCAAATAAATACCAGGAAGGACACAGATTCCATACTTACCTGGGTCACATACCCACTTTGTTGGCCACATCACAGTTTCTAAGGATATAGACACAATCAATGTTTCAGGTAGCTTTTAAAGGTTCAAAGATTTCAAAGGCTCAAAAGCATTCAAAGCAAATGTTTTTCAGAAAAAAAAAAAGAAGGCTACAAAGTGCAATGCATTATATTAGGCAGTGTGAGGTACTTGCAATTACTGATTTTTTTTTTTCTTTATGATAACCATGTCAGTGTTCTTTAAGGGTGGATGTGCAATTCATCCTGTAGGGGGAACTCAAGTTATCCTCTAACTCCACTTTTGATATTTGTAAAGACACTAGATTATAGGAGGCAACTAGCAATTAATGTCAAAAAATAAAATACAATATATAGGGACTTCCCTGGTGGCGCAGTGGTTAAGAATCCGCCTGCCAGTGCAGGGGACACGGGTTCAAGCCCTAGTCCTGGAAAATCCCACATGTCGCGGAGCATCTAAGCCCGTGCACCACAACTACTGAGCCTGTGCTCTAGAGCCTGCAAGCCACAACTACTGAGCCCACCTGCCACAACTTCTGAAGCCTGTGAGCCACAACTACTGAGCCCACGTGCTGCAACTACTGAAGCCCACACCTAGAGCCCGTGCTCTGCAACAAGAGAAGCCACTGCAATGAGAAGCCCGCGCACCGCAACAAGGAGTAACCCCCACTCGCCACAACTAGAGAAAGCCCACAGGCAGCAACAAAGACCCAACACAGCCAAAAATAAGTAAATAAAAAATAAATAAAATTTTAAAAATACAATATATAAAATTAAAAAGGAATTTTTAATAGGTTATCGAAGAAATAGTTCCTTCAAAACAAGCTCTAGGCTTGAAATGTTTGTGAAAGTTTCAAACACAGAAGTAAGTATTACCATGTTATATAAATTATATGAGATTCTATTTATCTTTATCTCTATCTATCTATAATTGATTTTATGACAAAAATAAAACCACCAAAATACTCTTAGAATGATTTTATGTAGTTGTAAAATTGTTAAATCAAACACCAGAAATTTTTTAAGAATCATACTGTCAAAATATTAACCCTATATAATTAAGGGAGATAAATCCAAGAATATAGCACTATTTTAATATCAGCTCATTTATTAATCTATCAGAGCAAGCTGATAGAGCATTGGTTACTAAATGAAATAATTTAACTGAATAATATGATATAATCTATAAGTCAATTGCCCTTCCTCACAAATAGTAATTTTCCCTAGATTTCTTTATAAAAGGATAAATAAGATTAATCTTAAATTAACAGCTAAAATGATACTTAGGTTAATAAAATACATCCTGGCATTTCACTGGGTGCAAATAGGATTCCTTTGATAAACTGATATTTTTAAAATCCTTTTTTCTTGGCAAGGGGATAAGGCATATCCATGCAATATGTAAAAATCAGGGTGTTTCAGGGGACTGACAAACCCCAGAAATTGAATGCAGTATTTGGGATACACCTTCACTAAAGTGGCATTAGTTTTTAAATAGAGAACAAGAGAAATAATTATTAGGCTATCAGACATGCTTAATAGCTTTTTTGAAATTCTGACCATTTCAATGAAATGTAGAATTCACTTATGAATTGAATTATTTTCCTGTTATGAAAAATATTCAGAATATTGATGACATATAAATTAAGAATAATCCTGACAAAAACTGAGTAGCAGAATATGTACAAAAAGTGATTCAGACCATACCAAGGGATACAAAAGAACACAGGAATAGATGGAGAAAACTTGAATCTGTCTGCAGGGGAATATCCAACATCATCATTTTATACGTGTATGTATTAATTTGTGGAAATTCTTCAAAATCTCAATGGTACCTTTGGAAATTTATAGAAGCTTATAAAAATAGTCTTTTGAACAGAAATATTGAGGGTATTGTGAATAATAAGACTAAAGATTCTTTTCCTATTAGCTCTAAGAACATACTACACAAGTAAAAATGATTTTAAAAATTTGGACATAATGCATGAAACCAAACTGATCAATGGAACAAAACAAATAGGACTTCAGCCTGTTCGGAAGATAAAGAACATTTATTATTTTTAAAGAAGCTGGGGGGAACTATCATAGTCAATGGTAATATTGATAGATAATCTAATAAATGATACTAAAAAATTCTACAAGTTAGGGGAAACTTAGAGATTGCTATATTATTCTTTCATATTATGTATTAAAAAAAGCTTTACCAGATGAAGAGTTTATATGTGAAAAAAGATGACATCTATAAAAACAGATATACAGAGAAGCACACACACATTTGGGAACAACAATATTAACTGATAATAGTTATGATGAAATTCTTAAGAAACATATTTGGGTAGAAAGTTAAACTCTAAAAAATGTCATATTAACAAGAAATCACAAAAATGTAAACATGCAAAAATAATGACAAAGAAATAATGCCGTAATTTGAAGCACTATAAAATTTAATAAAAATTTTGCCAATAGTAAAATAGGGAAAAGCTATTAATGGAAAAGTTTCTAAATGAGTAATAAAAATGGTCAATCAACCTATGAAATACATAATAAACTTCATACCAATACAAATGAAAACAACAATATGCCATTTCTTACATATTTAACTAGCATCTGATAAATAGCTGGAGATTTTATAGAGAAATAGCCTCACTTACTTCTTGCTGATAGAAGTGTGAATTGATTCCACCTCTCAAGAAATGTCTTTGGCAATGTAAATCAGAGGAGTTAAATATTCTAACATTTGACCCAGTACATCTTTATCTAGTAATCTATCAGAGAAGTGATCATAGACATGGACAAATGTTTGATTTTAATAGCAGGTATAGTGCTTAAAAATTGAAATAACAAATGTCTAAGAGGGAATTGGGCAGATACATTATAATAAGCCTTATAGAATATTTTAAAACAACTTTAAAAATTTAATTTTGAAGCATAAAAGTGACAGATCAAAGCAAAAGTTTTATATCATATACATAATATATAAATATATAAAATGTATATGTGATTATTTATAGCACACATTTATCAGAATGTTATCAATGACCATGTCTGGGCTTATTGTGTTTTTTGTTGTTGTTTTTTCGTTTCTATTTATTTATTTTTTCTTGAAATATAGTTGATTTACAGTGTTGTGTTAGTTTCAGGTATACAGCAAAGAATATATATATATATATATATATTCTTTTTTATATTATTTTCCATATAGGTTATTACAAGATATTGAATATAGTTCCCTGTGCTATACAGTAGGTCCTTGTTGGTTATCCATTTTTTTAAATTTTTTAAAAAATTTATTTATTTTATTTATTCTTTTGGCTGGGTGGGGTCTTTGTTGTGGCACGTGGGCTTCTCTCTAGTTGCAGCATGCGGGCTTCTCTCTAGTTGTGGCATGCAGGCTTCTCTCTAGTTGTGACGTGTGGGTTTTCTCTTCTCTAATTGTGGAGCGGGGGCTCCAGGGTGCATGGGTTCTGTAGTTTGCGGCATACAGGCTCTCTCGTTGAGGTGAATGAGCTCAGTAGTTGTGGCGCACAGGCTTAGTTGCCCCACGGCATGTGGGATCTTAGTTCCCCAACCAGGGATCGAACACGTGTCCCCTGCATTGGAAGGCGGATTCTTTTTTTTTTTTTTTTGATTCAACAATTTTTTTTTTTAACATCTTTATTGGAGTATAATTGCTTTACAATGGTGGGTTAGTCTCTGCTTTATAACAAAGTGAATCAGTTATACATATACATATGTCCCCATATCTCTTCCCTCTTGAGTCTCCCTCCCTCCCACCCTCCCTATCCCACCCCTCTAGGTGGTCACAAAGCACTGAGCTGATCTCCCTGTGCTATGCGGCTGCTTCCCACTAGCTATGTACTTTACGTTTGGTAGTGTATATATGTCCATGCCACTGTCTCACTTTGTCCCAGCTTACCCTTCCCTCTCCCCATATGCTCAAGTCCATTCTCTAGTAGGTCTGCGTCTTTATTCCTGTCTTGCCCCTAGGTTCTTCATGACCTTTTTTTTTTTTTTCTTAGATTACATATATATGTGTTAGCATACGGTATTTGTCTTTCTCTTTCTGACTTACTTCACTCTGTATAACAGACTCTAGGTCCATCCACCTCACTACAAATAACCCAGTTTCGTTCCCTTTTATGGCTGAGTCATATTCCATTGTATATATGTGCCACATCTTCTTTATCCATTCATCTGTTGATGGACACTTAGGTTGCTTCCATGACCTGGCTATTGTAAATAAAGCTGCAATGAACATTTTGGTACATGACTCTTTTTGAATTATGGTTTTCTCAGGGTATATGCCAGGAAGTGGATTGCTGGGTTGTATGGTAGTTCTATTTTTAGTTTTTTAAGGAACCTCCATACTGTTCTCCATAGTGGCTGTATCAATTTACATTCCCACCAATAGTGCAAGAGGATTCCCTTTTCTCCACACCCTCTCCAGCATTTATTGTTTGTAGATTTTTTGATCATGGCCATTCTGACCGGTGTGAGATGATATCGCATTGTAGTTTTGATTTGCATTTCTCTAATAATTAATGATGTTGAGCATTCTTTCATGTGTCTGTAGGCAATCTGTATATCTTCTTTGGAGAAATGTCTATTTAGGTCTTCTGCCCATTTTTGGATTGGGTTGTTTGTTTTTTTAATATTGAGCTGCATGAGCTGCTTGTAAATTTTGGAGATTAATCCTTTGTCAGTTGCTTCATTTGCAAATATTTTCTCCCATTCTGAGGGTTGTCTTTTGGTCTTGTTTATGGTTTCCTTTGCTGTGCAAAAGCTTTTAAGTTTCATTAGGTCCCATTTGTTTATTTTTGTTTTTATTTCCATTTCTCTAGGAGGTGGGTCAAAAAGGATCTTGCTGTGATTTATGTCATGGAGTGTTCTGCCTATGTTTTCCTCTAAGAGTTTGTTGGTGTCTGGCCTTGCATTTAGGTCTTTTATCCATTTTGAGTTTATTTTTGTGTATGGTGTTAGGGAGTGTTCTATTTTCATTCTTTCATGTAGCTGTCCAGTTTTCCCAGCACCACTTATTGAAGAGGTTGTCTTTTCTCCACTGTATCTTCTTGCCTCCTTTATCAACGATAAGGTGACCATATGTGCGTGGGTTTATCTCTGGGCTTTCTATCCTGTTCCATTGATCTATATTTCTGTTTCTGTGCCAGTACCATACAGTCTTGATTACTGTAGCTTTGTAGTATAGTCTGAAGTCAGGGAGCCTGATTCCTCCAGCTCCGTTTTTCTTTCTCAAGATTGCTTTGGCTATTTGGGGTCTTGGAAGGCGGATTCTTTACCACTGGACCACCAGGGAAGTCCTTGTATTTTATATATAGTATTGTGTGTAGTTTAATCCCAAGCTCCTAATTTATCCCTCCCTCGCCCTTTCCCCTTTGGTAACCATTAGTTTGTTTTCTATGTCTGTGAGTCTATTTCTGTTTTGTAAATAAGTTCATTTGTGTCAATTTTTTAGATTCCTGGGCTTTTTGAACGTAGATTTTCCTTTTTTACTCTTTAGTTTTCTTTTTGTTATCAGTTTTTTACTTTGCCCATTGATTTTTAATATGAGACCCATGACTTTCTGAGTGTCTAGTAGGAGTTTCACTTTCCCTACAAATGCCTTGAAACCTAAATTGCATAGAATTATTTGTTCAACATATACTCTCTCCTGACATAACAGCACACCTTGCACTAGAAAGAGAAAAAAAAGTTAAAAATTTTTTCCTGTCACCTCTCTTTCTTCTATCTATTTAAATGAGTTTTATCTTTGAGTATGAGTTTGAGTGATATTATATGTAATTTATAACATAGATGGATAATGGGAAAGAGAGGAAGAGACAAGAATAGAGAAGCAGGAAGAAACAGAATGAGGTAGAAAAAGATAAAGTGTATAAGCTGGAAATTCAAGGAACATTTTTTATGTTGAATTACTGTTTAAGCAAGTGAGTGGCTTGGGCACTGGGGAGTACCGAGAAAATTTGAGTGTAAATAAGAAAGTATTGGGTTGGCCAGAAAGTTTGTTTGGTTAGTGACTATGCTGTTCAACAAAGTTCCTCACGAAAATGAAAAATGTGTCATTTGTTGGTATTTAAAACCGAACGAACTTTTGGGCCAACCCAATATATGATGAAGTGTTGCTCTGGGATATTTAAAGGATCCCCTTTAAAATTCTGTAAGAGATTCAAGTAATATTTGGAATCTTTCTATTATTGCTTTAATTTGGTGGACTCTATTTTTTTAAATACAATACCATGTTGTACAAGTATTAGGATAAATGTGAAACCGTGATTTATTAAGGTTACAAATATTTATCTGAGGGGAAAATTCTATATACATTTAATTAGATTTTCCCAAAAAAATCCATGTTATTAGTTGAAAGCAACATGCATGCATATCCATTGTATTTATGATTAGAAGGAAAACACTTCACAGAATTATTTTCTAGAGCCATTGTCTCAGTGGTGATCACCTCAACCATCTTTTTTATTTTTAGGGTTTTATTAGGATTGTAAAAGAGCATCAGAGTTTTCTTTTCAACTGCATCTAAGGTCTTCTATAGTAATTGAATCAGGGTCCTAACATAAAAAGGACAATATATTCAACTGGAATGATTAAAGCGAGCTTACTGAAAGGGTTCTTTGTAAAAATGTTATTAAGATTATAGGAAATGAACAAAGTGTGTTGAATTACCTGGGTTTAGATATAGTTGGAGGTATTGCCATTCTGAGACCTGAGGTTTAAGGAGGAGAAGTTATTGGAACCTGGAAAGAGCTATAATTATAGTAGAGATTCCCCAGACAAAGGATGTGGCTTTGGAAAGGATAGTCTATGTACTTCCAAAACTAGATCCAGCATGGAGAGAGCCAAGAGTATAAATAGCACAATCTCTATCTCTTTCTATTCTCCAGTCTCCACACAGTTTCTCCCAATTGATGTCCTCACTGGGACACCAGGGGTCAAGGAGGCCTGTTGTTACAATCCATGTATGTCAGACCTGTGAGACAAGGAAGAATTATGAAGGACAGAGAGCTGATCTTGAGGAATAAACAATGGATATCCAGAACTTTTGAAACTATTATCTACCAGATAATTCATTATCTCTGTATACAAAGCTGTTGTCACAATATGCACCCAAAACACATAAAGTATAAGAATAACCTGATTGTAAATATAGTAATGGGGTCTCGTGTCTTGTAAAGTTATTTGTTTCTTCTGTGGAGTCTGAACCTTCTACATGTATTACCACCTATTCTGAATAGGAACATTTGAACTCTGGGGAATTAAAGGACAATCTTCGTCTTTTCATTTATTTTATTTTATTTTATTTTATTTTATTTTATTTTATTTTATTTTATTTTATTTTATTACGTTTACCATCTTACAGTGTGCTGCATTAAATTGAAAGATGTGTTTTTGGAATAACCTAGAATTATATTCAAATTCTAGGTCCACTGTTACCCAGGGTGTAATGACTATTTAACTAACTTAGCTTATGCCAAAAAACAAAAAAAAACAAAAAAAAAAACCCTCCTCTTTGTAAAGAAGGACTATTTATACTAACTCCAAAAATAATTTTTGAGGGTTATATAGGCAATTTATAAAGGGCGCATATCACTATACTTGCCATGTGATACTAATAAAATATTAGTCTGAGGTTCACCATATTCCTCTAGCAAACTTCCCCCTCTTCTCAAAGCATTTTAGGCTCATTTTTCCAATTGAGAAAGACTAAGAATATTCTCTGACTGCCACAGCACTGGAGATTTAATCAAAAAAGAATTTCATGCATGAAAACTTTTAGCTTAAATGGAGAACGTCTGCAGACTGGTGTATATAGGTGTATGCGTGTAAGCCTGTATGGTGAGGGGTGTGGGTGGTATCGAGGAAAGGAAGTAAAGCAGCAAGGATAGAAAGCATTCTCCTTGCCTAATAACGTTGAATGAGTAGACTGACTGCTAAGTGAATGAAGCTCTGACTTTTCACAACTGGGACTGTAATTCAAGTTCAAAATGATACCTAATTGTCACAACTGGGACTCTGGTTGAGGCAATATCTAAGCCACCCATGGAGAATGTTTGAATTGACTGCTATGGATAAACAAGACATTATTTTCTTAGCTGAGGGCCTAAAATTCGAAATTCTGTAAAACAAAACAAAACAACAACAAAAAATCTCATGGATTTAGTCTCTGAATTTGGAGCATATTTCTGACAAAGGCCATCATCGCCAGCTGCTGCATGGTTGACTTTACATCTGCCTTGACAATTTTTCTGTCACTTAAATTAGAGAAATTTAGGGTACATACAAATACAGTTGCTTTCCATCCACCAGAAGCACTCTTAGGTGCCTAGACATTCTAAAATGTCTGTTTATGATATACTACTCTAAGCATAAAAAGTTTTCAAATGTTGAGTTGTGATCCGTTATAAAAGCCATGAATGTTAATAGCTCAGAAAATACCTCTGTAAAAACTATGTGGCATTTTTTCCCTCCCACACCCTCACCAGGTTGCAGGATTATCATAATGCAACATAATATCATCTGATGATAATTATCTGATAATGTTTCTATGTATATAAAAAAAGGGAGGTACATTCCATTTAACTGAAAGCATATCTCTGCATGCAGTGTAGGAGACATTAAATGAGGCCCCTTATAAAGCACCTGGCATATCACAGAGAAACAATAAATGATAAACTGCTCACCATATCCACGCATCCTGCAGTGACACTTTAGCCTTCGCTATTCTTCATTTTCTCTAATAAAAAATAAGGACAATAGTTTCTGTGCCACACTGGTAGTGAAAAATTTGATTGAAAAGATGTCAAATACCTGGTAGAGTGTCTTGACTGTAGTAGTATTCAAAAAAATCCTCAACATGACATAAAGCTGAGTCTTTAAATAAAATATGAGTAAGTTAATGAACTATTGGTATAAATATATACAGACATTGCTCTGAGTTACAAACACCAATCTGAGAATACTTGATTCTGAAAGAGTTGCTTGTCAACAATCATTTATTTAAGGAGCCATTAATTCCTATTAAAATTAATCTAAAACTGACAATGTTTCTATTCCTGGAAAAATAAGCCCAGCCTCACTGTGGTGATTTGACAGTATGCATTCATACTTACATTCTATAGATAACTGAAAGCTCTGTCACTGCGTTAATAACATTAAAAAAAAAAAAAATTCCTGAAGCAGTCTGGCCCTTAGTAGCAAATGCAACATCAGCCACTTCCAATTGTTCAGAAAACAGCACTAATTGAAAAGGTTCAGATCATCCATGGATTGTGTCAAACAGCATCTCCTACACATCTGTGCCTGGAAGGGTACTGATTTTGTGTAAAAAAGCAAATTCAAGATTAAAAAAAATACAAAATATTGGTTACAGTATCATATAAATCAATGTTCTACCATAAAAACATAGCAATGAAATCTTGTCTTCCAAGGGACTATAGCAAGTTCTGACATTGTATTAGGTATCCCCCCAAAATAAGTTTGCATGCATATCAAAACTGAATATATATTGCCTTATATTTTGTAAGAAAAGTTTTTAACTGAATTATAGTTGATTTACAATATTGTGTTAGTTTCAGGTATACAGCAAAGTGATTCAGTTACATATTTTTTTTCAGATTATTTTCCATTATAGGTTATTATAAAATATTAAATATTGTTCCCTGTGCTATACAGTAAATCCTTGTTGCTTATGTATTTTATGTATAGTAGTTTGCATTTGTTAATCCCATACTCCTAAGCCAGACAAAGACAAGTTTTTATGATATCACTTATATGTAGAATCTAAAAAAATAATATGAGTGAATCTGTTTACAAAACAGAAACAGACTATTAGCCATGGTAAGCAAACTTGTGGTTACCAAAGGGGAAAGGAAGTGAGGAGGGATAAATTAAGAAAGATCTTATTTAAGAAAGAGATATGAGAGAGAGAAGTGTGGCCCTGGGCCTGAAAATCATCTGGAACAAAATCTAATCTAATCTAATATGATATAATATGATATGGTATAGTGATATTATATGCTATATAATGCAGTGGGGTATATTTGTATCTCCTTGATATCTGAAATGGATCAGTGTAATAAATCAATGGTTTTCAAACTGTATTTTTTTTTCTTTTTAAGATAAGCACATCTTTAATTATGAGATTATATGTGAAATGCCATGTCTGTACATCCTTCCTCCCCACCCCACTTCTGTGGACACTTCACGGTGCAGCTAGACCTTGGTGGAGAAGCAGAATTTGAATCAAAACTAAACCACGCTAAATTATGTACACTTAGCCAAACTAAACCAAACCAACACAAAGCATTACATTAGGCAATAAAAGGTATCTAAGTATAATCTGCTAAATAACATGCTGGTAAAATATTGGCTCTATTGCTTTGATAATATTTCCACAGACTTATCAGAACTTTTGTGAATCCTTCTGAATCGGAGGGATATCTGCTAGATTTTTGACTTGTGAAAAGGTAAGAAACAGAGTTACAAAGAGGGGTGTTTCCTTCACTGTAGATAAGTCTCAGGCCTTCTCCCTTAAAGGTCCAGAATCTCCATTTTGAATTTCTCTGTGATATAATATAGATCATTCTCAGGAGTTCTGATTTCAGTAGAAAGGCTCAAGAAAACTTATGTGCAAATCTAAAGGGCAAAGCAAATGACTCTAAGTATCAAGAAAACTGACTTTTACATTTGCCCTAAGGCAATATAATCAAGTTAGGCAGAAGCCAGATTCTCAGAACTTGGCTTAAAGAGATTTGTGACATGAGCTGAATGTGCAACAGTGTCAGAATCCTTTAACATGATGCTTATATCCTAATAATGGAGCTTTAACTCTTAGGTCAGGCAAACTTGTCCTCCATTCTCTCCCCAGGACAGCGTTTAAATGAAAAATACCCACCTGCTCCTCTACACTGATTATTTATTTCAAGGCTTACAAGAATCCTCTTTGACCAGCATGTCTGATGATTGGGCACTGGAGACCTGTTTGTGAGTGCTCCCTTATTCATGTATTTAGTAAATGCTTCACTTCTGGGATGCAAGCACCGAGGTCTTTCTAAGAGATAAGGAAAGACGGTGAATCAGTGACGAGTCAGACTAAATCTCCTTCTTTGAGGCAAAACAATGTAGTGGAAAACCATGGACTTAGGAGTCAAACTTACCTAGATGCTAACCCTTAGTCCTCATGTATTAGGAACTTGTCAAATATCGGCTGTCTCAATTTTCTCAGGTGTATTTACTTCATGTAATGATCATGGGTACAAAGTATCTAGAACCCAATAGGTGTTCCATCTACATTTAAATTTATTTATTTAATTTATTTATTTTTGGCTGCATTGGGTCTTTGTTGCTGTGCACAGGCTTTCTCTAGTTGCAGAGAGAGGGGGACTACTCTCCCTTGCGGTGCGCGGGCTTCTCATTGTGGTGGCTTCTCTTGTTGCAGAGTACAGGCTCTAGGCGCAGGCTTCAGTAGTTGTGGCTTGCAGGATCTAGAGCGCAGGCTCAGTAGTTGTGGCACACAGGATTAGTTGCTCCGTGGCACGTGGGCTCTTCCCTGACCAGGGTTTGAACCCGTGTCCCCTGCATTGGCAGGCGGATTCTTAACCATTGCGCCACCAGGGAAGCCATCCATCTACATTTACGTTCCTTCTGTTCTTTTCCTCTTGCCCTTAAAACACTTAAAATAAGACTGGGACAATAAACTCAAATATGTGTTTGGAGAGTTACATGATTCTCTTGCAAAGAAGTCCATCAAAGAACAGAAATGACACTATCTCTCAAAAGTCTAAGGACACCCAAGTGATTATTTTCTCTCTTCTAAACCTTTGCCAAATCATAATACTAGTGGTTTAGCAGGTTACCAATATTTTTGGTACAGGCATCTTTTCATCACATGTTCTTCTGCTCCTATATGTAATTTTTGTTTCTTCTCCTCCCAATTGTTTTATCTTTCTTTCCCAGAGCAAATATGTCCAAATTTCTCTCTTCTCTGGTGAAGTTTTTAAACTACTCCTTACATTCTGCTTGTCAAAAAAATTAAAGTTAAATATTAGCGGAGTGCCTCATTTATTCATTAAACTTAAAATCAGTGCCTTCATGGCTGAACTGGTCTTTAATGACCATGGTAACTTTCATTATTTACAAATCACAGCTGATGTGTGTATTGTTTAGTCTACAACTAGTGTTTCTTATAGTTCACAGCTGACACAGTGAGGAAAAAATGCAGAAACTTCCTTTAGCATTTGCTAATGAGAGGAAAAAGAGGAAGATTGAAGGGTGTTTCAACCTCTGCTTGGAAATCAAATGTGTGATGACCAAGGTATTACAAGTAAAGTTACAGCAACATATGTTCTAAGTATTAATTATCTAATATCTTTTTTATGTACATTTTTGATTTTATTATATGCTTGGTATAAATTCCTAGAACTAGCATTGTTCTGTTGAATGGTATGAGTTTTTTTTTTTTTTTAACTTTCTTCTCATAGAAATTTTTTTTAAATTATTTATTTATTTTTGGCTGCGTTGGGTCTTCGTTTCTGTGCGAGGGCTTTCTCCAGTTACGGCGAGCGAGGGCCACTCTTCATCGCGGTGCGTGGGCCTCTCACTGTCGCGGCCTCTCCCGTTGCGGAGCACAGGCTCCAGACGCGCAGGCTCAGTAGCTGTGGCTCACGGGCTTAGTTGCTCCGCGGCATGTGGGATCTTCCCAGACCAGGGCTCGAACCTGTGTCACCTGCATTGGCAGGCAGACTCTCAAGCACTGTGCCATCAGGGAAGCCCTAATTATCTAATATCTATTAACTATTATCTATTAATTTTGGGAAGACTTAGTTGTGAATAGCCACTATTAACCAGGCATAATAACAGGTATTTTACCCAAGGAAAAAGAACTAACATTTGCTAAGTGTTTCCTAGATCCTAGAAACCAGGCTACTTTTTATGTATACATTTTTTTTATTCCACTAATCCCCAGAATGTAAAACCTTCTCTTTTGTAAATGAAAAAATAGTTACAGAAGATTTACAGACAAAGCAAGGAAATTGAAGAGGCAGGGATTAAATGGGTCTGAATAACTCCCCAAATTCTATCCTTTCAAAAATACCAAGTTAGTACCATCAGGAGAGTAAAAATCCTATTAACAACTTGGTGATCATTGAAACTTCATTCTTAGACTTATTATATAATTAACGTTTCTTTCCAAATGTAGTTTCTATATTGAAGGGAATGTAATATACAAATTATTGTAAAGGTTCTTGCAAGTAGTTCAAAATATCAAACACATTAAGAACCATTCCAATTATTTTTGTTTTTACTCCAAAATTTCTCAGGCAAACCATTTTTTAAAATAAATTTATTTATTTTATTTATTTATCTTTGGCTGTGTTGGGTCTTCGTTGCCACGTGTGGGCTTTCTCTAGTTGAGGCGTGCAGGAGCTACTCTTCGTTGAGGTGCACAGGCTTCTCCTTGCGGTGGCTTGTCTTGTTGCGGAGCACCGGCTCTAGGTGCACAGGCTTCAGCAGTTGTGGCTCCTGGGCTCTAGAGCGCAGGCTCAGTAGTTGTGGCGCACAGGCTTATTTGCTCCGCGTCATGTGGGGTCTTCCCGGACCAGGGCTTGAACCCATGTCCCCTGTATTGGCAGGCGGATTCTTAACCCCTGCTCCACCAGGGAAGCCCAGGCAAACCATTTTTTAAAGATATTAAACCTAAAGTAAATTTCAGAAGTCACTATTGGGAGTTCCCTGGTTGCCTAGTGGTTAGGATTCTGAGCTTTCACTGCCATGGCCCGGGTTCAATCCCTGGTCAGGGAACTGAGATCCCACAAGGTGCACAGTGTGACCAAAAAAAAGAAGTCACTATCAATATTATTCAAATATCTTTGTAGATGGAGACCAAACTATTATAGTTGTGTTGTATTACCGTGGGCCAAATTACTAGCATCTTTCTTCTTGAATGGTTGTATGATCAATTCTCTGACTTTGATTTCATAATTGCTAATACAGATCTTCTTACCTAATCCCACTTCAGAAAGTGGCTGGCGGACTATTTATCTCTCATCCAGGTTTTTCAAATCTCTCCTCTCTCACCTCATCTCATAGTTCTCTGTTGTTCTTATCAGGTGAGCATTATCATTATATATATTATACTTTAAATGTTTTCTAATATCAAATTTATTTCTCCTGATAGGCTCTGATCATATGGGGGAAGGACCAAGTTTTATTATTTGTTTGTATCATTTATAATTCCCATTAACAGACAAATACCATAAGAAACACATTATAGAGTCAAGAACTGTGGAATAGATTTTAGATCAAATTTATAGATTTGTGGTCAAATGTATTTATGTCACTACATGAACTTAGGCAAGTTAATGAATTTCCTGAGTTTTGGTGCCCAAGAACATAACAGGTTGTTTCATGGAACTTTACAAAGCTGTCTCATGCCGTTACTTTCAAGAATAGCCAGGGTTTATTGAAAACATACTGGTTGTATACATTGAATAAGTTACTAACCTTGTTTATACTCAGTTTCCTCATCTGCATAATGGATATAAAAATAATTACTATCTTGGAACACTGTAGTGGATATTGAATAAGGTAATGCACTAAATTTCTTAGCACAGTGTCTATAAATGCTCAACAATTTCAATAATTTTACTATTTCCCTCAAAATGACCAATGGCATTTCCTCCTTTTCACCTCAAGTTCACATCCTCAGTACCTGTGTGCTTTACTTATCCTGGAAGAAGTCTAGAAATCCAAGTAAAAGAAAAGAGGACAGACGTAGTCTGCTAGAACAAGAACCTATAGCTCAACTAGTAGAGGCTGGTGGGTCAGAGAGTTGACTAAATGTCCTTATGTTGTTAAATGATAAGAAATATTCATGTGAGATCATCTTTTCAAGCACAAGAAACAAATAATAGAAGGAACATTATGACTCCTTTGAAATGCAGCGAAAGAGCCATGGTTAAAATTTTAACAAGTTAGTCATTAGCTAAACAAATCCTGAAAGTTTCACAGTCACATAGACACCTAACAAAGGCGTGATTTGTGAGTCACCCTTAAGAGGTCCTTCTGCATCAACTTTCCATTTTGTTCCTTTACTGTGGATCCTACAATGTCATTCACTATTTTCTCTGCTAGCGAGGTATGTTTAAAGTACAGCTAACGTTTCCTTTTATCAATGATCAGAAGAGAGATTCTTTTCTGCATCTCACTGTATTGATCCTCTCTAAAAAGAGGGATATTGTTGAGGAAAATGAATCAATCCATTTCTTTAAGCTTTCAAAGTGGAGACTGTCTTTCTTAGGTTTTGCCATTTTCTCTTAAGTACTAAAATGGTAGATGGTACTCATTGGCCCAACTATAAATAAGACTGAAAAATTATGAATTATGCCATATATAATTTATAATACTTAATAAAAAGGCAACCTGATAGAAAAATATTTTAAAGAGTACCTATCAAATGCTAGGCATTTGTATTTAATTTACATATAATTCTCTCATAATCCTCACAAAGGTGCAGTGGCGTAGGAAATATTAACATTATTTTTCAGTCAAGGAAACTAAGGTCAGAAGGTTAAAAATAAATGAAAATAAATATCCCTTGTGGAAGCAATACCTTTAGGAGAGAAGCTTGAAAGAAAAATGGAATGAGAAATGAATCCCATTTATTTATTTTCTAGCAGGGAAAATATTATTATTACTAATGATTCATGTTATATTATAGTTCAAATTTATTTTGAGTCTTATATTTTCATTTTAGTATGAACCGAAAAATAGAACTTTCAGGTATAATTTTCTTATTGAATTATTTTAATTTCCCCCTTCACCTCAGAAGTACATCTCAAATTTTATAGAGCAATTGGCTAAGAAAACGATGTATTTTTTTTTTGCTAGAGAAATGCACTTTATATAGCACTGCCCAAGAGTAAATTCCCTTCTATATTAGCTAGATATGAACATGTGCATTGGCTCATAAAGGAATATCTGTTATTTTAGATATTTTTATTAGTGGCCAGTCATCTTAGTTGCAGAAACAATAAAGCTAAAACCTTTGAAACCACCCTAGAAAATTATCATAATAAAGAGTTAGTGCAGAGAGATATGAAGCGTGTGCAAAACTGATTTCATTGAATTTTCAGTATTCTCCCTTATGAAGAAAATAAATATATTTAATTTGTTTAGTTATATATTTATTTTTCTTGGATGAACTCACTGTGAAGCATAAATATTTCCCTAACCAGAGGTTTTATATGTGAGCGGTTTTTATAGCTTCCTAAACATTTCTTCTCCTCCTGGAGAATCCAACCAACTTCTCTAATCTCAGCCCTTTTCAAAAGGAAATCAGCACCTCTGAATGGTGCCGTCAAATTGCTCCCTTGCCACTTGTGTGTGTTTAGTGATGCAGGGAGAAGAATGAGAAGGAGGAGCCCAGGAGATAATTCCTCTTTGTTACATACCTCAGAATCAAGCTGCACACCCCTGGAAGGATGTTGGGGTCCACTCTTCCTGAATGCTATATGGAACATGCTGTGTAGGTTACTTAAGGGGGAAAGAAGTACAGGGGATAGGGGTAGGAGGGTAAGTGTTGTTAGGGCCCAGTTCAGGCCACCCCAAAATATGCCTTAATGGCATGTTGATTATTTTGAAGTAAAGTTACTTAAGAAACAACCAAGGCAAGAGTGACACTTTGACCCTCCTCTCTGTCTCCCTGAAAGCAGGAAATAAACCTCCCATGTGAAAGGTGCCCTCCTGGAAGGACACCCTTATCACCAGAGACAGAAAATTCAGTCAGTTGAGTAATATTCCATTGTATATACGTACCACATCTTCTTTATCAATTCTTCTGTCGATGGACATATAGGTTGTTTCCACATCTTGGCTATTGTAAACAGCACTGCAATGAATATTGGGGTACAGTTATCCTTTCAGACCATGTTTTTCTCCTGGTATATGCCCAGAAGTGGGATTGCAGGATCGTATGGTAGCTCTATTTTTAGCTTCTTAAGGAACCTCCATAATGTTCTCCATATATACAATGGAATATTACTCAGCCATTAAAAAAAATGAAATAATGCCATTTGCAGCAACATGGATGGACCTAGAGATTGTGATACTGAGAGAAGTAAGTCAGACAGAGAAATAGAAATATTGTATGATATCAGTTATATGTGGACTCTAAAAAAAATGATACAGGTGAACTTATTTACAAAACAGAAACAGACTCACAGACTTAGAGAATGGACTTATGGTTACCAGTGGGGAGGGGGTGGGGAGGAGGGATATTTAGGGAGTTTGGGATTGATATGTACACACTGGTATATTTAACCAAGAGGCACACGAAAAGATGTTCAACATCACTAATTATTAGAGAAATACAAATCAAAACTACAATGAGGTATCACCTCACACTGCAGACTGGCCATCATCAAAAAATCTACAAACAGTAAATGCTGGAGAGGGTGTGGAGAAAAGGGAACGCTCTTGCACTCTTGGTGGGAATGTAAATTGATAGAACCACTATGGAGAACAGTATGGACATTCATTAAAAAACTAAAGCTAGAACTACCATATGATCCAGCAATCCCACTACTGGATGTATACTCTGAGAAAACCATAATTCAAAAAGACACATGTACCCCAATGTTCATTACAGCACTATTTACAATAGCCAGGACATGGAAACAATCTAAATGTCCATCGACAGAGGAATGGTTAAAGAAGATGTGGTACATGTATACAATGGAATATTACTCAGCCATAAAAAGAAACGAAAGTGGGTCTTTGTAGAGATGTGGATGGACCTAGAGTCTGTCATACAGAGTGAAATACGTCAGAAAGAGAAAAACAAATATCATATATTAACGCATATATGTGGAATCTAGAAAAATGGTACAGATGAACCTATTTGCAGGGCAGGAATAGAGACACAGATGTAGAAAATGGACATGTGGACCTGGGGGGGAAGGAGAGGGTGCGATGAATTGGGAGGTCAGGATTGACATATATATACTACCATGTGTAAAATACATAGCTAGTGGGAACCTGCTGTATAGCACAGGGAGCTCAGCTCGGTGCTCTGTGATGACCTAGAGAGGTGGGATGGGGGGCGGGGGTGAGAGGGAGGTTCAAGAGGGAGGGAATATATGTATACATATAGCTGATTCACTTCATTGTACAGCAGAAACTAACACAACATTATAAAGCAACTATATTCCAGTAAAAAATAAATAAATAATAAAAAATAAAATGTATAACCAACAAGGACCTACCACAGGGAACTCTGCTCAATATTCTATAACAATCTAATTGGGAAAAATTTGAAAAAGAATAGATACATGTATATGTATAACTGAATCACTTTGTGGTACACCTGAAACTAACACAACATTGTTAATCAACTATACTCCAATATAAAGTAAAAAGTTAAAAAAAAGAAAGAAAATACATTCGGGGCTGAGAAGCCGCCATAAACAAACCTTGTTATTTCTTTAATTTGCTACTCCAAACCCAAACTCTGTTTAGATTCTTCACTAATTAATCACTCAAAGCCTGTTTATTTGTCCTGTCAATTCCTCACAAATTTGTTTCTTTATCTTAAAAGTATAAAGGCTGCCTGCTTTGGCCATTCATTAGGTCCTATTTCTATGAGACCTCTATGTGCACAAGTTAAAACTAGTTTCTTTTTCCCCTGTTAATCTGTCTTGGTCAATTTTATGATTAGTCCAGCCAGAAGAACTCAAGAGGAATAGAGGGGAAAATTTTCCCCTCCCCGACAGTGTGGGTCTGTGTGTGTGTGTTGGAGGGCATTCCTGCTGTTTGAGATGATTTTACTGAACTTTTCTGAGTGGCCTAACTACAGAAGACTGAGTTTTCATGTACATTTTTATTGAAAATCTATCCATAACCCAATTGTATCCTTTACAAATAAGGAATTAACAACATTGTTTTCATGTAAAACAAATTTGGATAGACAATTTATAAGAGAAGAAGAAATACTGATTAAAAAGTACATATGGAAATATTCTACCTCTTAGCAATCAAGTAAATACAAATCCAGCTTCAGTGTTAGAGACAAATGAGCACATGAAAAAATAACAGAACATTTAATATGAGAATGTTTGCAGTAAATGGGCAGTTTTACCCTGAAGGTGAGGCAAAAATTGGGGTGATCTTATCAGAAAATGTCCCCACATATATCAAACTCTTAAATATTTTTATAACCAACCCTTAATACATAATCCTACTTCTGTAAATAAACCCTGAGAGGTCAACAAACTAAAAACACCAAAAACAATAAAAAGTTAAAATATCCACATTGATATATTTATAGCCTAATTCAAAATATTGAATACTTGGAAATGACACTTTAAACTGAAAAAAGAGGAGTCGACAAATAAATTATGGCATGCTTTATATGAAGAAATACTATGTGAGGATTAAATTCATCTTTGTAAAATATTGTAATATCATGGAAACTTTTGTTTTATATTACATGAAAAGATATATATTTTATATGTACACTATTTAATATGATATCAAAATTATTTACAGTTTAAACTATAAACTATGAGAAAAGTATACTGAAAATGTTAATTTTTATCAGTGACTATATCTGTCATTCTGGGTACTCGTTTTTCCTATTTTTCTACTTTCTATATCCTAAATATTTTCTCATGAGCACATATCAATTTTTAAAATGAATAAAAATAAATCTCATTAAAATTATTTTTAAGATGAGACTTAGAGTTTGGAAGGATTTTTGAGGGGGATTCATCATTTTATTAAAAACCTAAAATAAGCTAATCACCACCACCTCCCCAAAATGTTGAAAGATGTCATCTGAATAGCATGGATTACTCCTCCAGAAAACTAGATCACATTCTGGCTTCGTTATTATTTTAGAAAACTCACCTTTCAACCATCTGCAATATGGGCCATCATTCATATCGAACTTAATTAGAAAACAGTTTGGAAGTTGGAGCAATTCCTAATTTAAATCAATTAAAGGGAAAGTTGTCAGGTTCGCTTTGGGTTTGCTTATCTCTACTCTCACAGCAGGACTGAAGAGATCTGTCTTCCCCAATCTCCTTGTATTCCTCCAGGATTATGTCATAGTGTTCAGTGTGTAAATCTAGGAACTCATGGTGGCAATTAGCATCTGAGGCTCCTGCCATAGCTAGGAGAAGTCTGGGTAACAAATGAAGGCATCCCAGGATTCCACGCTGAAAATTCTTTGATGGGTGCTTCCATTCACAATGACATATCTGTAGTTTTTGGGGCCAGGCAACCCTGTGCTCTCGCCCTATTTCCATTCTGTGTTGAGAGCTCTTCCTTCCCTCACCCATGCCCTAAATCCTATTGTGTCACAGTTAATCTAGTTATCAAATGGAAAAAGCATGTCACATAGTGATTATTTAAGGAGCACATTCCTTTCACTGAATAGATCATTATAGGTTCTTTACCTCTCCATTGCTAAAATAAGATTCCTTGCCTTATCTGTCACCTGCCCATATCCTTGCTGGCTTGAAATGTGCGCTCACTCTCCACCCAACTTAGAGAGAACTACTTTTTGTATAGTAATTTCATCTTCTCGTGCATTCTAAAATTATCATTATCTGCCAAGCACAGGGGATAAGATATATTCTCCAAGGTGATTTTATATAGATAGATAGATAGATAGATAGATAGATAGATTTTTTCCCCCCAAAATTAAGGTTCATGGGCATTTATACATCTGCCTTCTCTGAGGCTGTGGTCCATGAGAATAGTCACCAAGTTTTAATCATCTTTAGTATCCTAAGATATACATGACTCTCAATTTATGACTTAGAATCAATGAATGAATGAATGAAAAAAAAAATAATAGCTGTCTTGTATTATTTTTGAGTGCAAAAGTGATGGAATTTCTGAAATCTTTTGATAATTTGAGAAAATAATCCAGGATATTTGAACCTATACATACCTTCAAATTCCAGAATATACTATGGTTAATACATAGAATAAATCAAAAGAAATTTCTAAGCAAGAGACTAGAAAGTCTAGACTATATTATAGTAATGCATTAGGATATTTAACGGAAAATCCTAGACTAGGGGTTAGAAGACTCTATTCAGACTTTCTGTCTGTAGTCAAAATAGATGTAAAAGTTAAAACAATTACCCAAGTAATTAGGATGATTAGATTTTCTATTCTCACATACTTTTAATGTGCAGATTTGTCTCCTTTCAGATTGTAAACTCTTTAAGGTCAGGAATTCCACTTTTCTTTGAGTTTCCAGAATTGCCTCCCTTGGACTGTGTCTTAGTAGGTACTCATTTGGTTAACTAGCTACTGTAGAATGTACAGGCTCCAGAGATCTCAGTTCTCTTGCTCTTTGGTAGTTTCCTCTCGTACCTCAATTGCAGTTTACCAAGGTTCTTTCTGGAGGGCTGGTCCCATGTGCAAGAGCCCAGGGCAGAGAAGAGGACACTGCTAAAACAAGAGGTGTCTAGGGCATACCTTACAGTCAAGTCTACAGGTTTAAACTCGACTATGCTTTAAAATTATGTCAGACACTTTTTAAATGAAGGCTTCTAGGCTCACATCTAGATATCCTGATTCAATGTTCTTGGACTGCAATCCAGAAAGACACTATTTATTTATTTGTTTGTTTGTTATTGAGGTATAATTGACATATGACATTATATTAGTTTCAGGTGTACAACGGTAATGATTTGATATTTGTATATATTATAAAACGATCACCACAATAAGTCTAGTTAATATCCATCGTATATGTAAGATATATAACGTGCTTTATGACATATATTAAGGAGAAGACATTCTATTGAGATTTTGCTACAATAATAGCTACAGAAAAATAGGAGGACTGAAGGAAGAACCTGCTGTTTCCTTCTGCACAGGTCACTAAGGAACCCATGGGGAGGGGAAAGAGAGGAGTGCCTGGTAATGACCAGAGAGAGGGACAGAGGACCCTCTGGATGCTATCTGGCATGAGGAGTCTGATATGAGAGAGAGAGAGAAAAAGAGAGAGACAAAGAAATAAAGAGAGAGAGAGGGGGGCTAACAGCCCAGATTTCATGAGGGAGGGACAGGTGGGGTCCAAAGAGGTCACAGCACTTGGGAGTCATTGCATCAGGCCTGCACCATGTCCTTCACCAGCACATCACCATCTTCTCACTGTTGACTGTCAGCTGGGCAGCTCCAGTGGACGGGGCATTCCAGGGTCAGCGGGACCAGTCTCCCACTGGTCAGTGTCCTTCCTGCAAACCTGTACCCACCATAGGCCCCACAAGGGACACAACCCAGGTTGGCAACGGCAGTCACTTTCTGCACCACAACATCGTTACTCTGACAGGTGTCTGGCAGCTTGAGCTCCTCTGTGATCTCCTTCATGCCTGTCAACTTTCCCTGTTCCTGAACTCATTCTCACTCATGAACACAGAGCCATCAGTTCCCCAGTGGCTGGATGGAGAAATAGAACCCTTGGGTTTTGTTCACAGCTGGAAGCCTGGCCACCTAGGTTGAGTCACAGAAATTAATGTCCTTGACAGCAGTGGCAGATTCTCTGAGTGCTTAGGGCTCGATTTCAGGATGTTAATGCCAGCAGGAAGTTCAGGGGATGCCCACATGCAGGCCCTTGACAGGGGTATCAGAGCTGTTGAAGAAGTAAATGCACACAGCCACTACGTGGGAGTCCCGGGAGAAAGGCTGGCTGCTGAAGATGTAGCCCACAGATAGCCCCTCACCAGCTAAAAGGTGCAGCAGCTCCTGCCTCCCAACACCCAATACTGGAATCAGGAGTGAGGGCACGGTGGGGGCAGAGTCTGTGTCAAGCCCTGTAGGTCAGCAGCCAGACTGCTAGACACAACCCTGGGAGGAGAGACAGGTTGGATATTGGGAGGGGTGAAGTCCTCTAGATTGAGCAGGGAGATCTCCTTGGCTGCAGGGGCACTTTTGCCACTGATTTTTTGTTTGTTTTTTGGTTTTCCTCTAGGAGGCAGATTCCATCTGCTCTTCCTCAGACTCTGCTGCCTCTCAGACTTTGATGAACTATTGATGGAATCACTGTTGTCATCTGAGAAGGAGCCTGAGCACTTTCTTCCTCTTCCTCTTCCTCTTCTCACCTTCCTCCTCACTCTGATCACTCTCGCTGCTCTTCCCCTTCCCCTCATCCTCATCCTGGTCTTCATTTTTGAATTCACTCCTAGACTCCCTGGAGCTGCTATTGCTGCTGCTCTTACTGTATGATTCACTCTCAAACTGGTGGTTGCTGCCTGTAGACTGTGAGCTCTGAGTCCCCCTCAGAGGCTAAGTAGAAAGGTTTCTCCTTCTTCTTCTTCTCCTGATTTGATCATGTGGTCCATTCACATACCTCCAAGTTGTGCAAAGATGGATCTGGGGCTTCCTCTGGCCAGTCTGTGAGTTCCCGGTAGCCTGTGGCCTTGGCATTGAGCAGATGAGACAGTGAGCCCATCTGTAAGTGATCCTGGTCTTTGAAGAATAATTCCAAGACTGGGACTGGTTTGGGTGCCATGAAGAGTGTCTTGGCATGGCAGCTGAGGGCCCCACACTGCTCCGAAGGGACCATAAATTGCTGGGTGAGGTGCGCCTGGTTTCTGATATCACAGTTCTTGTTGTACATGGCCAGACTCAGTACATACACGGTCAGCAGTTTGGTCTACTTAGAGTTGGTCAGGTAAAGCTTGGCCAACCAGGTTGATGACCTGCAGCGTGAAGATGTCCTCCTCTGCTGTGAAGGACTTGGCTGTTTTTCTCAGGACGTCAGATGCAATCCTAGGGACATGCTCACAGTTCTCACTGAAGAGCCACAGGATGCTGGCTCGGGCCATGGGCACCTGGATGTTCTCTGAGCTTTGCCCAGTGTTTGATGATCTCATGTTGTGCTGGGTCTATCTGCAGCAGCTTCTTCATGATGACCACTGACTCTGTGACCACGAGCTCATCACAGTGGGACAGTAGCTGCACCAGGTCATTGTGGCAGATGTCACCCACTCGGCCTATGTTAGTTGCCCAGCGTCTAGTGGCTTGGACTGTGGCTGCCACAAAATCCTTGTCTGTGCTGTGAATGTAGGTCTGGCATTCCCGTAGGAAAGTTACGGATGTTAGTCTCATTTGCCAGGTTGGTCAGTGCTTCTAGCTTCAGGGTCTTATCTGGGTGGGGTTGATGGGCCTGATGTAGAAACTCTTCTAGGAGGGCTCAAACATATCTGGGCATAGTGGACATGGTGGCCACGTTCTGGAGCACCATGTACTGCATCTCACTGCAGGGAGAGAATGGGTCAGAGGTACTTGGGCCCCTCAGTTGGGGCAAGGGGCAGCAGGTAGGGGGAGAAGGGAGGTGGGCCAAATAGGAGGGAGGGAAGGATAAGTGGGAGGAGGGCACCAGTAGGTAGAGGATATCAGTGGGAGGAGGACAGGACTGGAGTCAGTGCGGGGGTAGGTGAACTAGGGTGTGGAGGTTGGAGGGGGTGTGATACACTCAGAGTCCTGGAGAAGGCTTTTTTTTTTTTTTTTGAGAGCACAAAATATTTTATTTAACAACTTACAGTGTAACAATTTGCATTTAGGAAAAATAGCTCCTCCCTTAAAGGAAGCTTCTTGAATCAAAAGCTGCTGGCAGTTTGGGAATTCCCTGGCGGTCCAGTCATGAGGACTCTGTGCTTTCACTGCCGAGGGGCTGGGGTTCAGTCCCTTGCTGGGAAATAAGATCTCACAAGTTGCGCAGCCAAGAAAAAGAAAAAGAAAAAGAAAAAGAAAACTTGCTGGTGGTCAACACAGAGAGCAATGGGCAGGGCTGGGCCAGAGGAAGCCGAGGGAGCCAGGAGGGCCTCAGGTCCCAGGAATCACACTCAGCGCTGACGAAGGGAAATAAGAGGCTGCCCGACATAAAGCCCAGCCTTTCTCAAGGCGGCAAGAACAAATGGATCCATTCCTACAAGTCTGTGAAACCTCGTGGATAATGTTCTGTGGGTCTCTCCTAGATGATCAAGTGAACCGGAAAAATGGGAAGGACCTGTGCTAATTCCACATTTACACGATTCCCACACGTAGAATTAAACTACCCAGTACACTAGGTTCCCCCAGCAGAACCTACAGACATTTCCTAATGATTTTTATAAATATTTAAATCTTTTTTTCAGTCTCTTTAGACTTAACAAGAATGTTAATAGTTTTCAGAACCGTGGATGAAGCGTTAAAGCTCTCAGTCCAATAAGAGGAGGGCATTTTTTTGAGGTTAATATGGCTGATAGTCAACATGTTAACTACTGAAGATCTTAGAGTGGAAAAAATTCGATGCGCATATATGATGGACAATACGTGACGGACAGTAAGTGGTAGACAGTGCGGAACGGAACGGATGGTACGTGGGAGGAGGGAGAAGGGGCGGAGCCTAGAGTTAACAAGAAGATGGCGTCCGTCGGGCCGGAGCTTTTCTGAGGGAGCGCTTGAAGACGCTGCCGCCAGACCTCAGGCCTCTAGACTGTGTTAAAAAGAGACGCCTGCCCCTCAGGCTAGGCTTTAAGATGAACAAATGAGCCTCATTCACGTGAAGTCCGGGCACTTCTGGAGCTGCCACCTGTGCGCTGAGCCCTGCGGCGGGTGAGTGGCCTCGGAGCCATTTAAGTGTTGTTTCTTAGGGTCTCGAGGATGGGAGCCCCCTTGGTTTTGAAAAGTAGATGTTTTGGGAGCTTGTCTTTCAGGTGCAGGTCTTAAAAGTTGGGGTCCAAACCCTTCTCTCCTTAGGGAGGAGCATGAATTTCGAGTTCCCTCAGGGTGCGGGTTGCGCCACCGCACGTGGGGTTTATGGCGCAATTGTGTCTCTGACTCTGGTGGCCTCTTCGACGGGGGGCCTTGCCTCATTGGCTGGAGGTGTAGGAGTCACTCAGACTCCGTTTTCAGGTGTCGTTCCCCTCCCTTCGGAAGTTGTTCTGTATGTAGGTGCGGATTCAGCGTGTCTGGGGGGGTAGGTGAGTTCTGGGTTTTCCTACGGTGCCGTCCTGACGCCAGGACGGTGCTGGAGGCTGGGAGTCTGAAATGAGAGTGAGCGGCCTACGCATTTTAAACAAGCATCAGCTGTTCTTTATGTCTAGGTGGTTCATTGACCACAGACTGAGAAACTGCCTTGAGGAATATCACTTGTTCCACCTCTTCTGCCCCCTCGTAATCGCTCAGGCACGTAATCCGTCCTCTCCAGAGTAATATCTAGAAGTTGGGGTGTGGTCTTGGCCAGGTAATCTTGCAAAACAACGTAATGGGACCATCAATGTGATGTTCTAGTTCTAGCTCCAAAGAATTTTCTTTGAAGTTATTTTCTTGTCTCCTCACCATGGATACCTGCCCTCCCGTCACCATAATAATCCATGTCCCATTAAGCACATTCAGGCATTACCTAAAGAAGTAAAGTGGTGATGAATTTTGCTGAATCCCCTTGGGGTGTCGTCTCAACTTATGCTTGGTTTGTGGGCTTTCGCGTGTTTTAACGCTCCAACACTGAGCTCTAGAACGGTCCAGAGGCACAGGGCTTCTCAGCATCTTGGCGCTGACCTGATAGAAATCACAAGTAGCAAATGAGGAAGAGTTTTTAAAAAATGTGTTCTAAATACAGCAACAATATGTGTGTATATATTTGTAAATGCGTAGGAAAATTTTTTGGAAAAACATGCACACTCTGGCTACACCCAGGGAAGGGTACTAGAACTGGGGGTTAGTCAAAGTGGCCTTTATTATTATCACAGTTTTCTGTCAGTGTTATTTATTTCAAAATTTCTTTCAAGTTGCTTTTGTTTTGTTTTACAATTGCCACATTTTCAAGTATATCTTGAATGTATGTTTTTAAAGTTGGCGGTAATGTTAATACATTTAAAAATATTTTACCTGTCTCTAGCCTAATAATAACAGAAGATTATAACAAGAAATAGTCCTATCACAAAAACTTTTTTTTTTGACAGAAAAGGTGAGAGGATTACAATGAAAGATTCTCTACCCCTTAAGGTGTATATTAGGCAGAATTCTCTCCCATTATGATAGCGTCCCCATTTAAGCCTCTTTCGAGAATATATCTATAGAAATTTCCTGGGAGCATTTTTGGAAGAGAGCTTTTTTTCCCCATGTGTCACCTGTAAGGAGGTGGGGTAATTCTTGTCTAAAGTACAGAATCTCTGAATGACCCAGAATTCTGTACAAATTTATGGATAGATGAATGTCTGGGGTATAGGAATACATTAGTAAATTGTTAGAAAACAAAACACCTTGACAGAGGTAATGTCACATACCCATATATATCATGACATCGTGATACCCATGTGTTTCTTCATCACAGTGGGACAGTTTTTCTTAGCTGGAATTTACCTAGCAAGTGACAGTTGACACCAGAAGAATAGAATATAAACAGGGTGATCACTGTAGCATGGGGTTGGGAGAGAGAGAGAGAGAGAAAAAGAGAGAGAGAGAGAGAGAGAGAAAGAAAATGCTGAGTATGACATTCAGGTTAAAGCAGTAGGTCTAAACCTTGGCTGCACATTATAACTGCTGAGGGAGCTTTTAAAAAGACATAGTGGAGCCCCACTCTCATAGATTCTGATTTAATGGCCTGAGATGGGGCTCAGGCAATATTAGTTTTAAAAGCTCTCCATTTGATTCTCATGTGTAAGCAGGGTTGAAAATCACTAGAATAGAGAGAAAAAAATCTGTGGTGGTGTTGGTGAAGTGTATTGGTAGAGCAGACATGGGTAGCAATTGATAAACACTTCAAACTTGAATATTTTGATCAATTGTAAGATCAGGCCTAAGTAATGCTAGTAAGGATTCTGAAACATGAAAGAAACCAGTTGTAGGGCACACCAGGGCAGCACAATACTTCGGAACACATTGAAAAGAAGAAGAAAGACCAGATTAGAATAGAGACAATTTATTCATTCCAGGACCTCCATGGATAGGATTATTTCTAAGAATTTTGTATTTAAGTTTAATCAATAACTACTCAAATTTAGATGTCTTACCTAACTCTTCATCCCAGGCTGAATACATACATACATAAAGTAATTTCCATGCTCAAGTATTTAGTCCACACAGCCTAACCAATGCTCAGTGAGATGCTAGTTTGGTAATCACACCAACCAATAGTTGATATGGATGATTCCATGTTCATTATTGAAAGCACAGTCTTAGGACTATATCATGCAAGTGTTGTCCTTCTACAATTCTGTGTTTAAAATATGTTTATCATCTGTTCTACCCTGGCCTTCAGGGGTACATCTGTCTTCTCCCTTCCCCCTTCCATTGTTCTGTTGGCTGGGAAGGCTAGATTTGGGGCTTCACTCTCTGGGTATATCAAATTATATGCATGCATATCATAATCTTAGTAGACTTCTTGATGATTCAGGTCTCTGAATGCATGAGAATTTTAGAAATGTATGCTACTATTAACAAAATAAACAAATAAAGAATTTGCTAGGCCCCAGAAACTAGCATACTGTTCATAACTTGGATGATTTTCTGTGTTATGAAATAACGGACAAGTACCTTTTTAAAATTTTGATTTTCTAATCTCTTTTATACATCTTCATTGATTCTGTGGAGTTTGTTATTTAAACACTCTTCCTTTTATTTGTTTGCTGCTTTATTTTTAACTTTACTCCCTTTTGAAATCATCCTGGAGTCCAGCATGAAGTTCTTTTTTTTTTTTTTAAATATCTTTATTGGAGTATAATTGCTTTACAGTGTTGTGTTAGTTTCTGCTGTATGACGAAGTGAATCAGCTATATGTGTACATATATCCCCATATCCCTTCCCTCTTGCGTCTCCCTCCCACCCTCCCTATCCCACCCCTCTAGGTGGACACAGAGCACCGACCTCATCTCCCTGTGCTATGCGGCTGCTTCCCACTAGCTATCTATTTTACATTCATTTGGTAGTGTATATATGTCAGTGCTATTCTCTCACCCTCTCACTTTGTCCCAGCTTACCCTTCCCCCTCCCCAGGTCCTCAAGTCCATTCTCTGTGTTTGTGTCTTTATTCCTGTCCTGCCCCTAAGTTCATTAGAACCCTTTTTTTTTTTAGATTCTGTATATATGTGTTAGCATATGGTATTTGTTTTTGTCTTTCTGACTTACTTCACTCTGTATGACAGTCTCTAGGTTCCATCCACCTCACTACAGATAACTCAATTTCGTTTCTTTTTATGGCTGAGTAATATTTCATTGTATATATATGCCACATCTTCTTTATCCATTCATCTGTCGATGGACATTTAGATTGCTTCCGTGTTCTGGCTATTGTAAATAGTGCTGCAGTGAACATTGTGGTAAACAGCATGAAGTTTTTGGATTAGTTATTTTTTGGGTGTTGTTATTTTAAATTGTAATGTTAATATTTTGATAGCATATTCACTAGATAATAACCAAATACATCAAATAATATTTTTGGCTTAGAAGGCTTATATTTTCAGGAGCAAGGTGAGGTTTATCAGAAGGTCAATGATGATTTCGTCTGGAAAAATTCAATATATTTTTTTCTAGGATTTTATTGACTGTTGTGACTAAGTTAACTGTCTTGTTCATTCAGTCTGTTAAAAAACACTTTAAAATACTGAGAATTAGATATGCATTTTTGTTGTTGTTGAGGGAGGAGAGATTAAATGATTTTACAGTCAAAAAACAAACTAAAGAAATATAAATGTTCTTTTTCTCTTTATCTATCATATAATTACAAAGTTGTTTTGTGACAACCACCAATAATAAATTTTAAACTCGAAAATGTTCAGCTTCTTGGTTCAGAAAACAATATGTCTTTATCCTCTGCAATTTCATCTGAAAATATATCTAGGGAGAAAACCAGGTAATTTCTTTTCCTAAGGGAATGAAGATTACTGCACATCCTTTCTAAGAATCTCATTGAGTTTTCTTACTATCTGAAGATAATTTTCAAAGTTGTGTCTAATAGCTGTCTGTAAATAAATCCCAGAAATTGTATTTATTAAAACCTCTATCAAAAGTCATTCTTAATTATTTTAATAATACTATTATTTATTAAGTATTAGTCTTAACACCTAGAGTACACTTTAGCAATTTTTATAGTTTTATTTTAAGAAAGATAACCTATATTTAATTCAGGCAATAAAACATCATTGGAGGTGAGACAGTGGTGGTCAGCATATGAAGCTTGACTGTAAGGAGTTTGCATTTTGAACCTAGAACAGATACTGGCACATATTTGACACTCAATAAATAGGATGTAAAGAAGGAAGGAGAAAGAGTTCTTCTACTGTCACTTTCTATCTGGGGTATATTTTTTTCTTTTTTCCAAAACATGCATATCTGAGGTTTATTACATGTACCTATATGATAAGGCTCTGTTGTCTAAAGTTTTTGTTATATTTTACTAGAAATGCCATTTTTTGCAGGTATTTTGTGGTATCAGATATAAAGAAAAAGAGATTCTAAAAAGGCTTTTCTGTCTTATTTCCATAGCTAGTCCTGAGAGAGTAGTAACTTTATTTTATTTTTGAGAGGTAACAATAAATATGATTTCTGTCAATTGTGAGGTAGAAAGAGATCATATGTGGTGGTTTCACACATAAGCAGTTATTTCTGGATTTAAAATAAAAACAAATAGATCAACTTCAGTAGTACTGTTGAGCACATAGCTGCATTTTAAAAGTATGGAGAATCAATTGAGTGTCTATCAAAATCGTATGCTTTTTTTCCTTGGATTTAAAAGCTGGACTAGGCATATCATGGAAGCAGACATTTTGATGAAGATTACAAAAAGATTTAGACAAGAAATGTTTAAACAAATGAAAAATCGAATTGTGTTTCTGAATCAATAAGAGCAATAACAAAAATTCCAAATACAGATATATGAGGTTTTATTTCATGCCTTCAATCAAGTATGCTGTCTGTACAGTTTAAGGAGCCTTTCAGTTTTTTTGAACTGGTTTACCAATTTATAATAGAAAGTGGAATTTAGACTGGGTCTACAGAACACTGTGTATGAGTATGATTGATGAAAAAGGTTCCTGAAATTTAGAGCTTTCTCTTCTTCCTTAACTATTTATTTTTTGTCTATTTATTGTATCAGTACGGACTCAGAGTCCTACTTTATTAAATAGATTATAATCTAAATAATTATGATTTATTTTGATGCTAAAATTTTCCCAGAATGGGAGCCCCGTCAGTTTGCTCCTGTGTCCTTTTGACAAGTCTCCATCATTTCTTGTATGTCATTAACTTATAACTTAAGTATTATTATATGACTTCATGTATAGCGTAAGACCTTGCTGTGGTATACTTCTCTTGCCTCTTTACTGGCCTTTGTAATATTGTTGTTATACATTTAGCTTCTAAATATATTATAAACCTCCCAATACATTTTTACTGTTTTTTACTACACACATTCAATTAATTTTATAGATTAGAAAGAAGAGAAAGTATGTTATAATTACATATTTATAATGTCTGGTGTCCTTAATTGCTTTATGTAGCTACCTGTTTCCATCTGGTATTATTTTCCTTCTGCATGAAGGACCTTTTAGCATTTACTGCAGCACAGGTCTGCTGGTGATGAATTCTTTTAGCCTTAGATGTCTAAGAAAGTCTTTATTTCATCTTCATTTTTGAAGGCTTATTTTACTATGTTGTCAATTCTAGGTTGATAGTGTTTTCTTTTAGTAGAGTAGTTGCTCCACTTTCCTCTGACTTGCATTGCTTCTGATGAGAAATCTATCATTCTTATCTTCATTCATTTATTCAAAACATATCACTTTTCTCCAGCTGCTTCTAAGATTTTCTCTTTATCACTGTTTTTAAGCAGTTTGTTTAAGATGTGCTTTTGTGTTGTTTTCTGTACTTGGGATTTGTTGAGCTTCTTGGATCTGTGGAATTGTAGTTTTCATCAAACCTGGAACAATTACAGCCATTATTTCCTCAAGTCTTTTTTTTTCTACCTCCTGCCCTGAGTTGTTTTCCTTTGACTCCAGTTACACATGTGGTAGCCCACTCGAAGTTGTCCCCCAGCTCACTGATGATACATTCACTTTTTTCACAGTCTTCATACTCCCCGTGTTTCATTTTGGGTAGATTCCGTTGCTGTGTATTCACGTTCACCAATCTTTTCTTCTGAAGCACCCCCTCTGTTTTCAATCCAAGCAAGTGTGTTTCATGTCAGACATTGTAGTTTTCACATTTAGAAGTTCAATTTATTTTTCATATCATTCATGTCTCTACTTATGTTTAATATTTCCCCTTTCATCTTGGAATATAGAAATATAATAGTAACAGTTTTAATGTCCTTATTTAATAATTCTATTATCTGGGTCATTTCTCGGTCTGTTTCTATTGATTGGGTTTTCTCCTCCTGGGTCATACTTTCCTGATTCTTTGCTTACCGCATAGTTTTTGATGGAATGCCAAGCATCGTGATTTTAACTTTGTTGCTGCTGAATATTTTTGTATGTCTATAAATATTCTTGAGCTTCGTTCTGGAGCACAGTTATGTTACTGAGAAAGGGAGAAATCCTTTTGAGATTGCTTCTAAGCTATGTTAAGTAGCATTAGATTAGACTAATCTACATCTAATTTTGCTCCACTACTGAGATACAGCTGAGTTTTCTAAGTACTCTATTGGATTTGCTGTGAATTAAGAGTTTTTTTTTTCCTTTCTGATTGCATGATACTTTCCCTGCCCTCAAGTTGTTTCCCTTAAATGTGTGTTTGTCAGTCATGAGATGAAGATTTCAGGAAATGCTCTGCTGAACTTTATTGTTTTATTTCTGTGCAGATCCTGTCTCTCCAGTATTTTGACCTATAAACCTTTCACATCTTGGCCTGCCTCTTTTAATCACCTCCTAATTACCCCATTGATGAGGAAGGGATTTCCACCCTAGAATTATGGAAGTAACCATACACATATCACCCAACACTGGATAAATGAGATCGACCATAGTCACATATGTTATTAGTCACATATACTCACAGCCTAGGGGAGGAGGACACAGCACACCACATGGACCATATAGAGGTGGCACTCAGGGACAGAGTGAACAACTAGAGGCTATGGGAGACAGACTTTGTAGTACTAAGAGGTGTGATCTCAGTTATTGCGGTAGGTTGTGATTAGCATGTTTAATAATTCCATGGGCTGTCAGGAAACTGAAAACCACTACTCAAAGACAAGCAAGAACTGTGCCTGGTCTTACTAATAAGGGAGGTTGTTTGGCTAGAGGACCTCATCCACCATAGCAGAGTTGGAAGGGGAATTTGTGGTTATACCACTTGAGGCCCTTTTGGATTCACCAGGTATGAAAGCAGCTCATCATATTGGGTCTTAATTTTAGGCTTTGCACCACATCCCCCAAACGTCTATCTCCATCTTCTCGGTTCAGTGAGTTTGCTAGGCTCTGACTGGGTCTTCCGTCTCAGTGCTGCAGTCTAGGAGCCCTCATGAGGCCATAACCAGGGGGACAGTCACAGAGTTTACCTCATTCAGGTATCGCTGTCCTGGGTTGCCTAATGTGCAAGGTTGGAAAACGTTACTTTGTAGATGTTGTCTGTTTGTGTTGTTGTTCTTAGTGAAACGACAAATGTGACACCTGCCACTCCATCTTGGCCTTAGCTTACATTTTAGAGAACTTTGGCAGGATATACATAATAAATTGAGGTTTAATGAAAAGTTTATCATTATTAAGCAAATGATAATTATTTGATCAACAAGAGGGAGATTTCACCAGGATTGCTTTTAAAAGGCTTCCCATTCCTCTAGAATCCTATAAATAGTATGACTGTACAATAACTAGGGGAGCAAGGATGTAAAGGGAAAAAAATATCTACGGAGTATTTGAAAAAAAAAAAAAAGAGAGAAAGAGTAAATCAGATCTGTAAACAATATTCTTACCTTTTACATTCTCCTGACTTTTATGTATTTGAATCTAGAAGCTCATGTTTTTCAAAATGAAGAGTTATTTAGGCAGTTGGTTTTGAAAAAGATATTAAACTCTTTTAGTATCAATGCCACTATCTAAAAGAAAAGGTCGGGATAACATCCATGTCAATGATTTGTTGCAAACACATGATATAAAATGTACATAGGCACTTTATACAAGATTTGGCACATAATAGGTGTTCAGTAAATATCATTTCCCCTTAAGCCACTTTGATTAATTCTTAAGGAGTTTCCTTTCTCAAAGTTTCCCCATCTCCTTTTGCACAAACTAAAGTTATTTTACCTTCGATTTTTGTCATTTTCCTTTTCTATTTCTTCACTCTGAGAGGCTATAAAACATGCTGTGTCCATAAGTAAATAAAAAAAAGTCCTCAGCCTCCCCAACAAAGAATATTTTTGGCAAACACTCTGCACTTACACGAAGTGTCAGAATTTCAAAGCCTCCCCAAGGAGTCCAGCAAACATATCTAAGGAAAGGGAACAGAGTGATTATGAGTCCTTTTCAAGGCAGTGAGACCATTCTTTAGAAAGAGACTCAGGCTGTGTAAAGAGTCACTTGCTTATCTGATAAGACCTTTAGCAGCAGGAAAAAAAAAATACAGGCAGACAAAGAATAAGGTATTGTTAGCTCAAAAAGGGGGAATTCATTTGAGAACTATGAATTATTTTTAAAACTTTGCTTTAGTAGTATATAGGAAAACTGTAATCCTTCTGATTATGTTCGATCCATACAGTAGTCAGTTGTGTTAACAAGTATGTATTGAGCAAATTAAATCATCTTCAATGTATTGTACTTTAATGGTTGGAGATAAAGATGCTAGTGACTACATGGATAAGGACTTGTTAACATTAACATTCCAACTTTTCAGTTACTAGTTCTGTAATCTTGAGTCAATTATCTAATATCTCTGAACCTCAGTTTCCATCTCTGTTAATTATGGACATTTCATGGGGTTTTTCTGAGGGTTAAAAAAAAAAAACAGTACAAATACAGAATCAGTCATGGTCCATTAATCATAAAATGCCTCCAATGAGTGATTGTTCTACTCCCACTACTAGTAAACCATTAACTGTTACTACATTTATCATTAAATGTTTGTTTTCAAACAATGGGCATTTTTAGATTCTTCCAATGCTTGCCAAAAGCAGAGCTCCTAAAATCAAAACAAGGAAACAGAGAGACATGAAATATTACAGGCATGGTGATGGAAACTCAGAAATAAATTGTATCGTGTAAGGAAACATGGCATTTAAAATGCAAACAATTATTGCTCATATAAAAGAGTAGAAAACTAGGGAGAATGAAATATCATTCTACCACTGTAACATCTTTTTCCCTTGTGTATTCATTCATTCATTTAACAAATGATTGTTAAACACATGTAATATTCGAGTCATTATTCTAGGCATTGTGGATAAAGAAGTTAACAAAACAGATACAAATTTTAGCCCTCTTGGAGATTAAATTTTAGTAAGAAGAAAAAGAGAATACGTATCATGTCATGTTCTATCCTATTCTATCCTATTCCCAGAGAATGATACATTATGTGCTTTATAATGTGCCTGTGTATATTTATGTTTATATTCATATTTATATTTATATACACATACCTACACATATGCTACTATGGAGAAAAATAAGACAGAGAAGAGGAATAAGGAGTGTGTGTATGGGTAAAGGGATTGCAATTTTAAATAAGGTGGCAAGGGGAAGGATCAGTGAGAAAGTATGAACAAAGACTTGAGGAAGGTATAATTTTGACCTTACTGGATAACTGAAAAGAGCATATTCAAGGCAGAGGGAACAACCAATGCATGGCCCTGAGTAGGAGCATGCCTCGCCTGTTGATGGAACATGGAGGAGACCAGTGTAGTTAGAGTGGAGTGACCAAGGGGTCAGTCCTATGATTTGAGGCTAGAGAGTTGGTAATGGGAGAGTGCTCAGGTGATAGAGGGCCTTGGACATTATTCTAAGGGTTTTGGCTTTTTCTTTCAAAGAGATGGGAGAAACATTCTGACTTCCGTACTGAGAACAAATTAAAGGGAAGTAGGGAAGTAAGTTAGGAAGTAGGGAGTGATTGGATTCTTGATATATTTTGATGATAACATTGACCAAGTTTTCTGAGTAATTGGATATGGGATGTGAGAGGAATCAAAGATAACTCACAGGTGTAGGCTTGAACAACTGGTGGGATGAAATTTCCAGGTAGAGAAATAGAAAAAGACAATGCTAGAGCAGATGGTAGAGGTTGGAATATGGTAAGATCCAGAGTTCTATTTTAGAAATATTAATTTTGCGATGATTATTAGGCATTCAAGCCTAGGTGTCATGGAAACACTTGCATAAAAATCTGAAGTTCAGGGTAGAGATCTTTGCTAGAAATGTAAATTTGGAGTCACCAGCATATAGATTTTTTTCATATTCCTTTTACTCCTTATCTGTAGACACAGAATTTATAGATCATTTTTTCAACATTACATTAAAATATCTTCAGTATTACCTCATTGCAACATTTAGTATTATTTTAAGGGTAATGGAAGGTATGTGGCAGATCTGGGTATAAATGGTCCATTTTATCAGGTATCATTTTTACAGCTTTGAGCTTGGACATGCCATTTTAGATTTGTGATCCTCAGGTTCCTCAAGTGCAAATAAAAGATAATAATACTTACCTTACAAGATTTTTGTGAGGGTCACATTGTAATACCATTCTTCATAATTTTAGTTTTTAATTTAAGTGATACAGTTTAATCCTCACTAAAAAATAAAGGTAGGTGAAATTATCCCAGTAGGAATACTGAGCCTCAGCACATTGACTAATGTGCTTATGCTAACATGACTAGCAAATAGCAGAATCAAACGTTATCTATTCACTCATTCTTTTGTTTTGCTTTGCTTTTTTTGCTTCTATGTGTATTCATATATAATATAAGTTTAAAGTCCCAGAAATAGAATAGGCACACAATAATTTCTCACTGTTTTCATTATTACATATGTAAGAAAGTTGAACATCAGCATTGAAGCAGTAACTAAACAATTTTCCAGGAGATAAAACACAGTTATCGCTTGAATGAATAATGGTATGTGTGGTAGTTCTGGTAGCAAAATAGTTGCAAATGCAATAGCTTTGCTAAGTTAAGCAACATTTACAAACATATATGCATAAGTGAATTTCAGTTGCTCAGTATGTGGAATAGTATCAATGCAAATGCTCAGCATCTTACTCAATGGATTACCTTAAGATCAGTGCAAAGTGGATTCATGGGGCCTCTCTTATTCCCTCAAGGTGTCCACTTTTCCAGTTTCTATGGAAGATGCTCTAGTACTCTTTACTAGCCCCTTCCAGTGCTTTCCATTGAGCAGGATTTATCCCAGACATCTAAATGTAACTTCATGTGTATATGCTAAGTGAAACCAGCCCATTAACTGGCAAATGCAGTTGAAAAGCTGTGGATGGTGAAGTCTTTCAATTACCTCTGTTACAGCCAAGCCAGATTTAAGTAGCTCTTTGTTTCTGTAAATAATCTGATTAGTGTCTGTTCGCTTTCCTTCTCTTATTATTTATCATATACATTTTGTTTTACTCATATAACAAATAATTTTTCCTATTATATAAATTATATCATAATATATTATCATATTTAGTGTATAAATGCCAGAAGTTGTGTGCCAGAGTAGTCAAGCATGAGACAGGAGCACACGTGTTGGTCATGAATCATGCTTTTGACATCCCACTCATGTGAATCTGATTTATGTGAGTAATTTCTCATAGAATTAACTATTCTCATCTGTAAATTGAAAAGGGGGTCCTGGTCTATCAGGGTTCATATTGTAAACAAATCACTGTTTACAAGATATGAATAACTTATTAGTGATAAGTGTGACAATAACTTTAAAACCCAATTTGTTAAGTACATATACTAAGCAGGTGCTCAAAATGTTTATATGAACTAGCTAAAATAATCCTTACAGTGACCCTCAAAGGCAAGTATTATAATTATATTAATTTTACAGATAGAGAAATTAGAAACTGAGGTATAGAGACGTTAAGTATCCTGCCCAAAGAGGCATAGCTGGCGTTTGTCTCTGTGATTTAAGAGTTCTTGCCCTTAAATGAGGTTCTTTAGATCAACAGTGTCCAATAAAACTTTCTGCAATGCAAAAAATATTCTATATCTGTCTTGTCCTATGTGGCAACCACTAGTCACAAGTGGGTATTAAGCATTTGAAATGTGGTGACAGAGATAGAGGAACAGAATGTTCATTTTTATTTAGTTTTAGTTACAATTTAAATTAAGTAGCCATATGTAGCTAGTGGCTATTACATTGTACATTGCAGCTCTAGAGTAAAAATCTGTCACACTGTGATACCCCCCCAGGGCTTGTGCTGTGTCTCATTTGGCTTTGGGTCAGGGGTTAGGACAGAGCTTGGAGTTCAGATGCATAGTGGATATTTGCAGCAGACATTAAAGAAGAGAATTATTGATGGGTTCTACACTTAAATTGCAGATCTAGTTCCGGGTTTGCAGATGTCCCATCACAGCTGTCCTTTTCCACACCTTCCTTGCCTTTTAAGTTCTTTCTTAGTGAGCCTTGCCTTGACTTCATTTCAAGCTCCTCTGCTGGATTTAGATACCAAAAGTGTCCCCATTTCCCAGGGAGAGAGTGTATGTAATGGTTGAAAGTGTGGGCTTCTGAGTAAGGCTGCTTTGTTTGACATTCAGTCCCACAACTTCTCAGCCTACTGTGCTTTCTTAGGAAAGTCCTTTAATCTCTGTGCATCTCAGTTTCCTGTTCTATAGGGTGTGCATAATAAAAGTTCTCATCACATGAGAATGTTGGGAGGATACATGGAGATAATCTTTGAAAAGCACTTTACAGAATACCTAGCAGCTAGATGACAGTCAACAAATACTGTCTATTTTTATTATTTTTCTCTAATTTTTCCTACTTCTGCTTTTCTTTCAAACCTCCAAAACATCACAAATGCAAAATTTCAGGAGAATGTTTTACAGAAAACATTTCAAGACATTTATTAAGATTGTGTCTGCAGGACACTGATTTCTATCCTTTATTTAAACAATCATTTTTTTTTTATTAATTAATTAATTTTATTTTATTTTTTATTTTTTATTTTTTATTTTTATTTTATGGCTGCGTTGGGTCTTCGTCTCCGCGCGAGGGCCCTCTCCAGTTGCGGCAAGCGGGGGCCACTCTTCATCACGGTGCGCGGGCCTCTCACTATCGTGGCCTCTCTTGTTGCGGAGCACAGGCTCCAGACGCGCAGGCTCAGTAATTGTGGCTCACGGGCCCAGCTGCTCCGCGGCATGTGGGATCCTCCCAGACCAGGGCTCGAACCCATGTCCCCCGCACCGGCAGGCAGACTCTCAACCACCGCGCCACCAGGGAAGCCCTAAACAATCATTTTTTGAGCTGAAATAACTTGCCAGGCTCTTCAGGTGGAACAAGGGATATAAAGATAAATAAGACATATGTACTGCCTCCAAGAAGTGCACAGTCTGGCAGGAAAAACAGCTAACAAACAGATTACAGACCATTATCACTATTTCAGAAGGACTAAGTATGAGGCAGTGATCACCATTACTGGATGGGTAGTAATTGTCAGGGAGGTCTTCACAGAAGAGGTTATAGCTGACTGGATTGTAAAGAGCACTTGGCATTTGCTTGATGCATATGAAATAAAAACCCTTGTTGATCAGTCTATTCTTTGCTGTTGGGAACTTAATGAATAATGAATAAATCATGAAAAGTAGTTCCTTTCTTTTCTGTTTGTGCAGGTCGAGTAAAAAACTCTGAAAAGTAAAGTTGATCTTGTATTCAGATCATGTTTCCTCTACAAAAAATATCTTTTCAAAGGGTTAAAATGGGTCTTAAGAAAAAAGAACAATAATAATTTGTATATGATTATGCTTGAGGTCTCAAACTAGAGCAGATGCCATATTAAAGGCTTTTTAAAAAATAAGGCAGATAACAGGCGTATCACAAAAAATACAATTCCTTTAGGTATTAACAAAAGTATGTCAAATAATTGCCACAGCTGGTAAGTTGATTACTGCGTACCTGGAAGAGAGCATGGGACACACTGAAGAACAACTTGAGCTTCACATCACTGTAATTATATCTCAGTCCTGGACAATCTACACAGTCTTGTCCTGCCAAGACCCCTCATATAACTGTGCACAACCCATGCCACCAGTGGGATACATTGCACAAGAAATCAGAGATTTAAAATTAGAGGTCTGAAAGAGGCTAACTACTGAGTGGAAGCAGCTGTAGTAAGGTATCTGGCCATCTCAATTTTCTGTAGTTTGGCTCAATGTGTTAGAAAGGAGTGACCTGTTTTAGATCTCTGTCACTAAGGAACTAGGGCATGGTGATTAAGAGTTCTGGAAGTAGCTTTTATTCAAATCCTATTTCTGATCACCCTTGTTTGTGTGACCATGGATAAACTATTTAACCTATACATGCCTCAGTTTCCTCATCTGTAAGTTAATAATAGTATCTTACTTGTTCTAACTGTTAATATCTCTGATACTAATAATAGTATCTCTCCTTGTTTCTAATATTGTTCTAATAATTCAGTCAGGCAATATACGAAGTGTTTAGCTGGTGGCTGCTAAATTAGTGGCCAATAAAAGTTAGATATTGCCTCTCCAGTTATTCTGTCAGTTTATACTGTGTCTTCTTCATGCATTGTGTTCTTCCAAGTCATTTGGCCTTTAATAAATGGTTACTCAGTGAAGGAATAAGTAAATGAGAGCCTTATATTTATATAGGTCTTGGAATCATTCTAACAAATCATTTTTCTCTAGTTTCAGCATTGCAATATTAACATATCTTCTTCCATAATTTGAATAAATGATGTTTTTAATTGTAAAATTATGTTACTAAATGTCTATAATACTCCATATTGGGAACAAAGGATGGTGTTTGGATTATTTTTAATAATTATTTCAATGTTCTCATTCATTCATTGCTTGTTAATTCATTTTGTCAGTGGTTAGTGACCAATTGCAGAAAAAATGTTTGCAATTCCAATACATATATTGGAAAAACTTTATAGGTTATTATTGTGAAGTGTCAAAGATGGAAGACTTAAGCAAATTGTGGAAAACCACTTTTTCACAGGAACATTCATAGAGAACCACTCTACAGTGACCCTGACAGCAAGGACATAGAATTTTTCTCTTGTATTTTGTCATAAGGAGCAATGTAGTCTCAGGATGGGGTTAGGTATCAGAAACCACTAAAATCTGGCATTCAGATTGTGTAAAAGACATTTTCTTTATTAACTATAACTAAGCAAATATGTGAAGATCTGAGCTCCAGAGGAGTTTTATAAAATGTAAGTAAAAAGCAACATAATGTTTCCTTTAATGAATATACTGGGCAGCATAAGAAAGGAAAAGGAAAGTGGTAATAAATCAATCACTGTATTGTAACTGGTCAGCAATGTTTCACAGTACTTGAGTTGTTCTTGTGATAACCCAACACATATTCCCAGCAAATGCGTGAAAATTATGTTTCACTAAAATTCATGGGGTTGGGGGAGGGCATTTTCACTTCTCTGCTTTCTAGAAGGAGGCATTTTCCCCTACACTCACCCGTTCTCTTGCATCATGTTTACTCCTCACCCCACACTGAAGTGGAGTTTCCCTTGTTAGGTGTCTCATTTGAATGGGGGCTATTCTGCTATACTTTTTGGTTCAGTACTTTCTGCCAGGGGTAAGTGGGAGGCTGTGAAAATAAGATTTTGTCTTCTTTGTAGATTTCCCTCAGGTGAGGCAGAGGATGGGCAAGCCTGTTTGTATCTTTTATTGTAGCATATTAAATATCAGCTTTATTATTCACAAAACATATCTTTACATTCTGAGACTGTCTCTTATTTTTTTCCTTAATTTGGGAGCGTTTGTTTTGACTGATCCCCTTCCATCTCCAACAAGCCAACTCTCACTCTTCTTTCAGAGAAGAGGTGTGTTCGTGGGACTTCTTTTCTCACTAAGATGAACAACTGCATCCTTTAGCATTATTCCTGAGTAGAGACAGTGGTAGTACAGGAGTCTCTGAAGGTCTTATGTTAAAATGTAAGATATAGTGGAGAAAGAAAAAAGAGTTGTCAGTAATAAGGTTTTATCTTAATGTTGTCAAGTGATTTCTGGAGTTATTGCTGGCACGTTTGTATTTGCTTTAACGACGGAGTCTGCTTTACAAAATCAGTTTGTGCCAGAAGAGGCTTATTTAAAATTGTTCTCGTGGTGCTGTCTCCAGGTGGGAATCTGTTATTAGCGGTGGTGATAAGGAAGGCTGCAGACATGTCATGACATTGGTTACCCTCAGGATAAGAGTAAATCAAGGCTTTCTGAGGAAACGGCAGAAGGGGAGAATTACGCCTTGTCACTGCCAGACTTTGTGGCTACCAGCAAAGGATCATTTTAAGCTGCTTCCAACTCAGGAAATTGGGAAAATTGTAGCTCCTACACTGATGATTGCTCTCCTCAGTCTGCCCTCTTCAGAGCTGTCCTTTGCAGAGACTTCACTCAGGTCCATGGTCACGGCTAAGTTTTCCCTGCAAATAATTGAACAGTTACTTCATCTGTGTGTACAGGGGCGTCAGGGTCAGCTGTCGTGAGTTGAAATATTAGTAACACTGCTTTTACATGACCCTGCACACACATACACCCCCCACACACAATCAAAAGCACACAGGTCGTTTTGACAGTATTGGTTATAAAATGAGTGTTTAGGAGACTAACATGTATTCAAGGGCGTGGGGGAGAGGGGGTAGTTATTTTCCATTAGTCAGGAAAGCTTTTTAACCCCCAAAAATAAGGTTAACTAATGAAAAAAATAAGGTTAACTAATGAAAAAAAGTATGTACTCACAAATTTGAAACAAATTTTTATTAATCAATTTCCCCCATCCCTGAAATAAAGTATATGAAATGACTGAGAGATTTTGTGTTACATCAGTACAGTGATGTCATTCACTCATATTCTGGGCTATTGTTAAACAAACAAAAAATAGCAATAAAAAAGAAAAAAACAAGGAAAGACTATGAATTCTAGGAATATGCTTATTTTAGACTGAAGATTAAGCATTATTGGATATGAAACTTGCAAATCTTTGGTTATATTCCCTTTTATTCAAAAATCAAAATGTTCTTTATACACCAGCGAAGAAAATGCTGGGTATATTTGAATTCAGTAGATATCACCAACTCTTTTTTCAAGTGTTCTGACTTTGGCAGAAGCCAAGAAGCAGTTTGCAAAGCACTTTTCCTTAATATTTAAATTCTCTTTGAGGTTTAAGAGAAATTTAATCCACATGTTTCTAATTCATTTGCACTCAACTCATAAGAAAAATGGTCTTCAATTTGATCTCATTGTGGTCCAGGGGCATTAAAAAGCTTTCAAATGAGCCTTCCTCCTTGAATTGAAATCCAGATGTTGTGTTTTGTCAGCTCTAAGCAAATTCAAAACTCAGAAAAGTCTTGGTCATAAATGAGAAGGCACAGATGGTTTTGGAATTTAGGGAGAAAAAACCCCATAGATAATAGAAACTCTTTTAAAATATAAGAAACTATCATTTTTAAGGATTTCATTCAACTGGTGAGTAACATTATGCTCACTTAAAGATGGCAGTCTCTGCAGCTAAGATAAATTGAATAATCAGGGGCCAAACTGTGGAGCGAGAATATAGCCAGGAATAGACTCTCAGAGCCCTTCATTTTACTAATCACAAATAGTGATTAAAATAAATAAATTGTAGGAGGGTGAAAAGGATGGAACCAAATGCTAAAGCCATATGGTAACACCATCAGAGACAGAAAAAAAAAAAAGGTTATTTTTCACATTTCGAATATTTCCTCATAGCAGCCACAAAAAAAAAGATGGCGAGGGGAGAAGGGACTAAATACTGCTCAATGTGAGGCAAAAACAGTCAAATTCTAAATAATTATATTTCTGGCATTTCCCAGAGAGTTCAGCTTTTAAACATTCAAATTCTCAATCTCAATTTACTGCATTTTGAGGCAAAGTGTGATTCCATCTCTCTTAAATATGAGTTTGGTTTGAAAAATACTTAAATGTTTTTCCACATCTTAAAATCAATAAGTTAGTTTGTAAAAACATGTCACAAACTGCTAAGCAGTAATCTTTTTCACCTTAGAATATGGATTATTAACATTTCTGCCTTAGTTACAAATATCTTCAAAAGAAGGATGAATTTATCAAAATCTTATGCATTTTTTTTTTTTACTGGTGAGTTCCACCTGAGAACTTTCTTATGGTTTTTAAAATCTTACATTTGAAAGACACTTTAATGTAAATGCCTTAGCTAAACATTTTTTCCTATACTTCATTTAGTAGGATATGGATATTAGTGGGTTTTCCCTTAGAAATTGCTTTACAGTCAACCAATTCTGGTTCAAATTCTAGCTCCACATGTACAAGATGGGTTATTTGGGGACTTTACATTGTTTCTCTGATCTATTTTCTCACCCCCAAAATGGTGATAAAAAAAGATACATCTGGCTAGTTTGTTGTGAGGACAGAGAGTGAGCTGTGCAATACCCATTTATTCCCTTTGCATGCACCTTCCCCTCCCCAGCACAATGAATTGTATATAGGTGTAGCTCAGTCCTTGATAACCTCAGGAAAGCAAGCAGAACTTCACAGGAGATTTTTCTTTAATTCTTTAAGCCCTCTTCACTCTTGTTTGATCTCTGTACTGTATAAGAGAATGCTATGCAATTCCTCTTGTATGTCAGTATTTCGTAAACCTTGACTCCTGGTCTGGATTTAGCATCATTCGAATCAAAGCCCCAAATTCCTCTTTCCCTATTTCTTTCCAATAGAGAGTGTAGAAGATATCCGTATCTACCTAGCAGTCATTCACTTAAACTCTCACAGCAGCATCCCAGTTTTCCTGTTGAACCCTCTTTCCTCCTCATTCCACATGAGTCAAATGGGCTTGACACCAGACCAGGTTCTCCAAGGCATTGTTTCAGTATCAGGTAGGCAAGTGACCCAAGAAAGGACAATCAGAGCTGTTGGAACTCAATTGCAGTTTTTTTTTTTTTCATTAGAAGAATTAAAGAGCTTTTGGGGGGCTTGATGAGACAATAGGTTTCATACCTGGAATTGCTTGTAGCTTTTGCCAGTATGAAGGGAAAAGCTTGTTTGTGGATGGAGCCCCCATGAAAGGAGAGCAAAAACTTCTGAGTTCTGACGGCATTGGCTATGTGCCTGGAATCAGCCATACCTGAAGCCTTTCAGTCACCTAAGAAAACACACTCTTCCTTTAGCACAAACCACTTTGAATTGGAGTGTTCTGTTTAATACTAATATGAAAAGAACACATAGATGAATACATTTTTGTTGCATAATAAGATGGCTTTCATAAAAACAGTGACTAAGGGCAACTATTTTTCTTCTTTTTCTTACAGTTGTTATTACTATGATTATTACTATGATTATTATGATGATGATTATTACTTGTGCCCAAAATTAGCAATAAAAGTTAGTTTTCTTTTCTCATCTTTAACAGGCTTTAATTTTTTTTTTTTTTTCATTTCCAGCCCCTAGACCTTGTGGTGCTTGCAGACCTAGGCAAGTACTTTGTTCAAAACAAAGAAACAAACAACACACACACACAAACAAAACAAAACAAAACAAAAACAACCAAAGAACAACCCCCCCCCAAAAATTCCTCTCCTCAGATATGCCCAGCAGGTCTATTAAACTACTGTGATTTCTCAGCCATTCACAGTTATTGCATGTTGCTTACAACTGTGTTTTCAACAGATACTTCACACTTTTTCTTTTTTTATTCCCTCTCGGCAGACTGCTTCACTATTTAATACCTGCTTGGGTAGCTTGATACTATTGATTCTAAATGAGTTCCTGATATTGGCCTTTTCATTTGAAAATGGATCCTAATTTATATTCTAATATATATTAGCAGTGTTGATCAAGGAGCCAGAGAAAGGTCTATGGACGATAATTTTGTAAAATAGAAAAAAAGAAGGCAATGGTTGTTATAGAAAAATACTAAATAAATGATAGGGATAAATGTAAAGGAACCACCTTTCTTATGTAGTCAATGAAGGGCAGGGGCTATAAGCACCCTGGGAGAAGGTGCCACATTTGAATTGCCCTCCTTTGTACCCCAGCTGCCAGCAGAGTGAGAGGCATTGTCATAGATTCTCATCTCCATTTGCTTAAGGGCTATTGATGGCCAGGACCTCAGCAAAACAGATGGTGGAAGTAGGTTTTGATGTTTAGTCTTGTTCTGATGAGTCTCTATATGCAATTATTAAGGATTACATAAAATTTCTCTAATCTTGCTTTAGGAAACTTTTTGGAAAAGTTTATTTGGGTGAAGGCAGAGTTTCCCTTCACTGATGTTGTCCTAAGTAGATAAATAAGGTTGCCTAAATTCTTCCCTATCACAAATATCTAAATATCTTTCTTGGGAAGCTAAGAGATCAGGAAGGAAAACTCAAATTATTTTAGGACTTGAGGAGAAAGTCAGATAGGAGCTCCCAGACTGTTGGTTAGATACGGAGAATAGTAGTGAATAAACGCAATCTGGCTTCTTTGAGTTGAATTCCCTTTTGTGATGGCCAGTGTGTTCTTGATACATTCTGTTGGTGAGAATGACATTCACAAATAGCATCCAGGTCTATATCTTACAACTTCCTCTTCCATGCCCACTAATGCTCTGGTATAAGTTTTATTGCTACATATTGCCATGTGATTCTTATTTTGCTCAAGATCATTAGTTCTTAGCACAAGATAAAATTTGCCCAGTATTTTTCAGAAATGGTGATAAATGATCTCTGGCTGACCTTGCCTGCCCATTCCATTCTGTCTTTTCAAGGGCAGAGATATCAGCTGCATGGTGTGCTACAAAGGGAATTTGTCTTGCAATCAGTATATATGACATATAGTGTGAAAAATTACTACACATATGCATTTTTTTAAAACCTCAGTTTATCTGTGTTAGTAGGTCAAATCATGTAATTTCTCAGAGATATTCTGCTACCTCTGCCATTGGTAAAACTGGAGGGTTTAATTGGGTAATCAGTGGTTCTCTAAAGAGATGAAAATAGGTGGCTTAAGCAGAGAAAAAAGGGATCATTTCAAGAGTTGTGCTAGAAGGGAATATACCACACTCAGCCCCTGCAAAGTTCAAATATTCTCAGCTTTCAGCTGAATTTTTTATTTCAAGCAACCTGCTCTTTTCCATTGATGCTGCTAAACAACCATCCCTAAGGGAACTATGGATATTTGCACATCAGCTGATTCGGCTTAAATTCTTTAATGTTGCCATTTTTTGTCTGAAAATAAGTATTTATTAAACTATCTAAATATGTATGGTGATTCGCTTTTTTTACTTTATAATATGAAGGAAAAAGATTAAAATTAAAAACAATTTATAATAGAAGGGAAACAATTGTGTGTGCCAAAAGCAGAGATACCTTCGAACTAAGTCATTCTACTTTGTGTTTATTCTGTAAAACCAAATTAACAAAATTAAATAACGAGAGTTAAATGCTTCAAATAACATTTTTAGAAATGATAGTTAAAATATGAGTTTTAATTAAGAAATTAAAACTCATGATTTAGCTATCTGGGAATGGAATCGCTTTTAAAACATAAAACTTTTACCATGGATGTAGGAAGGCTTTGTGTTATGAAATAAGGGATTGTATAGATTGCTTTTTAAGAAATATTTCAGTAATAAGCTTTCATCTGAAGTTCATTGCCATTGTCTCTTTATAGTTTGAGTATTTTCTGAGTCTTAATAATCTTTATGACTTAAAGGAGTTGATAGAAATCCTAAGATGTATCAGTCCAAACAAATGGCAGAGCACATTCTACCAATGGTTAAGAAAGAAAACATTTTATTTTTACAGTGCATCAAATTTAACTGTATCACGTTTCCGTCATCTGGATTGTTTTACCCTTAAAATTCTAAACAGTCACTTTGCTGAACTTTTAACAATGATGGTCTGTTCTGAGCATTACAGACATTTTTTTTTTTAACATCTTTATTGGACTATAATTGCTTTACAGTGGTGTGTAAGTTTCTGCTGTATAACAAAGTGAATCATCTATACATATACATACATCCCCATATCTCCTTCTTCTTGCGTCTCCCTCCCACCCACCCTATCCCACCCCTCTAGGTGGACACAAAGCACCGAGCTGATCTCCCTGTGCTATGCGGCTGCTTCCCACTAGCTATCTATTTTACATTTGGTAGTGTATATATGTCCATGCCACTCTCACTTCGTCCCAGCTTACCCTTCCCCCTCCCCATGTCCTCAAGTCCATTCTCTACGTCTGCATCTTTATTCCTGTCCTGCCCCTAGGTTCTTCAGAACCATTTTTTTTTTTTTTAAGATTCCATATACATGTGTTAGCATACGGTATTTGTTTTTGTCTTTCTGACTTACTTCACTCTGTATGACAGGCTCTAGGTCCATCTACCTCACTACAAATAACTCAATTTTGTTCCTTTTTATGGCTGAGTAATGTTCCATTGTATATGTGTGCCACATCTTCTTTGTCCATTCATCTGTCACTGGACACTTAGGTTGCTTCCATGTCCTGGTTATTGTAAATAGTCCTGGAGTGAACATTGTGGTACGTCTCTTTTTGAATTATGGTTTTCTCAGGGTATATGCCCAGTAGTGGGATGGCTGGGTCATATGGTAGTTCTATCTTAGTTTTTTAAGGAACTTCCATACTGTTCTCCATAGTGCCTGTATCAATTTACATTCCCACCAACAGTGCAAGAGGATTCCCTTTTCTCCACACCCTCTCCAGCATTTATTGTTTGTAGATTTTTTGATGATGGCCATTCTGACCAATGTGAGGTGATACCTCACTGTAGTTTTGACTTGCATTTCTCTAATGATTAGTGATGTTGAGCATCCTTTCATGTGTTTCTTGGCAGTCTGTATATCTTCTTTGGAGAAATGTCTATTTAGGTCTTCTGCCCATTTTTGGATTGGGTGGTTTGTTTTTTTGATACTGAGCTGCATGAGCTGCTTGTAAATTTTGGAGATTAATCCTTTGTCAGTTGCTCCATTTGCAAATATTTTCTCCCATTCTGAGGGTTGTCTTTTCATCTTGTTTATGGTTTCCTTTGCTGTGCAAAAGCTTTTAAGTGTCATTAGGTCCCATTGGTTTTTGTTTTTATTTCCATTTCTCTAGGAGGTGGGTCAAAAAAGATCTTGCTGTGATTTATGTCATAGGGTGTTCTGCCTATGTTTTCCTCTAAGAGTTTTATAGTGTCTGACCTTACATTTAGGTCTTTAATCCATTTTGAGTTTATTTTTGTATATGGTGTTAGGGAGTGTTCTAATTTCATTCTTTTACATGTGATTCTTCTAGTCCAAGAGCATGGTATATCTCTCCATCTGTTTGTATCATCTTTAATTTCTTTCATCAGTGTCTTATAGTTTTCTGCATACAGGTCTTTTATCTCCTTAGGTAGGTTTATCCCTGGGTATATTATATTCTAGTTTATTCTTTTTGTTGTAATGTTAAACGGGAGTGTTTCCTTAATTTCTTTTTCAGATTTTTCATCATTAGTGTATAGGAATGCAAGAGATTTCTTTGCATTAATTTTCTATCCTGCTACTCTACCAAATTCATTGATTAGCTCTAGTAGTTTTCTGGTAGCATCTTTAGGATTCTGTATGTGTAGTATCATGTCATCTGCAAACAGTGACAGTTTTACTTTTCCAATTTGGATTACTTTTATATCTTTTTCTTCTCTGATAGCTGTGGCTAAAACTTCCAAAACTATGTTGAATAATAGTGGTGAGAGTGGACATCCTTGTCTTGTTCCTGATCTTAGTGGAAATGGTTTCAGTTTTTACCATTGAGAACAATGTTGGCTGTGGGTTTGTCATATATGGCCTTTATTATGTTGAGGTCAGTTCCTTCTGTGCCCACTTTCTGGAGGGTTTTTATCATAAATGGGTGTTGAATTTTGTCAAAAGCTTTTTCTGCATCTGTTGAGATGATCATATGGTTTTTCTCCTTCAGTTTGTTAATATGGTATATCACATTGATTGATTTGCGTATGCTGAAGAATCCTTGCATTTCTGGGATAAACCCCACTTGCTTTTAATGTGCTGTTGGATTCTGTTTGCTAGTATTTTGTTGAGGATTTTTGCATCTGTGTTCATCAGTGATATTGGCCTGTAGTTTTTTTTTGTGGCATCTTTGTTTGTTCTTTTGTGGCATCTTTGGTTTTGGTATCAGGGTGATGGTGGCCTCGTAGAATGAGTTTGGGAGTGTTCCTCCCTCTGCTATATTTTTGAAGAGTTTGAGAAGGATAGGTGTTAGCTCTTCTCTAAATGTTTGATAGAATTTGCCTGTGAAGCCACCTGGTCCTCGGCTTTTGTTTGTGGAAGATTTTTAATCACAATTTCAATTTCAGTGCTTATTATTGGTCTGTTTATATTTTCTGTTTCTTCCTGGTTCAGTCTCGGAAGGTTGTGCTTTTCTAAGAATTTGTCCATTACTTCCAGGTTGTCCATTTTATTGACATATAGTTGCTTGTAGTAATCTCTCATGATTCTTCGTATTTCTGCAGTGTCAGTTGTTACTTCTTTTTCATTTCTTATTAGATTGATTTCAGTTTTCTCCCTTTTTTTCTTGATGAGTCTGGCTAATGGTTTATCAATTTCGTTTACCTTCTCAAAGAACCAGCTTTTAGTTTTATTGATCTTTGCTATCATTTCCTTCATTTCTTTTTCATTTATTTCTGATCTGATCTTTATGATTTCTTTCCTTCCGGTAGCTTGGGGGTTTTTTTGTTCTTCTTTCTCTAATGAGCATTGCAAACATCTTGTAGTCATCTCCTGTCAAGTTCCCACATAACTACCATTGCCATATCTGTGCTTTGTTCGTTTTGTGGAATAACCTGTTTATCCTAATTCAGGATGATCGCAGGGGTGAGTGAGTTCCTATCTCATGACCTGTTTGTTAGCAACTGTATTAAATCACAGTCTTTCTAATTGTTTGACATAGAGACTGGCCTTCATTTATTCCACCTGTTTACACATGTCAAAAATCTGGTGCATGAAAGGTACTACATCAAGAGCTGGGTAGCAGGGCAGGAGGAGGGTAGGCATGAATAAGAGGCCCTTGTGGGGGTGGCAGACATGAAAGCATATCATTATTCTACATGGTAGTTATAGAGTGCTGTTCAGAAGTATGTGCTAAGGAGAAGGGAGACCTCAATCTGCCTATGTGAAATTATGTCTTTGCAGAGGATATAACATTAATTTCATCTCTTATTGTCATTTATTTTGGAGTGTTTCTTTTATCTTTTGGTTGCCAGTACCTTTTTTAGGCCTCTCTGAGGGTAGTCAGAGGAGGTTTCTGCTGCTCATTTTTTCATTTAGAAAAAGAAATGCAACGCATGTTCTAAACAGTCCATTCCTCTCCATCTCCACTGCTGCCATACAGTTCCAGTAAGCTTCTGTACTGGTTCTCCTGCTTCCATCCTTGCCAACTTCAGTGTATTCTCTATCCACAGTGGAAAGAGGGGAGGATGTAATTCAATCTGCCATTCTCCTGCTGTTGACTTCCCAAAGGTTCAACTTAATGGCCTTCAAGGTTCAGCAAGATCTGCCCTCATCTTAATCAGCACCACACCCTTTTGCTGAGGATCTTTAGGTCCTCAGAGTCTTCTGGCAAGAGCAGTTTTCCTTCTGCTCTTTGCTTGGCTGACTCCTCATTCTTTAGAGACTCAAATTAAATATTAGTTCCTCAGAAAAGTCTTTCCTAACACTCAGTTAAATTATTTCACAGCATGTTGCACTTACCCATTGTAACCTACTTCATTATTTGTAATTTGCATATTTACTATCTATTTTCCACACTAAACCATAAACCTGTTAGGGGTTGAGACTGTTGTAGACTTTGCCCCTACAACAGAGTATGCCAGATATGGAACATTCAAGAAAACTATTTTCTGGATGAATTAATGTCATAACATTTGCATCTAGGCTAAATATTCCATCAGTGTGTTTATAGTGTATATTGACCATTGTGTACTGTGAATTTAACTTCCTAAAGATTGAGGAGGAAAAAAACAAAGCAAAACAAAGGTTTTAGGCATGGAATTAAGTGGAAAACATATTGCATATTGGAATATTCTTACTTTTCTATTCTGGGAAACTTGAGCATAAATTCAATATGTTTATACTGTAGGCTGTGTTTACTAGAATCAAACTACCTTCAGCTATGGATAACCTGTCTTTGAACATTGCTGTAGGCTGCATTCTCTCAGGAGTGGGCAACAAGCTGTGAGACTAAACTTTTATCATCGTATCTATAAATCAAGATGAAAGCTATAGACTTTCTCCTGTGGGTCTCACACTGCCTTTAGAAAAACAGAAAGGTGAGATATGTAGATATAAAAAGAGAAAATCTGAAAACAGTTATTTGGCATTAATGGAATAATGTTGACTATCTCATTTCCTTAAAAAACCTGTATGATGGTGAATTCTCAAAATGTGGCACAGCATAATTGCGGATACCTGGAAGAGCATGACCAATATTTTAATATCTCAATTTATGATGCCAACTCCAGTGTAAGATGAATTCTCTCAAAATCTTTTTTTTTTTTTTACATTGAGGGATGATGGATATATAACACTTTATTAGTTTCAGGTGTAAAGTATAATTATTTGATATTTATATATATATTCCAAAATAATCACCAGAATAAGTCTAGTTAACATCCATCCCCATACATAGTTAATTTTTTTTTCTTGTGATGAGGACCTTTAAGATTTCTTAGTAACTTTCAAATATGCAATACTGTTTTAGTAATTTTATATAAAATATTTTATATGTTTAGTTATATTCACTTTTTTAACATAGAGACTAATTCCAAGCCATTTAAAAAGCTATAGTTTTACCTTGCATGTCCTTTTTTTAAAAAATGTATATTATAAACAAAATTCCTACCAGAATAAAGTAGTATTTACTTTGGACCTGGAAAAGTGAAAATAAAGTGAAAAGAAACTGGGACATGTATCAAACACCAAACAGTGTATCCTGATATCTAAAGACCACTAAGGATTCTATATGTTCTTTTTTTCAACACCAGACCATTAAAAAAAGTTTTATATTAACTTGCCTATAAGTAGTGGATAAATCAAATATATACATATTGTAGTGTTCGTTACATTTAATAGTAAGCCTTTAAAAGAACACTTTTCTAATAAATATCCTTTTTAAGAACAAAGAGTTATTTTTAGTAGCAGAGGGAATTTTTTTAATTGAATTTAGTAACACATTGATAGAAGGCTAGACTTACTTCAGCTGTAAAATGAAAATTAGAGCTACATTTCATACTACCATACTTTGTGCACATTAATCTCATTTAAATGCTATTTAAGTACAGCTCACTTGCTCTTCATTTTAATATTAGAATAATGGAAAATAGACTTAGTTGTGACAAAAATATTTAGCTTCTATATAGTAATGTTTTCAATTTACTGCCTTTTTTCTAAAGATTTCCAAATATTCCCACATATTCTGTCTTATTTACTCCTCTCTTCATTTTTTGAAGTCATATAGAAAAACAAAATTAGGTTAGAATCCACGGAATTGACCTTTGATTTTATTTTCTTACTACCTTCTGATTGACTGAGTTTGGGGGAGTAAATCATTCATTAAATCAATCAGTGCCTCATCTTCTCCAGCTTTGCAATGAAGAGTTATCCTTTTCTAATCCTTTCTTGTTATACAAATAAAATATGAAATTAAATGTTTGTGTCTCTACAGAAAATGGTGCCACATAAACTCAAGTAATACTGATTTATATTTTCTGGTTGACAAGCTAATTTACTTCCTAAATCAGTTATTGAAAGAGATTCAACCTTGATATCCTGAACTTGCCTGGGACCTTTGATAGTTGAAGGCAGACATTCCTTCATTCGCCCTTATCAAAGAGAACGTTGGATGCTTTGCTAACATGTGGCTTCAAAGGAAACAAAATTAAATTTTGACTCATTTTGACAGTTAAAAATGAGTCCTTGTGTGAAGCATGAAACTAAAATGTAGCAGGTAGAGAGGGAACTAAATTCTGTTGAGCAACAAATCCATGTCAAGTATTGTGCTAGTAGGTGCTTTCCTTACTTCTCTAGTGAGGTTACCAGATAAAATACCGGGCACCTAGTTAAATTTGATTTTCAGATGAACAACAAATAATTGTTAGTATAGGTATGGCCCATGAAATATTTGGGATATACTTATACCAAAAATAAAAATTGTTGTTGTTTATCTGAAATTCAGATTTAACTAGGAGCTTTATATTACTATTTGCTAAATCTGGCAACTCTATTCTCATGGGAATTCTGCAAGGTAGGCTAACACCACCCCATGTTACAATTGGGAAAGCTAAGTTTCAGAGAACTTTCATTACATGTTTTAGATCACACAGCCAGCAAAGTGGCAGAGGTGGAGATGAACCCAGGCCTGTCTGTGTCCATTTTCAGTGCTCATCCCAATATACCCTCCTGCCTACATAACACACCAACACATCTGGCTGCAGAATCAACAAGGATGGCTTCCACCAACACATGCATTTCTCCCTAACTAAATAGATCAAGAGGAAAGGAAATATTTTATTTCATTCCACCTCCTCCCCAGGCAAAATCTCCCCCTGCTCTCCAAGGTCTGTCAGAAGAGAAAAGAGTACTGTCGTTTATTCCTAGCATGTAATACAACAGCAACCACATTCCCTCAAGGTGAGAAACCCAAAGTATACCCAGAGCGCCGAGGGACCTACTTACAGTCTCCTAAGATCCTATCCTTGTTCCTGTACCACTATTTATCATTTTTGTGATGAGACATATTTGGGGAAGCACTTTAGTAATACCCTCAAAGCAGCCGTTCCAGGACTCCTTATAGCCATAGGTGGCCATTTGTGGTGTGTAGATTCTGAAGGATGAAAGAAAAACTGAGTTTATTCACAGTTAAAGTAATGAAAGTGGCAGCTATTAAAGCTATTAGTTACTATTTTCTGTTCTGAAAGAAAGGGAGAGAGAATATTGACACTGGGGGCAAAGGAAGATGTATTGCTGAGTGTAGAGCTTCAGAAACCTTGCCCTGCAATCTGTGTTGCTGCTCCTACACGGTTTGGCAGGGGACAAACAGTGAATAGTGTTCTATTTTTAATTTTAAACTTTTAAGCAGAAGACCATCAAGAATAATCTGCTCAGTAAACATTTGGTCTAGAGTCTTAGCATTTCTCTTCGTTCGGCAAACAGTATCACAAATGTTAAATGTTAGAGAAGAACCAATGGCATGTGTGTTTTATCAATGAATCCTTTGCCAAGAATATCTCTGGATTTATTTTTTTTCCTGATTCAGTTTAGAAATGAAATGATAAACATAGCTGGAAAGCTGTGAATGTAGGTATAAAGTATGGACCTTCTAGCCTAATAGACACAGGTTCAAGTGCCAGTTCCACAACTTAGCTGCTATGTGACTTTGAACATGTTCCTTAAATTCTTCCATCTGTTTCTTCTGAGAATTGAATATATAGCGATACCTACTTGATGGTAACATTGCAAAGATGGGAAGAAATTTTGTACGTGTATGCATGGATATATTAGACACCCCCAAATGCTTATCAGTTCCTTTTTATCTGTCTTTTAAATGTTGAAAGTACAATTAATTGAGAGAAGAGAACAGTATTAAGCACAATAAGACTGTAGATTGAAAGGCATCGTGTTATTTTATTTAAAATTATGTCACATGTTATTATTATCTGGGCATATGACATGTTATAGATCCAGAAGCAATAGCATTGACTTATTAATATTCTTAATACTTCTGTAATTCCTACAGTTTGTCTTGGATGAGTTCAGTGGGTGGATGCAATAGGACCGTTATTATTCTTTAATATAAGAAATTCTCAGATATGTGTCTCTCTATGTCATTGGAATTGAAGGTAATGAATTTTCTGTCCAGAGATATTCACCTAGCATCACACTCACGATAACTACACATAAGGAACTCTGTGGAATGGATTCATTTTCAGGGAAAATAGGTGGATCAGATGGCTGTTAAGTTGAGGTTATTTTCCAACTTTGAGATTCTGCATTTCTAAGTATAGATTCTATAACTGACTTATTGAATCAGATTTAATTAATCCATTCACTTATTCATTAAAAAATGCATGTATTGTGCTCCTATTATGTATTCAATATTGCTATAAGCATTTAATTAATAAACACTGTGTAGAAATCATAGAGAAACTAGTATATTGAAATGTAGTGAGAAGAGAAAAAAAAATTGTCAACCAATAGTTCCTTGTTACTGTGCATTGAGCAGTATATTTTATCCCATTACATTTTATTTGTGTCACTTCCATTCTGCTCTCGGTATGAACAGACAAAGCTAATATTGTTTCTGGTGAAGGCCTGACAGCCATTCTGTTGATTTGTTTGGCATTACATTTGAGCTGCGCTCATGTGGCCCAGACTGCTGAAGGATGGCTTGACTGAAAAGAACAGGCAGTATGCCCTAGGGAGAAGGGGCAGAGTTTTAGAAAAAAGAGAAATTTGGAACCAGTATTTGTACATATATGCACTGCCAAAGGCTCTGAAAATTCCTGCACAGTGGTTTAGGTAGCCTAAAGAAAAATGACTTCTACCCTCCATAACAGACCCTGGAGCCAAATAGACTAATTTTAAAGAATAGGAGCTTTGATGTCACATGATCCAATCCCTGCTTCTCTGTTGTAATGAGCCCTGTGTGTTGCCTTCTCAGCAACCTTTTCCAAAGATGTACCCTGATTTTCCTCCCAGAAAATTTATTTTCCCCCAATTTATGTTGGTCAAATGATGTGGATGCAACTGGGGCCACCATCTGCTGGAGGTATAGGCCATCTTGGACATTTACAGATAGGGGCAGCTATCCTGATCTGGGTGAGTAGAGATGTTTTCCTAGGCCTTCTAGATAAATTTCTCCCACAAATAATAAGATTCCGTAACTAATAAGAAGCTTTCCTAACAGTCGATCTATTTAGCTCTGAATGACGTGGGATGCAGATGTGAAGTCTGAATATCTACAACTATTTGCTATCATGAGACAGCCATCCTGATGAAGAAGCCTTCACATAGAGAATGGCACAGTCCAGACATTTTTCAAGAAATGAGCCAGAGCCCATAACATGAAATTTTGTATTAAATTGTTCCCCAAGACTGACCTCTAAACTTTTTAGTAACATGAGACAACAAATTTCTTTTCAGAACTAAGGTGATTTAAATTGGGTTATCTGATCATCTCAAAGAGAAATATTCAAAATGACAAATTCATGTCCTTAGCTGTGTGACTATGGGCAAACTGTTTATCCTCACTGAGTTTTTTGAATGTGAATCCTAGATTTCTTGCTAATAATTTATGATTTAACTTTCTTTTCAGTAAAATGAACATCATAATGGTTTTGGATATATCTTTTGAGTAATACACTGCACAATGTGCCTTGAACATTTTACTTATTCCATACAACATAGTTATTACCATCATCAAGTTACTTTATACATATACATCCACACTTTAACAAATATATGCTGACTTACCAATAGTGCAAAACTCAGTGCTATGTATGGTAGAGCTTAAAAATTATGATGAAGATATTATTCTGATTTCTCTTCTTCAGGGAAAGAAAGAAAAATATGTCAAAGATAATTATAATACATAGCAGTACTTGATAAATTACATTTTTAAAGAAAGGGGCATGTGTAAAGTGTACTGGCTGTCAGACTGATAAGAGATGTTGCCTCTGAGTAGAAGAATCAAGGAACACATTAAGAGGGAGGAGACAGAATAATTGGTTGCACTTAAATAAGTAGACTTTGGTAAGCAAAGGAGCCCTATGATATCTTACCCAGTTCTTTGTTCATAGTAGAAGTGATTGTAAGAGAAAGGGTGTATGGTGAGGAAAGCACAGAGGGAGAGAATTGACAAAAGTGGTTGAGAATTTTCCTGGAGTTTGAGGCTCTACTCTAAGCTTCTTGTGCTCAGGGATTGCAGCTTCTTTTAAGTCTTGTGTGTAAAATGATGTCTATTATGTGGAGGTGCCAAGATATGTGTGCTGATTGGAATAATTCCAAAAAAATTACTTAAATGTATATTTTTAGTATTTACTTCTTATCTTCTCCTCCAGCCCCTTACCAAGCTCAAAGGAATCAAAAGTAAAAAGTGTATGCATGAGTGTACCACAAATGTAATAATGAAACTAAGAATATTGTTGAGTGCCTACATTATGCCAGTCAATCTCAATGAGCATGTTCTCTCTCTGTGTCTCTCTCTAATTTCATTTATCGTTAGATTAATCTCTTGTTGCAAGCATTGCTATCCATATTTTATAAAGGGAAAGAGAGATTCAGAGAATTTAAATTGGGTTTATTGCAACTAACTAGTGGAGTCAAAGAAAATGTATATAATTCCTATACTTAAGAGTTTCGTATAACAGAGGATAATAGCACGAGAGAAATATTGATCTGTTTAATAGTTCCCTTTAAAAAACTTGTGGTTTTAGAGTCTCTCTTTCTGTTTTTTTATTGTTTTTGTTTTCCTTTGTTTTTGCCCTCTTGTATCACAATCAACCTGTTACTGGTAATGCCCACAGTTGTCTTGACCCACTACCATGAACTAACTTTTCTCTATCTCGTACTCTCTGGATCATTAGAATACGGATACTTCATCTTCATCTGTATTGAGAGACTATTTTGTACCAAGGATTATGACAAATGATACAGTTACTTTTTTTCTTGATTTAAGTTTCAGATAATACGAGATGGGTCCCGTTATTCTATTTTTTTTAAAATGAGGCAAACCTAGTATTTTTTCTTTCCAGATTTTTATATAGGTCCAATATCCTAATTTTATATGGAAGAAAACCAATACTGGGCAGTTTATTTACTCTCCCAGCCTCAGACATCTAGTAAAGGGGAGACATATTTGAAATATGGGCCAATCTGACTCAAAAAAATACATAGTGGAAAGCAGAGTATTACAGTGGATAGAACTGTGAGAACATACACAGAATAATTAAGATGTTCTTGGCTGTAAGTAAAAGAATAACAATAACTTAAGGAATAAAGACAATTGGTGATTTCACTTAATAAGCCTGGAGGAAGGTAATCAAACTTGCAGTGACTGAACATAGACCGTGTCACTGAGCTAACACTTCATGCTCAAGCTTGCCACTGCATAGTCATAGCATGGCTCTGCTATGTAACTCCAAGCACTTCGTGTCACATACCAGCATCCACAACAGGAAGAGAGGGAGGAGGCTCACTTCCCTGCCCATCTCTTGGTCAAAAAGGGAGCTCCTGTTTCAGAAGCTCCTATTTCCCAACAGATATTCCTTCACATCTCATTGGCCAATATTGGGTCAGATGGCCACCTCAACTTAAGGAAATCTGAAAAAAAAAAAATTGTGTGATTTTCAGTTTCTAATAATGCTCACCCTTCAGAAAGAAAAAGAAAAGGAAAGGTTGTTGAGTAGGAATAATATAGGAGGAGAGAAAAATCCAAGGAGGTAGAATTCCCTGTCCAAAGTCCAACATATAATAAGACACATTCCACCATATCTTATTATTTCTGGGTTCCATGCTGCCCTCTGCTTGGATACTAGTCTTTGGATCTGTTGCTTCATTCCCTTGGGCTGATCCTGATAATTTTTATGTTTATTCACTTTTCACTGAGGTGCTTCCAACTAATGTGGTAGTTTGTTTTCTAATTTAGTTTTATAGCCTATGAAATTGAGTGAAATTAGAAGAAAATGTAGTCTTCCTAAAAATGTTTACATTGGTAATTAAAATAAAATTTATAATTAAACATAGAGAAAGAATTAGCAAATATCTATGCTTATCAAAATCTTAATATCTGGTGATGTTAACTTCAGAACATTTAAAAATTGACATACAAAAATTAAGCATAAAGTTAAAGTTTTCTTTTAAATATTTCTCAACATAGGCAAATGCTAGTTAGAATATGATCTATATCTTGGCTTCCCGGGTGGCGCAGTGGTTGAGTATCTGCCTGCCAATGCAGGGGACATGGATTCGAGCCCTGGTCTGGGAAGATCCCACATGCCACGGAGCAACTAGGCCCGTGAGCCACAATTACTGAGCCTGTGCGTCTGGAGCCTGTGCTCCGCAGCAAGAGAGGCCGCGACAGTGAGAGGCCCGCGCACCACGATGAAGAGTGGCCCCCACTCGCCGCAACTAGAGAAAGCCCTCGCACAGAAACAAAGACCCAACACAGCCAAAAATAAAATAAATAAATAAAAAGAAAAAAAAAGAAACGAGCACTCTCTCAGCCTTGTTTAAAAAAAAAAAAAAAGAATATGATCTATATCTTGCCAGTCCATTTTTAATATATATTTTACAACATATATTCATACATAGGCAAATATATTGTTAATTGGTAAAAAATCATATCATGGTGTACATATCATTTTGCAACTTGAATTTTTACCTAACTTTTTTTGAGATCTATTTATGTTGATGCATATAGCCTTTATCCCTCCCTCCCTCTCTCCTACACACTCTCTCTCTCTCTCTCTCTCTCTCTCTCTCTCTCTCTCTCTCTCTCTCTAGTGCATGGCATTTCACCATATGACTATATTGCTGGTTACTTATATTATTTCCTGTATTTTGCAATTAAAAATAATATATATGGTTAATTGTGAGCATGTATGAGAGTTTCCAAAGAGTGAATATATAGAAGTGAATTCTGGGTCAGACAAAAGCATATGCAGATATTGCTAAGTTCATCTTCATTTTCCCATTCCCCCAATTTATACATATGTATGTGTATATATGTATATACATATATTTATACATATGAGTTAAACTAATGATAATAATAGTGCTTTGTTTACTGAATTGGATCCATTGAAGAAGATCAAAATGATTCCACCATTGTCTTCATATCCCCTCATTAGAGGTGATTACTGACTAGCTGGACCTGATCAATAGGTGCTTAATCCTTGCTTTATCCTGATCCTTGGTAAAGGCTCAGGTTAAAGGGAATGGATTTTCTGCGAATGATATAGCCAGAATATAACTCTCAGGTACTCCAGCTGTTAGGAAACCAGAGGACGAATTAGGCACAAAGAACCAAATGTTTTTTTAAAAATGTCTGATATATGGGACAAATGTTTTCTTCTTTCTGAAACACCATCAATTGTTACTTTTCAGTTTCTGAAACAGGGACTTCTACCATATGTTTGAGACAGTGTCTTAGCTAGCTATGGAGACTGCTTCAGCTGAATTCAGTGAGAACATCCACTCAAAATCATGTATAGGATACTTCTTCTGTGCCTAGAAACACAAGTGTCTGGGGAAGAATTATGTATAGAATTTTAAGAGCATTTCAAGGAAGGACGGACCAGTACTACTGATGGGAGCATGATTTAGAAAGGATTTTGCCTTAAATTTGTATCTTAAAAAATTTTGTAAGCCTACAATAAGAAAGTGAATTACCCAATTTAAAAGGGGGCATAGATCTGAACAGGCACTTGACCAATGAAGATATACAGATGGCAAATAAGCCTATAAAAAGATGGTCAACATTACATTGTATGTCATTAGGGAAGTGCACATTAAAACAACCATGAGATACTACTATATACTTATTAGAATGGCTAAAATCTAAAACTCTGACAACACCAAATGTTGGTGAGCATGTGGCGAATAGGAATTCCTATTCATTGCTAGTGGGAATAAAAATGATAAGCTACTTTGGAAGACAGTTTGGCAACATAGTCTTAACATAGGATCTAGCAACTTGATATTTACCTAAAATAAAACTTATGGCCACATAAAAGCCTGCACATAAATTCCATAGCAGCCTTATTCATAATTGTCAAAACTTGGAAGCAATGAAGATGTTCTTCAATAGTGAATGCATAAACCAGGTACATTCATACAATGAAATATTTTTCAGTGATAAAAAGAAATGAGCTTTCAAACCATAAAAAGACATGAAGGAATCTTAACACACATTGCTAAGTGAAAGAAACCAATCTGAAAAGACTGTATGCTATATGATTCCTGCTATATGACAATCTGGAAAAGGCAAAACTATGGAAATAGCAAAAAGCTCAATGGTTGCTAAGACAGCAGTACCCCAAATCCCTAGATTTCTATCTATTTAAAACCCCACTAACCCAGGAATTTGACACTGGATTGAAATTCAAGCATTTATAAATTATGGAGAATATAGTAATTATACAAAATGCAATTAGTCAATAATTAAAACTTTTAATTCTTTTATTAGAATAATTAAAACAATTTTAAAAAGAAAAAAGTACCATTACTGTATTCCTATAAAATACACATCTTCTTTCTGACATATACATGGACAAAAACAACAACAAAAAAACTTGATTATGTATTTTCATGGTACATGAAAGGAGTTATGGTGTAAATGGGATGGAAAAAAAGCATTAAATTTTTCAAATTATAAGCACATATATTTTAAAATCAGACATTTATCTTAATATCTGAAATTTGGAAGTCACAGAGTGCATTTTTGGGTGAAAAGTGAGAGATGTTTCAGAAGAGGCGTTGTGGTTTTGCAAATGCCATAAACGTTGATGAGCTTGGCTACCAGGTAGTTGGAATGAGAAATAATTCCACAGGTGGATGCTAAGTGTTTGGTAGACTGGGAAGGAAAATGATTATATTTCAGATTCTGATAAAATCAGGATCCAAAAATATCTTGGCAGTGTTCTAAAAGAATGAGTCAGAAATCAGCAATAACGTTTAATAGGGAAAAACATATGTCTGCTAAAACGATCTGGTAGTTTCAAGGTGGGAGAGAGATGAATGAACATCAGAAGCAAATAACAAAAAAGTGTTATGTTTCTAGTTGATGGCAATTTCATTAAAATACAACACTGATGGATTACTGGATAGGCCTAAAATTGATCTAGAACTTTGGTGCTTAGAGAATATTTCGCACAAATTTTCCATGTTGGACAAGCCATACTGCTGTCAAGTTTGGGTATGGATCGTTAACAAAGACACAGAAAGATTGAATTTGTCCAAAGATCATCATTTAGAGAATCTAAGATTAAAGTTCATAAAACATAGTTGAAAGAAAAAAAAGTTTTTTTTTCTATGATATAGTCTCAGGAAGTAAGCAAGACCTACCCTTAAATAGTTGAAAACATTTACTCAGAAATGAATCAGGATTGACTTCCTTGGACTGAAGACAGGATTAGAACTTGATATAGAAAGCTGCTTAATAAAGGAAAGCTTTATGGACTAATAAAGAAAAGGATATCTTAGGAGGCAGTGACTTTCCCATCACTTGGCTTTATAAGAAGGGCAGCCATTTGGGGGGAGTAATTCATATACTGTATAAGGAATTCATTCTAACTCTGGCAATTTATTAGAATGCTAAAATAAATTACACAGAAGAAAAGAAGAGTGGCAAAATCCAAGGCCAGTGTAGGACTCAAACTTATAAACTGCGAGTTGTTACAACTGGAAAGTTGGGCCAAATTCAGCTATAGGTTTAGTTCCACTTATGTGGCTGATGTGTAGTGATTACATGTTAGGATATATCAGTTGAATCCAAAAGGTATCATTGCCTGTCCCATACAGGCCATAACAATGACAGGAACAAAGACATCAACAGGAACAGAGTTCACCAGTCAGAGAGAGTTCAAAGAAGGAGGCAGTAACAACAGCCGTGAAGATGTAGAGTTTCAGTAGGATTAAGAATAGAAATACAGAGCAGTGACGTGAACCTTATTATTTAGTTGAATTGCACACAATTACAAGAGAAGCCACCACGACGAGAAACCTGCGCACGACAATGAAGAGTAGTAGCCCCTGCTCACCGCAACTAGAGAAAGCCTGCGCACAGCAACAAAGACCCAACGCAGCCAAAAATAAATATTTATTTTTAAAAAAAAGAATGCAATGGAATTATAGCTAATGCAAGATCTTAAACTACAAATAAGTCAAATCTAAGAAACACTAGATTATGACTATTATATGAGTATTTCAGAAATTATAAAATTGCCCTAATGCCACCTTTAGTAAAGGAGGGAAAAATGGGGCTTTATACAGGAAGCAAGACAGTTATGCATGAATATTATTTACATACTAGTTTAAAGGTAGAAAATCATGAAAAAGAAGCTACGAGCAGAGTTTTACAATTACCCTTTTACATGTGAAAATAGTTTCATATTTTTGCATGAAGTGAGACTATATGATCATGTGGTATAGATCTAAAGCTGAAAAAGAAACTAATTAAAAAACAAAAGTTGCTCAGTGTTGAGTTTTAATTTTCAAACCAACCACTAAAGTTGAAATTAAACTTTAGAGAAATCCTATTAAACTTTTTGTCTGTGCTTAATATTTTTAAGATAAATCGTCTTTATAATTTTGAAGTTATGAATCCATGTAATATACCTTGATGTAAAAAAAAAATACATGTACATAGGTGTTTAAAAAATCAGTCCGTTATTTCATAGCATAAAAGAAGAGTTACCTTCATGAGTTTAGGTAAAAAAAAAAAAAAATTCTCAATAAGCGTAATGATGGATCCTTTTTCTGTGAGAGAAAAAAATTTTTTTAAGTAGCTGCTGTAATTTTACAGGAAAGTAAGAGATCTTTTTAAATGATAATTCCAGCTTATTACCACTTGAACAACCATTTTATGAGCCAAATGAAAATGTATCTTTATCTTTTATTTCATAAATCCACGCCAACACTATGCCCATACGATTAGATGGAATGCCATTTTATAAATCTTAATTTGTCTTGAATAATGAAAGCCTGTGACTTCAGCACACAATATCTCCAAAAAACTAAAAATGGAGTGTTGCTAATCTTTTTAATCTGTCCCTCAAATTGTCATCTCCCATGTTTTGTTTACTGACATGGAAAACCAATTTGATAATAAATGTTAAGAGAGTATGGTGGGATGTGAATAAGAGATAAAAGGCTTTCTGACTCTTAGATTCACCCAGGGGTAGAAATCTATAAAGTGGCACAATTCCAGCAAAGGAAATGAAAGGCCAAGGAGTTGGGTACCATAAAAAAGCCATAAAATCTGTGGTGCAAGGAAAAAGTAGAGAGAAATTCAATAGTGCAGTTTTACATGTTGGTGATAAATAAAAATGAAAAACAACTATAGAAGTTAGTAAAAGAGACTAACTCTAAATCATCAAATATGGTTGAAGCTACAGTGAGTGAAGACTGGTAAAATCCATAAGAGAACAAGTGTTGAAGGAAAGAACAGGCAGGTCTTTACTTACATATCAGTTTGCAAGTCCAACATTGAATGCTTTTAACTAAGTTGTTCTGCCTTCGTGAAACCTGAGATGGAAAATGTGACCTTTAAAGTCTTGAAACAAATACCCATTGTTCTTAGAATAAAATACAAATACATTGCTATGACAAAGGGTGCTACAAACTAGTGAAAGACCTTGAAATTTTAGGTAATTGGATTTGAATGGACACCACGTTTGGATGGTGACCTTGGTACAAAGGTACAAAGATGACCTTGGGTTTAAATTTCTTTCGTGTGTTGTGAGAACTAGGAGAACAGCTCACCATATAATTCCATAATTCTCTGTTACCCTTTTAAAGAGATGTGGATGTTCTTTGGGGGGAAAAAACAAAAACAAAAACTAGGGTACAGGGTCATACATTGTCTTCGGTAGTGCAAGCCATTCATGCTTTTTTTCTCATTCTCTAGATGTTTGCTGGGACATTTTATCTTCAGGTATCCTCCATGCTTTATCCAGTTCAGGATGCTTATAAATGCACAGCAGTGTCCACAAATTTAAATTTTGCTCTGCTTGGTTTTGGTTGCTGGACTACTAAAACCTCCATCCAATACCTACCTAATCCTTTTAATAAAACCTTGTTTTTTGTTTGTTTGTTTGTTTTTGTTGTTGTTGTATTTTCAGTTCCAGTAACTCATCCTCTATCCATGAAAATGGATATGACAAACTCAGAGGAAATATTTAAAAGATAATTGAATAGAAAAATGGGAAAAGATATACTCCCATAAGAAAGGCTAAGATTAAAATGACTGATGATAACAAGAGTTGGTGAAGATGTGAACTAGTGAAAACTCGAATACCATGCAATTGTGTGTGGGGGTGTAGATTGGTAGAATCACGTTTTGACAACTGTTTGGTGGTATTTAGCAGAGCTGCATTTATGCGTACACTCTGGCCAACATTTCTGTTGCTAAGTATAAACCCAGGAAAACCATACCAATGTGCACTAAAAGATATCTGCAGAAAATGCTATGGTAGCACTGATTTTAAGAGCCCAAAACATGAAATAACCTACATGTTGATCTAAATCCAATGAAAAAAAAGAGTAGTTACTTTCGATAATAGAAGACTCTACATCAGTGAAAGTGAATGAACTACTGCTGTATGCCAGAACTTTAAAAAATTTCACAAACATAATACCAAGCAAAATCAACCAGATTCAAAATAAAAAATGAAGACTACATAAGTCATGGTTCAATTTATATAAATTTCAAAAACAGACAAAACTTATCAATGATGATGGAGTTTGATTAGTGGTTACCTTTGAGTTAGAGAAGGACTAATGATGGGGGAGGGACATGAGGGAGTCTTGAATTCTGTTTTATAATACAGGATGTGGCTACCTGGATATTATTAACTGTGTGAAAATTCCCCAAGCTGTATGTACAGTTTTGATCTATCTTCCTATAACTTAGATAATATGTATTAAGTATTATACATACACACATAATATACATTAAATACATACATAAATTTATATTAATTTAAAAGGTGACACTTTTTAAAAAGAGAGAATTAAATATCTAGATACCAGGAGATAAGGATGACAAAGTGAATGGTGGTGGTGATGATGATGGTGTTGGTGATAATGTGGAAAACTCTCAGTTCTGGTTCTAAAAGATTATATCATACATAAATATTGAATAGTTTGAATATGAGGCAATCTATACACAGTAGGTAAGTGCTTGAAACTCTGATTTTAGGTGGACATGGACTTAAGTATAAGTTTCATCCACTTACCAATTAGGTGATGTTAAGTTCTAGAACTACCATGTAATGTCAGCTCATTCCCAGTTTGTAAAACTGAGCTTATAAACATTACTTACTTGATAGTATTAGGGTGAGGATTAATTAGCAGAGCTTTTGTTGATATTAGTACTTATTGCTATCATTATCATCATTGTTGTCTTGTCATCTTGATTTTCAATGTTACTGTTTCTGTAGCAACAATCTAAATGTTAAATCTCACCCTTAGAAATAAGGATTGACTACATAGGTAGGATAAGGTTTCAAGTGTCCATATAATGAGATAAATAGAATTTGAAAATTTTTTAAATCTTTTTTTTGACGGTACATTTTTAAAAATTATATCATGAAAAATTTACTTAAGAGCTGAAATTGCAAAAATTGGGCAATAAACGTGTTATACCATCCCAGAGAGCTGAAATAATTATAATAGTCCAAAGTAACTCTTTTCATTCAACACTTACTTTGTCTGTTTATGTTAAGTGAACATATGATGGCAGCTCAATTCATCAGCATTGGCGTGTTTACATTTAATAATTTAAAAAGAAGATCCAAAAAAGATCTTTTGGAAAGTTTGCAGATAATTGAGAGCTAGTTTTTAAGAGACAAAGTTTATGATCTGTCAGATATGATCCTTACAGTATATTCAGTGCAAGAAAGTAAATGACAAGTGACATAAGGAATAGAGACACACTTATCCTTAGAAAACACAGGGAGGAAGCGGATTTGTGAGGAGGTTGCTAATGACTGCAGTCAGTTGCCTGCAAATCATAATGGCTAAGGTCAGCAGTGAAATAATGTTCAAAGTGCTAACCTGGAGAGACTTCAAGTATGAAAGAGCAAAGTTGAAGTGCACTTATCACCTTAGTGGTGCCCATCAAAAGGGACTGTTCTCAGCATGTGACCTGAGCACACCCACTGGCCACAGCCAGCATTTGACGAGTATGAAACAATAGTAATCAAAGAACATTTTGTATTTCACCCTAATGCCCCCTCATTTTCAAAAGTATATTGGTTATTCATGACATTATGATTAGAGAAACTTCTTGTTAAACTTCCGTCCTCCCCAAAACCCCTTTTGCAAAGGCAGTGAGCAAGGGTGAGTTTAAATTAGCCTTTATTAAACAACATTATATCTGGACTCTGGGGGCTTTCATGTTGCATAAAAGGCCAAAATTGACATATATTCCTTCTTAAAATAATAAGCTCTAAAGTTTGTTAACCTTAGCTTCAATTTTAGTGCAGTATTTTACAACATAAAACAAGACTGTAAGAAAATGTCATGCTGCTCAGAAATATGCACCTCGAAAATAAAATGACCCTTCTAGACTTCTGATGGCATTTTTAGGAAGTGTTTAATTTGGTTTATGAGTCAGTTTTCTGAGTTGAAGTGAAACTTCAAGGCTTTTAGAGTTTCTCCACTTTCAAAAATGGAATGTTTTAAAATACAATACTAATGTATGTATTTACATACATCAGTGAAGCTGAACTTAATATTGGCTCAAATTTAAGGAAGCTATAATTTTGTTTATCTTAGTGAGAATGTTATAATCTAAATTAGTGTTAATATTTATGCCATTGTGGTAGACTCAATATCTAAAGAGTATTATATGAAGAACCATGTAGGGTTCTAGAATGAAGAATTCCAACCATTCGACTCAGTGTTTGATTATTCTCTGCTATAGCCCTCAGTTGGGGTTGCCCACTGTTTAAAAATCCCCAGTGTCAGACAAGGCTAAGACATCCTCTACTTTGGGAGTATACATTTACTGTTAAAAAAAAAAAAAAAAAAAAAGGTCTTTCTTACCTTTAGAGAAAGACCTTTAATTCCTACTTTAAGAAAGTGGTTAAGAACATACCTTTGGAGTTGCTTATGTAGGTTGAATCAGCTGTGGGCTGGTAAATGATTAACAAACTTAACTGATTTAAAGCTCTTGGGGAGAGGCTGATTTGTAGCATCTGTCAACTTTTGTGGCATAAATACTTCCCTCGTGGATAACCTTGAGCTGTGAACGTGACATTGCTGAGCACAGAATTGGGATGAGGTGTACACAGTCAGTTCCTGGGAGCCATTGGGAGGAGTCTCAAGCACACCACTTGTTAAATCTCTACTATCTAGAAACTATGTTATCTGGGGTAATTTATTTAAATACTTCTGTGTTTCACTTTTCTCAAACATGTCTGTGTCACAGATTGAGAATTAAGTGCTGTGAATCATCCAACGCAGAGTAATGCTATCTAAGTGCTCATTGTCATTTTTAATATTCTACTCATCTGCCTATGCCTAAAACAGAATATTTTGGATCCTCCTTCTACTTATGGTCATACAAATATTTGAATCCAGGTATTATACTCCCTCTAGATCATTCCTTTTGAAACATAAATCTTATTTAGTTATTTTTAGTTTTACTAATATATATTTCTGTATACTCTTCAAATCTCAAATTGGTCACTCAAAGAAAGATTCTGTATTACAGGTCTTCCCCCTTCATCTTAGATACCAAACATTTTCATGGTAATCCAATTTCTTGCTTCTCTTGATGAATGGGCAACAGTCAGCTAGACTGCTTTTAAAACAGAGTAGGCACACAATCTCCAACACTCTCTAATTTATCTAAAATGCTGGCCATGTCGCTCTTTGACTTTTTCTGCTTTACTGTCATAAATAGATTTGAATTTGTATGTTCTGAATTTAGCAGACATTTCTCTTAATATGAGGCATCCAGAAACAAATACAGAATTCCAGGTGTGATTTAAGCAGGTCAAAGAAAAGCAAGACCATTGTTGCCTTTGTACCAAACACTGAATTTGTGGTGAAAGGGTCTAAAGTTACTCATGCTTTACTTTTTTTTTTTTAACATCTTTATTGGAGTATAATTGCTTTACAATGGTGTGTTACTTCCTGCTTTATAACAGTGAATCAGCTATACGTATACATATATCCCCATATCTCCTCCCTTTTGCATCTCCCTCCCACCCTCCCTATCCCGTCCCTCTAGGTGGTCACAAAGCACCAAGCTGATCTCCCTGTGCTATGCGGCTGCTTCCCACTAGCTATCTCTTTTGCATTTGGTAGTATATATAATTCCATGCACTCTCTCACTTCGTCCCAGCTTACCCTTCCCCCTCCCCATGTCCTCAAGTCCATTCACTACATCTCCGTCTTTATTCCTGTCCTGCCCCTAGGTTCTTCAGAACCATTTCTAAACTTTTTTTTAGATTCCATATATATGTGTTAGCATATGATATTTGTTTTTCTCCTTCTGACTTACTTCACTCTGTATGACAGACTCTAGGTCCATCCACCTCACAACAAATAACTCAATTTCGTTTATTTTTATGGCTGAGTAATGTTCCATTGTATATATGTGCCACATTTTCTTTATCCATTCATCTGTCACTGGACACTTAGGTTGCTTCCATGTCCTGGCTATTGTAAATAGAGCTGCAGTGAACATTGTGGTACATGTCTCTTTTTCAATTATGGTTTTCTCAGGGTATATGCCCAGTAGTGGGATTGCTAGGTCATATGGTAGTTCTATTTTTAGTTTTTTAAGGAACCTCCATACTGTTCTCCATAGTGGCTGTATCAGTTTACATCCTACCAACAGTGCAAGAGGGTTCCCTTTTCTCCACACCCTCTCCAGCATTTATTGTTTGTAGATTTTTTGATCATGGCCATTCTGACCAGTGTGAGGTGATACCTCATTGTAGTTTGGATTTGCATTTCTCTAATGATTAGTGATGTTGAGCATTGTTTCATGTGTTTGTTGGTCGTCTGTATATCTTCTTTGGAGAAATGTCTATTTAGATCTTCTGCCCGTTTTTGGATTGGGTTGTTTGTTTTTTTGATATTGAGCTGCATGAGCTGCTTGTAAATTTTGGAGATTAATCCTTTGTCAGTTGCTCCATTTGCAAATATTTTCTCCCATTCTGAGGTTTGTCTTTTCGTCTTTTTTATGACTTCCTTTGCTGTGCAAAAGCTTTTAAGTGTCATTAGGTCCCATTGGTTTATTTTTGTTTTTACTTCCATTTCTCTAGGAGGTGGGTCAAAAAGGATCTTGCTGTGATTTATGTCATGGAGTGTTCTGCCTATGTTTTCCTCTAAGAGTTTTATAGTGTCTGGCCTTACATTTAGGTCTTTAATCCATTTTGAGTTTATATTTGTGTATGGTGTTAGGGAGTTTTCCAATTTCATTCTTTTACATGTAGCTGTCCAGTTTTCCCAGCACCACTTATTGAAGAGGCTGTCTTTTCTTCACTGTATCTTCTTGCCTCCCTTATCAAAGATAAAGTGACCATATGTGCGTGGGTTTATCTATGGGCTTTTTATCCTGTTCCATTTATCTATATTTCTGTTTTTGTGCCAGTACCATACTGTCTTGATTATTGTAGCTTTGTAGTATAGTCTAAAGTCAGGGAGGCTGATTCCTCCAGCTCCGGTTTTCTGTCTCAAGGTTGCTTTGGCCATTCAAACTCATTCTACGAGGCCACCATCACCCTGATACCAAACCCAGACAAAGATGTCACAAAGAAAGAAAATTACAGGCCAGTATCACTGATGAACATAGATGCAAAAATACTAGCAAACAGAATCCAACAGCACGTTAAAAAGATCATACACCATGATCAAGTGGGGTTTATCCCAGGAATACAAGGATTCTTCAGTGTGCACAAATCAATCAATGTGATACACCATATTAACAGACTGAAGGACAAAAACCATATGATCATCTCAATAGATGCAGAAAAAGCTTTCGACAAAATTCAGCACCCATTTATGATAAAAACACTCCAGAAAGTGGGCATAGAAGGAACTGACCTCAACATAATAAAGGCCATATATGACAAACCCACAGCCAACATTGTCCTCAATGGTGAAAAACTGAAACCATTTCCACTAAGATCAGGAGCAAGGCAAGGTTGCCCACTCTCACCACTATTATTCAACATAGTTTTGGAAGTTTTAGCCACAACAATCAGAGAAGAAAAAGAAATAAAAGGAGTCCAAATCGGAAAAGAAGAAATATACGTGTCACTGTTTGCAGATGACATGATACTATACATACAGAATCCTAAAGATGCTACCAGAAAACTACTAGAGCTAATCAATGAATTTGGTAAGGCAGCAGGATACAAAATTAATGCACAGAAATCTTTTGCATTCCTGTTCACTAAAGATGAAAAATCAGAAAGAGAAATTAAGGAAGCACTCCCATTTAACATTGCAACAAAAAAGAATAAAATACCTAGGAATAAACCTACCTAAGGAGAGAAAAGACCTGCATGCAGAAAACTGTAAGGCACTGATGAAAGAAATTAAAGATGATACAAACAGATGGAGAGATATACCATGTTCTTGGATTGGAAGAATCAACATTGTGAAAATGACTATGCTACCCAAAGCAATCTACGGATTCAATGCAATCCCTATCAAACTACCACTGGCATTTTTCACAGAACTAGAACAAAAAATTTCACAATTTGTATGGAAACACAAAAGATCATGCTTTACTTTTGAATCATCTGTACAAGGAAATTTCTCTCCCAGAAATAATTCTCCTTTTTTCCTGGACAATTATTTTTGTGTGTATTTTCTCAATATTCCTCAAGTTTAGTACAAGATGCTAGAAAATAGAGACTGTCTTTTCCTAACCCAAATTTCTTAAAAAACACAAATACCAAAGCTAACACAAGAAGAAATCTGAAAAAACTGTGTGTTTATTAAAGAAGTTGTATTTGTAACCAAAATACTTCCTAGGAAGAAAGAATGAAATCTTGGATGGCTTCATTGGTGAATTCTATCAGGTATTTAAGGAAGAAATAATAGCACTTCTGCCCAATTCTCCTTTAGAAAATAGAGGAGAAGGGGACTCTTCCCAACTTTTTTTTTTTTTTTTTAATAAGAACAGCATAACAGCCGAGGTATTAAAATTTGAAAAGGACATTACAAGAAAAAGAAATGACAGACTAAAATCCCTCAGGAACACAGAGGCAATAATATTCAACAATTATCAGTAAATAAATCTAGGAATATATTAAAAATGGATTTATTCCTGGAATGCAAGACTGGATCAACATTAGAAAAATCGAACACTATAAGTCACAAAATCAACAGAATAAAGAAGAAAAATATCATCTCAATAGATTCAGGAAAAAAAAAGTGGACAAAATTCAAAATCCATTCATGATAATAATTCTTAGCAACTCAATATAGAAGGAAAATTTCTCAGTTTGATAAAGGGCATTAGGAAAAACCTACAATTAACATACTTCATGATGAAATAAAACCCCTGAAGTGTTTGGGAAAAAATGCTGTTACAAATAATTCGAAGTGTATTTCCAAAGCTGGATGGAAATTAGATAAGCAGAGCTAAAGAAATTGATCAATTAAGTTAAAATAATTAATGCATACCTGGACAAATATTTCCATATTTAAGGAAGACAATGTTCTGCATATGTTTAGGCAAAATAAGTAAGGAAACTACAACTGGCCTCAGACTTCTCCTCTGAAACACTTACATTCAGAAGGCAGTAAAGAAACTGCCTAGAGAGTTTCGTCAAAGGAGTTGAATCGGCATTAAATAAGGCATTCTTTCTGTTCAAGGTTAAGGGAAAAGAGAATATTTTTTGAAATATGTCATGCTTGTGAATAGTGCCAGTATAAGAATAAGAATTGCTTTAAAAAAGAACAGTAGAGCAATTTAATGTAGAAAGGATATCTTGGCTTGATTTGGGGCTTGAGTTTACATTAGAAAATATTTACTTATAACTAAATCTGGATAAGAGTGTCATTTATATAGAATTACCATATTTGCAAGCATAAAGGTCATTTTTGCATAATAACTGCACTTAAGCTTTAGCATCAGACACTTGTCATTTAGATATGGCTCCTGTGTGGATTTGCTGAATTACTTCTATCTTTTTACTTGGGTACCAAAAATAGGCATATCAGCTGGGGGTAGTTTTGATGAGGGTTGTATTCTCAGCAAGCATATGTATACATTTCTTCCAAAAACTGATTCATCATTTTGTTGACTTGAAAAGACCCACATTGTTTATTCCAGTTATTTAAACTCATGACAATATAGCTAACTAGTTTCTCCCTACTGGTCTCTTATTCTCTAACATCCCTCAGACATCCCTCCTATTCTCTAACATGGCCTTCAGAAGCCTTCAGTGATACCTCATCAGGGAACTATACTCAATATCCTGTGATAAACCATAATGGAAAAGAATATGTAAAAGAGTATGTGTGCGTGTATGTGTATATATACATACATATATACATATATATGTACATATACATATATATGTATATATATATATTTAAAATAACATATACATATATAACATATACATATATATGTATATATACATATATATATAAAATAACTGAGTCACTTTCCTGTATAGCAGAAATTAAATACAACATTGTAAGTCAACTATACTTCAATAAAATAAAATTTAAAAATATTGGTAATGGTACCTCATCTCTCATTTGTATAATATGTATTTTTATAACATAGACAAAATACGAGTTCTTTTAGGAAAATTTATGAAATATCAAAAATGTAGAAAAAAGAACAAACTTAAAAACATATAGCCTAGCATCCAGAAAAGAACAAAATTTTGCATTAGGCCTTTCCTAATTGCCTGCTTCTATCCCCAACTCTCACCCCACATGAGTAGGTGAATCTCTTTCCCTGTGTTCCTAAAGCATCACTTGTGGGGTTTCGCCAAACCACTTGTCACACAGTACTGCCATTGTCCTTTCTGTTTACTCATGATTCTGCCCCACGAGACGGTTCTTTTATAAAAAGTGGATTCCTTACTTACCTCTCTATCTTTAGCATCTCGCACTGCTTCTGAAGTGGAGTGGATACTCCAGTTCCCATATCTCCTTTCCTATTCATTCCCTCAGGAAACATTTCCTGTCTGCACTTCTTCCAAGTTAGAGTGAAATGTAATCACAGTTCATTTAAGGCAAAGTTATCAGACCTGTCTCTGTGGAAGGCCCCGGCATTGCTGAGTAGACTCATGGAGGGACTTTGTGGCTGGTCAGCTCACTCTTCTGCAAGCCTTTTTCCAGCCCCAAAAGGAGTCACGTACTTGATATTCTAGCCTGATGCTGAGATTTTTTTAAAAAATCCATGTAAGGAAGGATTCTACTCCTGGAAGGAAAATCAGTGTTTTACAAAAATCCTCATTAAATGAAGCCAACCACTTCTGTTACTAACCAACAATATGCTTTGAGCTAGGCCATTTCCCATTGCTGGATCTCAGTTTTCTCATTTGTGAAAGAAAAAGGGTTGAAGTAAGCATCTTCTAATCCCCGTTGAGCACCAGCTCCCTATGATATAGGGCAAGTAAATTGCCTGCACAATATATACATGTTTACCTCTTTCATAGTTAGAGATATATGTTATAATAAAAATTAACTTGCCTCTGTGTTATAGTTTCTCCCACCCTCTTTTTTAAATTCTCTGGAGTTTACAGATATGACCAGAGCTACATTTCCTTTTTACCATCACAGAATCACTATAAAGTAAGATGGAGAACTTTTTAATCCATGCATGTTTCCATTTTCTCAGCAATTACACATGGAGCACCTACTATGTACCAGGCACTATATTAGACAGTGAAATTATAGAGGTAATGGGAGGTCAAGGGAGTGAGCTCCATATAATAGATGCTGAAATCAGACAATTAGCTAGGACTGGAATCTATGAGTACCAAACCTGATCTCTTTTTTTAAGTCAACCAACAAATTGAACCATTATTCCATGAAACTCTGAAGCCCCTCTCATTTCTTGGTCTGCTTTGGAAGTCAAAATTAAAACAAAACAAAACAAAATGGGTATTTTTAAAGATGGTACTTAGCCAGAAATATATGTACTTGTCTTAAAATTGGCTTGGAAACTGGCTTTACTCCCCAGTTGCCAAAAGAGCCTCAGAGCAGGAATGTGACCACAGCAAGAGAGGTATTGAGTATGTGTGAGAGAAATTACTGGGGGGTTGGTGTGAAACAGCTGTTTGATTAAGGAGCCAAGCTTTTAAGTAAAAAATAGAATTAATGGGATAGTTAGCCTAGTAGAAAAGAAATGGAAAATGAAATATGTAACAGGCTTGATTTTTCTTTTGTAAATACTGGAAAATGAATATGTTACATCTGGTGCAAGAACATCATACCAGTGCTGTCAGCAAGGGCATGGGTTCTGCCTGTCTTCTGCTCCAGGAAGAAAGAGGACAGGATTTTTTGCCCCATCTTTTTTTTTCACCTCCACTTACTCTTTCTTGCCTTTTCATACCATTCCATCCTATCCTATCTCTTCTATTCACATTTCATTTCATAAAATGAGCCTTGAGAACCTGTTGTTCCCAGACCTTGTTGAGACATGTAGAACAGATATGGAATATTAAGTTCGAAGAAGACCCTGCTTTCAAGAAGGTCATGATCTATAGGGGAGATAAGGCATACACATACATGCAACCTGGATATAACTATGATTCCTCATGGCCCGGGCTTTGTTGACTATACCTACCAAAAAAATCTTGATCTAAAAAGTAGAAGTGAGTACAAATATTTTAAATAAATGTAACATCTAAAAAGTTATTACAATTAGTACAAGATTTCTTTCTTGAAAACTGGTGAGAGTATATGCACTGGGATGAGGAAGATTTATGCTTAGTACCCAGAAAAAAAAAAGTTCTCTAATTTTTCTAGTAAATCCCTCTCTCTCTCGCTCTGTCTCTCTCTCTCCAATCCTTTATGCTCCCTTCCTTAGCACTCTGCTCGTTAATTTCTTATATTTTTCTTTCATTCTGGTTTTAGTGAATAGGAGCTGTTTTCCCACTTACCAGCCATATCTAGTTGTTCTTGGATTCTTGGATCAGCAAACACCTTAAAACTCCAGCTCCCTATCTTTCCTTGCTTCTGAAGGAGTCAGTGATCTAGGACACGGCATTATTCTCTTTTTGCTTTTTCTGTGAGAATTTGCATATAATTCCCAATGAATAAAATGCTCTACCTTCTTATTTCTTCTTACCTTTTATTATATTTCTATTTCAATAGAAATCATGAAGGAAGAGATCATGAATGACAGCAGTTGCTAATGGTTCCTAGTGAAGATCACCTTGGAGATTAGAGCAGACCCTGAAAAGGGCAAGGGGATGATAGAAAGGGGAGTTTGTCAGTGCTTACTTTTTATATTATGGAAACCTTATTGAATTCTATAGGGAACTACTATTGGATAATATAACCTTGCATGTTATTTTCTGGCAATAGTCTTCACCACTGCAGAAAATCATATATGTGAGGTATATGTGGAGAGAGAGAGAAAGAAGGAGAATCTTGACAGTATCCAAACTCTCATTACACATGTCCCTAACGCCCAACCATTCCTGTCCATCCATGCTGTGGAACAAATCCATTTCAACACAAAAAGTTTCCCATTTTTGCTAAGTAGAGTACACTATGGATTTCTGTCACTTTCAATTCAAAAGTTTTAAACTATTTTGAAATCTTATAACAATCCCGGTAGGATGGCATTTCATCCTAATTTTACAGAGGGTGAAATTGAGGCTGAGAGAAATGGAAAATTACAAATAGTTTGGAAAGATACATTCTCAGGATGGTGTGTGTGTATATATGTATATCATACGTGTAGAGTCTGTTCAAGTAAAATACATCTTTCTGTAGTCTGGGGTGTGTCTCTGTATCTGTGTGTGTGTGTGTGTGTGTGTGTGTGTGTCTGTGCATTTCTATATGATTGCATCTCTGTGTCCCTTTGTGTGTGTTTGTGTATGCATTTGATATGTGTGTTTATGCATGTGTGATGAAAAGGTAAGAGAAAAATGAGAAGGGGAGGGAATGAGGGGAAACTTGTAACAGAAGAAATAAATGCTATGTGCAAAATAATGCAAATCTTGTGCTTGACAGAAAGAAAAAAAATCACAAAAATCTGTAAGTCATTGTAAAGGTGTTAGTGATGTCCTTATTTTCCAAACCACTTGATCTTCCTGTTATTTCTTTCTGCCCATCTTTCAAGTACCCAGTAATCTGAAAAAATAGATGATAGACTCACTTCTCTCTGTCCCTGCTGACAACTGAAGATAGCTCTCAACAAGACGGTAGTGGCAGCTCCTTCAAATTATTCTAAAAATACTGCCAGGGTATCAGCTTTTCCCTGAACTGCCTTGTTATCCTAATGCAATTATGTAACTTTCTAATCTTTCTGTCAGTGCAGTAGTCAGGAGGCAGGAGAAAAGAAAATACTGCAAACCAGAAGGACTGAACATCTAAAGTGGAGGTGACTGATTAACCACTGCTTCTGCATTAATATCAATCTATTAGCTACTGGCATTTGAACCAATAACTTCTTAAGGTTCCCAGGCTGGTCAACAGTTTTATATTCAACAAATTCCCTTTAACACCCACAAATGTTACAACCTACCTAAGCCAGCTTTCTCTCCCCTTATTTCCTGCTCTAATCATCCTAAATGTATCCAGGGGCAGATGATGTAGCCACATGCTCAGTGGGTACCTGAAGTCTGTCCAGGAAATGAGCAATGGATGGGATGACATGGAACCTACAAAGAGACACTTTCCCTGACTTAATGTCATCCCTGTGCAGGAGGAATTGAACTGTTCATGGAAATCTGCCTATCGTTCTGTGTGGATACATTTTTTTTCCATTAATGGAACTAAAAATTGAAAGCAAAACCAATTGAGGTATAAAATCATAGGATTTTAAAGCTGTAAGGGGCTGACGAAACACTATTGCTTTTGCTTCAATTTTACAGATGAGAGAAATGAGGGTCTCAGTAGTTAAGGGAGGTGGGGGTGGTGTGCTGAAGATACCCTGGAGTACATTTACACAGAAGGCTATCTCTAAGTGGTGGATTCAAAATCATTTTGACTTTTCTTTTTATCTGCATTTCTTAAATTTGCTAAAATGAGCATGCGTCACTTTCTAAATAAAAAGTATTGTTACTTATGTTAAGATGAGTTTTGGCATCAGCCAGATCTGAGTGTGAGTCCTAATTCTGCTGTTAAATGCTGGATGTCTTTGGCAGGTTATTTAACCTCTCTGATGCTTGGTATTATCTCCATTTTATAAATAAAAGCACTTGTATCAGTTTTGCAAGGGTGGTTGGAGGATTTGACAGAATAAAATACCAAGATAAATATAGCACATGACTTAGCTCCCCTCTTCCCTAACTACTTTCATCAAGACACACACAACCCTTAAATATCCATAGTGCTTACTCTCTCCCTCTAAAGACAGTGAAAGTGTCTGTTTGGGTTAAATAACACACTGTATGGTTTTCATTTCCTGTTTGGTCTTCCAATTCCCTCTTAAAATCAGGGAGCTTGTTCGAAATCCCCTGGACCACACAAGTTCAGGCAACACCTGAGAATGATGATGTTTCCATCAATAAGACAGAAATCCCCAGTTAAATTGGACTTGGTAATGGCATTGAAGGCCAGCAGAATCCTTTTGCTATTAAGAACTGTATCTTCCTCTGCACAGATGTGGGACATGGGGCCCAAGGCACAGGTCTTCTGGGACAGTTAGTGTGACATAAGTAATAATAAGGATGATAATAAAAATAGCTACCATTTGAGACTCCCTGGCAGTCCAGTGGTTAAGTCTCTGTGCTCCCAATGCAGGGGGCATGGGTTCGATCCCTGGTCAGGGAACTAAGATCCTGCGTGCCACGTGGTGTGGGCTAAAAAAAAAAAAAAAAAATTAAAAATAGGCAACATATTTTCATCACTTAACATGTGTTAGATGCTATGCAAAATACCTTAAAAATATCAGGGTGTTTAATGCTCCAAATGAGCCTCTGAAACAGTTACTATAATCTTTGATAAACTGACCGTTAGGGAGTAAAGTGAATAATTCAGCGTTACACAGCTATTAATTGGTGGATCTGGGAATGGACCTGAGAGGCCAGACTCCAGATACTGTGCTCTTAACCACCATGTTTAACATTGACCTTGTTTACTATGATTGAAAGCGGGGACAAGAATGGGGGCATAAGTCTGAACATGACTTAAAACATGACAACAGAGAAAAAAGAATATGGGTAATTAGAGTGTAATGTTAATATGGAAGAAAAAAGCAGAGGGACCCCATTCTCATCATTCATTCATTTTATCACTTTGTAACTACTTACTTTTTAAAATAATTTTATTGTTTATTTTTAAATTTTCAGCTGCATTGGGTCTTTGTTGCTGCGCATGGGCTTTCTCTAGTGGCAGTGAGTGGGAGCTACTCTTCATTGCGGTGCGCAGGCTTCTAATTGCAGTGGCTTCTCTTGTTGCGAAGCAAGGGCTTTAGGCATGAGGGCTCAGTAGTCGTGGCTTGCTGGCTCTAGAGTGCGTGGGCTTCAGTAGTTGTGCACAGGCTTAGCTGCTCCGCGGCATGTGGGATCTTCCCGGACCAGGGCTTTAACCTGTGTCCCCTCTGCATTGGCAGGCGGATTCTTAACCACTGTGTCACCAGGGAAGTCCCTGTAACTACTTATTGAATGCCTCCTGGTCACCAGGCCTACATCTAAGAATTGGAGACATTATGAAAAATAATACAAGGGCTGTAATAAGAGGGGCTGTAATAACCCCTTAGGGTTAACCCCTTAGCATTTTCTTGCTGGTGTCAGAAGAGAAATATCTAATATATTTAAACTAAAGTTCAAATCATATTTTACTTAATTTTCACAATGACCAAATGAAGTATACAGAGTTGTCCTCATTTTGTAGATGAAACTCCAAGGTGCTAAAAGATTTGCCAGTTGACTAGGCTGCAACTTTAAGAGCTGTGTTCTCAACTACTCATCTGTGTTGCCTCCTGGAGAAGATTAGAACAAGAACACCAAGGTCTGTGCACTGGCTTCATTACTGTCTGGTTTAGTGATGCTGGCGTTGCACCCGCTCCCTCTCTATCCTTTTCTGTAACGTGGAGAAATAACGACCTACACCACACATACAGCACACAGTGGACTTTTCACTGGATTCCCACAGTAGCCCTTCTAAATTAACACTTGTACATCTCACTCTCATGAGAGCGCTTGCAGTGTACGTTGTCATCGTCATGTCAAAGATGAGGAAACTGAAGCTCAGAGATCTTAATGGCCTGCCTGGTGTCACAGAGTCAGTGAGCACAAGAGCCCAAATTCAAACCCTACCAGTGTGATTCCCAAGCTCATCCTCTGCTTTGCATCTACTTTCACCATCATTTTTTAATCCTTTTGTTTAATGCAGGATCCCTGACATTTTAAACTACAATGAAAAAAAAAATGTTCACTGTGTTGGTGTTTTTATACCAAAGCCATGCTTAATTAAGGAAAATGTGTGCCTGTGTGTTCACAGAGACAAATTGTAGAGGCAGGCTTGGATGGAAGTGCATTCGAGAATTAAGAATTAATTTGCCCATGTAATGGTCTGTGGATAGATTAGTGACCAAACATGCTCTGGGCTCCCTGTTCAAGTACTGTGTATCTTTTCTTTTTAACACCTACCTCCCTAGCCCAATGTGCTAATTCCTTGGTAACCCTTAGATAATTCATAGGAATTTTTCTCAATATAAACCCATTGAAAGGTACTGTAAACAAAAAAAAGTTATAAAGTGTAAGGCAGTAAATAAAAGTTATCCTAAACTCTAGCACCAGAGCCACCATCCATCAGTGTGTTAGTGGCCATTTCTGGGTATATTTTCCCCTGCCAATAATGCATGCATAGAAGAGATGGAGAACAGATTACTTTACAGAAACAGGATGCATACAACTTAATAACATTCTGGGGACTGACTTGAACATTGGTAGATCGGGATTCCAGTCTTAAATCTGGTTCTGATATTACCTGGTTATTAATTGTTAATAGGCATCGTTAACCTATTTAACAGCCTCATTAACTAATTAACCTGTTAATTATTAATAATAAGGCACCTAAATTAGCATTTCTCATCATAAGTTTCATGGTTTCTTAAAGGAAAGGCTCATTCTTTTGCCCAGAATTTATACTTTCTTATGCAGTGTGAAGGAAAGGATGGAGCAGGAGGGGAAGGGTTTATATAATATCAGATCCTGAAGCAGAGGAGCTGAAATTTTTTGACAACTTCTACCTCTAATGTTCTGTGCATCTGTGGCTTCATATTAATTCATTTATTGCCAAATCATTTATAATTATTATTATTTTAAATAAATTATTTATTTATTTATTTTTGGCTGCATTGGGTCTTCGTTGCTGCTTTCTCTAGTTGCGGTGAATGGGGGTTACTCTTCGTTGCAGTGCGCGAGCTTCTCATTTTGGTGGCTTCTCTTGTGGAGCACGGGCTCTAGGCACGTGGGCTTCAGTAGCTGTGGCACGTGGGCTCAGTAGTTGTGGCTCGCGGGTTCTAGAGCGCAGGCTCAGTAGTTGTGGCGCATGGGCTTAGTTGCTGTGTGGCATGTGGGATCTTCTCAGACCAGGGCTCAAACCTGTGTCCCCTGCATCGGCCGGCGCATTCTTAACCACTGTGCCACCAGGGAAATCCCAAAAGTCCTGGGCTTTTTTAACAGGCTCCTGATAATCTGTCACCTGGGGGAAAAGAAAAAAAAAAAAGAAGATGACAGGTTATTCTGTGAAGACTCCAAGGGCAGACAAGAGATTTACTTTTTATTTTTCCCTTTCCACAAATAGAATTGCTGCATTTAGGATATGGCAATTTCTTTTTTGAATACCTTTTGGGAAAGTGCACGTGATTTGAAAGTCCTATGAATACAAAAAACAAAACAAAACCAAACCCTGAAGCTTCACTTAATTATTGTATTCTCTTCCCTATGAGGTGTGGAACTAATGGATTAAGATTGACGTTGAAAAATATATAGATCCTGTTGCTCAAGATTCTATAGTCACGTGAAAAGTTCTCTATATTGACTTAATTAGGCTTATCTATATCACCTAAACTGAATCACTTTAAAATACAGCCTCATGTCTGAAAATAATACAAATGCCATGTTTTGCCCTGATTCTATTAATATATATTTGTTCCCATCTTCAAAGATTTGCTGATCCTCAGTTGGCCCTGACATTACCCTTTCAAAACCATCATTGGTCTTCTAAGCCCAAAGACCCCCTCAGTCAATCCACTCTGTGTTAGGACTCAAACAAGCTGCTGGCATTCTCTTCCCCTCCTTAGTCAAAGTAGCGGCTTCCATCCCAGTGCTGTGAAACATGGACCAGAATGACCTAACCATTATTACCCATTGGGCAAGGGACCTGATAGTGTTCAAGTTGCAAGCAAGCAGGGTTTGATCTTGCTTATTCTCTTCGTAAGCTTTCTTCCGCCTGTCCATTTGTGTCTAAGACTGTAAACTAAGTCAAATTTCAATAATTGTTGAGTTGAAGATCCAGAATACTGTTAAGAGGATAAGGAATAGGTTTTTGTCTCTCCTATGATGGCCTTACAACTAGCTTCCAAGTAGTGAAACTCTGCACATTCTGCCCTGTGAGGTGTGGGGAGTAACTGGTATCTATATCACTATTATTTCCTGTTATAAAGCCCAGAGAATGCCAAATATCTGCCTACTCACCATATTCTGAGTTTCACTGCTTAGCATGGGTTTCAGAATAAAATAGTTTCTCTCTCTCCCCCTACCCCTCTTTCTCAACCCACACAAACACATACACATACCAGTAGGAATGTCATACTGCTGCCTTGGTTTCTAGAACATTTTGCTCCTTTTCTTACTCATTCTTTCAACCTCTTATTCCATTCAAATAAATAAGATTTATTCACTGCCTTCTGTATCCTAGGGAAACCACAATGAAAGAAAGATGCAGAACCAAACCTCACAGAATGTGAAGATCTTCTTCCTGTTTCCTCCTTTTGCTATTACCATGTATGTCTCTTTTCCTGGCTTCCTTTATAACACTTCTCTCCGCCTTTTCCCTTCTGAGAGTTCCTGCCCTGAGCAGGGCTGCAGTGCCCAAGTATCATACATCTCTGGACATTCCTGTTTATAAGTGTTTTCCATCAGTTGTGGTTACAATGTGTGATATACACATAGATTTTTGAAGGATTAGGGATAATTGGAAGAGAAAGTGAAGAGCAGTTGAAGCCTATGGCCATTCAAAATATGTGAACATTCTGTTCAAAAATGTTATTGTTTAAAAGAAAATCAAGGTCAAAGAACTCAAATACCTGACCCACTACCCCACTCCCACCTTTAGTCCTGAATGGTGATAAGGGCAGAATATGACATGCTCTCAGACTTCTAACAAAATGTACTCCAAATAGATTAAAATGTACAAATAAAAAAGTAGAGGGCTTCCCTGGTGGCGCAGTGGTTGAGAGTCTGCCTGCCAGTGCAGGACACACGGGTTCGAGCCCTGGTCTGGGAGGATCCCACATGCCGCGGAGCGGCTGGGCCCGTGAGCCACAATTGCTGAGCCTGCGCGTCTGGAGCCTGTGCTCCGCAACAAGAGAGGCCGCGACAGTGAGAGGCCCACGCACCGCGATGAAGAGTGGCCCCCGCTTGCCGCAACTGGAGAAGGCCCTCGCACAGAGGCGAAGACCCAACACAGCCAAAAATAAATAAATAAATAAATAAACAAAGTAAACAATGCGTTTAAAAAAAAATACATTTATAAAAAAAAAAAAAAAAAAGTAGATACCATGAAAAATGTTATGTCTTCAGTACTAAATGAAGTCATGGGTCAGAAGCAAAGACTTCCTGGGAGTACATTTTGAGGATCATCTTGTAGTTAAATTTTAGTTTAACAAAAAGCAACTGGTCATTGTATGAAAGACAGTAAGTAATAAGAGACACAAAGCTAGAAACAGAATTGATAAAAGAGTGTAACAGACCAAAAATATAAGAATTTCCTAAACCTCTCTGTCCCTGAGGTCTTGTTCTTTGATGTGTATCTAAGTCATTTTTTTCTTAATGACTAAATCACTCTTTGGTCACAGACCAGAAAACCAGCACTAGGAAGTATTCATCAGGGAGACACAAAATAATGTGGTTTGGGAATGGCATTTTTTATCTTATTTTTGAAAAAAAGAAACTATCTTAAACTGTTCATCTGGGGCACAAAAAATATCTATCTACCATTATCAAAATGATTTACTTAAGAGCCATTTAACGAGATTCATTAATTTAAAGAGATTAAAAATAGTCTGTATTAAAGGACATTTTGACAGAAGAAATAGGTTATAATAAAAGCTGAAAATCAGCAGTCTTTATCAAAGACGATGCAGAACTCTTAGCAAAATCTTCTTCATTCAAAGTGAAGTTCAAGATCTGATTCAATTAATAGCAGTCTTTAAACAGAAAATAAAGAAAGTTTGCAATAGGTCAAAGTACTGAATGTACTACTGACAAGAGCACAAAATGTTCAGTATTTTCCTAGGGAGACACCTAAAATGAGATGGAAAGGATGAAAATGGAGGGGTAAAATCACACACATTTAACAATAGAAGAAGAAACCTGGCCTAGAAAAAAAGCTAACTGTTAACAGACTGAAAACCAACTTTCCTATCCCTTGTTACCTTTGAGGTAGCAATTGTTTATGTAATCAGCGGGAGCATCATTTTCTCTCTGAGACTTGTATCTTGAGAGTGTATTATTGAAATACACTCCTTAAAAATTATATTTTTTTCTCTTAGATAGCACATATTTATACATTAGTACAAAGATATGCGCTAAATATTCCAAATGACTGCCTATGTGGAAGAGAGTGATTTTGGAATAGGTATGCATAGAAATAAATACATGAACTTTTTAAAGGAAATATATAGAAATATGCTCATGTATACTCATCCGAAATACATACATGCATATGTGCATACAACTGAAGAGTTGAAGTGTGTGCATCCTTAGGAATCTGATTGAAGAACTTTGACCACAGAAGAAACAAAGTTAGAAGGCACTGTATTCGCTGGGTCCTCTGGGAAGCAGGTGCTGAGATGGAGATGGGAACACAACAGGTTTTTTGATTGGTAATGCTTTCAAAAGATAAAAGAAAATGGAAGTAGGATTGAGCAGGGAAAGCTCCAAACCATGGTGTGCACCCTTTCCTGTGAGAAGGAAGACCAACAGAAGCAGGATTGGACAGGGAGAACCTCTGACTGCAATGTAGATTTGGAAATTCCTCAGGGGATCCAAAGGCGAGATCCAAAGCAAAGATTTCCCACGAGGTGAGCCCAAGGTTGCATGGAAATAGCCAAGTCCTGGTACCTCTGCTGGGGTCAGCCATTGGTGAGGCCTGCCCAGGAAGAGCATGGTTATGGCAGGAAAGCTGATGTGGAGCCTGAAGGCAGTAGCAGCTGGAGGCAGGTAGCTAACTGCAGTCCTTGCCTGGAACAGAAAGTTCTGCCCTGAAGGGAGATCTGAGCAGAACATTTCCGTAGCTACCACTGCAAACATTCTACCCTCTAGGTCCATAGTATTTTACTCCTTTGACTATGAAGAACATTTTAGTGGGGGAAGACACCCTTACTATATTCTCTTATTTTCTTAATAAAAAACTGAATCCCAGCCAGATTAAATGACTTGGACAGAATCTCAGATCATTTGTTAGAATGCTCAGGACTAGACTCCTTTAAGCCATTTTAAGGTCATTTTCCACTTAATCACACTTCCTTTTTTCTCAGAAAAATAAAATGTGTTTGACACTCATGAGACACTTTCTTTAAGTACTGTGTTTTAACTAGGCCTTCTGTCCTAATCCCCTTATCATTTCCTTTATTTACTGTATCTTGACACTAAACCACTTGCTGGAAACTTTCCCCATATTAATGTTTTTTTCTTTCCTGTGTTAAAATTGCTGTTTTAATGTTAAATGTCTGCAAAGGGAAATTAATATTCAAATAGCGAAGAACATATTTAAAGAAAGCTTCTTGACTGATACTCTATTCTTTTCCCCAGAGATTAATAATTTTGACCATTTCTGCTTTTAATTCTTTTGGTGGTTCCAACACAATTGTAAAATAATGGTCTATTCCTCTATTTCTCATTATACTTGACTATAAACTATGAAATACAGTGAATTTACCTGTCTTTAAGATATATACCACCTCCATGTTGCTATTGTTTGGAATTTACAAATAATTTTAAGTGATAAACTATTACAACTTCCTTATCTCTCAGCTACAGAGAATACACCTTGTTTCCCTACTATGTAATCTTTAAACCTCTTCTTCACTTCTCCCTTGTTTTGCCTCCCTCTGTCAGTTATACCATCATTTTTAATATTATGGTTTTTGATGTTTACATTTTCTGCCACAATCTAGAGCAATTGTCACCTTCCCTCTGAATTTTGAAAACAAACATACCAAGCAAGAAGACAGTACAAACTTATGTTTCTAATTCTGTGATGTTCAAATGAGAAGGTTTGGAATGTCAAGGTCAGATAATTCTCTTAGTACTCACCAGGTGAACAATTATGTAACATTTTATTTTGATTTATATAAGCATTACAGAATATTTATATGTATATTTTTTCTTTTCTATGGTTCTTTTTTCCCTCTATGGACAGAAAGATATAAATATAGATGTATATACATTTATTCAGTTACATTACATGTAATATATATTACCATCTTCAAAAAAATCACTCAGTTTATGTATGTATATCTTTTATGAAATAATTTGGTTCATTATTACTATTTCATAAATACCTTTTTTGGATCCATCTCCTAAAGCTAAAGAAACAAAAGCAAAAATAAACAAATGGGACCTAATTAAACTTACAAGCTTTTGCACAGCAAAAGAAACCATCAGCAGAAAGGAAAGACAACCTACTGAATGGGAGCAAATATTTGCAAATGATATGACTGGTAAGGGGTTAATATCCAACATATATAAACAGCTCATACAACTCAAAATCAAAAAAACAAACAGCTGATTAAAAAATGGGCTGAAGAACTGAATAGACATTTTTCCAACGAGGAGAGGCAGATGGCTAACAGGCACATGAAAAGTTTCTCAGTATCACTATTATCAGGGAAATGCAAATCCAAACCACAATGAGATATCACCTCACACCAGTCAGAATGGCTGTCATCAGAAAGAACACAGATAACAAATGTTGGCAAGGATTTGGAGAAAAGGGAACCTTATTACACTGTTGGTGGGAATGTAAATTGATGCAGCCACTGTGGAAAACAGTATGGAGGTTTCTCAAAAAACTAAAAATAGAAGTACCATATGACCCAGCAATTCCACTCCTATGTATATATCCAAAAAAACAGAAACACTAATTCAAAAAGATACATGCACCCCAGTGTTCATAGCAGCATTATTTATAATTGCCAAGGTATGTAAGCAACCTAAGTGTCCATCAACAGATGAAGGTAAAAAAGGATATATATATATATATATATATATATATATATATATATATATATATATATGAATACTACTCTGCCATAAAAAAGAATGAAATTTTGCCATTTGAAGCAGCATGGATGAACTTGGAAGGCATTATGCTAAGTGAAATAAGTCAGACAGAGAAAGACCAATACTACATGATGTCACTTATATGTGGAACTAAAAAAAAATTAAACTAGTGATTAAAACAAAAAAGAAGCAGGCTGACAGATACAGAAAACAAACTAGTGGTTACCAGTGGGGAGAGGGAAGGGGGGAGGGGCAATATAGAGGGAATAAAAAGGATTGATAATGAGATTATATGAAATCATGTGTGTGAAACTTCTGAAAATTGTAAAGCACTTTAGAATTTAAAGAATCATTCAAAAAGATGTTGATATAATTGTAGATTCACATGCATAGCTGTAAGAAATAATTGTACAGTTTAACAAATTTCCCACAATGTACTCACTAGCATCTTGCAAAACTGTGCCAGGATACCACAAGCAGGACATTGACAACATTGACAATGATACATACATTCAAGAAACAGCACGGTTCCTCCACAGCAAGGATCCCTCGTTTTACCCTTTTATAGCCACATTCACCTTTCTTCCATGCCAACTGTTGCTAAATCATGGCAGCCACTAATCTCTTCTCCATTTCTGTAATTTTACTATTTTAAGAATATTTTATAAATGTTATAATACATTATGTAACCTCTCGAGGTTGCTCTTTTTAACTCAATGTAATTCCTTTGATATTTATCCAAGTTATTGCATTTATCAATCATTTGTTCTTTTTTAAGAAAATATTCTGAGCAGTATTCCATGGTATGAGTGTACCATAATTTGCTTGACGTTTCACCCATTGAAGGACATCTGGGTTGTTTCTAATTATTGGTTATTGCAAATAAAGTTGCTATGAACATTATGAACATTATTTCACATAAATATGTGTTCATTTCTTTGGGATGATGTGCAAGAGTGCAGTCGCTGCTTTGTGTAATATTTGCATATTTAGATATACAAGAATTATCTGGTATATGATATACATTTAGTGTTGAGGTCAGTGCTGCAAATGCAAAGGGCAGAGAAAATAAATTTAAAGTGTCACATGAATTATCATTTTTCAGTGGTAACTGAGCCTATTTAACCAGAGAGGTAGGTACAATGGCACTTTTCCACAGAAATAGAAAAAAGAATCCTAAAATTTGTGTGGAACGTCAAAAGACCCTGAATCACTAAAGTAATCTTGAGCAAGAAAAATGAAGCTGGCAACATCACATTTCCTGATTTCAAACTATATTACAAACCTGTAGTGATCAAAACAGTGTAATTCTGGATGATTGATAGAAAAATGGAACAAAATAGAGAGCCCAGAAATAAATCCAGGCATATGCAGTAAACTAATTTTTGACAGAGGTGCCAAGAATATATAATGGGGAAAGGATAGTCTCTTCAATACACTGTGCTGGGAAAACTGGATATTCACATGCAAAAGAATGAAATCTGATCTTTATCTTACACCGTCTGTAAAAGTCAACCAAAATTGGTTAAAGACTTAAACCTGAGCCTTGAAACCATAAAACTCCTAGAAGAAAACATGAGATCTCAGCAATGGATTTTTGGATTTGACACCAAAAGCACATGTGACAAAGGCAAAAATAAACAAGTGGGACTACATCAAAATAAAAGCTTATGCACATCAAATGAAATTATCTACAAAAGGAAAAGGTAACCTGCAGAATGGGAGAAAATATTTGCAGATCCTACATTGAATAGGGAATTGATATCCAAAATATATAAGAAACTCATACAGCTCAATTGAAAAAATAATCTGATTTAAAAATGGGCAGATGAACTGAATAGATATATTCCAAATGTCATTATGGTCAATACTCCATTTGCTGTCTCATAGTCTGAATCAACACTCTTCCTTAAGTTGAATCTCTTTCTATAGCTTTCTCTTAAATAGGAAGATAAGGAGATGAATGTATAGTGAGTGTCAATTACATTCCAACCTTTTTATATATATTATCATACTAATCTTTGAAATATTTTTCAAGTAGGTATTACCTCTGTTTATAAATAAAGATGCTGAGACTCAGCAAGGTTACATAATTCATCAGAGGTCACACAGCTTGTAAAAGATGAAGATGGGTATTCAATCCAGTTGTCTGAAATTCATGTTTCTTTCTACAACATAATCCTGCTCTCTCAGTCATTATATGAAGTGGTCTTCTAAGAAAATCACCTTTGGCAAAATCACCCCCTCATTTTATTCAGGGTAGTCTCCTATGAGTTAGAGTTTAGTAGAGGAATCCTATGTGCTGCCACTTTGCCTGAATCAAGTTTATTAAGGTTCTTGAACTGAACCTAGGTGGATGCTCTATTGCTTTCTACTTTCAGAAAGTCAGGAGCATTTAGACACGAAATAAACATAGACTATGTACAAAATTAACCATTTAGTATTTCTAAGCAGATATCTCTATAAGAGAAAAAGACCTCTAATCCACGAAGGTGATGCAGCTTGTTTCCAGGTTAAATACTTGCATTTCATAATTTCATAGCTTGCTTTCTTTCTCTTTCTTTCCCCCCCTCCCTCCCCCCCCTCCCTCCTTCCCTCCTTCCCTCCTTCCTCCCTCCCTCCTTCCCTTCCTTCTTTTCTTTTTCTTCCTTCCTTCCTTCCTTCCTTTTCTTTTCCTTCCTTCCTTTCTCTCTCTCTCCCTCTCTCTCTCTCTTTCTCTTTCTTTCTTTCTTTCTTTCTTTCTTTCTTTCTTTCTTTCTTTCTTTCTTTCTGTTATTTTTAACAGAATATGCCTATTCCTTTTTACGAAAGTCTGTGGATAAAAATAAGTAAACTTTTAAAAGTGGTTGAGAAGCTTGGCAGTATTGTTACCTTAGCAAAGTTTATAGAAAATGTGCCAATTTTAAAAATAATAATAATAATAATAAATGACATAATGCTAATCATGAGGGAAAAACAGAAATAAGAACTCCCCAAAATTCTTTAATGACTCTATAAAAGGAACAAATCTGCAAAGTGGTACCTCTGACAAAATAGCGTTACACAATGAAGATTAGTAAATTTAAGTACTAGTGTAACTTTATCGTCATAACCACATTGGTAGCAATTCTGAATTCTGCATTCCTAGGTCAAGAAAAGGTAAATATATTAATAACACATTTACACATTTTACATGGCAGAGGCAAATGTTCTATTCACAATAGTGAACCATCAGTATAAATGTGCACACTGACCACTCAGAAATGCTATTTGCCGTGAACATCAGGATTCTGGTTGAATATCAGAGGCATTCCCATGCATGAATTTAGGCATTTTACCAGTATGTAAAGTGGCTGCCATGTATCAAACTCTAACAATTTTGAGGAATACGTTAATGCATAAGATTCTGTTGCTAAAATTGATGTAGTCACAGTCTAGGGGAAAAATATGAATTGTAGCACACTTATAGAGCTAAGTGCTATATTCCAGTTAGGCCTTGAAAAATCAGGGAAGTCTTTTCAGGAAGAATGACAATTAAAGTGACTTTTGAAAGATTAAGTTTGCCAAGCAAGAGATGATGGAGGAAGGACAGTCCATGCTAAAGGGATATGGGAAAGGATAATCTCTTCAATAGACTGTGTTGGGAAAATTCCATGCAAAAGAATGAAATCTGATTTTTATTTTACACCATATGCAAAAGTCAACTCAAAATGGATTAAAGACTCCATTTTCTCACTCAAGTGAGAAAGTTCTTTTGTCCCTGGATGATTCTGGGCTGAAGCTAGGGCCATTCATTATTGGGGCTCCAGGAATTAACTCTGAGTATTTCCTTAGCTGGATACTCATTTGATTGAGACTTCACTCTTATGACTTCTAGAAACATAGGAGGCAGGGTGCTATAGATATAAAACTCAAGGTGGGGGTCTTAGACGTGACAGCTCTTGGCCTGACCTTCAGAGATTCTGATTATTTGTGTCTGGACTGGGGTTCGTGACTCATTTTTAACAGGCTTCTAAGGTTATGATGAATTTTATCAAGACCATATTTTTAAAAACTCTGTAATAAACACCATGGGTTAAGAGCTTGTAAATGATGTTGAGGAGTTTTTTATTTTTATTTTTTAAAGCACTCTACATACACCTTACCCAATCAGCCACACTAAATAAGTAAGAGCACAGTATTCCCACTACAGTATTTCTACACCACTTACCCTGGGTGTTTAAAAAGCTGATTTTATTTATTTATTTTTACTGAATATCCATGTCCCTTAGAGCAAAGAATGTGCGTTATTCATCTCTGCTTTCTCCATAGCCCCAAAGGCTTAACATATCATCAGTGAGCAATAAATATGTAATGAAGGCATGTTTTACATCTGGCCTGTTGATTCATCAAAAGATGCAAAGGGCTGAGCTGATAGCCTGAACCAGTCATCAGGGACAGCAAGTAGGTAGCTCTCATCCATCTGCTGTGGTAGAGATCAGTCAAGTATTCTCAGCTGATGTGCTGAGACTTAAAAGCAAGCCCAAGAACAGGGTGGGTTGGAGCTAAAGGGACAGGATATTAAAAGGAAGTCTTAGCATTTGCTTCTGGTTTGTCAGGACCAAAGATTGCAGACCATCAGAAGGTATCTGGGATCATGGGAACTGAAAAGCCATTAGAAACAGTAGGTTTAAATGGTAGCTAAGGGCAGAGAGTATCAGATTTGCTGTGGGCAAATACTTGGGAGGGAAGATAGTCACCAGAAAGATGGCAGAAGAGAACCAACCACCTATTTCTCGAAGGCAAGAAAGGATAGCTTTATAAAGAGGAAAGGCCTTCCTCCATGTCCTGAGGATTGAGATGTCCCAAGGAGAAACATAGGGTGTGATAAAGTATTGATGCAATCATAAAACTTGAAGCTTGGAGTAAGAGTTTGTGGCTCTATTTGGTTTCCTTGTCAGAGGTGACCTGAAAGTACACTGAGGGCTGAAATAATATTGACAAGATCTTAGAGTAGGCTGGACTGAAGACACAGTAATTCAGATTCTACTCTCAAGGTCTCCCCCCACCACTTCCTTCCGGGTGCAGTAACTCTACATACTTTAAACTTTTTTCTCCTTCTTTTCTTAACAAATGACATTGAAGGTCCAGAATTTTTCTAGTAAAGGCATCTCTTCTTGATCTAAAGTATTTCTTCCCTCTGGAGAGATTGGAAGAAAAAGGGAGAAGCTTTATCACACAGATTTTAACTTAAAAAATCTTTTGTAAATGCAGTGGGTGAAAAAAAAAGATTTCTGCAAATTCACTATTTTGGGGGGGGGGCAGGGGCTGCAGGCAATTTATCTCAGCATTACTGTTTAAACAAATTTTTTTCACACAAAATAAGTCACCATAAAGAATTGCTAATTAGTTGATGAAGGGTATTCATCCTTACGTTTTTTAACTTGAAATTAATCAGAAGGTGATCGACACTGGGAAATATGTGCCTACAATCTGCTGCTTCAGATTTGGGGACATATGGAGTGTGGGGAGAAGCAAGGAGACACCTTGGTTAAGTTTGCATGACTAGGTTTAAATTCAAGCTTCCACCAGTTACTAGCTGTGTGACACTGCTAGTTGGTCAGCCTTTCTGTACGTATATTTTTACGTATATGTGCATTGTCAAATAAGATATCATCGCATGTAGCTTGTGAAGCTTAAAGGAGTTAATCTACATAAAGCATTTTGATTGATGCCTGGTACATAACTAGTGTACAGTGTGGGTGCTCAGTAAGGATAACTTTAATTATTACTTTGAGAAATTAATGTCTTACATATTTTGGGGCACTGGTCTTTTTCAAACATGGCTATGACTACATACTATGTCCACGTAATCACCGGTCAGTACAGTCAAACATGTTACATGGTGGTAGAAGTTCTAAGCACCAGGGATAGAACAAATAGAGGCAATATAATTTAGCGAAATAAAGTAGCATCTCTGGTCTGCTGAAGGGAAATTTCCTCCTCTATCATTTGCCTTATTCTCCGTATCTGTCAAATGAGGATCATAATAGCCCTACCCCACTATGGATTTGTAGGGAGGATTAAATGAAATAACGTTGGTGCTTAGTGTTAGATTAAGTGCTTTGAATTCATTCTGTCGTTTAATCATCAACCATCTGAGGTAGGCATTGCTGCTTTCCCCATTTTAAAGATGTGAAAGCTGAGGCTCAAAGTGGTTTTGCAAGTTTCTCAGTGCCACACATCTAATAAACAGAAGGATCCAAACCATAGACTGTCTTAGTCCAAATAAATCTTGTGATCATAACAATGATGTTGAATTGCATACAAATGTTAGACACCCAAGACTTTGCTTTGGGGGGAGAATCAACTAGTCTAATCCCCTCTTGATACAGATCTGGAAACAGGATCAGAGTGACACAAGATTATGCAATAAAATGAATAGTTGTCTCATCACAGCAGATCAAGGTCTAGGTTGGCTTGTCCTTTCATCTGAGAAAGATGGATGATAGCCTTACTGACCGGTGGCTCTGTCTTTCCTAGTATGCCTTTCCAAGAGAAGTTCCTCTGTCTTTAAAAACATAGCTCACCATGGAGTTCTGAGAGAATCACTCACATGGCAGGTGCTCCAGGCCACTCACTCCATGAGTGCTTATTAGAATTGTGCATTTTTAAACACTTGATACAAGTACCAACATCTTAAAATGGGTGCTGTAAAAGGATAGGTGCTTATTTTTGTAATGGGCAATACTAGAGGGCCATTGCTAAGTGCAACTACAAGTATTCAGTCTTTACAGAAAAAAAGGAGGGATTATTTTATGTAGACAGGGATTGTGTAATACTTCTGTTTGGCATACTTAACAGTTTAGTCACCCAAGAACCCTGAAACTCTCCCTTGCTCTATCATATTTGGGTCTTGGTTTTTCAGTAAAACTTGATGGGTAACGTGGGATGTGGAGTCATATTTTTAGGTTTAAAGCTCAGATTCCCCACATTAGAACTGTGTCCACTTGGACAAGATATGTGAACTTCTTGGTGCCTCATCTAGAAAATGGGTGAGTTAGTGGTACCAACATCATAGGGCAATGGGAGGATGACATGTGTCATTATCCAAAAAATGCTCACAATAATACCTGGCAGGTAGCAAGTGCCCAATACATGTTCACTATTATTAAGTCTCAGCAGTCCTAGAGCATCTTAATTTCATATATTTGCTGATGTATAAATATTAAAACATAAATATAAGAATACATATAAAAAATAAACATTTTTGTATTTAGGTCCAAGCATATTGAAATAAAGAACCTTCTAATGGTTTACATTTGAGCAGGAAAGGCAGATGAGTAAACAGATAATCACATCCCAATGCACATCCCCTGAGAGAGATTCAGCAGAATGTTATTGGGAGCGAAGAAGGAAGAGCAGACTCTTTGAGGGAGTTCAGAAAGGAATCCTGGAGGGTGTAACATATGAGCTATGTGTGTTGCAAGAGTGGAACAAATAAAGAGGCATTCTAAGAAAATCAAAGGGAAAAAGTCATCAAAAAAAATCTAGTGTGTTTGATGAATGTACATTTGATATAATTAGAGGAATTAGAGGAGGGCTTGGGAGTGGTGAATGTGGGCTACAGAAGTAGCCTGGGGCCTGAGCAAGGAGACAGGTGCCCCAGTAGAGATATACCCCCCGTCTCTCATGAAGCTTCTTTGAGGTACATAGTATTCTTGGTGACGGCAGCGTATTGCCTTTCCATAGAACTAGACTTGTTCTTGAATCCTTGTTCTGCCACTTCCCAACTGTGGGCAAATCACACACTCTTTCTGTCTCAACACTCTTACCTGTAAAATGAGGATGATGAAAATAGCTCCTAATTCAAAGGGTTTTGTGAAGATGTAATAGCATAAAAAATCATGTAAATTTTGGGGGCACAGTGTTCTTCTGTATGTGATTTTGAATATAACTCCAGTCTTACCAGTGATGAAACCAAGGACAGGTAACCCTCAAGTGTTAAAGTCAAGATTGGAGCCAAGAACCAATGCCCAAATCCATGGTATTTTTTTTGGCCATAAGTTGCCCTTTTTTTTTTTTTTAAGTTCTTTGTGTGCATGTGTATGTGTGCATATGTGTGTGTGTGTATGTGTTTTCAAATGAAGAGACATTAACCTTTCCCCAGAGCTTGGTGAAGAATCTGATTATTTTTCCTCTGGAGCAATTTCTAGTGTTATTGTGATCCATTCAGTGAATAGCATTTGGCCACTTCAGAAGCATTTTCCCACTTCCATGTAAATGGTATGATTAGATGTGGAAGGTAATCTTGAGTGCTGCCATGTTATGACATTAAAATAGTAATTCAATTGTTAGCAACCCCTCACAAATAAGTGTTCAATCCATTTGTGTTTAATACCTCAGCATCCTTACATGCCTTTCCTTTTTGAAACACAAAGCAGTATTGATTTCTCTTCATAACCAACTAAAAAGTGCTTTGAGCACTTTTATCATTTCATTATCCAGCAGTAAATAAGGAAAATAACCTGCAAAAAAAAGTCCATGGGTTACTTGTATCCTTTTCCCTGCAAAACTCAAATGCAGATGAGAGTGACTTTTTGATGGATTTGAATGTCGTTACATTTGAAGACATGTTGGCAATCATCAGGAAAGGCAGTTTGGTGTAGTGAAAAGCTGTGAGCATAGAAATGGAAACCCCAGTATGTTACAGTCACACTGGGGATTAGGGCTTTAATATATGGATTTAAGAAGGGGGGTCACAATTCAGTCCATAACACCCAGTTTGAAAACTAGCTCTGCCACTTACTGGCCATGTAATCTTCAGAAAGGTATTGGTCTCTCTCTTTGCGTCTCTGTTTTCTCCAATATAAATAAAGGGGCCTGACTATAGCTGGAACAGAAACACATTTCTACTGAAATTAATTTGGAAAGGATCTGGAAACTAGCCTCCTACCCTCCTTTCCCCTCCAAGGAGCCAGAATTCTATGAAGCACAGCTGAGAACCTTTGGATAAGCTCTGAGGAGCTTCTGCCATTCTTGCCTTTAAGGATTTTGTGAAGAACTTCATTTCTCAATTGACTTGCTTGAAAAACTCACCTTTTGGTCTCAAGCCTCTTGGACTTGCCTTAAGCTATTTCCTCTGCCTAGAATTCCCTCAGACACCTGACTGTCAAAACACCTGCTTCATTTTCTGATGCCCAGAACAGTCTTCCTTCCAGTACACTTTCCAGAGACCTCCACTCAAATTTCTTCTCTCTGCGCCATGCTGTAGTACATTTCATTACTCGCAATAAGGATATGCAAATGTTATATTCTTGTGCACTAGATTTGAAGCCAGTGGAGGCAAAAAAAAAGTCCACATTCAGCTTTGAATCCAAAATGCAGACCTCAGCGTATTGACATACAGTCAGTGCACCTGAGGGTGTGATTTGTGGTGGGGTGTGGAGTAGATACTAAAGAGGACTGTAGCCACCCAGAAAACCTTTGCTTCTCCTGTTGTAAGAGAGAAAAGTTGTACCAACTCTTATTAGCTCTTTCTCAAAAAACATCCCTTTAGAGTGGGGCAATATCCTGGATTATGCTTTTATGACCACAGGAAATACTCTTGCATGCTGCTTCTGTGATTTCCCCTACTTGCAAGCTAACAGGTGAACCTACCACAGTTTCATAGATACTGGCAGAAGAAACAAGACTCCTGGATCAGAGATCAAGACCTTTATCACTCACAGCACAGCTGGCTGCATGAGCTTCGTGTTCATATCAGTTCCCCTTTTCCTACAAGTCCTGTGGGGGTGATGTGGAGTGGCTTGGGTAGCACATACTTGGTAGTATCCAAGTATGTGCTTGGGTAGCGCATACTTGTGCACAGCTGAAGTAACTGAAGCTTTAGAAACCCCCAGTCTTGTGAGGGGGCTCTGCTAAACCTGCTCAACTTTTGACCTAGAGGGAGACATCTTAATTGTGTTGGTTAGGAATCAGATCTTCCCTCTGCTCTGATAACACCTTTATCTTCCAAGGTTGTCACATACAAATATCATAGAAAAGGTAATTGAAGACATAAACTGCTCCAGGATGTGTAGAAACATCATATAGGATTATCTCTCATCTTCCAGGTGTTTGTCCAGATCTGCCTCCTGCTTAGTTCTTCAGACAAACCCGGTGGGACTGTTTCTTTCTAATGTCTTACTAGTCTCCCTTTCCATCTGTGGAACAATGATCAAGTGGACTGGACTGTGTGGCTGTTTCTTTTCTTTCTTCTTTTTCAAATGTTTTTCTTCTCTCTGCGATAATTTTCTCAGATGGCACATGGCCCTTCCATTCCCCAGTGCTACTCTGACCTAGATTACTGAGACATTTCCCCAGGCCAGAGCTGTTCTAAGAATCTACTTTTCTAGAAGAGTAGAAATCAGACAAACTGTTAATTTATGCCTGAAACCATCGTGAAGGGAAGAAGGGGCTTTGGCCAAACCTAGTCAATCACATTAATGTAATAAAATTAATATACATGGTGCCCACAGAGGGGCATATACACAGCACCAGGAAATACAGGAGGAATTAATGAGACATATAGTACATATAGTACTCCTTGTATAGTACAAGGCTAGGAGGCTTATTATCCCTGTGGCTTCTGTTAGCCTCTGTTTCCTAAACATAGCTATTTTTTAACTGCCTACTTACTACTAGGTTGTTGTGGCTACAAAAATGAACAGACTTAAACCAAAATCCCTCTTTAAATGTAAATTTCAGTACTAGCTAAGCACCCCCTGTAGGTTAAACATTTAATTATGTCATTGTCCAGTATCTGCATCTGTGTCCTAGGACAATTGCCTATATTGTTGCCTTTAATTTTTATGAGAAGTGGAAGAAGGAGGATCACCCCATTTCAGAGCTCCAATTTTAAATGACAACATTTCATAGCAGCACTATTTACAATAGCCAAGACATGGAAACAACCTAAATGTCCATGGACAGATGAATGGATAAAGAAGATGTGGTATATATATACAATGGAATATTACTCAGCCATTAAAAAAGAATGAAACAGTGCCATTTGCAGCAACATGGATGGACCTAGAGATTATCATACTAAGCAAAGTAACTCAGAAAAAGAAAGACAAATACCATATGATGTCACTTATGTGTGGAATCTAAAATACTACACAAATGAACATATCTATGAAACAAAAACAGACCCACAGATATAGAGGACAGACTTGTGGTTGCCAAGGGGGAGGTGGAGTTAGGGGAGGGAAGGATTGGGAGTTTGGGGGTTAGCAGATGCAAACTATTATAAATAGAATGGATACACAACAAGGTCCTACTGTATGGCTCAGGGAACTATATTTAGTATCCTGTGATAAACCATAGTGGAAAAGAATATGAAAAAGAATATATGTATAACTGAGTCACTTTGCTGTACAGCAAAAATTAAACACAGCATTGTAAATCAACTATACTTCAATAAAATAAAAGAATTAAGAAAATAAATGCCAACATGACTAGGAAGAAAATACAGGTGATTAAGTTGGTGGGTAGTGGTGGGGAATGTGGAAAACTTGAAAATGTAGCCTCATTGAGATCACCAAAGAACTTTCTTCTCCAAGATAATATGACTTAATAACAAACCAACTCCACATTTAGTAGTTTTCAACAACAATATTCATTCTGCTTATGAAAAAGCAATTCAGGTAAGGCTCAGTAGGGCCAGCTCCTTTCTATTCTACTTAACTTTCACAGGGTGGCCAGGAAGCTGGGGGCTGGAATCACCTGCTGGTATGTCTACTCATGTCTCATGCATGAGCTGGGCAGATTCAATCAGCTGGAGGCTCTCACAATATGATTCCTTGTGGCATCTCTGTCTATCTCTATGTGGTCTCCCTACATGGTCCCACAAGCAAGGTGGCTCAGAGCAGCCAGGCTTCTTACCTGTCAGCCCAGGACAGCTCAAAGCAAGTGTATCAATAGAGCTGGTAGAGGCCATATCACCTTTTATGAACTAGCCTTGGAAGTCACTCAGGATCACTTCTACCACACTCTGTGGGTTGAGGCAGTTTCACAAAGGTCTACTCAGTTCAAGGAGAACAGACTATAACCCCCATTTGTCAATGAAAGAAAGTCAACATTATACTGTAAGAGTATATGGGATGTGATATGTATATTGGTATGGACATTTTGGGAAAATACAATTTACCATGACATACATACATATATACATTTGGCTCAGTGCCCACTGGTTGGCACCAGCTTGTACTCAGGAAGTCTTGATGTGCTATAGGATTTCAGGGAGTGATGCTGAGCCTCTTCCAGTGGTATCTGAAAACTTCCATTCCCTCCTACATTCTGGTTTTGCAGAAAAGTATGGTTCTACCTATATTCAGTATCTGACTCCTTTCTTGAAGAGGTGTGGACAATTCTAGTAGTGACCCAAAAGTCTAGACAGATGCTATAATTGGTCTTGGACTCTGAGCTGGAGCAGGTCAGGAATTTGTTTAAGACAGAAGTAGATGGATAACTATGGCAGTTACTAAAATATTCTAGATGAATATGAATATGAAATATGAAAGGTGAATTAGGTCAAACGGAAAAAGGTAATTATATTCTTAGCTCCAAGTGGTTGGGACAGTTTCTAGGACAGGAGTGGGGGTGAAGCCAAAATGTCAAGAGACAAGTTGGCAATGGCAACAGATACTTAATGCACCTGGCATTGTGTAGAAGCAAATACAGAACAAGAGGATAAGATATAGTCTCTCATGGGAACTTTACAAGAAATTGAGAATTCTTGTCGGGATCAATACTGGGGTATCCGTCTACATCTTACTGTAGTCTGGCTATATACTGTGTGGTTGAATCTGTCTGAGCAAATGAAACCACAGGTATTCTTGCTCATGAAAGCAGACAGCATTCAGGTGGATTTTTTGAGCCTCCTGAAATACAAAAGCTCCTAATCAGAGTCAAATGTTAATGCAGCTCATGTGCCCACATTACAAAAGAACGACAGTAGGTTCCTGATGCAATAGATGCATCCTACAGAAATGAGATTCCGATTCTGAATATGTGTTGCTCTTCCTGTACATTATCTCTATACAGATATACAGGGACATTCTTTCTTCATAAATATTTATCTAGTTCTCAAAGGCAATGTAACTAATCACTGCAGTTTCCTTTAAATTAAAAAAAAAAAATCAGGGCTTAGGAGAGAGCAAGATCATATAAGAATCTCAGGAGAAAAGTCTTTATAAAATACTCATGTAAATTGCCTTATCTTGTTGTAGTGTTATTACTTTTCATTGGGTATGTTTGATGCTAACATTTATATTCATGATCCACTTCTTTGTTGTGCTTTGCTATGGAAGGAGAGCCTGCTTTATTATATCTTTCTCTGGCTTTGGAAAAATCCCCAAATTGTGTTATTAAAATAAAAAGATATAGTAGAAATAGTTCACTTTGAAGTTTATTGAAAACAAAAAGTGATGCTTATTTTTATACCCAGCCTTTGTCTAAGGGATGACAAAGCCAACCTAGGATTTTTTTCTCTATTGCCTCTATCTTTGTTTATGGATATATCCATATGGGGTAGAAGAGTAAGCAATAATCTAAGAAATCAGAAATCTTTGGTTCTGGGCTCTCTCTATGCTGCTTATAAGCAGTATAAAATTAGAAGAGTTTTGTAGGTTTTTAGCCTCAATTTCCTAAATTGCAAAGCAAAATAAATGGGCCAGGATGGTCTCCAAAATCTATTATTTTCTAGTGAACCATATTATATAATAATATCATTAAATGCCAGCATTTTTTGCCATCATAAAAATAATTGACTTCCTGGACATTCTCAGTTAATTACCCAAATTTAGTTTTTAATAAAGGTCATGAGAGAAGCAAGGATTTGATATAAGCAGAAGGGAAAAAATAAGACCACAGATGACACTAAAGGGTCCCAAAATGAGTTAGCTCTCTTAGTTGCAAGAAGATGCACATAATCCCCTAGTCTTTGCCACTGTGAAGTAGCTTTCTCCCCAGTATGGGGCCACTTCTGTCTCTTGAAAGATTTACACTGACACACAGTATTTGTGCTGAATGCCCTCAAGATTTGTGACAAATGTTTTCTGCAATGAAATTCAAGAATTAATTAGGACCCTCTGAACCAAAAGTAGTATCACTGTGATGATTCCCTCCATTCTACCCACTTTCCTGACAAAATATCAATGCACAGTGATAATGTATGAGTATATACACTCACTTGATTACACACATATAAAAAAACCCATGTATATGTAAAATGCTGTGCTTGTCCTGCTCCCAAAATTAAGGTTCTTTGGAAGATAAACTGGTGAGGGGTTCCAAATATTATCTGGGAGTTGTGGAGGGAGAGTCAAACTAAACTGTTTCTTATTTAACTCTACATAGAGTAAGCTCAACAAACACTAGGTAATTTATCTAGATTTTCATTGGACATCTTTAGATACATTCAACCAGTCAAAGTACAGAAAAGGAGTATCGCTATAAATTCGTGATGTGGGAAGGGAAGAGATGGTAGGATTATCAGTTGTTCTTGCAGGGTTTCATCCCTAGGCCAGCATTTCTCACACCCAACTCACTTTTTTGACTGGCGAGACTTAAGTTGTTTACCAGTCTCTCTGGGGAATAAATAAGGGAAATTAAGAAACCTTGTACTGAATGGAGACCCACAGGTTTCTGAATTAAATACAGGTGTGTATATGTGTGTGCAAGTACTTTTGCATTGGTACACAAAAAATTTAACAGTATCAAAAGGCATTTTTTAGAATGCTAAACCCAGAATTTCTACACTAATTTTGAGTCTATACATTGAAAAAAAAAATACCAAAATGACAAGGTAGCAACTGGGAATATGGAAGGAACCAGGAGAGTCTTACCAGAAAGATGAATGATGGGATGAACAGGCAGTCGGGGATGACAATTTCTGCTCTTAAAATGACATGAAAGAGGAGCTTAATGAAATAACATAAAGGGGAAGAGCATTTGAAATATGTTAAAATACCAACTTTCAGAATATTGGTGGTATTTAAGTTGGTGGGTTGACTAGGGTGGAAATATTCCAGAAGTGATGGGACCCATTTTAAGATACTCAGAGAGTGTCCTTAACAAAGAGACAAAAGAAGCCAGAAGAACCAAAGTAAATTGTGATTTCAGTAAAGCAAAATATAGAAGCAAAGAAAGAAAAGGGAGGAGGCTTTTCCCTCTACTCACATTGAGCTGTATCTCCCGTCACTCTCCAAATTAATTTCAAAAGTGAATGACTTTTTCACATTATATATTTTGCATATTAAAGATATCCCTCTATATAAGATACTTTATACTTTTATATTAACTGCTCCCACTAAATTAAATTCTTAAATTAAGCCTTTATTCAACAGTAGCTGTCAATATATTGGCATCTAGTATTACAGATGCCAAGAATCTAGAAGGTAAGGAAATGTTTGCAAATTAATCTAAAGGTTGTAACTACATTACAAATGTCTCAGTGGACAGTTAGGATCAGGACATGGAGTAAACAATCAAAACAAATTAACGAAGCCTCAATATTTGAAATCCAAATCTTGATAGAGGAAGACTGAGCAATGCTCCAGAGTTGGACATATCCCAAAAACATCATTAGGAGAATGAGTTCTTTTTTTTTTTAACATGTGCGCAATTTGCTCCTGAAGAAGTTTTTATTTCCTAAGGATAACCACAGGATGAAGACATCAATTAGCTATTCCTTAATCACAATTTTGAACAAAAGCCAAAGTTAGATGCTTTAACCATATGATTCTTAATACCGGAAAAGATCTTAGAGATAACCTGTGAAGAACCTTTCTTTTAGGAAATGGACCAGTTTAGCTGGAAGAAAAGAGCACTCGGTTACGCAGCTGTGGTCTTCAAATATTTTGAAAAGCCATCAGTGGAAAATGCAATGCATTTACTTTTCTGCCTTAACAAGACAAGAGTAATTATTAATTAGAAATTTCAGAAGAGAAGATTCTTGGGACACAAGCTCACCACCTTCAAAGGTGGAGAATTTAAAACAAGCAACAAATTAAAATTGAGCAGGTTTAACAGTTAAGAAATTGGGTTTTGGGAGAGACAGAGGAAAGTAGGCTTTGTTACCAGAAACAGGAATAAAGGGTGACTAAGGACACACAAAAGAGGAACTGGGTGGAAGCTGAAACCTTGTAGGCGTGTCTGAAGGTGCTGGAGCCACAAGCAGACATATCCATGTCCAGAAGTGGTATGCGTGTCATCTCTTTCCTTTGCCGTACAATTCTATCATTACCTTCTATTACCCAAACCCAGCCAGAGCCAGTTGACCTGGGAAGTGGGAAAACACAGCCATCAAAACTATACCTCCCTGTGACATGTAGCAAGGCAGGAACAAAGCAGGGTTTCTCATAGCAGACATGCCAACATTTGGCACAGTGACCCAGAGAATTCATATTGTCATTCAGTTTGAGTTGCATTCCTGAAACTTAGAGATGACATTTTAGCTGAGATATTAAAGATAACAACAAACTAGACTTGTGAACACCTTTCAAAAACATGGCAGGTTGAGGAAACAGCACGTACAGACTCCAGGTGTCAGAAAAAGACCAGATGCATGTGATGAGCTGAAAGGTACCCAATGTAGCTGGAGCAGTTTGTTAGGGGGATGTGGGTGTGTGCTTAGGGAGAGGCTGTAAACAGACTGGAACCAGATTATTATGGCCATGATGGAGTGTCCAGACTTGTTCTAAGAGTGACAGGTGTTTATTGAAAAGGGTTTACCAGGAGAATAACAAATTCTGGTGATTGTTTTGAAAATACTACTCCAGCTGCACAGAAAAAGATGACCAAAGACACACAAAATAGGAATAATTATAGGTTATATGAAATTTCATATTAGCATTTGTTAATATACTTTACAGCAAATTAATTTATTCAAAAATATGATTGAAGTAATAATGTAGTTATATTTTTAATTTAAAATGTGAATGGAAAAGCATAACATTTCTATGATTTGGAAGTACTTTATAAGTTTTATATATGTAATATAGTCATTTCCTTTTTCCTCCATAGTTAATAAATTGGTGTACCGTACAATTGTTATTTTATGATTTATTTCAAAGCAGGATATATTTTGCAAATATTATAAATAAGTCCATGATTTCAGCAGATCAAAGAATCTATTTGATCCCAAGCTCAAATGGATCATTGACATATCTTTAAGAATCATATTTTAAAACACATACAAAGATTTTTTGGTCTTTGTTATTACTGGAAAGATAAAAACAAATGTTTATTTTGATGTTTATTTAGTGGTAACTTTTTGCTTTTTGTTGTACCACATTTTTCTTTAAAATGCAGTATTTTTAGGGTAGAAAACCTCATTTTGACCATGTTAAAAAGGTGTGCAGTCGCACACGTGAAAATGCACAGATCTGTAGGTAGAGCTTTGGATTTAATTTTCAAATAAGGCTTTTAAGGTTCTAGTGGCAGAGACTGCCATGTTTTTCTTAAAGATGTCTGTTTAAATATTGATCAGCACATATTCACCAAAAGGAAACAGATATCAAGGTCTTTTTATCTTCCTGCTCAACTATGATGAACAACTGTTTATTGAGATTCTGTTAGACCTTATTAGTCATTCTTAGGCAAATGCATAAGTGTAGGTCTTATCTTAAATAAATAGAGTGACTGTGAAAAGAGCTTATCTCCCTACTCACTTTCTGTTGTGGGGAGGGCATAGGTAGTCAAGGGATAAAAATTTTGTTTAACTCTTGAAATCTATCAGACCTGTGGTTGAGGGAAAGACACTATTCTCAGAGTCTCGGTTTCTCCATCTGGATAGAAATGAGATATCTCAACTGATACCATTTTTTATTAAAAACAAAAAGAGATACGTGGGGAATTACTTTATAAACTATGAAGTGTACACCAAAGGTAATATCTCATTCCCCTCCAGTAGATTGGAATCCTTACTTTGGAAATCTCATCTTCATTCCCTAGCTTAACGTGTTTTCATGGTTTTTCTCTTTCCCTAAGATGAAGTAAACATCCTTTCATGTGGTCTTATGCCCGATTTATCCTCAATCTCTCCTCCTATGGTTCTTCCCTCTCGTCTTCTGTATTCAGCCACACGAGCCTATGTTTGTCTCTCAAATTTGAGTATAGTTTTTGAGCTCATACCGTGTTCCAGGTTCTCTAATGGCAACACAGTGGAGAAAGGATTACTAAAGATCCCACTTTTAGAGCACTCATATACTAGAGCAGTGGTTACCAGTGCAGTTGCCTAGGCAAGTAAGTTCATAAAATGAATGTACAATGGATATGCGGAATGTGGCAAGAGGGAGAAACAATAACCCACCTCAAGGAGATTGGTACTATTCAGCTAATCTGTGCATGCAGGGATGTGGCTTTAATATTGCCCCTTCTTCTTATTTTCCATTTGAAAGATGTGCAGAGTTTTCTGTGTTGTCTCCTGGCATTTAAATGTTGGCTAATGGCTAATAGAAAAAAAAAAAGCATCAAAATACTGTGTTGTAAAAACAAAATATGTTTGCTTGCTGGTTGTAGTCTTCAGTCTCTGGTTTATTATCTCTTTTCTAGAGGCATCTGGTCTCTGCCTCAGGACCTTTGCCCATGTTTTTCTCGTTTGAAATGTTGTTTCTACCATCAGCAGCACCCTCCACTTCAGTTCGGTAGTTCCTATTCATGCTTCATGTCTCAGGAAAAATTTCCCTGATCTTCTAGACCAATATTGTTGCATGTCATAATTGTATACACACATACGTCAGGATCATATTTTTTCTTATTAATTATTTTTGGTCTATGTGCTTGGTTCTGTAAGCGACTCTAGACTGGATCTATGTCTGTCCTGATAGACATATCAGGACCAACCATTAGACCAACCCTAATGTCTTCTTCTCAGCTTCAGTAAAAATTTGGGGGCATGGCATTAAGAAACATATGTTCCCTAAGCAGAAAACATTCCCCTTTCTAGAATTTATCATCAAATGAGTCTATAATCAAGTTAGGAATATCATTTTTGATCCCAAACTAGGCTACTGATGGTGTCATCTCTTTGCTGTGTCACTCAAAAAGTAAGTTGAGTAAAAAGTTAAAAGCCTTACCCTAAAGATGATCTCATGGAAAAATTCAGTCTTTATAGACCAACAGAACATTCATTCAGGGGACACCAAAATACATTGCCTTTATCAATCTCTGGGAAGTTCCATGTATTTCTAACAACTTGAACCAGTATAAGGCATAAGGTTTACAACATCTCAAGTCTTACTCAAAAGAACAAGGGCTATTTTTGCATAAGGACAGTATGATCTATAGTTTTCAAACTGGCTTACAGTGCCCCTATGGAGATATATTGTTGCATGCTACAGGTATGAGACCCTAAGAGCTGGCTCACCTTCTTGGAGAATCACTTTTAACCTGTGATATGAGAAAAATATATTTTTTATATTGATTAGAAGAGAAAACTTGTTCTGAAGTATAGAAATATATTAGGTTAAGTGAGAAGTATCAGTACATAAAATGTGCTTGGTTAAAGTGTTTCCAGAGGAAAATATACCATCATGCAGTTCTGTGCATTTGGAAATACTTTGCATTACATTAGTACAAGTGAAATATACTAAATCAGTAGAATTAGGCAAACATGACTCGATCAGCAAGAAATTTAGAAATGTAAGTACGATAGGGGAAGACTCTACAGTTTTGATTTTCTTGGCACCATGTGTAAGTTAGAGGAACTGAGCTGGATTTTGGCAGGAGCCTGTACTGAGAACATAACTGCTTGTTAATAAGAAACACTTTGAAGGGTAGATCTACAGGATAAACTGGGTTGTGAGCTCAAAAATTTCTTTAGCATCATTTCTGCTGTTATTCCTCCCACTGGCATGGGCACCACAAGTATAGGAAAAGCAAACATAGTGAATGGATAGTCTCATCTGCTTTGGCATTGGTATTTGGAGGAAACATTGTATTGGTCAACTGTAGGCTTCTATTTTTGGAAAATGTACAAAATATCTATCACTACTGATAGGAGGTTAATATTTCTGTGTTTTTGTGTAGATACGAAAATTAGTTTGGGTTTAATATTTAGGGTAGATGTACACATTCCAGCAAGTATATTTGCAGCCATTATGTGGTCAGTGCTTTGTTATATAAATGTACCTTTTCAATGTATACTTTCACTTTTAAAATGCCTATTTTGTGGTTTACAATAAATTATATGAAACCTCCAAAAATTTAAAAAAATAAAAAATTTAAAAACTATGACTTTTATATTAAATTGGTTAGATTAATTAACAACTGGGACAACAGACCTGTCTGTTTATCTATCTACCTATCATCTATCGATTGATATATCTGTATCATCTATCGATATGTCTATATATCAAAATAGGAACATTTATTAATCAAATAGTAAGGACTTAACAATGCAAAGGTTTTTTTTCTTACCTTTACTTCTCATCCTCAGTGGCTAAACCATTTTAGTATCTGTTGGTTGATTTCTTATCTGCAAATATGTCTTGATTTAGATTTCTCCCAGAAGCAGATCCTGAGACATGGTGTGAGATGCAGGTAGTTTATTTGAAAGGTGCAGGGCATAAGGAAGAGACGCAGGGAAGGAAAGGCAGCTAATCTAGGGTATATTGATAAATCAGTTCACCATGATGAGTGAGTAGAGACTAATCCTACAGAAGAAAATCTAGGAAAAAGTATACAACACGTAACTCAAAAATATCCCACTTGTTGGTAGAAAGAGCTGGGGTATTTATATACCTTTTCCATCAGGCAGTGGTCAAGTTCTGCTCTGGGTGGTTGTTAATTTCTTCACACTTCTGACCTACCCCAGCAGCAGGCAGAGCCACCTTCTGGAAGAAGTCCTGAGGCACAGGCTTGCCAGTGGCAGTTATCTGGAGCACAGCGAAACAGTAAAGTCCAAAGGGATATAGCCAAGGTGCTGGCAATGTCCACTCCAGTACATTTATACTAAATATCTTGATGTTCAGTATTTTTCATAATTGATTATTCTGCCCTCAAAATAAGGATTGAACTCACATCATAGCCTCCAGTTATTTTCTTGTGCTTCAAAAATTCATCATAATATTTGTCCCTGTGTTGCTTAGCCTTGAATCTTTTAAATAATACACATCCTATTTGTCTTCTATGGGTAGTATGTTTTGATACTTCTTTTTATAAGTTGAAGATATCAGGACCCGCCTACCATCTCCCACAATTCTCCTCTATTCTTTTTACATTCCATCTTCTGCCTTTGCATGTCTACTTTTATAATTTAATTTACTTCACTGTATATAACATTACATGTTATATTTATAGACTCTTCTGTAACATGTTTAATCCCTGAGCAGCTTGCTTATAGGTAAGTTGAAAATAAATAATACTATCAAATATATGCAATCTCATTCTGAATACCATCCAGTATAAATTGTTGTTACATCTCTACAAACTTCTGCTTTACTCTGGCTTGATAACTCTTTATGTATGCCCTACAGTCTTCATTCTGGGAGTTTTTTCATTGATTTTTGTGGCTGGAACGATTATTTCTTAGATTCCATATAGTCTTTCTCTCTTTTTTATTTACTAGAGTATATTCTCAAATTACCTCCTAAGGAATGGTATATTAGTGGAGATAGCTGAGTGCATAAGCCCTCGTATATATGAAGATGTATTTTTTCTTATATGTTTGATAGTTTAAATCAGTATACAGTTCTAAGTTGAGCATCATTTAATCCCCAAAACATTTGACACCTTTTCTAGTCTGTTCTAATATTCTAGTTTATTTGTAAGTGACCTAATACTGTTCCACTCCACACTGACCGCCACTTCAAAATATTCACTTTATTCCCTGTGATTCTGAAACTATACAGTGGTGTCTAGGCATGAACCATTTTAGTTACTAGGCAGGCCTTTTACTGATGACTGATGTTCTTTAACTGTGAGAGTTTAAATCCCTTCTATCTTAAAAAAATTTTTTTGAATCCATTGTTTTCTTTTTTCTCTCCTTTTGGGATGATTATTTGTAAGATGTTGTATATCTTGAATTATACCTCTGTTTTTTGTTCTCAGAATGTTTATCTCTATGATGAAATCAAAAGATTTTACTGCCTTTGTCTTTCAACTTTAATTTACTTTTATCTTAATTTTTAATAATTTTAATTATCAACTTCTTTGTTACATTTCATAACATTTTATTCTTACTTTATGAATGCATTATATTAAAGACTCTTCAACAGGTAATACCGTACCAAAATAGGGAGGAAAAAAAAAATTGAGGCTACAACATAGAGACTCGTTTGTATATAGATCTTGACTTTTATAAAAAAATATTGTTACTCTGCAATAAATGTTTGGCAAGCCCTGGGGAAGTTTTTTGATGTTTAGGGGTGAGAACAGAACATAGTACCTGTTATTTGAGACAAGCTAGTCAACAAAAAGATGTTCCATTAGGTTAAGGAGGCAAGAAGCCATCCAATATGCCTTTAGAACCCACCCCACTTTGTTCTCATCATTTTTGAGTATTAAGCCATTAAAACTATGTTTATCACTGTTTTATTAGTATTTCAGATAAATCCGGTGTATGTCCCCAATCTACTTTTTGGTCTAGCAGTTTTACATATTTAAAGGATAATCTTCAGTTTTCTTACCTGAGCAAGACATTTCAGACTTCACCCTTCGTAACTTTTGGGGATGTATGTCTCACCCCTCTCTGGTAGGGATACTTTGGCAGAAGTAAATACCAGGAAGTACTGTGGTGAAAAATAGTCTGAGAGTTGATGACATGGCTTCAACTCCTCTTTTAAAGATTTTCTCACTTTACAGTCTTGGATTCCTCACTTTTCTGAGATCTAGTTTCTTAATTTGACAAAAGTAATAATGTTTGTCTGTCTCATCAGAATTTTCTCTAAGTATCAAATTAAAAAAATGTACGTAAGATTAGTAAACTTTTAATATCATGTACTCTATCAGGAATACAAGGGTTAATAAGATTTAATCCTTATGCGAGAGCATGTCACAGACAATCTTAGAAGACAACAATGTCAGAATAGAGAGCAATAAATACTATTAGAAAGGAATATTATGTCAAGCAACTATCATGGATAGAGATTTTATCGTTTGCAAGCTACTTAATGTAGAGAAATTAATCCTTTTTTTAAAGAGTTTTCCATTGGGTGAATTTCCCATTTTACCTATAAGTAGACAAGTATAGCCTCAAAAAAGTAAAAGGGTTTGCTCAAAATCAAAGACCTGATAAATGATAAAATTAGTACTTAAAAATAATTCTGACTAAATCCCTCATACTCCCTTAGTAAAGATTTGCAAGAGCATATTATATTTCAAAAGAAAATTTGCAAGATTTACAAAATGTGTTACAGAGTAGACAGGAATGAATGTGATTTACAGAGCAAATGCTTGTCCTAAAATGAAATGAATTAATAGTAAAAAAATAGCAGTTGATTAGTGAGCGTCTTTAAAATAATGTCAAATAGAGATGTCAGGTGAATTTCTTCAATGATGATATGACTTTTCTAGCTAAGAAAGTAAAATCTGAAACTCAGGCTTGCAACTAAGATGATGTGATGATTCAGACTATAAGAAAAAAAAAATAATAGCATTAGCTAAAAGCAGAAAGCTGCTGTCCCTCTATTTCTTAAACATGAGTCCTATTTTTAGAGACTAGATAGGATCATGTGCATGGATATCAAAATGGGAATAAGTTACCAAGACAGATGTATTCTCCTGATTTTCAACTTCTGCATTGTCTAGGAGCTGGATCCACAAGATCATCCTGAGCAAAAGCTCCAAAAAACAAGAATTATAGTAATCCAGGCTTAAAAAAACAGAAGCATTTACCTGCATAACAAAAGTCTTTGTGCTGATCTGCACCCAGCCTGGCTAGGTTTGTTTTATCATAGAAAGTATAGTGCAATAATAGTTTCACCCAATACAAATAATCCTGGAGAAGATTAAAAATCAGGTGTTTAGTTGAATATGGTCTCACTAGTGTTTTGCTAACTGCATTGAAAGTGGATTAGTGTAAAAACAATGGTTTAAATTGCTAGATTCTAATTTCTAGTGGGAGATAACTCATTATGATCTCTCAACACCTGGCGCATTATGGTATGGTTTGAGATAGACTGAGTTTCTAAATATTAGAGTGCTAATACATTTCTGTGCTGAAAAACCTCTGGCAAAAGAAAGAAGGATCTGGTATTTTGAAGTTGTATTCTGCAACCCAGAGTGGCATGATGTGACCTTATACTTTGTAAGATTCTTTGATTTGAGATTGGCAATCAAGTAATGTGCATTTCAGGGCAAAGAGAATCGGATTAAAAAGAATCTGAATTTTAATGTTGATTCTGTTCTTAGGGAATTGCTTTGGTCTAATTATATCTGTTTTCTTATTTCTATGATGAGGAAATTAAACTACATGTCTCCTAAGGTTCCTTTAAGCTAAGATGTTAATGGCCACCTCTGTTAACCTAAATGTCAATACCATTTGTTGTAGATTCTTTTAGCAATGGCTTCCAATAAATCATGACTTCAAGTAACCATAATCTTGTATAGTCTTCTCTCACATTCACTCCAGGCTTGGCCACATTACTTTCTTTGGCCAATGGGATGTCAGCAAACATGGTGTAAGCAGAGGCTTAAAAGTTAGTTGTGCAATGTGTCTTGCCTTCTTGGAACACTGACTTGGAGCTTCCACAATTATGTGTCACCTCATACCTGTCAGAGTGGCTATCATCAAAAAGCAAACAAACAAACAAAACACAAATAACAAATGTTGGCAAGGATGGGGAGAAAAGGGAACCCTTCTACACTGTTGGTGGGAATGCAAATGGGCGCAGCCACTGTAGAAAGCGGTATGGAGATTTCTCAAAAAACTAAAAATAGAACTACTGTATGACCCAGCAATTCAACTCCTGGGTGTATATACCCCCAGACCCAGAAACACTAGTTTGAAAAGATACATGCACCCCAATGTTCATAGCCATGTTATCTAAGTGTCCTTCAACAGATGAATGGATAAAGAAGATGTGGTATATATACACAATGAAATACTACTCAGCCATAAAAAAGAATGAAAATTTGCCATTTGCAGCAACATAGATGGACCTGGAGGGCATTATGCTAAGTGAAATAAGTCAGACAGAGAAAGACAAATACTATATGATGTGATTTATATGTACAGTAAACTAGTGAATAAAACAAAAAAGCAGACTCACAAATATTGAGAATAAACTAGTGGTTACCAGCAGGAAGAGGGAATGGGGAGGGGCAGTATAGGAGTAGGGAATTTTAAAAAAAGGTTATTATGGGATTATATGAACTCATGTGTGTGAAACTTTTGAAAATTATAAAGCACTATAGAATTTAAAGACTCCTTCATAAAAAAAAAAAAAGTTAATAAAAAAAAGAAATCCAGTCCAGCTTACTGTGGGACAAGAGACTTATATGTAAGGAACTAAGGGACCCCAGCTGATAGCCAGGATCAACTGCCAGACATTTGACTGAGGTCATCTTGGACCTTCCAGCTACATGAGTGTAGCTACACAAGTAAGCTCAGACAAAAGCAACAGAGGAACCACCAAGCATACTGAGAATATCATGGGAAATAATCAGTAATTATTATTTTTAAGAAACTAAGTTTAGAGTAGTTTGTTACAGGGCAATAGATAACTGACACACCATTTGAAAAGGTATTCTATTCACATTAATAGAATACTGAGCTATAGCTAAAATTAGATGAGACAATTTTTACTTGATTATTAGAATGTGAACACTATTAGCAAAGGGATCTTATCTGTCTTACTCATCACTATGTTGCTACCACTTAATACAATGTCAGCACTGCATTTGTTATGTATTACTGTAATGAATTACCCCCTAATTGAGTGGTTTAATACAACTGACGTTTATTGTCTCACAGCTGTTTTGATTTAGGAATTCTGGCATAGCTTATCTGGGTCTTCTGTTTCAGAGTGTCACAAGGCTGCAATCAAGGTATTAAGGAAGGTTATGGTTTTGCCTGAAGGCTCACCTGGGGAAAGATCCAGATCCAAGGTTACTCACATGGTTGTTGGCAGGATTCAGTTCCTTGCAGACCTTTGGCCATGTGGCCAACAGTTCTTTGCTATATGGGTCTCTCCAACATGGCACCTTGCTTTATCAAAGCCAGGGGAGAAAAAAAAAAAAAGAGAGAGCGAGAGAGAGAGAGAGAGAGAGAGAGAGGAAGCCAATAAGATGGAAATCTCAGTATTGTGTAATCTAATCATGGAAGAGGCATCTAATCATTTTTGCTGTATTCTATTTGTTAATCTCTAGGTATAGCAAGGAATAACACAAGGACATAAATTCCAAGAGGAGGAATCATTGGAGGTCATCGTAGAAGTCTTCCCATTATAGGTTCATAGTAAATGCTGAATATATTTTTGAAAAGATAAATAAGTGAATAAGCAATATTGATCAACAGCTATGTGTCAGGCGCTGTGCTATATGTGTTGGGGATACTTAGGTTGTAATTGTACAGTCCCTGCTTTTTAGAGCGTATAGTAAAGTAAGGGATACAGAAGTGTAAAAATTAAAGCCATACAATAAAAAGTACTAACCTGTAGCTCTTGTGGAATGCATAAGGTACAGATGGAATACAAACAGAATGTGATTATTTTGTTGGGTAAGTCAGGAAGAAATTTCTTTTGAATATGGTAAATATCTAGGGATTTAAGGATGATTCATTATTTTCCATCACTGGAATTAGAAATAATGGAGAGAAGTACATTTCACACAGAGCAAATGACATGTTGTAAAGTGTGTGTGTGTGTGTGTGTGTGTGAAGCAGAGAGTGAGGGACAGGCAGATATTTGGACTGGCAGGAATTTTTCCACTTGATTTTTCCCAAACAAAGTGTGTTCTCTTGTACAGTTTGTTGAAGAACCATATGTCCCACAGACTTTAGGTGACCCACTGAAGGTCTATAAGGGAAGGCAGATAGCCCAGTAGATGGAAAGATAGGATACAGATGCAAAGAGGAACCCAGGTGTAATTCATTGCAAAGTGCCCCCCCCCACCATCTCCAAAATTGTTCAGGTTAATTGCATATTGGAGGAAATTGACTAAGTTAGTAGTTTTGAGCAAAACTGTTTTAAAACCAATCTATTCAGATGGGAAAGAGGAGGTCCTTTGACACCAGAGCATTTCTGAGGATGTGTTGTAGAGGAGAATTTAATGATCTGTAAACTATCACATCTGTTGACAGTTGTTTTACCCTGTTATCACAGAGAGCAAAATGAGAAGAGAGTATGATTTTTAAAATGAGTATACTGAAGGATTTATTAAAATTGCGAATAGACATGAAATGCATAAAACTATAATGTATCATCTGCGAAGTACTCTCTTACTATCTTTTACATTGGATAAATGAGATTGGTAAAAATGGATTTAGATTTTTCAAGAACATGATTCAGATTCATAATTAAATTAAAATCCTGGCTCTATTAGTTACTAGCTAAGGGTCCTTGGGTAAGTCCCTTAACATCTATGAGCTTAAGAATCCCCATCTATAAAATTGAGATGTAACTACTCACTGATTTGTGTTGAAAAGTCGAAGAGAATTACTATAAAAGTGCTTTAACTGAATAGGCATATGAGTTACTTTTTTGTCATATGCCCTAGTGTTTGGGAAAACACATCTCAGAATGCTTCCCATCTTGACATCTTCATATGCTTCATGATTAGAGAGTATTGTCTTTGACAGATTGTCACCTACCACATTATCAAGAACATTATCCAAAATCAGATTGGCTCCAGGTTAAGTCAGTGGAGGTGACTGTTACCAAAGGTTTCCAACACTAGTTAAGTCCTGAGCCAAGTCATTGAGAGGGTGGAGCAAAATGATCTACCTAATTCAGAGATCCCTTGAGTATTCACTTTTTTTTAAAGCATTTTTTAAAATGTATTTATTTATTTATTCTTGGCTGCCTTTGGGTCCTCATTGCTGCCTGTGGGCTTTCTTTAGTTGTGGAGAGTGGGGGCTACTCTTTGTTGCGGTGCGTGGGCTTCTCATTGCGGTGGCTTCTCTTGTTGTGGAGCACGGGATCTAGGCACATGGACTTCAGTATTTGTGGTGCATGGGCTGAGTAGTTGTGGCACACGGGCTTAGTTGCTCCGTGGCATGTGGGATCTTCCCACACCAGGGATCGAACCCTTGTCCCCTGCATTGGCAGGCCGATTCTTAACCACTGTGCCACCAGAGAAGTCCTGAGTGTTCACTTTTGAGCAGCCAATATTGCAATTTTCCAAAGCCAGGTCCACAGTAAAGGCTTGTCTATCAAGACCAAAGACTCTGAAATCCTTATGGTATAGAACATGGCTTCTGGTGCTTATAAGGAGAGGTTATTTATTCATTCTCTGAATCCCAGAATTGTGCTGCATGCCATCTCAAACAGCACATATTCTAGCTTAGAGCAAAACTTGGCAAACAGATTGAAGGTAACTAAGCTCGGGATTTGGGGTAGGCAAAAGTGAAGTTGAACACGGTAGATGTACTTGACACATTTTGAAAGGAACCCAATATTACAAATAGAACATGATTTATGAAGGCAAAAGAAAGAGACAAGTAGTAAGGAATTAAATCAATCAAGTAGTGTTAGAAAGTCTATGCATGATGGCCACGGTTTAAAACGAATGAATGAGATATGGATAGCAAACCATGAGGAAAGATGAACTTCTAATCTCTGCAAATAATTGTCCAGTCTCATACTCAACATTTTTAGGCAGAAATAGTCAAGATTCAAAAAAAAAAAAAATCCATAAATGTTAAATGAAAAGTTGTTACTGGTAAAATCTTCCTTAGCTAGAAATTACCTGCGTGAACCATGAGCCCATCATTCTTGTTTCTTTCTTCCTCTTCCATATGACAGCTTTTTACATACCCTATTCTATGCCCTTCCTCATCACCACCACCACTACCAGCCCCATACTCATAATCCTCTCCCACCCAGGCTTCTTACTTCAAATTCTCTCAACCACTACACATATTATGGCTATTAGATGTCTCCTCATTCTGGTCATACACCTGTCTTTGTCCAAAAAAAGGACAAGGAATGAGGTATCCTGACTCTGCTACTTCTAGACATAGTTTCCTTCACTTTCCTGATTTTCATTTCCATATAAATAAACTCTATAGAAATTGCCTACTTTGGATCTGAAAGATATTGGAGGGGATGGTATGAGAGCCTATATGTGAGACCATAGAATGTCTAGAATACAGCAAGAATGAAATAATTGCTGGTTATTACTGTTATTGCCATTGTTATTAATAGTATATTATTATCATTATTCTGATTGTGACTGTTTTCCTTTGTAGACTGCAGACATCTTGAGCATGGAAAATTGATTTTCTTTATGCATGTCTTCATGCCTGTCTCACTCAGTACCTTATGTAGGATCTTAATATATAAGGTGACCAAAAATTTTCACAGCTTGGATGATAGTTAGGAAAGAAAGTCTAAATATGAGTTGGCAATAAAGAAAAAAAAAGGGTGTTGGAAAGCTTCTCCAAGAGAATCTTAGGAGATCAATTAAGAAGGATAATGCTCAACTCTCAACACAAAACTCATTTAATTTTAATGCATAGAACATCAAGTTAAAGTGGACTTCATGGATTCTGAGACTGAATCAACTGATTTATTGTTAGCACTCTGAGTTAAGTGGGACCAGCGTTTGAATACTCCTATTTGTCTATTCACCTTGTATTCAGATTTTCTGAGCATCTACACAGACTACTCTTTTTTTTGGAAGACAAACCATGGCTGGAGGATGCAGAAAAAATCATACTTTACCTATTGGGCAGGTGAGGAAACTGTTACAGTTCACAGTCACACACAGGTCCCCTGGGCTGTTTAGACAGAGGCAAAAACCACACATAAGCAACTCTCTGAGCCAACAATGCCTTGGTCCTTTTTAATGATAATTATCTCTTACATATCTGAATAAGCCTAGGTTCCTGAAGGTGTAAAAAATGCCCCAGAGGTATAGCTAGCAAAAATTAACACTCCAGTGCTCATCCTAATTAGGATTTAATTAGGGAATTAAAAAAATGCCGAACACATGTGCTTAGCAAGTGTATAATCATTGACTTATGGCTTGTAGGTTTTCTACATATTTTTCATTGTAAATATCCAATTATTATTGTCATTTAGGTCAGACTTTAAGAATTCAAAGTGTTTTTCAAAATAATGGGAATTTGTTTCCTTAAGCATAATGTCCTCTAGTATGGTTTTTACATCTTTTAATTTACTGTGTAGTCTATACACTTCCCTCTCCTAGCGTAGAATCTGGGTGGTGTTTTTCTCATGATGTGTTGTATAACTCTTCAACAAAGCCCCGCATCTTGTATTTACAATCAGTGCATAGGAAAAAAAAAGTGACAACTGCCTCTGTGTTCTTGTTCCTAAGAGATTTGTAACAAACCGTGAATGTAAAACACCAGTCTCCTCTTCATAGTGAAAGCTGTGTGTATGCCTCCAACTCTGACCAAACTTTTGAAGTGGTTTATGGCAGATCTGTTTTGACCTGCCCCTGATAATATTCAAATTAATGTCACAGTTGGAAAAGAAAGTGGTATATGCCATGTTAGTTCCACCAAAGGTATAGAAACTGTTCCAAGTTTGATTTGTGACCACTGCCACCAGCTTTTAAAAGCCATGGCTGATGAAATAAAAAGTCTGATGTTGATTTCTTAATCACACCGCCATTATGGAAATAATAGGTTGCTACAGTAATAATCATTATCCCCTTTCTGATGGCATTTCAGTGCCTTTTACAGCCACTTCTAATGACCATTAAACTGTTTGGTCTAATGAGTGAGAAGACTCTAACATCTTTATTCAAAAGTCACTAATGATAATTGCCACCTATCACCCATTCTCTAGAGCCCAGAACGTACGTCTGCTGAATGCCATTATCATCCTGCAGGTCTGCATCTCCATCTTCTAGACTCCAGTAATTAGGCTTAATTTATATCTGATCCAGTGATGGCTACAGTCATCTCTCAAATTTGTGTTTTCTGATGTGTCGGAATATCACTTAACTCTAGAAAATGTTTTAAAGATTTTATTGAAAAAGTCATAAATATGATTAGTGACAGCTTTTAGTGTCAGTACATCAGTGAAAAATTCATAACTACATTCATTTTTACCGTGTGGAGTCATGGTTAAGAAGCAAAGCACCTGGAGTATAATAGACCTGAATTTGAAATCCTTGTTCCATCTCTTAATAGCTATTATAACCCCAGGCAAGTCAGCTTTTCTGAGGCTTAGTGTTCTGTCTCTAAAATGGGAATAAGAATAGTGCTTTCTTGATATGGTGGTTTAAGTATTAAACCTAAAAATGGTAGCTATTATTATATTATTATCATTGTCATTACCATTATTATTACCACCTCACATGCTTCTCCTTTTTATAGACAGCAAAGAAATCCCACACAGTTATCCAATTAAGTACATGATTGGGATTCTTGAAATGATTTGGGATATGAAATCAATAATTCAGCCATGGATGTGGAATGGATTGTTTGGGTCATTGCTATGGGTCTGTGAGCAACAACTGAATCTTTAAGATACTGTTCCAAACATGCCTGGCCTGAGTTAGAAGAGCTGGCAAACAGTTGAAAAACATGAATAAAAGAGGTAAAGGAGGGATGCTGCTAATTTATAGAATACATAACAGGTATAAGGCACTGAGCTAGGAATTTTAACTTACTCATATATTTTCACACACAAAAAAATCATGTGAAGGAGATAGCAATATTTCTATTTCATAGCTAAATAAAACTAAGCTTATAGAGGTAAAGAATATCTAAGTTCAAAGAACTAATGAATGGTAGAAACAGTGTGACTCATTCCAAATCTTGATTTAAAGATACGTAAGTTGTATGGCCTTTTGAAGAATTCATGAAGTGCAGTCTGGTTGGGGCATATACTTACAGAATGGATCCACAGAATGTATAGAGGAAAGCAATGATGATATGATGCAGTATAACATTTTCAGGTATTGGAGGAACTTAGAAACCAGATGTTTCTTTGGGTACCCTTGAAGCTAAAAGTAATGTGAAATGGCATTCAAAAGTAGGAAATTAATCTTTTGATCATATTTGATATTGATCAGATTCAAATTTAAAACATTTGCCCATTTTTCTCATATACATAATATAAAAAAGAAAAGATGACTATTTTGGAAAATGGCATATGAAGATGTGATGAGATAGGAGCTATGTCAGAGTCTATCATGGAGAAAAAATCTAGAAGAGAGACTTTAATTGTCATGAAAGAAGGTTATTTCAAAGGGACACATATATCCCCAATATCTAAAGTTAGAAATATAGACATGTTTTCAAATCACATTCATAATTAAGATGGTTTATTGTAAAATATCATTATCTTATTGAAAATATTAAGGCTTGTTTAGGAAACTATGATATGGTTTCTACTTCTGAAGAACTCACACATTGGTCGTGCTTGTGGCAAAGAAACTAGATATTACCTAGTGCTGTAGATGGAAAAAGAGATCAATGTTTAGGAAAAAGAATCTAAGCTTGCTCCATAAGAGGTTGTGGATTTTTCATTCCCATTAACTGGGAGTGAAATGTGGCATTGAGGATCTCAAGTTGAAAATAAATATAAAATTTATTTTAGGATGTGAAGACTCTTACAGTGACAAATGTGAAACCACTCTATAGGAATGCATCCATAATAACTCAGATAAATGGATTCCCAAGGAAATAGTTCTGAAACATTATAGTCAAAAACTGACTAGTTACTGGAATAATAAGTGAAATTCATACCTCCAAATTAATGATGATGCAACAACCTGAAAGAGATTTTATTTTTTTGAATATTTCAACTTTTTTTTTTCCTAAAAAGAAGCAGAATTCTTGAGGCAAGAACAGATTTCTCTGAAGGATAAAATGAATTTTTATGTGTAGAAATTTTTTTAGAAATGGAAATGGCTACTGGAAAAAATCAAGAGCAGCATTAAACACTAGATTAAAGATAAAGTGAGAGTTAATGAGTTGTCTGTTAGACTTGAAGAAATCACTCAAAAGAAGGAAAGAGAAATGTAGAATCATAAAATAGAAATTGGGAAATGGGAAAGAGAATGAAATAATTGAAGGGGAGCAGAATTTGCCACACCAAAATAAGCCTCTTTGGCATAAAGATTATTTTAGGTTAGTTATTTTTAAGAAACAGTAGACATAAGAGAAGCTCTGAAAACTGTGTAGAAGTTACTCTTTTGTAAGGGGACATTTATATGTAAAAGGGAAATCTTCCCTCTCTGTAATAGGAAGAGGAGGATGACTAAATCCTAGAAACTCCTAAGGAGAAAGCAGCAACTTAAATTTGCATAACAACCTTACCCTTATTTACTGTGCTTTTCCTGGTAGGTAACCTCCTATAACTGACTCCCTCACATTCTCCCAACATCTTCTGCTGTCTTTAGCTGGAGATGGTATTTAAGGTGATGGCTGGGACTATTTCAGAGAGCTACTCAGTTATCCTGGGTATCTCCCATGAATACAGGAAGTATACCTATTTTAAAGCCACTGCTTGTTTCTCCTTTGCTGATCTGTCTTTAATTACAAGGCTGGTCTCAGCCCAGTACCTAGAAGGGTAGAAGGAAAATTATTTTTCTTCCCCTGCATAGTCTTACATAGGACTTCATATATAGGGAAAAGGTAATATAAGAGAGGCAATAACAGGAAAGAAAATAGATAAGAACTTTACAACATTTTAAGGACAGAAATATAACCTTAGCTTGAAGAACTATACCCTATTCTGTGGAACATGAATAAAGATAAACCCATACCTAGACATTGCCTGATGACCACAGCAAAACCTCCAAGATAAAGAGTTGTCTTAAACTTTCTGAAACATTGTCTCCTATCCTTAAGACAAAGGCTTCCACATATCTACTGGATGTAAGTATAAAACAAGATATAGAGTTCAGGCTATTTTTTATAAAGCTTACTTTTCTTAGCCTATTATAAATTGAAACGAAATTCTTATTACTTTTGCTTCCCAAAAGAGGCTACAGGTAATAATTGAGAGAACATGAACCACAGTCATGTGGCCTCTGAATAATAGCAATATGTAGAGTTGAAAAGGAAAATAATTATAGAGAGAAACAGAGATAGAAAAAGAGAGAGAAATTTAAGATGACAGGTTAAATAATAATTAGAAACTGATATCTGTTATCTTAAAGTAAAGATTCAATCTTTATGTTTTCCATTTTCTACTAAGAGTGAAGTTTATGAGTTCACCAAGGGAGAGTAACATTCCTTTTCAGAAAAAGAATTTGTTCTGAGAATGTTCATGTAAGGATCACTGAACAAAGTAATAATTGATCCCCTAGATTACTAGATTTGCCCAAAATATAAAGATTATTTTTTTAATCTTTGTGGTCACCCAAAACATAATATCAAACCAAAACCTTAACTGGCATTTCCCAGAATGGCAAATAGGGGCAGAATGAAAGGAGTGGGTGAGTTTAGGTATAGCATTCTCTGGTTCTTTTTTAATAAAAGGATGAAATTGGAGTATCTTAAGAAGTGGAGCGTATTTTAAAAAAAAATAATATTGCCTAGGCTGGCTAATTCTCAGTAAATATTTGTATGATGACAGGGAAAGACTGAAAAATAATTATTTTATTAAAAAATGCAAAAATGTGTGTACTTGTATTTTTAATATATTTCTATGAAACCATATTTGAAATTATGTACCACCATACGCAAACATTTCTTGCACGTATTTGTAATACTTTATATCACAAATTGCTAGGTGCGTTTTTGAGTTTGAAATTGGGAAGCTTGATTTCAATGCCTTTTAATTTTCCACAGATTCATAAGGCATTGTTTGCCATTTCATTGAGTAGTGTCAAAAATAGAGTAAGAAGAGATCCAGGTTATTTTCTTATTACATGAAAGAACTATCTAGGCTCAGGGATTTGGGAGACATTTGGAGATAATTACTAGGTCACTTGAGTCAAGAAGCAAACTTTTCTAAGTGAAATGCAGTGCTCTATTAAAAAATCTACATTCTCTGCCTGACAAGTGAAGTGAGTTGTTGGATGTAGAGAGAAAAGTTATGCTAATTTAATTATCTTGAGCACTAAATACCCAATGGCAAAACTATCACATGTTGATTTTAAAATCAACCTATTTTAAAACAGGAGGGCAGTGTAGTGGCTTGAGAGTGAGATTTGAGGTGAGAAAATCCTGAATTTTAATCCTGGCTCTACTGGACAATTTGATCAAATTATTTTACCAATAAATAAAGATGAAATATTTACCATGACCTGTAACTAGAGTTAAGTGAAATAAATCAAAGGGCCTCTCACTTTTTGTGGGGTCATGGCTACTACATTTTTAAGAAACTGGTTTAAGTATTATTTATGTTCCCATCTACCTTAAAGGAATATCTTCAGACCCATCCTGCTTTATAAATTCTCTCACACTGTTTCTCTTTCCTTCCTTAGGTTTCTGTAACTTCGTAAGCTTACCTTTCTTTCACTTGGAGTGTTTCAATGTCCTCCTAAATTACTAGCTTTATTCTGGATTCCTTACCATTCTTCCCATTTCCGCATTCCAGAAATGAATTAATCTTTCTAAATTTACATTGATATAATCAAGTGTTCCTCATTGTTACAACACTTCACTGTTGCCGAATCGTCACTGTTTGCCTTATTGTGGCAGATCTCATTCTTGCTCCGAACACTTTCCTCAGAGCTTTAGTAAAATCACTAACCATTTTTGAAAACATCTGATTCTCTTTTACAAATTAGCATCCTGTGTGTGTCTACCCCACTGTTCTCCAACTGTAAACCTATGATCTAAAGCCAGGTTTGACTGTAACATTCCCCTTGAATCAGTCTCAGGAATTCATACACACAACTCAGGATGCCTTACATACTCATGCAGCCTACATATATACTTTATTACAGGCCTTAGCTCATGCATAGTCCTCTCCTGTACTGTAATGAAGCCCCTTGATATCAGGAAGTGTTACTATTCGTGTTTCCACCCCAGGATTTGCAATATAGTACACAGTCATTAATTGTCTGCTGTGCAAAGAATGAACTGAAAGCCACCTAAGATAGAATATGTTCTTTCACTTCACTATGATATTGCTAATTTAAGGAAAATACGTATTTGCAAAGTTGTCTGTAAACAAAGAGTAAAAATGTAGGCAATTGGTTCCACTCTTCATATTACTTTCCAAAAGTTTCTGTTGAGGGTAATGATGGCAGAGTTGTCCCAGCCCTGTAGGTTTGGAATGCAGTGGTACTGCCACTCAGGGAGAAATTCCCTAAAAAGTGAACTCTGAAGCAGACTGTACTGGGCAGTCAGCCTGCTTTGTAGATGACCTCAAAATCCCGTAATCATTTCAGCTCACCTGGAAGCTCAGAGTTCAAAACTGAATGAATGTTTTGCCAAAGGTCAGGGAGTCTTCAGAATTTGCTTCTAAAATCTAAATCTCAGCTGTCTAGGAAAAAAATGAATAAAGACTCATTTTAATTAGGTGGCAGTATCTCCACTCCACAGAGGTCCATGGTATTAATTAAAGCCATGAGTTCAGGTTTGTCTCTCAGCTTTGAAATTTCAACAATTTGACCAGGTTTGACTTGGAATGAATTGAAACTTTCTGAAGGGCTTTTATTTTGTTACTGCCATAATTCCAATTTCAATCCTACGAAATGGGTAACACAAAAACATTACATTGTTTTTGAACTCTGAATGACATTTTATACTGATATCACATGTACAAATACTTTAATAGGCTTTGCAAGTTTGGAACTAGATAACCATCACCTTTTCTGACAGGTCTACTTTCATCTGGTTGGTTATTTTGATCTCAGTATGTTCTGTAATCCTATAGCATTTGGTGCTCACACTCTCTTCTCTATACTAAAGCTCTTAATTGTCCCATAAAATCAGCTTTTTTTAAAAAAAATTTATTTATTTATTTATTTATTTATTTATTTATTTATTTTTGGCTGTGTTGGGTCTTCGTTTCTGTGCGAGGGCTTTCTCTAGTTGTGGCAAGCAGAGGCCACTCTTCATCGCGGTGCGCGGGCCTCTCACTGTCGCGGCCTCTCTTGTTGCGGAGCACAGGCTCCAGACATGCAGGCTCAGTAGTTGTGGCTCACGGGCCTAGTTGCTCCGTGGCATGTGGGATCTTCCCAGACCAGGGCTCGAACCCGTGTTCCCTGCATTGGCAGGCAGACTCTCAACCACTGCGCCACCAGGGAAGCCCAAATCAGCTTTTTATAGCTCAAAATTGGTTGCTAATATGTTAACCAACGAACATTTAGTTAAACATAGAGACTACAGATTTTACATCCTGATTTCATATTGATTTAAGTCAAATTCTTTCCCATTTGGTAGTGCTTCCAGTCAGGGCTGGCCAGAGGCAAAATTGTGAAGTAGGTTAAGCTGCTTTTAGCTGTATTCAGCTTTCTCTGAGGGTCTTTGTAGGAGGGTGGATTTTTCAAGCTGGAGATAATCCTTTATAAAAAGAAGGCTCTTTACTGTCTAGGGGAAATGTAAGGGAAATGGCCACCAGTGACAGATGCGTCCTATGGATTCTATTATATATATATATATATATATATATATATATATATATATATAATGCTCACAAGAATTCTTTATTGAGAAATGTATTAGGGAAGCAAAACTCATGCTGCAATTTTTGCATTTCTTGATAACGCCTCTGTGATGAGATGGTACTAGTACAGTGGATTCAAAATCAATAGAATATGGTCACTGCCCACAAGAGATGACAATGCAGTGAACCAGATAGGGTCGAAAGCTTGTAAATGGCCTTACAATGCAGGAAATACAATTATAAGGATGTGAACAGAAAGCTGTGAGAACATGGGACACTAAGTGTCTGTCTACACCAATGTGAGGAAGTTGGAGATAAGTTTTGAAGAAATTCTTGAAGTTTCCAGGAAAGGCAAAGAGAGGGGATTGAATTCCCTGTGGAGAGAAGTAATGGCAGTAAATCCTGAAAGTTCCTGGCATGTACAAGGCACAGTTCATCTGTCCATGAGACAAAAGCAGTATTCATGGAAGGTGAAGCTGTAAGTCCCAGTTCAGAGCCAGATTAAAAATGATGAATGTTTAGTGCCAGGCATAAGTAGGATTCACTTTATAGGCAACAGAGGATTAAAAGTTCTATGCAGGTAAGTCACATCATAAACTCTGTTTTATTGAAGTTAATCTATGAGAGATATGAGGCAAGGTAGGGGATCTGAAGTGAGGCTTAGGAGTTAATTCTGAGGTGGAATTGTGTGGACTTCATAGGTTTTGTGTATACATGTATGTGTGTGTAGGGGAGAGGGCAAGCAAAGGGAGGATTAAAACTTGAGTTCATTGGAAGAACTGTTCTTCCAGATGCTAACTCAGATGCAAAAGTTCAACTTCATGTAGTTTATTTTGGAGGTAAATGCAGGAAAACACTGAATGATGAGTGGGAAATGACAAAGAGAAGCAAAGGCAACTAATGGAGGGTTCATTATCAAGCTAGCTAATGCTGCAGGTGGCTGATACTTAGTCCTGTGGGGAGACTCTGGGAAAAAGTATTAATTACCTAACTCAGAGTTATCTTAACTGAAAGGTAAGGAAGATGAAATATTTGTATAGGAACTCATTTCTGTCATTGTCCACCACTAGGGAGTGTTAATTTAGCAGCACATTGGCACTCCTGCCTACCATGATTTGGAAAGTCTTCCAGCAAAGAGAGATAGGTATTGACAGTTGGAAATAGCTGGAGCAAATTTTAGTGGTAAGGTTCCAGGTAAATAGTTAGTGCACCAAAAGTATCTATAAAACCTAGGATGGTTAACCATAGTATCTTCCAGTTTTGGTATGGATCCTTCATTCTTTCTTTTTTAAACCTTTTCCCGTAGCTCAGCAGTATCACCAATATATATTTCCATTGCATACTAATCCTCTGTGTTCTTATACCTGTTGCCTCTTTATTTTTTTTCGAATATTATTTTATTTTATTTTTTTATACAATAGGTTCTTATTAGTCATCAATTTTATCCACATCAGTGTATACATGTCAAACCGAGTTGCCCAATTTGTCACACCACCACCCCCATCCCCCCGCCGCTTTCCCCCCTTGGTGTCTATATGTTTGTTCTCTGCATCTGTGTCTCAGTTTCTGCCCTGCAGACAGGTTCATCTGTACCATTTTTCTAGGTTCCACATATATGCATTAATATACGATATTTATTTTTCTCTTTCTGACTTACTTCATTCTGTATGACAGTCTCTAGATCCATCCACATCTCAACAAATGACGCAATTTCGTTCCTTTTTATGGCTGAGTTATATTCCATTGTATATATGTACCACATCTTCTTTATCCGTTCGTCTGTCGATGGGCATTTAGGTTGCTTCCATGACCTGGCTATTGTAAATAGTGCTGCAATGAACATTGGGGTGCATGTGTCTTTTTGAATTATGGTTTTCTCTGGGTATATGCCCAGTAGTGGGATTGCTGGATCATATGGTAATTCTATTTTTAGTTTTTTTAAGGAAACTCCATATTGTTCTCCATAGTGCCTGTATCAATTTACATTCCCACCAACAGTGCAAGAGGGTTCCCTTTTCTCCACACCCTCTCCAGCATTTGTTGTTTGTAGATTTTCTGATGATGCCCATTCTAACTGGTGTGAGGTGATACCTCATTGTAGTTTTGATTTGCATTTCTCGAATAATTAGTGATGTTGAGCAGCTTTTCATGTGCTTCCTGGCCATCTGTATGTCTTCTTTGGAGAAATGTCTATTTAGGTCTTCTGCCCATTTTTGGATTGGGTTGTTTTAATATTGAGCTGCATGAGCTGTTTATATATTTTGGAGATTAATCCTTTGTCCACTGATGCATTTGCAAATATTTTCTCCCTTTCTGAGGGTGGTCTTTTCGTCTTGTTTATGGTTTCCTTTGTTGTGCAAAAGCTTTGAAGTTTCATTAGGTCCCATTTGTTTATTTTTGTTTTTATTTCCATTACTCTAGGAGGTGGATCAAAAAAGATCTTGCTGTGATTTACGTCAAAGAGTGTTCTTCCTACGTTTTCCTCTAAGAGTTTTATAGTGTCCAGTCGTACATTTAGGTCTTTAATCCATTTTGAGTTTATCTTTGTGTATGGTGTTAGGGAGTGTTCTAATTTCATTTTTTTACATGTAGCTGTCCAGTTTTCCCAGCACCACTTATTGAAGAGACTGTCTTTTCTCCATTGTATATCCTTGCCTCCTTTGTCATAGATTAGTTGACCATAGGTGCATGGGTTTATCTCTGGGCTTTCTATCTTTTTCCATTGATCTGTGTTTCTGTTTTTGTGCCAGTACCATATTGTCTTGATTACTGTAGCTTTGTAGTGTAGTCTGAAGTCAGGGAGTCTGATTCCTCCAGCTCCGTTTTTTTCCCTCAAGAATGCTTTGGCTATTCGGGGTCTTTTGTGTCTCCATACAAATTTTAAGATTTTTTGTTCAAGTTCCATAAAAAATGCCATTGGTAATTTGATAGGGATTGCATTGAATCTGTAGATTGCTTTGGGTAGTAGAGTCATTTTCACAATATTGATTCTTCCGATCCAAGAACACGGTATATCTCTCCATCTGTTGGTATCATCTTTGATTTCTTTCATCAGTGTCTTATAGTGTTCTGCATACAGGTCTTTTGTCTCCCTAGGTAGGTTTATGCCTAGGTATTTTATTCTTTTTGCTGCAGTGGTAAATGGGAGTGTTTCCTTAATTTCTCTTTCAGATTTTTCATCATTAGTGTATAGGAATGCAAGAGATTTCTGTGCATTAATTTTGTATCCTTCAGCTTTACCAAGCTCATTGATTAGCTCTAGTAGTTTTCTGGTGGCATCTTTAGTATGCTCTATGTATAGTATCATGTCATCTGCAAACAGTGACAGTTTTACTTCCTCTTTTCCAATTTGTATTCCTTTTATTTCTTTTTCTTCTCTGATTGCTGTGGCTAGGACTTCCAAAACTATGTTGAATAGTAGTGGTGAGAGTGGACATCCTTGTCTTGTTCCTGATCTTAGAGGAAATGCTTTCAGTTTTTCACCATTGAGAATGATGTTTGCTCTGGGTTTGTCATATGTGGCCTTTATTATGTTGAGGTAAGTTCCCTCTATGCCCACTTTCTGGAGAGTTTTTATCATAAATCAGTGTTGAATTTTGTCAAAAGCTTTTTCTGCATCTATTGAGATGATAATATGACTTTTATTCTCCAATATGTTAATATAGTGTATCACATTGGTTGATTTGCATATACTGAAGAATCCTTGCACCCCTGGGATAAATCCCACTTGATCATGGTGTATGATCCTTTTAATGTGTTGTTGGATTCTGTTTGCTAGTATTTTGTTGAGGATTTTTGCATCTATATTCATTAGTGATATGGGTCTGCAGTTTTCTTTTTTTGTAGTATCTTTGGTTTTGGTATCAGGGTGATGGTGGCCTCATAGAATGAGTTTGGGAGTGTTCCTTCCTCTGCAATGTTTTGGAAGCGTTTGAGAAGGATGGGTGTTAGCTCTTCTCTAAATGTTTGATAGAATTCACCTGTGAAGCCCTCTGGTCCTGGACTTCTGTTTGCTGGAGGATTTTTAATCACAGTTTCAATTTCATTACTTGTGATTGGTCTGTTCATATTTTCTATTTTTTCTTGGTTCAGTCTTGGAGGGTTATACCTTCCTAAGAATTTGTCCATTTCTTCCAGGTTGTCCATTTTATTGGCATAGAGTCACTTGTAGTAGTCTCTTAGGATGCTTTGTATTTCTGCAGTGTCTGTTGTAACTTCTCCTTTTTCATTTCTAATTTTATTGATTTGAGTCCTCTCCCTCTTTTTCTTGATGATTCTGGCTAATTATCAGTTTTGTTTGTCTTCTCAAAGAACCAGCTTTTAGTTTTATTGATCTTTGCTATTGTTTTCTTTGTTTCTGTTTCATTTATTTCTGCTCTGATCTTTATGATTTCTTTCCTTCTGCTAACTTTTGGTTTTGTTTGTTCTTCTTTCTCTAGTTCCTTTAGGTGTAAGTTTGGATTGTTTATTTGAGATTTTTCTTGTTTCTTGAGGTAGGCTTGTATAGCTATAAACTTCCCTCTTAGAACTGTCTTTGCTGCATCCCATAGGTTTTGGATCGTCGTGTTTTCATTGTCATTTGTCTCTAGGTATTTTTTTATTTCCTCTTTGATTTCTTCAGTGATCTCTTGGTTATTTAGTAACATATTGTTTAACCTTCATGTGTTTGCGTTTTTTACGTTTTGTTCCCTGTAACTGATTTCTAATCTCATAGCGCTGTGGTCAGAAAAGATGCTTGATATGATTTCAGTTTTCTTAAATTTACTGAGGTTTGGTTTGTGACCAAAGATGTGATCTATCCTGGATAATGTTCCGTGTGCGCTTGAGAAGAAAGTGTAATCTGCTGTTTTTGGATTGAGTGTCCTATAAATATCAATTAAATCTGTCTGGTCTATTGTGTCATTTAAAGGTTCTGTTTCTTTATTTTCTTTTTGGATGATCTGTCCATTGGTGTAAGTGAGGTGTTAAAATCCCCCACTATTATTGTGTTACTGTCAATTTCCTCTTTTAGAGCTGTTAGCAGTTGCCTTATGTATTGAGGTGCTCCTATGTTGGGTGCATATATATTTATAATTGTTATATCTTCTTCTTGGATTGATCCCGTGATCATTATGTAGTGTCCTTCCTTGACTCTTGTAACATTCTTTATTTTAAAGTCTATTTTATCTGATACGAGTATTGCTACTCCAGCTTTCTTTTGATTTCCATTTGCATGGAATATCTTTTTCCATCCTCTCACTTTCAGTCTGTATGTGTCCCTAGGTCTGAAGTGGGTCTCTTGTAGACAGCATATATATGGGTCTTGTTTTTGTATCCATTCAGCAAGCCTGTGTCTTTTGGTTGGAGCATTTAATCCATTCACGTTTAAGATAATTATTGATATATATATTCCTACGACCATTCTCTTAATTGTTTTGGGTTTGTTTTTGTAGGTTCTTTTCTTCTCTTGTGTTTCCCACTTAGAGAAGTTCCTTTAGCATTTGTTGTAGAGCTGGTTTGGTGGTGCTGAATTCTCTTAGGTTTTGCTTGTCTGTAAAGCTTTTGATTTCTCCATCAAATCTGAATGAGATCCTTGCCGGGTAGAGTAATCTTGGTTATAGGTTCTTCCCTTTCATCATTTTAAATATATTGTGACACTCCCTCCTCGTCTGTAGAGTTTCTGCTGAGAAATCAGCTGTTAACCTTATGGGAGTTCCCTTGTATGTTATTTGTCGTTTTTCCCTTGTTTCTTTCAATAATTTTTCTTTGTCTTTAATTTTTGCCAATTTGATTACTATATGTTTTGGCGTGTTTCTCCTTGAGTTTATCCTGTGTGGGACTCTCTGTGCTTCCTGGACTTGGGTGGCTATTTCCTTTCTCATGTTAGGGAAGTTTTCGACTATAATCTCTTCAAATATTTTCTCAGGTCCTTTCTCTCTCTCTTCTCCTTCTGGGACCCCTATGATGCGAATATTATTGTGTTTAATGTTGTCCCAGAGGTCTCTTAGGCTGTCTTCATTTCTTTTCATTCTTTTTTCTTTATTCTGTTCCGCAGCAGTGAATTCCACCATTCTGTCTTCCAGGTCACTTATCCGTTCTTCTGCCTCAGTTATTCTGCTCTTGATTCCTTCTAGTGTAGTTTTCATTTCAGTATTGTATTGGTCATCTCTGTTTGTTTGTTCTTTAATTCTTCTAGGTCTTTGTTAAACATTTCTTGCATTCTTCTTGCTTCTGCTGTCTGCCCTCTGGTGGATGTGGCTATCTAAGAGGCTTGTGCAAGTTTCCTGATGGGAGGGACTGGTTGTGGGTAGAGCTGACTGTTGCTCTTGTGGGCAGAGCTCAGTAAAAGTTTAATCTGCTTGACTGCTGATGGGTGGGGCTGGGTTCCCTCCCTGTTGGTTGTTTGGCCTGAGGCAACCCAAACTGGAGACTACCTGGGCTCTTTGGTGGTGCTGATGGCAGACTCTGGGAGGGCTCACGCCAAGGAGTACTTCCCAGAACTTCTGCTGTCAGTGTCCTTGTCCCCACGGTGAGCCACAGCCACCCCCCGCTTCTCAAGGAGACCCTCCAGCACTAGCCAGTAGGTCTGGTTTAGTCTCTCCTGGGGTCACTGCTCCTTTCCCTGTGTCCCCATGCACACACTACTTTGTGTGTGCCCTCCAAGAGTGGAGTCTTTGTTTACCCCACTCCTGTTGAAGTCCTGCAATCAAATCCCACTAGCCTTCAAAGTCTGATTCTCTAGGAATTCCTCCTCCTGTTGCCAGACCCCCAGTTTGGGAAGCCTGAGGTGGGGCTCAGAACCTTCACTTCAGTGGGTGCACTTCTGTGGTATAAGTGTTCTCCAGTCTGTGAGTCACCCACGCAGCAGTTATGGGATTTGATTTTACTGTTATTGTGCCGTCCTACCATCTTACTGTGGCTTCTCCTTTGTCTTTGGATGTGGGGTATCTTTTTGGTGAGTTCCAGTGTCTTCCTTTCAATGATTGTCCAGCAGCTAGCCGTGATTCTGGTGTTCTCACAAGAGGGAGTGAGAGCACGTCCTTCTACTCCGCCATCTTGGTTCAGGGTCCCTATAGCTGTGTCCCTGTTGCCTCTTTATTGAATTTTTTTTCATTAAAGAGAAATCAGTTCCATTACTTAAAATTAAGTCATTTAAATTAGTCTTCATTAACTGTATTCTTATAGCTCTAACTCAGTGTAGGTTTTATCTTCTGTGACAACTCTGATTGGTAGCTGCTTCCTGGAGCATCATGATAAGAAGGATTCTGAGGCTTCATCTGAATTTGGAGAAAAGAGAGCTGTGGGCAGGGATGGAGTTGGGTGAAACGCAAGCCAAATACTTGCTATTTACATTAGCAATTTATGTTTCCCTATATTAGTTTTAAAAATCATGAAATACTTACTTGTCTGCCCAGACTTGAGATTGAGGACAAGATCTTATAATTCTCTATGTACCCAATGGTTAGGACATAAAAAGCAACTAACAAATGTCTGGTTAGACTTTTCTAATAATGCATTCTGAAAAAATGTATCCCTGTATACTGTTATAGTTGCATATTGCTACATATTTTCCTGCATATGTCAAGGTACCAGAAATATTTGACCTTGTGTTTTCCCAAAGACATGTCCTCCTAATATCTCCATAATATCTTCCTAATAGCTCTATAATTATCTTCCTAATAATTTTTGTTTATGTTCGCACTCATGAGCAAAACACCTTCCCCACCCCACCTTGAAACTCATATAATACACACATAACACCCTAGTGGGCTTGATGCAGAACAGATCTAATTAAGATGTTATACAAGTGTGTTAAGAGTTTTTTCAGTACAGGAATGAGGCCTGGCAATTAATTAAAGATTGAAAAAGCAAGATACAGAAATGATTAGGGAAAGAATGTACCAGAAACCAAATAGGATAAAAGGTTGGAGGTCAGTACAGAAAAGCAGTTCAGAAACATCAGCATACTCTGAGGCTTCCTGTCACATCATGTTACGTGCGGTCCAGGCTTATAACAAGCAGCCTCATCAGAGTCGTAATGATCATTTGCCAGCCAAGATCATCCTGTCACTTTGTGTTTGCTTTTACCTTGATTTTAGCTGACAAGAAAATGTTCCTAATTTAGCAGAATGGCTTAAAAACATGAACTTTGAGTTAGGAATACATGAAGTCAAATATTTACTTCAGATCTTTTATTCCTATTGAATGAGGGTAAGTTTTAGTTTTTCTGCTCCTCTCTCATTTTTTCAACTGACAGATGGGGCAATATATACCCCTTATGTTTTTAAAAGTTTTACTTTGTTTCGTTAAAGATTGAATGAAAGAGAAGTTTAAAGAGCTTAGCAAAAAGCATTCAGAGATGATTTTGTTTGCTTGTAATGAAAATTTGTGTCTCTTTGCACTGGGTGGGGGCAGTGGGGAGAGAGCGCGATCACATTGCTCAGCCTAATAGAATGAACACCAAAGAGATGTAATATCAGGCAGCAAGGTCAAACAGCTAATATACTCTTTTTTATAATGCCAGCTGTATTACCAATTATCACAAAACATTTTGGGCAGTATAGTAGAACTAACTTGTATGTTAAATTCAGGCATTCAACCAAGGAGTCTTATTTTAACTGAGAGTTAGCTGGGAGAATGGTAGGAAAAAGTGACAGTAGGTGCTTTAACAGAACTATATCCACCTCTCTGAGACTTAGTTGTCTATTTGAATAACATACTAAGATCTCTGTACTATCCAGTTGGTTGTATGAGCTATATAGGTGATACGCAAATGATGCATAGGATTTTTGTGGCACTCACAGAATATTTACTGTGTGTTCAGTGTGTGAGGCATGACTGTTGAGGCTAATTTAAAACAGATGTTCCCTTCTATTGGAAAAATATAATTATGTAATCCATTATTTTCCCTTTCTTGCCTGGACAAAGACTTTGAAAGCTAAACTTAGTTCTCAGTCACAGTAAGTTATTTTTCTCTAGATCTTAATGTTCATACTTCCTTTTCCTTTCCAGGACCCAGAGTTTTAATTTCATTTATACACTGAATCTGTTAAGGACATGTCTTGTTTCCAGAACTAAGATGATAAGTGAGAAGGCAAATATTATTGCTACCCTTATGGAACTTTCACTTCAGTGTATCTATGACCAAAATTGTTTGTGGAGGTAGGTAGCATATATAATGTGCAGAGAAAGTATATCTCCAACCAGAGAATATTTTTTTTTTGGCTGCGTTGGGTCTTAGTTGCAGGATGCAGGATCTTCATTGAGGCACGCGGGATCTTTCTTTGCGGTGCGTGGTCTCTTTCTTGTGGGGGGCTCCAGGGCATGTGGGCTCTGTAGTTTGCGGCACCCAGGCTCTCTTGTTGAGGCGCGCGAGTTCAGTAGTTGTGGCGCACGGGCTTAGTTGCCCCTTGGCATGTGGGATCTTAGTTCCCCGACCAAGGATTGAACCCGCGTCCCTTGCATTGGAAGGCGGATTCTTAACCACTTGACCGCCAGGGAAGTCCTGAGAATCATTTTATGATTTTTTGAAAAATAATAGAAATTCACATGTATACATACACATACACACAGAGACGTCATCATGGTTTGCCTTCTTAGTTAATTGGGATTTCCTTCCATTTTTCTGTTGATATATGTACAAAATAGCCATGTTTTGTCCACAAGAGAGAATGAAGTCAAGAAGGACAGTGTTCTTGGTATAGCCATCTCATAAAGATTTATTCTCTAAATTGATTGACCTAAGATAATCCCTGAATGATTAAAATCTGTTACCCTTCAGGTCTTTTATTTTCTCCTTAACTTATTGTTCCCCCTGTGTATATTTACTACTTTATTATGTAGACCTTGGCTTTCTGCAACACGCCTTGTAATAGGTAAAGAAATATTATTGGAGATATATATATATATATATATATATATATCTCCAATATTTTACCTTCAAAGGAAGTGGTTAGAAGCAAAATCAGCCTTTATTTTTTTGCTTAATTTGACCAATCTGGCTGGTAAATGGGGCTGTCTTTCTTCTTCGTAACAATCTTTGTAGCATATGGCATCAGCTAGATTTTATAGGAAAGGCAACTGAGATGCTGCGGGTAGTAATTCACTTAATGTTTTGTAGCTGGTCAAAGACATTAGTATTTATACTGCTCAGATCCTTTTTATTTTCATTCTTTGCCTTTTATTTATTCCTTCGACAAGTATTTATTAGGCTCTTACAATGGGCCATACATTGTTCTAGACTGTTAGGATACGTCAATGGAAAAAAGAACAGACAAAAATACATTTTTTATGGAGTTTATATTCTGGTGAGGGGAGAGAGGCAATTAGAATAAGAAAAATATATATGTCATGTGGTTATGAGCGTTATGGAGAAATCCAGAACAGGGATGGAGAACCACCATGGTCACCTTAAGAAGAAAATACGTGACTAAAGACTTGAAATGCAATGAAAGCATCCACACATTATCTGGTACCCAGAGCACCAAACAAGCACTTTGTATTTTGACCATTAAGTCACCAATCTCAGAACTTACTGTATAAGCTTGGAGCAGTCACTTCTTTTCCTGGTTGTCAGTTTTTTACCTAGCAAATCAGTGTGTGTCCTAATTTACCTCCAGTATTCACTTTATGTCATTACTCATTTTAACCTCTGTCCTCTAGACTGGATGATTCGCTCTCTCTCCTTCTCTCATATTTCTTTCTTAGTTTTACTTTCTTCCTAACATTTATCCACTCTTGCTAATTTCCCTAAAGCCTAAGTTCTTTCTACTCATGCACAAACATATACCTATAATCACTTCACTTATTTAAGTCACACATTCAGATTGTGATGAAAGCCTAGCAAAAATAAAGAGGGCAAGCGTTTTGAAAATTGTTTTATAAGGCTGATGTCTGATTTCCTTTCTAACATTGTCTTTATTTCTTTTAGATACTGAAAGTATGCTAATTTCCATGGCAGATATACTGTATACGTTTGCAAAAAAGGGGCAGTATGCTCAGCTGCTATGGGAGGAAATATTTTGATAGATACCAGCTTTCTTAACCTAATTACACAGACATAACTAATTTTGCCCATCAGCAATGCATAAGTTCATTGCTGTTTCTGACACTTGCCCAAACTTAAAGTACTTCCCCAAATCATGCATTAATATTTGCTCCATTAAAAATAAGGAGTAAGAAGGCTTTTTCAACTAGTTGTTTTAACGGTCTATAGACCATTATCATAGCTACCAATTTTGAATGCCTCCTGTGTGCTAGGAACTATCATAGGCATTTCTTATACCTTATTTCAAGCCTTTTTTTTTTTTTACAAACCTTAAAGGTATATGTAACTGTATCATATTGAAAGCTGAAGAAATAGAAATCCACTTTGTTAAAGAATTTACCTGGATTGCTTAAGACCACTTAATTTATATATAATCTCCTTGGGATTTGCAGAAAAACAGACAGATTTGACCTACAGAAAAGGGCTACCACCAAATTTACTGTATCCATTCTTTTAAGAAATGACTGTTTATGGAATTATATTAGTTAAGCATTCAACTTTGTTTTGTGATTAAATTTGGGAACTGATTTTGACAAAGAAACTCAGGGAACGATGAGAAGATGGAACAGAGAGAAGCAAGGCATATATGGAATTTTAGAGTCATTATGGTTCTAACTGCATCTAGTGAACATCTATCAGTAGAAAATATTTGTAAACTGCATACGACACAGGATTGGCTCTGTGCACTTTTGGTATATCAACTTCTCAAAGATCTCCTACATTGTCTTAGGGAAATATATTATTAAATAAGAAGGTAATAGCTGTTCTATAAAATAATAGTAATACTAATGTTAAAATAAGGTGTTGTGGGCTCAAACAGTTTTGAGAAATGCTGTCTAATGCTCCTGACTCTCCTTTGTTGACTCATGATACATACTAACTGTCTAATGACTTGAATGCCTTGCAGTGAAGAAGTTTATTTTAGGCAGTATCTTCCCCCCCCCCCCAAAGATTTTTAAAATGTTTTTGAGTATGAATCACATTTCTTCCTATGAAACAAGTAAACACCTAATAACGTCTTCTGAAGTGTAAGCATTCAGTAGAACAACGTGGTGTGGGAATTGTGTGAGGCCAAAGTCTTCAGCCTCACATAGATGCCTCTCACAATTTGACCTCCTTTATATATACTTACTGATCTTCAGTATACTATGTTATTTCATAAAATAACTTAAAAAGTAATTTTGATTGTGATTAGTACAGCTGGTTTGTTTGCATAAGCCCAATTATAACCTCTCAGGTAAGAAAATAAAGTCTCTTGGAGACCATATGGAATAAAGAATGGACATTGAGATATAAATTCAGTTCTCCTTCTGAAACCTGTGTTGATCTCCTTGTGTTACCAAAAATGTTCAGTTCCTATAGAGAGAATTCCTAGCACAGTGTAGGACACGTAGCCACTACTGTTTATTAAGGGACAACTATTATTTCCATCCCATCTTTAAAACTGGGATTTATTTTCTATATGGAGGATGAAAACCTTGAATTAAAAAAAGTTTATTTTCATATTGTGATGGTTAATTTTATGTGTCCAATTGACTGGGTCATGGGGTGTCCAGATTAAACATTGTTTCTGGGTGTGTCTCTAACGGGTATTTCTGAATGAGCTCAGCATTTGAATCAGTGGTCTCAGTAAAGTAGATCTCCCTTCCCAATGTGGATGGGCGTCATCCAACCCATTGAGGGCCTGGATAATATGAAGAGTGCAAGAAAGGAGGTTTTATCCTGCTTCTTGGCTGCCTACTGGATCTGGGACATCGGTTTTCTCCTGCCCTTAGGCTAGGATTTATACCTTTGGCTCCCTTGGTTCTTAGGCCTTTGGGCATGAACTGAAATTACACACTGGCCCACCGGCTTTTCTGGGTCTCTAGTTTGCAGATGACAGATTTTGTGACATTTCAGCTTTCCTAATCATCACGTATGTCAAGGGATTGGCTCACATGATTTTATGTATAGATATATCTCTTAAAGGTTCTGTGTCTTTGGGAAATATTGGGAATACACATACATAATCACAGATACTTGAAGAATGCTCTCTAGATGAAAATATAAAAACGTTTATTGACATGAAGACAATTACTACACTGTTGCTGATGGAATACAAGGAAGTCCAATCCCACTGTCCTCCACTCTTCCCCTTACTTATTACACTTGATAGCATTGAATGGCTTGTCACTAATTCGGACTTTATACTAATTTGAGAAATAAATTTTAATGATTCAGGTAATGTCTAGTATCATGTTTCCTTGACTCACAAGAAGAAGAATTTTTTAAATGCTTAGAAGAACAAACTCTCTGAGCTACCTTAAGTGCAAGAAAAACACAAATTACAATAGGATACTATATAAAATCATTACCAACTCTTTATGCATTAAACCTAGCCCATAAAAAACTATTTCTCTGTGGGAAAGAGAATGGTGTGTGTGTGTACATATGCATATGTATGTATACATACATTACATATATATACACACATATACTAAGCACATTTTTTTTCTCTGTTACATTGAAAATGCTCATTTTATAATTTGTTGAAATTTTTGGAAATAGATAAAATTAGAAAAGGAGAAAATATAAAGATGATTATATCACTCAGGCACCCATTTTTTTTTATTGAAGTATAGTTGATTTACAATGTTGTGTTAATTTCTGCTGTGCAGCAAAGTGATTCATTTATATATATATAATATTATATATAATTCTATATATAATAGTTTGCAACTGGTAACCCCAAACTCCCAATCCACCCCTCCCCCACCCCCTCTCCCCTTTGGCAACCACAAGCCTGTTCTCTATGTCTGTGAGTCTGTTTCTCTTCTGTAGATAGGTTCATTTGTGTCATATTTTAGATTACACTAATAAGTGATATTATATGGTATTTGCCTTTCTCTTTCTGACTTACTTCACTTAGTATAATCTCTAAATCCATTCTTGTTGCAGCAGATGGCATTACTTCATTCTTTTTTATGGCTGCATACTATTCCATTGTATATATGTACCACATTTTCTTTATCCATTCATCTGTCAATGAGCATTTAGGTTGCTTCTGTGTCTTGGCTATGGTGAATAGTCAGACACCCATTTTTGACATGATATCTTCTTCTGTTAATCTCTTTCTAGATGGAATATCTATATTATATTTCAATATTTGTTTTATTAAAAATTAGCTTGTTTGAAGTTAAATTTTAAAATAATTATGTTCCATGCCATTAAATTGTTCCTAAAGATGATTTTAAATGTTGTATGCAATTGCATATATCAGGTGTGCTATAATTAACAGCTATTAACTCATTTAAAATAGAAAGACTATTCTTATTTTTTCACTATTGTAAGTAATATGGTGGACCTTTTCATTTCTAAAAGGTCCCAGAAATTGAATACTGATTCAAAAATTGTGAATTTTTGTTAAGGCTGTGTCACAATATCAATTAACATTTCCTTGACATAAATGTATCTTAAGTAATTGAAATTGATATTTGATAGTTCACTAATATGTGATAACACATACTTTTGATTGATGTGAGATGCTTATATTTGAAAACATAGAAGCATGTTATTAATCATAATTTTATCTTTCAAGGCACCTTGAAAATTATTTTGTACATATTTGTCCTTGATACGTAGTTGTTGAATTATTACTCCAGGTATTTTAATTAATGGGATTTTATGGCATATTCTTGTTACTGCATAGTATTTAGTCTATATTTCATCAATCAAATATAACCAGTGCAGGGTAACATCATTCCCATGAATTGTGTGTAGTCTGGGGCTCTACATACAGTAATCATTTTTAAGGTTGAGATAAAAATATGGGCTACAAATTTTGATATTCCCATCCTGGTTTCACTTTTGTGTGAAATCCTTGTGCGACATTAGAAAAGTCACATTCCCTCTCTGGTCTTCAGTTTGCCCAATAATATTTATGTGGAATAAGTTATAGAATAGGCTTTCTCCTCCAGCCTATAACTCATAATTTGTTTACTTTAATGTTTATGTAGAAAGGACAAGATTTTGAGAAATGCAGTTTCCCTATTCAAGTATTAGCATGAGATTGATTTTAATGGTTAAATTTTAACTGTAATGCATAATGTTTCAACGTCTTGCATGTAATTGCAAATAAATTGTCATTTATAATATCTACAATTATATATTTTGTTATTTAAAATGACTAAATCTTTTTTTTAATCCAGTTTTTTAAAAAATATCTTTATTGGAGTATAATTGCTTTACAATGTTGTATTAGTTTCTGCTATATAACAAAGTGAATCAGCTATATGTATTCATATATCCCCATATCCCCTCTCTCTTGCGTCTCCCTCCCCACCCTCTCTATCTCACCCCTCTACGTGGTCACAAAACACCGAGATGATCTCCCGGTGCTTTGCAGCTGCTTCCCACTAGCTATCTATTTTACATTTGGTAGTGTATATATGTAAAATGACTAAATCTTATGGAAAAATATCATTCACCATTGTTTCCACTATATTTTTGAGCCATTTGAGCTAAAATAAATCAAGTTAAACTCTTTAGTACATTACTAGCCTCCAAAAAACAATTTCTCTTTATTTCACCAGGTCTGTGCTGTTCTTTTAATGATGGAATATGGCAGCATGCTTCTAAAACTCTTAAGTGCACCATTTTCAAAGTTTTTCACAGTGGGTTGCAACATCAGATATCTATTTCTAGAACTTCTCCACTTCAGCTGGCTTCCCACACACTTTGGATGGTGGAGATTATTAAAAATTTAAGCAGTGGGGAAAAAAATTTATATTTAAAATCAATGCAATATTTTAAGAATCTCTCTCTCCAAAAAGTTGCCTTAAAAATTAAAATATGTAAGTTTCAGGCTGGGGTGGATTCTTAGGTTATCTAATCCTTAGTAGGTACGAATGTTTTCTCATAGGTGTTTCTCCCACCTTTTCTTGAATATAGTCAGTATCTGAAATCTCTAAAAGCTGTTTTCTCTTTGCTGGACAGCTCAACTACGACACATTTCCTTGGTTTGAGTAGAAAAATCTCCATTTAGAACCTTTCACATTGATTTTAGTTCTCCAAAACTTCTCAAAGCATGCTGTAGTCTTACACATTCCATAGAAGAGATATGTTTCTGAAAAACTAAATGTTTTATTTGATTGAGGGGTAGCACCTCACTCTCCTATTTGCATAAAGAACAGTCCTTGCCTTGTCACACACCTATGCTTCCTTCCATGCTGTTTGCAGAGGCTGAAACACCTTCTTGTTTTACCACTCCCATTCTCTGAACTCATTTCAAATTCATCCTCATCCTTTAAGAATTAGCTGAAATATTCTACTTCTCTGACATTTTCCTTAACTGACTCATGAAAATTTTCTTCATTATCACACCTTCCCTGGAAAACAGAAAACTATCTTGTTTGCCTTTGAATTCTTCAGTGGGTTTTGTGACAAAATGGATGCCCCCTCACTGTCTGAGTGAGTAAAACTTAAATTTTCCAAACATCACCAAGGAAGTCAAAGTTAATACCTGACAGGTGTACTTTTGAGTTTAAACCATATCATGCTACCACTTTCACTGTCCTCAGCTTGCAATTTGTGGTTCATCCTAGGCAGGTTACAACAAAAAAACAGCATAGGTTTCAGCAACATTTAAACCTAGATAAAAAATTTGCTGTGACTTCAGACTGGGGGAAGATTTGTTTTAAAAAAATTCTGAGATGGAACTGTAACGATGGGTATCATTGAGTCAAATATAGGAAATATTACAGCTTTGCTTTATGTAATGGCCAGTGCTCTGTATACTAATTGGCTTATATTAAGCCATCTATTTAAAGCAGGTAGCACAGCACCTGACACTTAATAAAGGCACATACATGTAGTAATTCTTTAAGAACATTTTTTAAAATAGGGGAAAGTCAAAGGGAAAATCTGCCTTTTGTGCATCATAGTGGTTTTGTCTTCATTTTGGAGGAAAGAGAAAATGGACTGCCTATTACTTGGCACCTCTGTATTATGGTAACATAATCTGCATTGCTTTCCAAACCACACACCATTCAAAGGGAGCAGAGAGCCCCTTTTTACAGGTCAGTTCAGCTGATTCCAGCACTTCATCTTCTTCAAGCCTGCCTCCCCAGTCCTCAGCATCATGTCTTGCATTCTAGCATTTGCTACTTAAGATAAATAGATGAATAAATAAATGAACCCTTGCCTTAGCCTTATCAGGGTATGCATCTGATTAATTTTTAAAGTCCTTTTTTTGTCAGGACAGATAGTCAAATTCATAGGCACTTCAGATTTTTTAAAAAAATGAAAATAGAAAAGAAGAAAGCAAAGAAGAAGACAATCTTAATACATGTATTGGTATTACAATAAAATTAAAAATATTAATATTTTCCAAGACCCTCCATGTATGGTCTGACATCCTCTTCACTCTCCAGCCTTCGTGTCACATCATTTTCACTTTTCTTCTCTCACATACTTCTCTCTCACTTTTAAATATCTTCAACCCTCAGGTCTCTCCCTTCTGCTTGGAATTGCTTCTCCCTTATCTCTCTTTATTATCCTTTTCTCTATTGCCTGGTTAATTCCTATGTATTCATTATGCATGTCTCTCAAATGTCAGAGAGAATATTTGGGGATATTTTTCTGGGTTCTTAATACTTGGTTGGATATTATAATTATAAGCTCTTCTCAAAATGCATTATTTTCCCTTCAAAACACTTACCTCAGTTTGTAATTATTTGTATAATCATTTGAAGTCTTTTTGTGTAATAATTTTGAAGTGGTTTTTTTTCCATCTAGATTCCAAATTCCATAAGAATAAAGTCTGTTGCGCTACCCTGACCATAGCAAATCCATTGCCTCACATGGTATGTAGTTAATAAGAAAAAATAACTTAGTAACCAAGTACTAATGAAGAAAGTAAAAACAAACAAACAAACACCTCCCAGCTACTTGGGTGGCTGCGTATGAGATGTACAAGAAACCTCTATGTGGTTTAACAACTTCTATGTTCAATGCTTGCTGTCCCCCCTAGAGGGGCTATACCCCTATAAGCAGTGTTTAATTTAAAAAACTTATGTAAATATATTAGTAATGAGAAAAGTTCATTACATAGTAATTTGTTTAAGAAAGATTTGAGATTGGTATTTAATTCAAATTTTGAAAGTCAGATTTTATGAACAATTTTAATAATTTTTCTCAGTTTTCATTTATTTGCCTGCTTAGCTCATTTTGGCAGATGACATAACAACCATAGCTTGTATCATTCTGAGGTAGCCATAGATTCTCTCTTAAAAAAATAAGAGGTCCACTTTTTTGCAAAGACAGTGTTCCTCTGTTGCCTTCATCCAGTAACTCCTAATGTCATCATTTCACAAATTTTAGTAAATGTCCTCTCAAAGACCAAAGTCATTTTAAAACAGGAAACTTGCAGTTGGCTTGATAGGGAGCTGCATGGAGAATAATTCTTAGTGAAGTTTATCATCAGGTCCCAAACTTCTTTCAGCCTTAATCTACCGTGGGGGTTCATAGAGAAAAGCCATTGCTGTGTAAGCAGGCAACAAGAACCAATTTGAAGCATCTCTGTCTGTATGCTGTTAAAACACTGCAGAAATGGAGTATCAAGACAAGGCTGTTTACAAGATTTTGTACATACAAACCTACTCTTGCTCAGGAAAAAAAAAAAAAAGCCTTATTGACTCTGGCTGCCTTGCATGCTTGTGAAAACATAAGTACTTACCAAATCCTGGGATTTTCAAGTTAATACTTGAGATGAGGGGAGGACTGACTCACTCCTAAAACACACACACACACACACACACACACACACACACACAGAGTTTACTGCTACATGGTCTAATATGGTAGCCACTAATCACAGGTGACTATTGGTCATTTCAAATATGGCTAGTCCCAATTGAGATGGGATGGATGTAAATGTACAATACAAATTGGATTTCAAAGACTTAGTCCAAAACAAGGAATATGTAACATCTCATTAATATTTTGTATTGATTACATGTAGAAATGATTTTATTTTCAATATAAGTTAAATATATCATTAAAATGTATTTTAACCCTCTCTGTTTACCGTTTTAATGTGGTTTCTAGAAAATATAAAATTTCATATGTGACTCACATTGTATTTGTTGGATACTGCAGTCTTAAAGACCATAGTATAGCAGAAGAAGAAACAAGCAAACAAACAAAACCCCCCAAAACCATTGACTTGGAGTTGGAGATCTTTTCAGGAGACAGTAATGCATAATGGTTAATAACACAAGTTTTGGCATCAGATTGTTTGAGTTCAGATTCTACCTCTGCTACTTGTTAGCTGTTTAGCCTTGAACAATATATTTAATCTTTCTAAACTGGGCTTCCTCCTCTATAAAAAGGGGATACTAATAAAAGCTAGGTGAGTGATTACATGAGATAATGCATATAAAACTCATACCACAATTTTTTTTGTATACTAAAATTAGCCCTATGACTTTGCAATTATGTATACAGCACCTACCAAGTGTAGGGCTGTGTATAAGATTAACACAAATATCTAACCATATTCTCCAACTTAAAGGAGATAGAATTCATGTACATAATTAGGTGTGTGGGCTTAAATTTCAGCCTGTTAATTTTTTTTTTTTTTTGGTTAGACATTTCTTCATTTTTAAAACAGGGATAATTATTTCTACATTAGAGGGTTTTGAAGACTAAATGAGATTAATACTATACAATGTAGGAGTATTAATAAATTTCAAAGTGATACCCTAGCTAGCTCATGCTTTTTAAACTTTTTTTTCTTTTTTAAATTGAAATATTTGATGTAGAATATTATATGTTAACAGTGTACAATATAGTGATTCACAGTTTTTAAAGGTTATACTCCATTTATAGTTATTATAAAGCACTGGCTATGTTCCCTGTGTTCTACAGTATATCCTTGTAGCTTATTTTGTACATAGTAGCTTGTACCTCTTAATCTCCTATCCCTATATTGCCCCTCCCCACTGGTAAACACTGGTTTGTTCTCCAAATCTGTGAGTCTGTTTCTTTCTTACTATATTTACTAGTTTGATTTATTTTTTAGATTTCACATACAAGTGACATCATACTTGACATCATATTTGTCTTTCTCTGTCTATTTCACTAAGCATAATATCCTCCAGGTCCATCTGTGTTGTTGCAAATGGCAAAATTTCATTCTTTTTTAAGGCTGAGTAATACTCCATTTTGTGTATGTATGTGTGTGTGTGTGTATAAATATATATCACATTTTCTTTATCCATTCACCTCTTTGGACAGGTAGATTGCTTTTATATCTTGGCAATTTTAAATAATGCTGCTATGAGCCTTGGGTTGCATGTATCTTTTTGAATTAGTATTTTTTGTTTTTCTCAGATATATACCCAGGAATGGAATTGCTGGATCATATGGTAGTTCTATTTTTAGTTTTGTGAGGAACCTCCATACTGTTTTCCACGGTGGCTGCACCAATTTATGGTCCCACCAACATTGTACTAGGGTTCCTTTCTTCCACATCCTTGCCAACATTTGCTATTTGTATTCTTCTTGATGATAGTCATTCTGACAGGTGTGAGGTGATATTAAATTTTTGCCTCTCTGCATTCTGATTCAGCTTCTCTCAGACCTCTTGGATCTTGGCTTGTGTTTGTCCACTGATTTCCTGATTGTTTATCTTTCCATTTTGCTTCCGAAAGACAATACAGAGACCTTTAGGCCTCTTAAAAATCTGGTCTGGAGACCATTGGCATGCAAGAAATTGTTATTTTTGGTCCATATTGACTCCTTGGGTCTAAAATTCAATGAGACCTTCCTGGGGCAAGTTACTGTGCAAGTCGCACTTTCTGTGATTCTGTCAAGGATCTTCTCCCAGTAGATCACTGGTTATTATTATTCTTCTTTTACTCTTTATCTTTTATGAAACTCAGCTCAATTGAGTCAAAACAATTTTATAATTTATAAAATATTTTAAACATATTCCAGCTTATTAAACTACCTAGACATTGTTTGAAACAGCTAATCACCTATGAAAGTAGAAGTTCTACTTCATAGAGCTATGAAAACCAGACTCTATTCAGTCTTAAGTAACCCTAATAGCATCAGTCATATGACAGTTTATTATTTTCTTCCCTATTATACTATTTAAGGGAAAGATGCATAGCTGCAGAAAACACTAATTGAGGGTGAGGAATAAGTGGAAAGGAAAAAATATACCAGGGGATGATTTCAAAAAGTTTGAAAGTAATTAGAAGTTGAGTGTTTCACTTCTGAAACCATAGGATTATGCAGGAAATGTTGTATGTTTTATTTTGTAATACTTTTTAAATAAAAAGACAGGGAAAATAAAAGCAGATATTAAAATTGACAAGTTTTCATGTGAAATGACTTTTATGTGAGAATTGGTTTTGCTCAGCAGTCCCTTTCTTTATCTCCATTCTGTGAGAATTCTACTGAATCTTAGCCTTGTGTTAAAGGCAGCAGATCAAGGTGAATATATTTATATCACATGATTTCCATCCTTCTCTGTACAGTTGGCTGGCTAATACCAAGAGCCAGTTCACAGTGGGCAGTGGATCTCTGCTGTGTCTTTTGGCACCAGAATTCATGTTGGACTGTCTGAAAACAGGAGAAGCCAAGGGAAGGTAAGAGTGAAACAAGAAAAAGGAGGAAAAGGAAAAGGCAAGCGTTAGTGATAGAGGAAAGAGCACACAATACATTTGAGATAATCAGGCTGGTTTTAGGGCAGTTAGTTCTCAACTCCAGTCTCCAGAGCTCTAACCACCCTTAAATTTGTATATCTGAGGAAAGGTGATAACTACCTCCATCCCCTCAGCTGCAAGAAACTAAAACCTCTTAGGCTACTCCCAGAAAACCTCTTTGACTAAAACACTTCAATACAGACTACTCACTTATATGATCCAATTAGTATATGCTTAAAATATGCCCACTTCAAATAACACCTTTAAAATACAAATTGTAGATTGAAAATTCAGAGGAAAGACTATTTCCATACAAATAAAAATTATTGCAAAAAAAATCAGTCTGTCTTTTATGTTTCCCCCTAAATTGCCTCACAACATACTCATTGGTTTTTATCTTTAGGTATATTAGACTCTAAATAATTTAACAGTGACTTTCTGAAAGAGGCCAGCAGATTCTCTCCCGTACTATACTATACTTATATGGTAAACAGTTTAATCAGTAGTCATATAAGTAATTATGGTAATATGACAGATACTCGGATTTGGGGCATTTCTTTATGTGAAACATTGTTGATGACAAATAACATTGCAATTCTCCTTTTATTAAGGGTTATAAGATGTGTAAGAAGGAAACTGCAGGGGAGTAAAGCTGATTTTTTTTCTGTGAAACTTTTAATCTTCTTTGAAACTGTCTAGCAAGCCACCATACAGTATCCTTTTTTCTCCCATCAATATACTAACATAGATCTTTACAAGTGTTAGAAGCAATATCTGGCAGTTCAAACAGCTCAGGGAACATATTTATTCTTCCCAAATAAATGATAGTAAAGATTTTGTCAACGAAAAAAGAGAAGGTGCACATGAGATGTGGGTAGGGTCACCAGAAAGGTGAAATGCACAAATGACTCCAAATAGATCAAAAGATCTTGCTTGCTCCAAAATGACATTCCCCTCAGTATGCTTGGAGTGGAATGAAGAGTCATTTGAACATAATTGATGGAACCGAGTGAGAATTTCACAAAGAGGTCTGGATAAATATCAATCCCAGCTCCAAAGTGAGGTGAAGAATGGAAGGCAGTTTGTTAAGAAGTTTAGGGCATTTGGGCTTAATTAGTGAGATAAATTGTGACCAAATCACCTAACCTCTTGACCTTTAAAAAGGAAGAGTAAGCTTGAAAATTTTATATATCTTGACCTTGAAGAATTAAATACATTTTTTTTTTTTTATCTCTTTAGGTTATCGTTCTCACTGAGTAGTGAATAGCATTCTATGATTGGGGCAACTTTCAACACAGGAGTGGTTTTATCATAGCTTTGCCATCATTGTGCTGAACTATATCTTCTGAAGTGTTTTTCATAAAAAGAAAGTATCAGAAGATAACTTAAAAACAATAAATCCAATATCTTACCTAAGGATCCAAACCTCTTTCTTTGCCTCATTGGAAGGGAAAACTGAAGGGTTATAAGATAAAATGGGTATTTTTAGAGTTGCAAAACTTGGTAGACTAAAAATACTAGTGAAAATTGATTGCATGTTAAAATGCTAAACTATCTATAACCTTATTCTGAGATTCTTTGGTCACTATATCTCTCATGCCCATGTACAGGACTATAATATTCATACTTGTTATAGATGGGGGTGGGGGTGAGAGAGAGGAAGGAAGGAGGGGGGAGGTAGAAAGGAAAGAAAGATGTTCTTCTAGTAAAAATGGTGAAAAATTAATTATCTGAAAACAGAATAAGCAAGATGGGCCCTTTCTCATTTGACTCAGTCCACGTTAAGATTAAGCTTAGGGACTTAGAGGAACAGATATAAAATACTATAAGTATCGTGGTAAGTGGCTGACTCACAGGATTCTACATTTCACTGATTTTACAAATACATAATCTGTCTCAACTAGTTCTACTATAAAAAATATAAATCATTTGGTGGTATGAGGCAAAGATGGTTTATTAGACTTAGAAAGCATAAATTTACTGGTTTAGTATATAATAAACTTTTAAATCATTGTTGTAACAAAGCATGCACTTTATTTCAGTACTTTCAGGGTATAGTTCCCAAGGAAAGGATATACAAGTGTGGGAATGTAAACAGAGGCAGAGCTCATAGTGGATAGGCAAACATAAAGTTTGAGGATCTGTCTACCTGCAGAGATATGTATCACCTGTAATCCCCAGTTTTGGAAGGAGCCATTGTAGGATGAAAGCCACATGCCACCTTTTTATTAATATGAAGCCTAAGGTTTTTCCATAGTCCCAATAAGTAGCTGACACAGGATTTGAATAGTTCTTCTGTCTGCTTCCCTTCCTACTATAACTTTCCCAGGTCGTGGAATGGTGTCAGGAAGGACAGAATTTCCTCTATCCTTTTAGGTTCTTCTGGCTCATCTATTGACATGAGATAGAGCAACAGGAGAAAATCAAATTTAATTTGATTTGTACATACAGGAACCCACGTACATGAGTGGTTCAGAGACAGAAAGGTAAAATGAGGTCTATATGCCATCCTGAGCTAAGGATAGCTAAGGGACTTACAAGAACAGGAGGGTCATTCACAGGATGATAAGAGGAAGAGCAGTTATTTGGTATTTAGATGTTTGTCCTGCCATATAGGTGGGGACACCTAGCTAAAATGTATCTCTGGTAATAACTCTTTTTTAGAAAAATCCCCAATATACATTCTTCTTTGTAGTTAAGGGAGGGGCAATATCTTCTCTTGAGCACATAGGGTCTCAGTTGCCTTTAGCTCAAAATAATCCACATGCCAAAGTGGCACATCTTGGGGAGGCTTGTTTTGAACCCCTACAGTGGTTACTAACATGGGTTCTGAAATCAGAAACCTATGATTAAACCCCATTCCCGTAGCTTAATGGATATGTGGGCTTGGGCAAGCATTGTTGAACTACAGTGTCTGTCTGTCTGTCTCTTTCTCTCTAATAAAATAAGAAGAATAATGTGATAGTCCAGGTCTTCTGAGAAGTGTAAGCCGAGAGTGGATAAAATGGGCAAAGATTTTATTACAGAAAATGCGTTAGGTGAGGAAAAACGGGGAAGAAGAAGGAAAAGGCCGAGAGACCATAAGATGTGATGCACGATATGAAAGAATGAGAGAATTGAGATTTGGTGGAAGTGTTATAGATTGCCATTCAGTCCAAGAAGGGTCAGCAAAGCCATGAGGGAGTTCTCAAGATAATGTTGACTGTCAGACGAGTGCTGAGTCTCCCGGGAATAGGTCTCAGTCATCGACAGGGAGCAGCCCTAGCACAAAGGTGGCAATTAATTTCAAAGTGCAGCAGCTGGAGCTTCCCTGCAGTTGGAAGTCTGTGAGACACAGTTTCTTGACTACCACAAGTGCACTATTCCCTTCATAGACAGACCATTAAGTAAGTGGATGCATGCAAAAGCACAGTGTAAGCACTTAGCAAATATTACTTATCATTACTCCTATTGCTATTACTACTATACTTCTGTTACTACTACCACTATGATTACTGTTTATTACTAACTGATATGTCCCATCTATTAGTCATATTTAAGTTTGACACTATCACTCTTAAATAACTGACATTTTTTGAGGCCTTAATTTTTTATCCCTGTCATGAGTACCTAACACAGAGTTCTGATATATTCTTGTTAGTGCCTTGAGAGTTATAGAACACAATAACATGCAGTCTGCTTATACAGTGATGGATGTTGATGGGGAATGGACATGAGAATAAGACCTTTTTAAGTGGAACAGGAATGCCCTTTGATCAAACTTGCAGTCTGTGAAGACAGTCCTTACCACACTCATCTCGGCAGCCCATCCATCAGAGGAAGGGGATTGGTACTCAACAGAGGCACTTGGACCTTAAGTAAAATATTGGACACATTGTCTAACATTCTTTTTTAAGGTTGGTTAGGAAAGAGAAATTGTTCTCTTCAACTTGTTGCCAGTATCAGCTTACTTTTTTATGCTTTGTTTTAATGCAAAACGAAAAACACACTTTGCCAAATCCCTTATCCTCAGATAACTGAAAATCTCTAAACACCAATTAGAATGATTGAGATTTTAGTTCAGTAAATGCAAAAAGAGAATTTTTAGATCTCCACGAAACAATCACCTTATTTCTTTCTTTACAAGAAACAATGAATGAGGCAGAGAAATGGTGAAAGGGAGCCATGGAGACATGCCTGCTCTGTGAATTGCTGACCCTGAAGCCAAATACAGAACTTTTACATTGAACTTTGGGAACTTTCAGTAACTCTGAAATTGAAGTTGATTCTTATTTTTGACACAGTCTCTGCACTACTGAGAATAGAACAGCCAAGTTATTACGTGGTCGTCACCTTAGAACTTCAAGTCCTGTCCACTTCCTGAGTCCTTTGATCATTTCCCAAGGAGACATACAAATTGATTCCACTTGGCTTGTCTGCTTCTGTTCAGGTAACACACCGTCAGTGCATTGGATCAGATGTATCTTAGAAGACATGCACAAAGGCTTTGGAATTTATTAAAGCTTGACTAGAAATCTGTCTCCATCAAACTCTGTGGTTGGAGGCAAGTTGTTCCACATCTCTGTATCTCAGTTTCTTCATGTGGAAAATCAGAAAATGGCTTACAACCAAGGGATGGTGAAGCACAGTACAGTTGTCTCTTGGTACCCACAGGGACTTTGTTCTAAGAACCTGGCCTTTACCAAAATCCACGGATTCTCAAGTCCCTTATATAAAATGGCTTAGTATTTGCATATAACTTACACACATCCTCCCATATACTTTATTATTATTTTTTCAATTAATAGTAATCTTTTACTTATTGATTGATATTTATTTTTGGCTGTGTTGGGTCTTCGTTTCTGTGCAAGGGCTTTCTCTAGTTGTGGCAAACGGGGGCCACTCTTCATCGAGGTGCGCGGGCCTCTTCACTTATCGTAGCCTCTCTTTGCGGAGCACAGGCTCCAGACGCGCAGGCTCAGTAGTTGTGGCTCACGGGCCTAGTTGCTCCGCAGCATGTGGGATCTTCCCAGATCAGGGCTCGAACCTGTGTCCCCTGCATTAGCAGGCAGATTCTCAACCACTGCGCCACCAGGAAAGCCCCTCCCACATACTTTAAATCATTTCTATATTACTTATAATACTTAAAGTGTAAATGCTGTGTAAATCGTTGCCACCACATGGAAAATTAAAGTTTTGCTTTTTGGAACTTTCTGGAATTTTTTTTCCCCCCCAGATATTTTTGATCCATGGTTGATGGAGTACAAGGATGGTTGAGTCCAAGTTTGGTTGAATCCCTAGATGGGGAACTCGTGAATACAGAGAGCTGATTGACGTAGTATATGCAGAATGTGTAGTGCACAGTGGCTGCTAAAAATATAAATGATTACTATCCTCATTTATTCAGAAGTTATAGTGTATTATCTTTCCTACTCAACATTTACAACTCTTACTAACCCTATCAATCACCCAAAGAAATCAGTGAATATGAGTTATTCTTATTCAACAAATCTTTAGCAATGCTGAAGACTGCATATATTTGTTTTCTCTTGTTTTAGTCATTAATATCTTCATTCATTAATTCATAAATTAAAGCAGCAGAGTATTGTGATAAGAATACAATTTCCCTAGGTTTATATATTACCCCTGGTGCATAGTGATGTTGAGCATCTTTTCATGCTCCTGTTGGCCATCTATATGTCTTCTTTGGAAAATTAAATGTCTATTCAGGTTTTCTGCCCATTTTTTTAATTGGGTTGTTTTTTTGATGTTGAGTTGTATGAGTTCTTTGCATATTTTGGATATTAAACCCTTAATAGATATATCATCTACAAATATCTTCTCCCATTTAAGGGGTGGCTTTTTCATTTTGTTGATAGTTTTCTTCACTGTGCAAAAGCTTTTTAGTTTGATGTAGTCCCATTTGTTTATCTTTGCTTTTGTTTCCCTTGTCTGAAGAGAGATATCCAAAAAAAAAAAAATACTGCTAGGACCCATATCAAATAGCATACTGCCTATATTTTCTTCTAGGAGTTTTGTGGTTTCAGGTTTTACATTTAAGTCTTTAATCCATATTGAATTTATTTTTATATAGGTGTGGGAAAGTAGTCCAGTTTGACTCTTCTGCATAGTTGTTCAGTTTTCCTAACATCACTTATTGTAGAGGCTGTCTTTTCCCCATTGTATATTCTTGCCTCCTTTGTCACAGATTAATTGACTATATAACTGTGGGTTCATTTCTGGGCTCCCTATTCTGTTTCATTGATCTATGTGTTTGTTTTTGTGCCAGTGCCATACTGTTTTAATTCCTGTAGCTTTGTAGCATAGTTTTGAAATCAAGGCATGTGATACCTGTAGCATTGTTCTTCTTTTTCAGGATTGTTTTGGCTATTCTGGGTCTTTTGTGTTTTCATATGAATTTTAGAGTTATTTGTTTTAGTTTTGTGAAAAAATGCCGTTGATATTTTGATAAGGATTGCGTTGAATTTATAGATTGCCTTGGCTAGTATGGTCATTTTAACAATATTAATTCTTCCAATCCATGAACACGGTATATATTTCCATTTGTGTCATCTTCAATTTCTTTCATCAGTGTCTTATACTTCTCTGAGTACAGGTGTTCAGGTTTTTACCTCCTTAGTTAGATTTATTCCTTAGTATTTTAATTATTTTTGATTTGATTGTAAATGTGATTGGTTTATTAATTGCTCTTTCTGATAGTTCATTGTTAGTGTATAGAAATACAACAGATTTCTATGTATTAATTTGTATCCTGCAAATTTACTGAAATCATTTTTTAGTTGTAATAGTTTTCTTTAGGGTTTTCTATAGATAGTATGTCATCTACAGATAGGATAAACTGTCACTATTAATTCAACATAATTGAGAACATAAAATGGACAATATTTGTGTTGGTCATGGTTGACTGTTATTTTGTGTATAATTTAAGGATACTTTCTCAACAAAATGGTTCATGGGGGCCTTTCTGACTGTGTTTTTAATGTTATTTGTATAAACAGTTTTGTCAAAGCCAGCATAATCACAACAGTGTTTGCTTCTTTGTCCATCTTTTTCTGTTCCTCCACTCTCTTCTACTCCCGACATTTCCTCACCTCTTGAAAAATGACCTATATAAGATACTTTGAAACCTCTACATTTTTAGAATTATGTTTGCCCTCACTGTCAATTACTGTGTTTGGAAGCACTAGTGAAAAAAATGTCCACACATTTATTACCGAGTAAAATAGTAGGGAGTTTCCCAGACTCAGTAACCACGTTATCCTATAATATTATTCCATTAGCCCTGAGCAGCCTCTCTTGAGGAAGAGGAATGGAATGCATCATAAAGTCTTCTCTTGTTAGAACACTGCAGCCTGGCTGTAGTAAACATGATCTCTATTATGAATAATGAATTCCTATATTTTATTTTTCCTTTTTCTATTTTTAAATTTATTTAAAATATTTATTTATTTATTTATACATACATACATACATACTGGCTGCTTGTAGTTTATTTTCCACTTGGTGCAAGATAAACAGTTATGGGGTGTCAGGAAAGTTCATATATAGCTTGGATAATAAACAGTGAAATTCTCTCAACATCCTTTTTGATGTTTTGCTCTTTTTATATTAAAGAACCCAAACTATATTTTATTTTTCCTTTGACATTTGCATTTATTCCTCATTTTTATGTTTAAAAAATGGAGGAAAAAATCCAGTGACACCCCAGAATCTCTAATCAGAACATGTGTTTGGAATTAGTATGACAGTTATTAGATAGGCTGTTGCTCATTCATTTCCATGAACTGCAGGTATTGTGATCTTGCTTAAAGGTATCCAAGAGTCTAACATTAGTGACTTTAACATACATATTTGGTGAGAATATTGATTGAAACAATAATGATCATTGAAAAATTTTTATTTTCTGAAAGCAATTTGCATGATAGCCCCTCGAAACTGGAGTCTAGTATAAACACTTCATGATTTGAACCTAGAGAAGTATTAACCTGGGTAGTGAATTTCTTAAAGAAAAAAAAAAAATGGTACTTTCATAGCTTAATAAATTTAGGATTTGATCTAATTCCCATCCTCACCTACCTGTCCACCAATATTAAGAAGCCAATGCAAATGACATAGAAGATAGGGGTTGATCAGGGTTACATCTATTACAGCCAAAAGATGGTGTCTTCTTAGAATTTATTTGATATTAAAATATTAAACAATTGAAATATTCAGTTCAAAATAGTGTCACACTAATTGTGTTCACGTTTTAACTTCCTTCATATACAATTTTAAAAAATGCAAGCACATTTTCATAATTACATTTAATGTTCAATACATATTCCAATGGCTGTTTTAAATTTCCTTCATAGCATGTTCAGTGAACTGGTTATATATATGTATATTTTAATTTTATTCTCACTAATAGTTACAGTCTAACATAACATCACCCAAAGGAGTGCTTACGTTTTTTTCTTCTTGTCACTTTAAGATAATACCAGGTTTTGCTAATCACTTAAAGTTTTAAAGTAATAACTTTATTTCTGGAAGAAATATTTTCACCTTAAATTAATTAGTGCTGTGCTCACTAATCTCTCTTTGTTCCTTCAGATCTACTCTCTTTCTTCTCCACAAGGGGCTCTTTTGGCTTCGGCCTTTTGGTTGGGTTTAGCCAAAGGGAGTGTTAGCTAAGGTAGGAGGGAGGGAGCAGAGTGAGGTCAAGTATTTATTTCTCTGACTCCTTCCTATTAGTGTCCCTTGGGGTCTGCTCTCTCCCAAGACCACGTTTATAGCTACATTCACACAGTCCTGTCCAATCAGCTGTCTCATTCTGGGTTGCGGCCAGCTCCCACCTTTAACCTTTAAGCCTGAGGATGATAATAGACCACCTCCCCACTTACTAATCCCTGTAGCTCCCTAGCACTACCCCTTTTGTTGTGCCTGCATCCTGCTCAGAGCTTTGCAATAGACCCTTTATTAAATTCTTTTCAAGTAACCAAATTGGCCTGTACCATCTGTTTTTTGCCTGTGTTCTGACTGATGAAATATCAATAAACAGTAGTGCCTTATTTCAACTGCAAGTCAAACATATTTGTATCGCATGCTTATTTGAAAAAAAATTGCATTTATTACTGGTATCACATAAAAAGTCACTAAAATTATCTAATAACTTAACACCCTGTTCAATTCAAACATTGTACCTACAACTTACAAGTTTTCCTCAGACTGACTAAAGTGTCAAACCTACAACCCAGTTGTATATCACAGATGAGACCATGTTGTATCCATGATATAAATTTAATAAAGTCCTCTGTGTGTGTGTGTGTGTGTGTGTGTGTGTGTATGTGAGAGAGAGAGAGAGAGAAATCAGTATGGAGAGGACCCAAGAATCATCTCCTGTGGAAAAACCTTTCTTCACATTATTATGATTTTTTCCCCCTAATCCCTAAGAAGTGAAGGATCAGAGTGGGTTTGCCTGAGGAATATGTCGGTTTGGAGGAAAAGGAGAACAAAGCAAATTTCCAGTGTTGATAAAGAATCAGGATCTAAGGAAACCTTAAAATAAATTGGTTAAGGAAGAAAGGCCCAAGTGGAGCTTGATCCTTAGAGGGGACACTTAGAAAAGGCACACTTGAAAGAGGAATGACACTAATAATGTTACTGTATTTTTATGCCTCTGTTGACTGAGCTCTTACTATGTGCCATCAACTTTGAGCATGACTGTCCTTATTCTCATTTTATACTTGAGGAAAGTGAAATAAACTTTCCCTGAAATTCTCAAGTAAAGCAGAGAATTTTTAAAACTAGTTCTCTCTGATCTCATTCCTAAGTATAGTGTCCAAATTCAGACTGTTCTTTAAATGAAAATGCAACAATGCAGATAGAAGACAACTTCTGTCTGTAAGTGTCAAATATGTGGTCAGTCTATCTTTCATAGTGTGTCAAGATCATAAAGCAAAATAGAGGATGAACGTTCTGTTCAGATACTAAAAGAGCCTCCACGACTGTGACAAAACCAACTTACACTGAATGAGTGTAAGAAGCAGAACTAAGTCCCATAGGAATGAACTGGGGAATCTTAGGCGTTAGTTCCTAGAGTTCATGGAGAGTCCTAAAGCCTCTTCCTGAAAGGGCGGTAGGGGAGGATTTAATCATGAGGCTCATGATTTGATTAGACCTTCCTTCAGATTCTCCTCTTGCTTGTCTACCCATTTACTTCTGACAGCTGGGTTGTTATTTTTTTCCCATAAAAAACTCATTTTGATTGGATAGAAGTGAATTATGCTTTTCCTTAATAGAAATGTCTAGAACCTCCTTAGCATCTGATATTTGCTAAGACCTGTAGGCGTGCTTTAAATCAGCTGCTAGGAAAACAACATAAATAAAATTCTGTGGTTAGATATTTTTTCTTGCACTGTGCTTGTGACTATAAACTTCCTCTGCAAAGCCTGACATTAAAATCATTTTACTTGCTGGAAGGTCATAAAGTAAATCTTAAAAAATAAAAAATAAACCCAAACTAACTAGGTTAGTAAAATTGTGTGTGTTTTTTATTTAAGGATATAGTTTTCATTAAAAAAACGTATTTCAAGGTAGAGTGTGGGTGAATACTTAAAATATTTTGGTAAAAATAAACTTATAAAGCTTAATTCTTCTGAAAACATGTTTTTCAAAGTTGATCAAATAATGCAATGATCATTGAAGATATTCATTGAATACTGTTCACTTTAATAATTTGAAATGGCGGGTCATTCCAAGACATACATCTCTTGCTACTTGTGTTTCTAACTGTATCTATTTATGTTTTGAGCCAATAACTGAACAGATCCAATACATACACTCAGTCTTTCCTGGTTGTCTGATATCAAAGCAAATTCCCTTTCTTCTTTTCTTTCTTCCAAACTTCTTTGCTATTTTGTCATCAGATGTCTTGAAATTTTGCAAAATCTAGTCATCGAGAGGCCACTCTATGACTTTATGTCTCCAAAACCTTTTGGCCATATATGTGTCGGTCTAAGTTATATTGTAATGATTAACAGTGTTGTTCACAAAGGCTATGTGAAATATTCCACTTGGGGAAATGTGAGAATAGTGAATAGGAATCACAATGTTCAACTTCTTTCATGTGTTTATCCTAAGGAAAAATTCACTAATCTCTCTCTTTTCGATTATTGAGTTTAGCATTAATGTTTAAGTTCTGCTGTTTAACGTTGGTTTGATTTTTGAGGCTTTCATACATCCTAAACTAATAGCAAAGGTGATATCTTTACCCCTTAAAATCTCAGATTTGAAACTTAATGAAATGGCTTTCACAGAAACAAAATAATCAGAAACTTTTTTGCCCTTTTCTAATTATATAGATAATTACATACACACATATTTACACTAGCCAATGACATTGGGTATCTTTTGAAAGAAAAAAGAATAAAAAACTGATTAATTAAAAGGGGGTAAACTTAAAAGGAAACTTTTACTGGCAGTAAATGCTTTGCCTGTATTTTAGGACTTATTTCTTTCAGGATTTTCTGGAGCATCATTCCCTATAATTTTAGGAAGTGGAACCACTTTTCCAAAAGGAAAATGTATCCACTGTAGCAAAGGTCACCTGTTTGGGCAAACATTAATAAAACCCTAATATTCAGGATAGTGAGTGTTTTTTTCCCCCTGTTGACAGGCTTGGGGGATGTTACATATTATAAATATGGATGACTAATTCCTAATTAGGAACTCATTAGCAGCTCTACAACTGTAGAGTATGATGGATTTGTAGCCAATTTTGAAGAAGTCACAGTAAATGACCTCTGGCCCAAGACTTTCCCATCTGTCCATCATTTAATACCATTTTTTTTTTAAATGCTAGAAAATGTAATTATTCTGGTTCCCCTTGAGAAAGTGCACAAGGCCATTTCTCTTACAAGATTATTGTATTTAATTATATATTGATATTAATAAATGCATTATTGGCTTTTGATTTTCTTACAGGAAAATTTCATCCTCTACATCTCTTATGTGAATTAGCTATTCTTCCTCTTAGAAAATATTGGTTAAGGACAGGTATGAATGTGTCAGCTTGTGAGATATGCATGTTAATTCAGAAGATTAAGATAAACAAAAAGAAAATGACATTTTGGTGATTCCCATAGCAACTGTGGAATTGTACAACAAAGCACATTCACTATTCTAAAGGGAACATTTTTACATTAACAAAAGATATATTATTAAAACAAATGTTTTAATTATTGTCATTTTAAAAGCCAGAGGAGGAAATCTATTTCTTAGAGTGAAATATGGAGTACAAAATAAATCATTTTATTTAAAATTTAACGATGATGCCCTTAACATTTCAAATCATGTTAAACTCAGTCATATTTAGAAAACATAATGTAGTTTTTTTTCTTGTTTTCTATTTTTGTTAGATTCATATTTATATAATTTAGAGAGAGTGTGAAGTTCAACAGGGAAAAATTTTTAACTTTAACTTCCTCCATTATGTCCTACACATTTTCCAGTGGATGTAAGGAGATATTTTTTCTACTTGGATAAAAGTAGAAAATGATAAACAGATAGCTTTATTTTAATTTTTTCAAGCTCTGTGTGAATTAGAGCTGATAAGTTCTATGCAAAGCAAAAAAGAAAAGAAGTATGTGATTGCAAGAGCTGGAAAGTTCTGCTCTCTTCCAATCCCTTAATTTTAATACTTATGAAATTTGATGTGCGGAATTGGAGAATCACATTACCAAGGGGTTTTTTTTTTTTTGGTTTTTTGTTTTGTTTGTTTTTTAATGTTCATTTGTTTCTGTGTTTTGCTTTCAAAATAAAACTTGGCTTTCATGCCTGATGGGTTCTTCCATGTAAACCATAATAAGTTCCAGTTTTTATTCATTCATCAAAGATATATTGAGTTGCTATTAGATGCTAGATCCTGATAGGACTGGGAATAGTGAAATTATAAGCAGATACGATAATTGTTCTGTTTTAGAGAAAATCCGGCAGAGAGGACAGATGTTCAATAAAAAATATAATGAAAATTGGTGATTGAGATGGGAAAGAACAGAGTGCTATGGGTGAGTATTAAGGAAAGCATAAGCAAGTCTACAGGGCTTAGAAAAGCCTTCACCAATGAAGTGATGTTTAAGCTAAGGCCTCATGTGCTCTAGACTAAGTTTATAGGGTAATTTTTTTTTTTTTTATAAATTTATTTATTTTATTATTTATTTAAGCTGTGTTGGGTCTTCATTTCTGTGCGAGGGCTTTCTCTAGTTTTGGCAAGCGGGGGTCACTCTTCATTGCGGTGCGCGGGCCTCTCACTATCGCGGCCTCTCCTGTTGCGGAGCACAGGCTCCAGACGCGCAGGCTCAGTAGTTGTGGCTCACGGGCCCAGTTGCTCTGCGGCATGTGGGATCTTCCCAGACCAGGGCTCGAACCCGTGTCCCCTGCATCGGCAGGCAGATTCTCAACCACTGCGCCACCAGGGAAGCCCTATAGGGTAATTTTTAAAACATGGATGGGGAGAAAAAGAATAACACTCTTCCTGTCCATAAAAAGTCAAAGGATACATTGGTATTAGGCAGGTTGCAAACCTTTGCGTTTGATGGCTTATTTGAAAGCTTATTTTGTTCAGTTTATTTCTGTATCTATATCTATTTTTTGACCCTAGAAAAGAAGCAGTGATTTTAAAGTGAGAAATAGTCAAGACAAACAGATTTAATGTACATTTTGTCGTAAGAAACTCACATATTTTATATGCTGTTATCCAGTGTAAAAGGGGAGGTAGAAGTTAATTTAGGTATATTTTTGTCAAAGGTCTAATCAACAGTGGAAATAAACAGAAAATAACTTTATGAAAGCCACTATTGTATGGTCTCATGATAGCTGAGGCTCAAAAAAGAGTGAAAAAAGAGGTTGGAGCTGCCCACAAATTGAATGCACAACCTCATGAGAGAATGAACTGTTACTACAGTGGTTACACAAAAGCTAGAGCTCTTTAGAGATTAAATAAAACAGAAAAGAGATGAGAAAGTCTCCCAGATGACAGGCTTCCACAGGACTGAGTTTTCCGTCTGTGTCACTGGGAGCCCCTGACAGGTAATGAGCAGGAGCAGGATGAGGACCATGAACCAGGCATATAGGATTAGGTAGAAGGCCTGGGTAAAAGAAAATGCAGTTAATAAAGGACCAGAAATCAAAGTTGGTGTGGGAAAATATTCAGCCAAGGAAAAGTGGCACATTTGAATGAAGGCTGTCTAGTACCACACTATGTAAATCCTGGTGCTTGCCGTATAAGATATTGCTCCTAAATTGTTTAACCTTTGTTCATCTTATCTCCACAAAGAGTGAAAAACTACCTGGCAGACAAGGTCCACACCTCATAACTATGGAGCAGCTCCAGGTTTATTTGATCAGTAATGATCTGAGAGCTGACATTCGTAAAATACTCTTTCACCAATCCAGTAGAATTCAGTTACTAAGATGCTGCACTCATTGCCCTGAACTGACTGACATTTTATGTCTATGACTTGAGATTATGTAGACACTGACTCTGATCAGCAGTCACACTGGATGTTCAGCCAGTGCAGACATTGACAGCATTTAAATGAAATGAATCATTCCAGAGCTATGGTCAGAATTATCCTACTTATCCTTGAGAGCTTATTTAAAATGTCATTTCTCTAGAAAGCTTTCTCAGACCAGGTCATGGCACTCTTTTTTTTTATCAGGTAGTCTTTCTCTTATGTAGAATTTAATTAAATATAATTAAATCACTGATTATTAAATTAATTGTTCAAAGTCCCCTTTCCTTACCAAAAAACAAGCACGGCAAGTAGAAGAAACATGTTGATCTAATTCACCAATCTTTTTTCCAGGCCCTATCATATATTTTGTTCATAACAAGTACTTAAGTATTTGTGACATAATTAAAAATAATAATTAATGTAGCTTGAGGTTTGGGAACCTGGGTTCTTTCTCAGTTATGCTGTTATAAAGTAATGGGACTTTCCAAGCCAGGTAAGTAAGCACTTTGATGATGAATCATGAATGTCACCATTTGTTGTGATGTTCAGATGAAACAGTGAGTACTAGCTCAAGCTCTAATCACTCTGTCTACTAACTAGTTTGGGGAGATTACATGTTTGATCTGGATAAGTTGACCTCTTCAGGCTTCAGTTTCTTCATCTCTCAAGAAGGCTGTTGTAAGAATTTAAAAAATCAAAGCACATCAAGCATTTAAAACATTTCTGGGTGTTAAATAAGTTCTTAAATGTAGCATGATCAAATCTAGGATTTAGAAATTTCACTTTAGATTCAATATGGTGAGAGTATTACAGGAGGATAGGATTTTGGAAGGTAGATGAGTTTACAGTCTAGTTTAGCTATCCAGATGATAAATGGTGCTGGTGTGCATCAGAATAGTGGCAGAAAAGGTGGAGAGAAATGGAGGTAGTCAGGAGTTTCCCAGAGCACATAATCAACAGAGGATACCAAGTTATTAGAAATAGGGAATTAAGACAGAGAGAAGCATGATATATGGGGTTTTGCTTGATCAATTGGATGGATGTTGGTGCCGCTCACTGAGATTAAGAGACAGCAGAAATAGGTGAGTTCCGTTTGGATCTATTGAGTTAGAGCTGCCTGTAAGACCTCCAAAGAGAGCTATCCAGTAGAGTTTGATATATGGGTCTCAAATCAAAGCAACAGATCTGGAGTGAAGAATGAAATGTAAATGAAAAATAGAACAGGATAATAGTGGAAGTATGAGATATCACGAGTGGGGAATAGTTGAAATTGAAGAGTCTTGAGTATGTTCATATGCAGATGAGACAACCAGGGGTTAGGAATAGGTTGGAAGTTGAAGGGCAGTCAGGATTTCTGAGAAGTAGGAGGTGAAATCCAAAGCATATATCTAGGCAAAAGTAATGAGAACTCTGCCATTAACATAAAGAAAGGTGCAAAGGAAAGGTACATATATTTGGATATTTGGGATGAGATGAAACTTGTTCTTTCTGATGGTGTATTAGTTTTCTATTGCTGTATAACAAATGCTTCCAAACTCAGTGGCTTAAAACAATACCCATTTATCATCTCACATTGTAGTTGTAGGTCTCAGATCTCTGATTCCTTGCAGACTGCAAACCAGAATGCACTCTGTTACTAGAGGTTCGCTCATTCCTTTTCTCATGGGCCCCTCCATCTTCTAGCCAATGGTGGTATATCAAATGCCCCCATGCTTCCTCTTACCTCACATCTCCCTGGTTTTCTCCTCTGCTTTTAAGGCTCATGGGATTACATTTAGCCTATGCAGATAATCCAGGATTATCGCTTTAATTTAAGGTCAACTAATCAGCAACCTTAATTACATCTGCAGAGTCTCTTTGCTATGTAGGGTAACATATTCACAGGTGTTATACCTCATCATATTCACAGTTCCAGAAACTAGGGCGTGAACTATTCTTGGGGGGCAAAATTCTACTTCAGAAATGACTTTTTTCCCCTTGCGGAGTAGGAGGAACAGTCAAGTGTTCACAGGGAGGGAGGAAAGGCTGAAATGACAGATTATAGCTACAGGATAGTTTCTCTCCACAAGTGGTAGTTAAACATGTTTATGTTATTAAAAAAAAAAACAAAATGAAATTTCTTCTTTGCCTTCCTGTCCACGGCTCCCAACGTCACTTTTGGCCAAAAATTAAACACAACTGATTTGGTGTTTGAAATAAATATGTATTTATTCAAAAATAGGTTTTATTTGTTTTTCATATATCATATAATCAAGAATATATTGTTTTGCAATTTGCGTTTTTTCTTAATATCTCCTGGATACCACTTCATAGCCATGTATATTAATTATTCTCATGTTTTATACTACTCTATATGCATATACATTTAAATGTAATATAAATATAAATAAATTTAAATTTAACTATTGCCTCAATAAGGACATCGAGGCTTATTTCTAATTTTTTTATTGCTAGGCTAATGCTTTAATTAGCCTTCTTGTATATGTTTCTTAATATATATATATGTAAAAATATTCTTAAGATATGCACCTAGAAAAGAGTTTCTGAATAAAATGGTATACACATTTAATACTATTGCTTATGTCCCTGCAAAAATTGGTACCAATTTATACTTGTATTAAGAGTATGAGGCTATCCATTTCTTTCCAGAACTTTATATTATTAAATATTATATTATATTGTGAGGTCTACAAGTCTAATGAGTGAAAAACAGTATCTTGTTCATTTTTTAATTTTTTTATTTAATTATTATTTAAATATTTTATATGTAATAACAATGTGAATATCTTAAAATACTTTGCAATTCTTTCTAATGGGTTATCTGTTTCTTAAGAATTTGTAGAAGACTGTTTCAATCTTCAAACAGAAGACTTCTGTTTGCAAATGTGTGTCTGTTTATATCTCCATAACCATTCAGTCTGTTAACTTAATATGTTTTCTCTTTTTGGTGTTTGCTTTTTATGTATTGTTTAATAAGGCCTTGTTTAATACAAAGGTATAACCAGATTATACTATGTTTTCTTCTCTCTGTCTCTCTTTGTCTCTCTCTCTCTCTATATATATGTATCTCTTTCTCTCTCCAAGATTATATATCTCTCTGCCTATAAAGGCATAGAATATATGTACACATATACACAAAAATAAGGTGAAGATGGAAGCATAATGAATAATTATACATATAGTTAATAACATTGTATTATGGATATTATATATAATTATATATAATTCAGTGTGGTTCTATTTGTACCTTATTATTGTATATATATTTTGTGTATATTATATATACAATAATAATTAGAGTCTATATAACTTTACATATAATTATTTAATGTGTTACCATTTGTACTTTATTTTTTGGAGTTTTTGAACTATGGGAGATACAGGTTTGTCTTTAATATTTCATAAACGTATTGTTAATTATTTCAACATCTCTTATTTTTCATTGCATTCCTCCCCAATCATTTGAAGTGTTACATTTAATTATTCTATTTCTTTAACTACACAAGTATATCAAGTCCTGATATACCTGCCATTACAATGCAGCCAATATTTTAATTACTATAGCTAAAAAAGTCTTAATATCTGATAGAATATGTTCACTTTTTTTTCAAAATTTCTTCACAATTTTTGTAAACTAATAGTTCCCTATTAATTATGAAATCACAATATTTATTTCCTTAAGAAACCTCGATGAAATTTTGATTGGGATTGCATTAAATTTACTGATTAATTTGAATAAACTTGGCATAAGTGTCATATTTTCATCCATGAACATATCATTTCAATTATTCAAGACTTTTATTATGGACGTCATTCAGAGAGTTTTATCATTATCTCTGTAAAGATCTTGCATTTATATATATATAAACATAATTTATTGGCTTTTCCTGTGATATTCTACTGTATCTACTGTGCAGGTTATCTGGGGTAAGGTTTAGGGCACTAGGGTAAATCTTTTGAATTTAAGTGGTTCTGATAGCTCTGAGCTTGACAGTTCACCTTAATTAACATTCCATCTCTAAAATCTGTGTTTCATCCTTAAGTGTTACCACATGAGGGCAGACACTCCTATCCCTAACACCTGACCCCAAGATGAGTCGTAGAGCTCTGCTGAAGCCAGTTATCAAACAATACCCTTTAACTAAACGTTATGTTGGTTGGTTGGTTGGTTAGCTTGCTTTTTCTTGAGTACCTACTCTTATCCAGCAATGAAGTGTTTCTGGTGGCATTTCCAGTGTTCACAGCATTATACTGAAATAATTTTGGGGCTGCTTCTGTCTTCTTTGTATCTTTAAGCTCTTTCTTACAGTTTTCAGCCCTCCAAATGATCCCTCTTTTAATATCCTTAATGATTTGGACTTAATATGTGCTTTTTATACTTTATGCCATTTTACTGCATTTGTGGTAGGTGGAAAAGATTATAGCATTAAGTATACATCTTGGAAGGAAATTGGAATAGTTTAAAACTGAGCAGCATTCCAGCAATTTCAGACAATTAAGGTGAAAAAGAGAAGCTTAAAAATTTGTATTAATTTAATTTACAAATATTTATCTATAACATGATATGGAAAGATAGTTTTATTACCTGTGAAGCACTTTAAATTATGCTTAACATTCTCGTGTTTCTGATTAATTTTTTCTTAAATGGTATTTGAAATCGATTAAACTATTTAGGCTGTTCCAACTTGCAAATAGACATCAGTGTTTTCTATTTTTATTAAAACTATACTTGGGAAGAGTTCGAACCACTATGTTAAACAATATTCAGTGGGAAAAGTAAATTAAAAATAAGTTAAGACTAAAGTAACTTTTATTTAGAGATTGCATTAACACAAGTTATTATAATAAATGATAATTTTTGAAATTCAGTTCATGTGAAAATGATTATATAAAAAATTTAAATACTATAAATATAAAGCTCTATTAAACTATCACCATTATATTCATGTTGTATCTGCATGATAATTAATAATTTTTACCTTTGTATTATTTTCTTATGAATTTTAAGTTGTCTAACCATGCTTTTTGGAAATGAGACATGCTTCCCTTTCTGATCTGCAAGAGCTAACATGCAAACAAAACCCAACTTTATCTTTTGATAACCTAATTTTTTTTTTCTCTATTATATTGGTTGAAAGTGCCAGATTCTGCCCCACCCCACCCCCCCACCGAGGTTGACTTTTTTTTTTTTAACATCTTTATTGGACTTTAATTGCCTTACAATGTTGTATTAGTTTCTGCTGTATAACAGAGTGAATCAGCTATACATATACATATATCCTCGTATCTCCTCCCTCTTGCATCTCCCTCCCACCCTCCCTATCCCACCCCTCTAGGTGGTCACAAAGCACCGAGCTGATCTCCCTGTGCTATGTGGCTGCTTCCCACTAGCTATCTGTTTTACATTTGGTAGTGTATATATGTCAGTGCCACTCTCTCCCTTCATCCCAGCTTACCCTTCCCCCTCCCTGTGTCCTCAAGTCCATTCTCTATGTCTGCCTACCCCTAGGTTCTTCAGAACCATTTTTTTTTTTTTTTAGATTCCATATATATGTGTTAGCATACAGTATTTGGTTTTCTCTTTCTGGCTTAATTCACTCTGTATGACAGACTCTAGGTCCATCCACCTCACTACAAATAACTCAATTTCGTTTCTTTTATGGCTGAATAATATTCCATTGTATATATGTGCCACATCTTCTGTATCGATTCATCTGTCGATGGACACTTAGGTTGCTTCCATGTCTGGGCTATTGTAAATAGAGCTGCATTGAATATTGTGGTACATGACTCTTTTTGAATTATAGTTTTCTCAGGGTATATACCCGGTAGTGGGATTGCTGGGTCGTACGGTAGTTCTGTTTTTAGTTTTTTAAGGAACCTCCATACTGTTCCCCATGCTGGTTATATCAATTTACATCCCAACAAGAGTGCAAGAGGGTTTCCTTTTCTCCACACCCTATCCAGCATTTATTGTTTGTAGATTTTTTGATGATGACCATTCTGACCAGTGTGAGGTGATACCTCATTGTAGTTTTGATTTGCATTTCTCTAATGATTAGTGATGTTGAGCATCCTTTCATGTGTTTGTTGGCAATCTGTATATCTTCTTTGCAGAAATGTCTATTTAGTTTTTCTGCCCATTTTTGGATTGGGTTGTTTGTCTATTTGATATTGAGCTGCATGAGCTGCTTGTATATTTTGGAGATTAATCCTTTGTCAGTTGCATCATTTGCAAATATTCTCTCCCATTCTGAGGGTTGTCTTTTCATCTTGTTTATGGTTTCCTTTGATGTGCAAAAGCTTTTAAGTTTCATTAGGTCCCATTTGCTTATTTTTGTTTTTATTTCCATTTCTTTATGAGGTGGGTCAAAAAGGATCTTGCTGTGATTTATGTCATAGAGTGTTCTGCCTATGTTTTCCTCTAAGAGTATTATAGTGTCTGGCCTTACATTTAGGTCTTTGATCCATTTTGAGTTTATTTTTGTTGATGGTGTTATGGAGTGTTCTAATTTCATTCTTTTACATGTGGCTGTCCAGTTTCCCCAACACCACTTATTGAAGAGGCTGTCTTTTCTACATTGTATAGTCTTGCTTCCTTTATCAAAGATAAGGTGACCATATGTACGTGGGTTTACCTCTGGGCTTTCTGTCCTGTTCCATTGATCTATATTTCTGTTTTTGTGCCAGTACCATACTGTCTTGATTACTGTAGCTTTGTAGTATAGTCAGAAGTCAGCGAGTCTGATTCCTCCAGCTCTGTTTTTCTTTCTCTAGATTGCTTTGACTGTTCGGGGTCTCTTGTGTTTCCATACAAATTGTGAAATTTTCTGTTCTAGTTCTGTGAAAAATGCCATTGGTAGTTTGATAGGGATTGCATGGAATCTGTAGATTGCTTTGGGTAGTATAGTTATTTTCACAATGTTGATTCTTCTGATCCAAGAACACGGTATATCTCTCCATCTGTTTGTATCATCTTTAATTTCTTTCATCAGTGTCTTATAGTTTTCTGCATACAGGTCTTTTGTCTCCTTAGGTAGGTCTATTCCTCTGTATTTTATTCTTTTTTGTTGCAGTGGTAAATGGGAGTGTTTCCTTAATTTCTCTCTCAGATTTATCATCGTTAGTGTATAGGAATGCAAGAGATTTCTGTGCATTAATTTTGTATCTTGCACTTTACCAAATTCATTGATTAGTTCCAGTAGTTTTCTGGTAGAATCTTTAAGATTCTCTATATGTATAGTATCATGTCCTCTGCAAAGAGTGACAGTTTTACTTCTTTTTTTCCAATTTGGATTGCTTTTATTTATTTTCTTTCTCTGATTGCTGTGGCTAAAACTTTCAAAACTATGTTGAATAATAGTGGTGAGAGTGGCAACCTTGTCTTGTTCCTGATAATAGTGGAAATGCTTTCAGTTTTTCACCACTGAGAATGATGGGTGTGGGTTTGTCATAAATGGCCTTTATTATGTTGAGGTAAGTTCCCTCAACATAATAAAGTAAGTATGTCCACTTACTTGTGGGTTTCTATCATAAATGGGTGTTGAATTTTGTTGAAAGTTTTTTCTGCATCTTTTGAGATGATCATATGGTTTTTCTCCTTCAGTTTGTTAATATGGTTTATCCCATTGATTGATTTGCGTATATTGAAGAATCCTTGTATTCCTGGGGTAAAGCCCACATGATCATGGTGTATGATTCTTTTAATCTGTTGTTGGATTCTGTTTGCTAATATTTGGTTGAGGATATTTTCATCTATGTTCATCAGTGATATTGGCCTGTAGTTTTCTTTTTTTCTGACATCTTTGTCTGGTTTTGGTGTCAGGGTGATGGTGGTCTCGTAAAATGAGTTTGGGAGTGTTCCTACCTCTGCTATATTTTGGGAGAGTTTGAGAAAGATAGGTGTCACCTCTTCTCTAAATGTTTGATAGAATTTGCCCGTGAAGCCACCTGGTCCTGGTCTTTTGTTTGTTGGAAGATTTTTAATCACAGTTTCAATTTCAATGCTTGTGATAGGTCTGTTTTTATTTTCTATTTCTTCCTGTTTCAGTTTCAGAAGGTTGTGCTTTTCTAAGAATTTGTCTATTTCTTCCAGGTTGTCCATTTATTGGCATATAGTTTCTTGTAGTAATCTCTCATGATCCTTTGTATTTCTGCAGTGTCAGTTGTTACTTCTCCTTTTTCATTTCCAGTTCGATTGATTTGAGTCCTCTCCCTTTTGTTCTTGATGAATCTGGCCAGTGGTTTATCAATTTTGTTTATCTTCTCAAAAAAACAGCTTTCACTCTTATTGATCTTTGCTATTGTTTCCTTCATTTCTTTTTCATTTATTTCTTATCTGATCTTTATGATTTATTTCCTTCTGCTAACTTTGGGGTTTTTTTGTTCTTCTTTCTCTAATTGCTTTAGGTGTAAGGTTAGGTTATTTATTTGAGATACTTCTTGTTTCTTGAGGTAGGATTGTATTGCTATTAACTTCCCTCTTAGAACTGCTTTTGTTGCATCCCATAGGTTATGGGCCGTCGTGTTTTCATTGTCATTTGTTTCAAGGTATTTTTTGATTTCCTCTTTAATTTCTTCAGTGATCTCTTGGTTATTTAGTAGTGTATTTTTTAGCCTCCATGTGTTTGTATATTTTACAGATTTTTTCCTGTAATTGATATCTAGTCTCATAGCATTGTCATCAGAAAAGACACTTGATACAATTTCAATTTTCTTAAATACTAAAGCTTGATTTGTGACCCAAGATATGATCTGTCCTGGAGAATGTTCCATGAGCACTTGAGAAGAAAGTGTATTCTGTTGTTTTTGGAGGGAATGTTCTATAAATGTCAACTTAATCCATCTCGTTTAATGTATCATTTAAAGCTTGGGTTTCCTTATTTATTTTCATTTTGGATGATCCGTCAGTTGTGGAAAGTGGGGTGTTAAAGTCCCCTACTATGATTGTGTTACTCTCTGTTTCCCCTTTTATCACTGTTAGCCACATGCATTGAGGTGCTCCTATGTTGGATGCATAAATATTTACAATTGTTATATCTTCTTCTTGGATTGATCCCTTGATCATTATGTAGTGTCCCTCTTTGTCTCTTATAATAGTCTTTATTGTAAAGTCTGTTTTGTCTGATATGAGTGTTGCACTCCAGGTTTCTTTCAATTTCCATTTGCATGGAATATCTTTTTCCATCCGCTCACATTCATTCTGTATGTGTCCTTGGATCTGAAGTTGGTCTCTTGTAGACAGCATATATACAGGTTTTGTTTTTGTATCCATTCAGCCAGTCTGTGTCTTTTTTTTGGAGCATTTAATCCATTTACATTTAAGGTAGTTATCAATTTGTATGTTCCTATTACCATCTTAATTGTTTTGTGTTTGTTATTGTAGGTCTTTTCCTTCTCTTGTGTTTCCTGCCTAGAGAAGTTCCTTTAGCATTTGTTTTAAAGCTGGTTTGGTGGGGTTGAATACTCTTAGCTTTTGCTTGTCTGTAAAGTTTTTAATTTCTCCGTCAAATCTGAATGAGATCCTTGCTGGGTAAGAGTAATCTTGGTTGTAGGTCTTTCCCTTTCATCACTTTAAATATGTCCTGCCATACCCTTCTGGCTTGCAGAGTCTCTGCTGAGAAACCAGCTGTTAACCTTATCTGGATTCCCTTGTATGTTATTTGTTGTTTTTCCCTTGCTGCTTTTAATATTTTTTCTTTGTATTTAATTTTTGATAGTTTGATTAATATGTCTTGGCATGTTTCTCCTTGGATTTATCCTGCATAGGACTCTCTGCGCTTCCTGGACTTCATAGACTGTTTCCTTTCCCATAATGGGGAAGTTTTCAACAATAATCTCTTCAAATATTTTCTCAGTCCCTTTCTTTTTCTCTTCTTCTTCTGGGACCTCTATAATTCGAATGTTGGTGCATTTAGTGTTGTCCCACAGGTCTCTGAGAGTGTCGTCAATTCTTTTCATTCTTTTTTCTTTATCCTGTTCTGTGGTAGTTATTTCCACTATTTTATCTTCCAGGTCACTTATCCGTTCTTCTGCCTCATCTATTCTGCTATTGATTCCTTCTAGAGAATTTTTAATTTCATTTATTGTGTTGTTCATCATTGTTTTTTTTGCTCTTTAGTTCTTCCAGGTCCTTGTTAAATGTTTCTTGTATTTTCTCCATTCTGTTTCAAAGATTTTGGATCATCTTTACTATTCTTACTCTGAATTCTTTTTCAGGTAGACTGCCTATTTCCTCTTCATTAGTTTGGTCTGGTGGGTTTTTACTTTGCTCCTTCATCTGCTGTGTATTTCTCTGTCTTCTCATTTTGCTTAACTTACTGCGTTTGGGGTCTCCTTTTCTCAGGCTGCAAGTTTGTAATTCCCGTTGTTTTTGGTGTCTGACCCCAGTGGGTAAGGTTGGTTCAGTGGGTTGTGTAGGCTTCTTGGTGGAGGGGACTGGTGCCTGTCTTCTGGTGGATGAGGCTGGAACTTGTCTGTATGGTGGACAGGACCACATCCGGTGGTGTGTTTTGGGGTGTCTGTGAACTTATTATGATTTTAGGCAGCCTCTCTGCTAATGGGTGCAGTTTTTTTTTTGTCTTGCTAGGTGTTTGGCATGAGTTGTCCAGCAGTATAACCTGCTGGTTGTTGAGTGGAGCTGGGTCTTAGCGTTGAGATGGAGATCTTTGGGAGGGCTTAGCCATTTGTTATTATGTGGGGTCGGGAGATCTCTGGTGAACCAGTGTCCTGAACTCGGCTCTTCCACCTCAGAGTCTCAGGCCTGACACCCAGCCAGAGCACCAAGACCCTGTCAGCCACACGGCTGAGAAAAAGGGAGAAAAGAAAGAAAGAGAGGGAGGGAGGGAGGAGGGAGGGAGCGAAGGAAAGAAAGAAAGAAAAGAAAGAAAGAGAAAAAGAGAGAAAGAGGAAGGGAGGAAGGAAGAAAATAAGAGAAAGAAAGAAAAAAAGAATGAGAAAGAGAATGAATAATAAAATAAAGTTATTAAAATAAAAAATTATTAAAACTAAAAAATGAAAATGTATTTAAAAGAAAGAAAGAAGAGAGCAACCAAAGCAATAAACAAATCCACCAATGATAACAAGTGCTAAAAAGTATACTAAAAAAAAAAAGGGACAGACAGAACCTTCTGACAAATTGTAAAAGCAGACCTATACAGAAAGAATCACACAATGAAGCATACACATACATACTCACAGAAAGAGAAAAAGGAAAAAAAAATATATATATATATATAAAAAGGAAGACAGCAACCAAATCAATAAACAAATCTACTAATGATAATAAACTCTAAATACTAAACTAAGATAAACATAAAACCAGAAACAAATTAGATGCAGAAAGCAAACCGCAGTCTACAGTTGCTCCCAAAGTCCGCTGCCTCAATTTTGGGGTGATTCATTGTCTATTCAGTTATTCCACAGATGCAGGGTACATCAAGTTGATTGTGGAGATTTAGTCCACTGCTCCTGAGGCTGCTGGGAGAAATTTCCCTTTCTCTTCTTTGTTCACACAGCTCTGGGGGTTTAGCTTTGGATTTGACCCTGCCCCTGCGTGTAGGTCGCCTGAGGGTGTCTATTCCCCACCCAGACAGGACGGATTAAAGTAGCAGCTGATCATGGGGCTCTGGCTCACTCAGGGTAGGTGGAGGGAGGGGTATGAATGTAGGGCGAGACTGTGGCGGCAGAGACTCGTGTGACGTTGCAGCAGCCTGAGGCGTGCCATGTGTTCTCCCAGGGAAGTTGTCCCTGGATCCCGGGACTCTGGCAGTGGCAGGCTGCACAGGCTCCTGGGAGGCGAGGTGTGGATAGTGACCTGTGCTTGCACACAGGCTTCTTGGTGGCTGCAGCAGCAGCCTTAGCGTTTTGTGCCCATCTCTGGTGTCCACGCTGATAGCCGCAGCTCGTGCCAGTCTATGGAGCTCGTTTAGGCGGTGCTCTGAACCCCCTCTCCCCACGCACCCTGAAACAGTGGTCTCTTGCCTCTTCGGCAGTTCCAGACTTTTTCCTGGACTCCCTTCCGGCTAACTGTGGCGCACTAGCCCCCTTCAGGCTGTGTTCACGCAGCCAACCCCAGTCCTCTCCCTGGGATCCGACCAAAGCCCGAGTCTCAGCTCCCAGACCCAACCCGTCCCAGCGGGTGAGCAGAGAAGCCTCTCGAGCTCGTGCGTGCTGGTTGGCACTGATCCTCTGTGCGGGAATCTCTCTGCCTTGCCCTCTGCACCCCTGTTGCTGCGCTGTCCTCGGTGCCTCTGAAGCTTCCCCCTGGCCAACCCCTTCGTTTCCACCTGTGAAGGGGCTTCCTAGTGTGTGGAAACTTTTCCTCCTTCACAGCTCCCTCCCAGAGGTGCAGGTCCTGTCCCTATTCTTTTGTCTCTGTTTTTTCTTTTTTCTTTTGCCCTACCGAGGAGTTTCTTGCCTTTTGGGAAGTCTGAGGTCTTCTGCCAGTGTTCAGTAGGTGTTCTGTAGGAGTTGTTCCTACGGAACATGTAGGATGTATTTTTTATGTATTTGTGAGGAGGAAGGTGATCTCCACGTCTTACTCCTTGCCATCTTGTAGGTGCCCCTTCATAGTGCCAGATTTTCAGAGATGGTTTAAAAACACACTCCGAAAATAATATGTATTCAGGAATAATATTAAGTAATATTATTAAATAATATTAATAATATTTAATATTATTGAATTAAGTATTTCATTTAAGATGTATCATTTTTCTAATGTCTGAAGCATGTATGAACATCGTAATAAATGTGTGCATTGTTATACTTTCCTGAAAATATTATACTAAATCAATTATATAACTTATACTTGGTGCCATTTTATAATTGAAATAAAAAATCAGTAAAGTCGGACAATCAAGTTCTACAAAAATTTTTACAAGTTTTACAATAATTTTGCAAATTATTTTTAAATTTTCATTAGGCTTTCTAGGAACCAGAGTAAAAGAGGTAAAGTGATTATTAGGTAATTCTCATTTTCAGACATTTTGTTTCAAAATATTTAAGTAAAGATTTTTCTCACTTTGATTTTTAAAGTAATATTTCCTCCTGAGGTGTAATGTAGGGGAAGCGATTTTGACGAGGGTCATATTACAACAGTTTCATATCAAGTACAATGATGAATAGCTGTTCATTGCTGTATTTTTCAAAGAAGCTAAGTGAGTTATGATAGGTAGAACTGTGTAGGGATTGAGCACTAATTGCTTGGATTTAAAATATAGTTCTGTTACTTATATCTCTGTAACTTTGGGAAGTTGTAAAACCTCTTTTTGTTTCATTTGTCATCTGCAAAATAAGGGTATGAAGTCCCCAGCTCACAGAGTTGTTATCAAGATTGAATGGGTTATAGCATGTGAAAAGCACTTAGAACAATTCATGGCATATAGAAAATGCACGTCAATGTTTATTAAATAAATAAATTTGAATATAATCGTTTGAAGCATTAAAATAATATTGTCAAATAACAAAAAACCCACTTAAAGTGTGTGCCTTCAGTTTCCTTCCATAAATATAGTTGTGAGGAAAACAAGTTATACTTTAAAAATTCATGATAGGAGTCCTAGAAGACACAACTACCTCTGTTTAGGAACAAACCTTGTTTGTCTACTTTAGGGTTAGGAACTCTTGAGGGTACTGACTGGTTAGAGACAAATCCTAAGATACATCAGAACAGCAATTATAAACTTTTCTAAAATATGTGGGAGTCAGAAAGTTAGGGAGCTAGCAAAGAGAAAATAGAATTAAAATGCTAAAATGTATATAAGGAAAATCTCTCATCAATTTATATTTCAACATTCAGATTCATTTATTATTTCATTTATTATTACCCAAAATAATAGTATATACTTTTCTACTTGGTTCCTTTTATTTTTATGCATTATAGCTTTCTGTGTAGCTTCCATGAGAGTAGAGACTGCATCTGTTTTGTTCAACATTGTATTTTGAACTCTGGCATAGCGTCTTGCACAAAGTAGGTATTCAACAGTATTTTTAAATGATTTCATGAGAATGGAGTCCATGGAGAAAGATTGCCTGTGAGATCATTCCAATGGTGAAGTTGACTTGAGGTCTTTTAAACGTAAGGATATCTAAAATTTAATTTTAAATCGTTTCCATTAGTGAGTTGAAGTATAATCCTTTTCCCTAGTCATGCACACGCAGATGATCTTTGATGTTATTTTGGAGAATAAAAGGGCTTTTGTGGTGTTGAGCTAGGTGGCCCAAAATGGGAAATAGTAGAACATGTGCTTGGTGAATAGCATGAATTCTGCAGAAGCAGTGAGTTAGTACAGATAGTGTTTTTATCCAAAAAGTTCCCAGGATTTATTAAAAACTTGGAAATTTGGATCTCTCACAGAACATTAAGAAGTTTTAGTCAATATGATTTCCATGCACAGGGACATTTGACAATTCAAACTTCATAATACTGCTAAAAGATAAAATGGGTTAGTATACTATAGAATAAAGAGAGCTACAGGATAAAATACTGTACTATTATAATCATTCAAAAAAGTTATCACAACTGGGCTTTCTGTTTTGGGGGCTTTTGAGAGCAGGCAAGATATTTTCATTTCCAATGAGAAATTGGAAGAATAAAATGAATTCAAACAGTGGATATTTAATTCATCAAGAATAGTCATTTAGGCTCTATTCTAGGACTAAGACAGACTCCTCAAGGACCTCCTCCAGCGCTTAGAGTAGATTTAATTTCTCAAGGTCTAAGCTAGATTAGGTGAGAAACACACACCGAGCAACTGGTAGCCATGTGTCATCACAATGAATACCTGATTCTTAGAGGACATGGGAAGTCAACAGTCCAAGGTAACATGCTGGATATAAAGAAGGGGCTATGGGTAGAGGACAAGTGTAGGTGCTTGCAGATGATAAGATGATAAATAGATAATGTAGCTGAGTGCACACATATCAGGGCAAGAGGTTCTCAACAGAATTTGTAAGTAATGTAAGATTATGAGAAGCTGGTGTCTTTGAAGTAGAGAGTTCACCATCTTTATTATGCCAGGTCATGAAAAGACAAATGCTCTGTAGAGAAAGAATGAATTGTGCTTGTCCTTGAAGACAGAATATGTTACTGATGAACATAGAGAAGTGAAGAGAACATAATCAAGTTCCAAAAAATAAAGACTAGCAAGTCTTTGGATTTGTTGTCAAACTCAACTTCTAGTAGCATATTAGCTTCCTGCAAGATAATGGAGGATATACACAAAGAGATCTAATTAAAAAAAATAAACTACTAGTATTTGAGAAATAACTATTTTGAATATTTTTTCAGGAATTAATAGCTTATTTTATTTATGCTTATTCCATAACATGCAGAAAGCTCATGATTTCTAATAAAATTATAAGTGAACTGTGCCTTAAAATATGAATTTTCAGTTGGATTTATGCATTTAGGCTTCCAAGATATCCAAAAGAATGAACAGAACTTCCTTTCATTCTTTGCAGTGTTTCTTGTTTGTTTGTTTTGTTTTGGGGAGTTGCTGTTGTTTTTTTAGATACTTTGATTTTATTTCTTCTGACATTCAGTACTATTTGAATCATTGAAATAATAGACCGACATCTAGTGATATAAATTTCTGCGATATTCAGGAAGCCAAATAGTAGTATATTAACTAAATCACATATTTTGTTTGTAGCTTTTGTTTCTTTCTCATTGTATTAACCTGAACACTTTATCCCCTCTAGAACAGTAAATCAGAGAATCTTGGGCTATAGATAGGAGCATTAAGAATATCTTGGCTGTCCTAAGCAGTAACTCCGTTCTGTGAAATTATATCCACTGGAATCTGTGGGGTGCTTGAGACAGCTTTATTTCTCGAATTTATTACATTCCTTCACAGCTTCTCTTAAAGATTTCAAAAACTCACAATGAAAATGGTCACTTAAAGTCAGACTCCAAACGTAGCAGAGGTAATCATGCTTGCCTTTTTCCTTGCCCTAGATGAATAGCAAAAGCATTACCTAATGAAAAAGGCGCCTGTTGACTGGGGAGGACAAGTCCCAGGTAGTTCTCTGCCTTAAGATCATGCCTGGGGGGATTTTTCTGGGTCATTTAACAAGCCAACTCTCTGTCACAATTGAGCTTAATTTTTATAGAAGAACAATTTTTGAATTTCAAAAGAACTCATGGGGCATTTTCAAACTCTTTGCTATTTGACCTATTTGCAGGTTGCTGAAGAAAATTTTACATTGTTTTAATAAAGAAGCAGTAGTTGCGTTCTTGTATTAGAAAACAGTGACTCACATTTTTATTCTTTTATGGTTTTGCTTTGGCTTTATGTCCTGGGGACAGAGATGTCTTTTTGTTTGTTTGTATTGTTTTATTAACTTCATTTGATTTAAGACCCTAGAATGAGCTGGACTCAAAAGTTAAAAAAAAGTACAGGTATATGGTGCATTGTTTAGCAAATTAGTGTGTTTTGCTCTAACTGTAAATGATAAGAAAAATAAACACTTGGTACAATTACAAACTAATTTTAGTCTGGAGGATATTAACATATTAATATTTAAAATATACTTTCTAACCATCACTTGGTAGATTTCAAAAGTGTATTTATGACACTTTTATCCAACATTAAAGCAAATGTGGTAAATGTTAATACTAGGAAATCTTTGAAAGAGTATATGATCATCAGTCCAAACTGGTTAACTGAGGTAATCCAAGACCCACAAGATATTTTACCTTTTCAAAGAAAACACAGCAAACTTGATATCTTTCAGATACTGTATGCATTACTAGCTTGAGATAATTCTGTGCTTCAGCATTAAATCACGTTACATTGCTTTGATAATATCATATCTTTAACAATTTAGATTTTTCCATCATTGTAATTAATGACGCTAACAGCAAAAATAAAATATCAAAAATCTCCGTGGAATAGTTAAGGAGGTTGGTGATGTCTAATCTGGTTTCTAGACTTGAGAAGGTATGCGGGGCTTTTCAGGCATAGGTAAATCAACAATAATTGTGTTTCCTTAATTTCCCTTTCAGATTTTTCATCATTAGTGTATAGGAATGCAAGAGATTTCTGTGCATTCATTTTATATCCTGCTACTTTACTAGAGCTCCAGTTAAAGAGCTCTAGTAGTTTTCTGGTAGAGTCTTTAGGATTCTCTGTGTATAGTATCATATCATCTGCAAAGAGTGACACCTTTACTTCTTCTTTTCCGGTTTGGTTTCCCTTTATTTTTTTTTCTTCTCTGATTGCTGTGGCTAAAACTTCCAAAACTATGTTGAATAATAGTGGTGAGAGTGGGCAACCTTGCCTTGTTCCTGATTAAGGAAACACTCCCATTTACCACTGCAACAAAAATAATAAAGTACCTAGGAATAATCCTACCTAACGAGACAAAAGACCCTGTATGAAGAAAAGTATAAGACACTGATGAGAGAAATTAAAGATGATACAAACAGATGGAGAGATATACCATGTTCTTGGATTGGAAGAATCAACATTGTGAAAATGACTATGCTACCCAAAGCAATCTACAGATTCAATGCAATCCCTATCAAACTACCAATGGCATTTTTCACAGAACTAGAACAAAAAATTTCACAATTTGTATGGAAACAAAAAAGACCCCAACCAGCCAAAGCAATCTTGAGAAGGAAAAACGGAGCAGGAAGAATCAGACTCCCCGACTTCCGACTATACTGCAAAGTTACAGTAATCAAAACAGTATGGTAGTGGCACAAAAACAGAAATATAGATCAATGGAACAGGATAGAAAGTCCAGAGATAAACCCACGCACGTATGGTCACCTTATTTTTGATAAAGGAGGCAAGAATATACAATGGAGAAGAGACAGCCTCTTCAATAAGTGGTGCTGGGAAAACTGGACAGCTACATGTAAAGGAATGAAATTAGAACACCCCCTAACACCATACACAAAAATAAACTCAAAATGGATTAAAGACCTAAATGTAAGGCCAAACACTATAAAACTCTTAGAGGAAAACATAGACAGAACACTCTGACATAAATCACAGCAAGATCCTTTTTGACCCACCTCCTAGAGAAATGGAAATAAAAATAAACAAATGGGACCTAATGAAACTTAAAAGCGTTTGCACAGCAAAGGAAACCGTAAACAAGATGAAAAGACAACTCTCAGATGGGAGAAAACATTTGCAAATGAAGCAACTGACAAAGGATTAATCTCCAAAATTTACAAGCAGCTCATGTAGCTCAATATCAAAACAACAAACAACCCAATCCAAAAATGGGCAGAAGAACTAAATAGACATTTCTGCAAAGAAAATACACAGATTGCCAACAAACACATGAAAGGATGCTCAACATCGCTAATCATTAGAGAAACGCAAATCAAAACTACAATGCGGTATCACCTCACACTGGCCATCATCAGAATGGCCATGATCAAAAAATCTACAAACAATAAATGCTGGAGAGGGTGTGGAGAAAAGGGAACCCTCTTGCACTGTTGGTGGGAATGTAAATTGACACAGCCACTATGGAGAAGAGTATGGAGGTTTCTTAAAAAACTAAAAATAGAACTACCGTACAACTCAGCAATCCCACTACTGGGCATATACCCTGAGAAAACCGTAATTCAAAAAGAGCCATGTACCACAACGTTCACTGCAGCTCTCTTTACAATCGCCAGGACGTGGAAGCAACCTAAGTGTCCATCGACAGATGAATGGATAAAGAAGATGTGGCACATATATACAATGGAATATTACTCAGCCATAAAAAGAAACGAAATTGAGTTATTTGTTGTGAGGTGGATGGACCTAGAGCCTGTTATACAGAGTGAAGTAGGTCAGAACGAGGAAAACAAATACCGTATGCTAACACATACATATGGAATCTATTAAAAAAAATAAAGGTTCTGAAGAACCTAGGGGTAGGACAGGAATAAAGACACAAACATAGAGAATGGACTTGAGGACACGTGGAGGGGGAATTGTAAGGTGGGACGAAGTGGGAGAGTGGCATGGACATATATACACTACCAAATGTAAAATCAGTAGCTAGTGGGAAGCAGCCGCATAGCACAGGGAGATCAGCTCAGTGCTTTGTGACCACCTATAGGGGTGGGATATGGAGGGTGGGAGGGAGACGCAAGAGGGAGGAGATATGGGGTTATATGTATACATATAGCTGATTCACTTTGTTATACAGAAGCAACTAACACACCATTGTAAAGCAATTATACTCCAATAAAGATGTTAAAAAAAAGTGTTATATCAAAAACAAACCCCCACAATAATTGTGGTTGGTTTTTTGTTTTTTTTTTTTTAATAAATTTATTTATTTTAGCTGTGTTGGGTCTTCGTTTCTGTGCGAGGGCTTTCTCTAGTTGCGGCAAGCGGGGGCCACTCTTCATCGCGGTGCGCGGGCCTCTCACTATCGTGGCCTCTCCTGTTGCGGAGCACAGGCTCCAGACACGCAGGCTCAGTAGCTGTGGCTCACGGGCCCAGTTGCTCCCCGGCATGTGGGATCTTCCCAGACCAGGGCTTGAACCCGTGTCCCCTAGCATTGGCAGGCAGATTCTCAACCACTGCGCCACCAGGGAAGCCCAATAATTGTGGTTTTTAAAAGTGAAGTAAAGATTTTCTTTTACAATTTATTTTTATTACTTTTTTCAAATGACTGTTAAGTTTTTAGAATACAGATGCTTATTATATAGTTTGGACTTTTTAGTACTTTTTAAAGGAAACTTTTAAGTATTTGTTTTGGCCTGGAGTGAGGTGAAAAAAAATTCTGAACCTCTAGGGATGGTGTGAAACTATAAAGTTTCAGAACCCTTTGTATATGGATAGTCTTTGTATAATTTTTGAAAATTTTATCACTTTTTAATATAGGACATTTTATAAGTAAAATGTATTAGCTGAGTTTCTACAGAATTAGATTATAGATGGTTCTTCCTAGTTCTACTTTGCAATGAGTTTTTTTTAATGCACTGTGCATAGAATTGGCTTAGAAAATGATTTTATTTAATTTCATTTTCCCTTGTTGTTGTTTTATTTATTTTTTATCTTACTTCCTCTCATCCCCTAAACAGACTTTATTTTCAGAAGCAATATTACGTTTGCAGCAAAATTCAGCAGAAAGTACAGAGTTCTCAAGTAATCCCAAAACCCCACTGGCACAGCCTCCCTTGCTGTCAACATTGCAGAGTGGTAAATTTGTTATTATTGATGAAGCTACATTGACACATCATTCTCATCCAAAGTGCATAGTTTGCCTCAGGGTTCACTCTAACGTTGTACGTTCTATGGTTTTGAAAAATGTATAATGACAAGTATAAAACTTTTTAATATCATACAGAGTTTTTTTAAGTACCCTAAAAATCCTGCACCACTTATTGTAAACAGGTCCCTCCCCACTAACAACCACTGAACTCTTTTGTCTCCATAGTTTTGCCTTTTCCAGAATGAATGTCATATAGTTAGGATCATATGGTAAGTAGCCTTTTCACATTGGCTTCTTTTACTTAGTAATATGCGTTTACATTTTCTCCACGTTTTTTTGAAGTCTTGATTATAGCTCTTATCTTTTTAGTGCTGAATAATATTCCATTGTTTGAATATCCCACAAAATAGTTTATTTAGCCATTTACTACTGAAGACCATTTTTAATCGCTTCCAAGTTTTGGCAATTATTTCTTTTTAAAAAACTTATTGTATTGAAGTATAGTTGATTTACAGTGTTGTATATATTAGCAATTATTAATGAAGCTGTTAAAAACATCTTGTTTATATATGGACATAAGTTTTCAACTCATTTGGGTAAATACCAAGGAGTGTGACTGTTGGATCTGATGGTATAAGTGTGCTTAGTTTTCCAAGAAACTGCCAAATTGTTTTCCAAAGTGGCTGTACCACTTTGCATTCCCACCACCAATATATGAGAGTTCCTATTGCTCCGAATTGTCACCAGGATTTGGTGTCATCAGTGTTTCAGATTTTGTACATTCTAATAGCCATGTAGTGGTATCTCATTGTTTAATTTGCATTTCCCTAATGATACATGATGTGGAACATTTTTTCATATGCTTATTTGCCATCTCCAAATCTTCTGTGCTGAAGTGTCTTTTCAGGTCTTTTGCCCATTTTTTAATCAAGTTTTTTTTTCCCTATTGGTGAGTTTCAAGAGTTCTTTGTATACTTTGGATAGCATTCCTTAATCAGACATGTCTTTTGCAAATATTTTCTCCCCATCTGTGGGTTGTCTTCTCATTCTCTTGACAGTGTCTTTTGCAGAGCAAAAGTTTTTAATGAAGTCTACTTATCAATTATTTATTTCATGGATCATGCCTTTAGTGTTGTATCTAAAAAGTCATTGCCATGCCCAAGGTTACCTAGATTTTCTCCTATGTTATCTTCTAGGGGTTTACATTTTACACTTAAGTCTGTTATCCATTTGCATTAATTTTTATGAAAGGAGTAAGGTCTGTGTCTAGATACATTATTTTGCATGTGGATATCCTTTTGTTCTAGTACCACTTGTTGAAAACACTATCTTTAAATCAGTGTATTGTCTGTGCTTCTTTATCAAAGATCAGTTGACTGTATTTATTTGGGTCTCTTTCTTGGCCCTCTGTTCTGTTCCATTGATCTGTCTATTCTTTCACAAATACCATACTGTCTTGATTAATGTAATCTTATTAAAAAGTCTTGAAGTCAGATTCTGTCAAACCTTTACTCTGTTTTTCTTCTGTAATATGTGTCGGCAATTCTGAGTCTTTTTTGCCTCTCCATATAAACAGTAACTTGCTGGGCTTTTGATTGGGATTTTTTTTACTCTAAAGATCAAACTCGGAAGAAATGACATCTTGGCAATATTGAGTCTTCCAATCCATAAACATGGAATATCTCTCCATTTAGTTTTAGTTTTTCTTTGATATCTTTTATCAAAGTTTTGTGATATCAGAATTTTGTAGTTTTCCTCATGTAGATCTTTTTTATAGTTCATTATATCTAAGTATTTTATTTTTGGGGTGCTAAGGTAAATGGTATTGTGTTTTTAATTTCCAATTCACTTGTTCTTTGCTGGTATATAGAAAAATTACTTTTACCTTGTATCCTGCAATCTTGCTATAATTACTTGTTAGTTCAGGAGTATTTTTTGTTGATTTTTTTTTATTATGTCTATAGATAATCATGTCATCTGAAAAGATAGTTTTGTTTCTTGTCAATCTATATACTTTATATCTCTTCTTATCCTATTACATTAGTTGAAACTCTCATGTGATATTGAAAAGGAATAGTAAGAGGGGACATAATTGTCTTATTCTTGATAGCAAGTGATTTTAAAATAAAATATTTCTGTTTTATTATGTTACTGTGATGAATTACATTGACTAATTTTAAAATACTGAACCTGGTATAAACTTGCATATGTGTGTGTGTGTGTGTGTGTGTGTGTGTGTGTGTGTGTGTGTGTGTATAATTTTATCATTTATCACCAGGATCTTCCTAAAGAGCAAAACACAGAGCATATTTAAGATGCTGAATCTTTATAATGAGGTTCCACCTAGACTTAATCAATTTGCTGTTCTGAGTTTTAAGCTTAAAATTTAGACTTGTATCCATTTGTACTTTAGTAAAAATTGTATCTCACAAACTCAGTTGATTTTAACATGAACCAAATCTCAGTCTCCAGTTTAACAAATATGTCATCCAGTCCTAAATGAGGTTACATGAATGTTGGCTGGCTTGTACAAGTGAATTTAGATGAATTTAGATTCCCATTGCTCAAAGACAGAAGATTCCTAGATAGCTAGGGTCTTAAAGGCTTGTGTTTTGGGCTTGGAAGTTAGAACGTCATGTGTTGGCAGTCTAGTAGCATTGCGTGTGATTTTGCTCAACTGGAAAACAAAAAAATTTTTTTTGAGAATTTTTTTTTTCTCCAACTACTTCTCTAAAAAGTTTCACATGATAGGTAATAACAACCCTATTTTTGGCACTAGAAAACAAGATATATTTCTCAGTTTTAAGAAAGGGGAGTCAGATTCCTCTCATCATTTTTATGCCTTTTTTTTCATTGTAACTGAAGTCTAATTTACACAAATCTGTGATATTTAGTTTTGTGTTTGATAACATGCTAAGTTGAAACCTTTAAAATATGTGCTGTGTGTACCAATGATAATTTACTCCATCAAGATTTTATTGTGTTTTTCAGTAACCTGGAGATACTGTTTTTAGGAAAAGTCCTAAGAACAGTCACTGCTCTTCCCACTTTATTAATTATATAGTAGGAATTTGAAATGGGATATAGTAAATTCTGGCTGTATAAAGTGGAAATTAAGTTATTTACAAACATGGTTTTACCAGTTAACAAACAGAACAAAATCACTAATCTTGGAGGAACAATCAAATGCCATCCTCACTATGGTAGCATTAGATCCTGTGTTCTATCTATTATATCTGGTGGTCACTCTTTTGAAAAGCAGGTGCTTCAGATGTCTATTTGTTTGCACTTAAAGTAGACAGAACCCCAATCTCAACCAAGTGTTGACAGAGCCTGTACTAATTTTAGACTACTGGTTCAATTGGTATAACTGTAATAAAACTTGCACTGAATAATCACGGAAGACGAAGAGTCTGTTTTATTAGCCACTTACTCATGGAGTTTTCACTGCTTTGGCATAAATTACAAAAAAACTTTTTTCCCCCAAATGTGAGATGACCTAGATCTCAACACTTCGTTTAACTTGCAAAATGTGACATATATACAGAAAGCTAGATTATTGTTAAAGGTGGAAGAAATTGTATACATATTGTCAAATGTTCCTCATTGAAAATTGAATCAAATTCCTTTCCTACCAGCAGTGCACGGAAGTGCCAGTGTCTTAAAAATTTGCATACTACTTAGCCCAAATTTTACTTCTAGGAATATATCCTTGGGAAATGAGCAAAGAAGTGTTTGTTTTAGGATGTACTTTGCTGTGTTTCATATAGAGATAAAAAATTGGAATTTCAAAAATATGGCATTATTAAAACAAATTCTGAGACATCCATGAAAACTAATATTATGTAGCTAATCAAAATAATTTCCAATGTCTTTTCCTCTGTTTAATTCTGACATAGAAGGTACTCAATCAATACTACTTGAATTAATATAAAGTAAATATATTCTCCATCTGTGTTTTCATTTTTTCTTTCCTCAAACCGTACTCAATGCTATTTGAGTAAACTCAGTATCATTAAGGCAGAAGCTGTAGAAGAGAAAAAAAATATGAATGATTTTTGTGTGACAAACAATTATTATTTAAATCCAAATAGTATGACAATGTAATTGCCTTACTGCAGATTGTTGGCAGACACAGATCTAGAACCCATTTTATCCTTGCGATTTTACCAAAATAGTATCTCTTTTCAACTCCAAAATTAAGGAGAAAAGATCCTTTCAAGTCTAGCAAATTGATGCACCACTAAAATTAGAGGCTATCCATATGTAAACAATGGTCTAATCCCTCCTGGCACTGAGCTGATGGGAAAGATTTTGCTTCATACATAATTTGTTTAGTATTCCTGAGCCCCCTGTTTTTCTTTCCCAAGTGAGGGTGAGCAGATAATTCCTATTTTGCACATCTTTATTAATCAAGCAAAACTGGGGAACAGATGTGCGATTCTTTAGCAGTTATGGGGAAGACAGAAGGAGAGCCATAATTTTTAGGCTTGTCGCTTTAAATGATGCCCATGAGACACAGCATCAGAGACAGAGCCGTTGAGATGCAGAATCCAAATGGCAACCGTATATTTTAAAGGAAAAGTAAATAAGTTGTACTTCTTTGCTGATGTGCATTCATTATGAAGTAATGTATGTATATATTGCTGTTAGTTGTTGACTAGAAGCCAAAGGAACTTGCTCAGGTTCTTCAGATTTTCTGTTCCAATGGAGGGTGCAATAAACACATACTTTAGCTGAAGAAAATCATCCTTTTAGATAGTTTTAAACAACTAGTATTATTCAAATATGGATCTAGAGTTTGGAGGGTCAGGACTAATTGGCCTCTAGAGCACATTTAAGTATATGGTACATTGATTCCTCAGTTACCAAATTTTGTTTTGCTTAATAATAATAGTTTTAAACCAATTATCTTATAAGAATAATTGTAGTTAACATAGCAATCTCAATCTTCAATACTTAAACTTTCAAAGATTGAACTATTTAATTTTATGGAGCACCTTGAAACATTTTTATTATTTTCAATAAATATATTAAGGCTAATAAATTTCTTGTACTAATAAGAAATACTTCAATCATGTTTAGTACTGAATGCAACATATATTTTATATACTGTAGGGGACAAAAATAATATATTTCATTTCAGGTTTCTACTTTTATGGAATTTGGAATATTTTCTTTAAATAAAATGATTAACCTCCTTTTGATTTAATGTAAATCCTTGCCCCCAGTATATTAAGTATATCACATCTCAATCCTAAATCAAGATATAATAAGCACTCATAACTTAACAATATTTAAAATAATACTTTCTTTAGAAATCTGTATTAAAACTTTCTATGATCTATTGTATATGTTTTATAATTCAAAGTCAAGACTCTAGTTCCAAACATTTCTACCACCAAAAATTCTTTTTATTAATTTTCACTATATTTCTAAAGAGTCTGTTAGTTATATTATTACGTTATTTGCTTTCACTTTATTATTCCAAAACTACTATTAGTGAAAATTATAAATAGTTATCAGCATAACATAAAAGCCCTACTATGTGACTCACAATGCCTGGGTCCTGGGATTGCTTGTGAATAAGACAATTTTCACGTTCTCTAAAGTTTTTGACGTAGTCATTTTATGCCTGCCCAAAAATGTTGTACTCCAGGGGAATTCCTAGGGTATTTTGACTTTATAATTCTTCTGCTAAATATAAACCCACACTCAAACAGGTTAATGATCTCTTGATGTTCTTCCACTTCCCATATGAAACATCCAAGGAGTTCATCTTCTTTCCAAAATAGCAATAGTTTTAATAGATTTAAATTTTGTAACTAGAGTAATGGAAATAAAAACAAAACTAAATGGGACCTAATGAAACTTAAAAGCTTTTGCATAGCAAAGGAAAACATAAACAAGACGAAAGACAACCCTCAGAATGGGAGAAAATATTTGCAAACGAAACAATGGACAAAGGATTAATCTCCAAAATATATAAACAGCTCATGCAGCTCAATATTAAAAAAACAACCCAATCAAAAAATGGGCAGAAGACCTAAATAGACATTTCTCCAAAGAAGACACAGATGGCCAAGAGGCACATGAAAAGATGCTCAACATCACTAATCATTAGAGAAATGCAAATCAAAACTACAGTGAGTATCACCTCACACCAGTCAGAATGGCCATCATCAAAAAATCTACAAACAACAAATACTGGAGAGGGTGTGGAGAAAAGGGAACCCTCTTGCACTGTTGGTGGGAATGTAAATTGATACAGCCACTATGGAGAACAGTATGGAGGTTCCTCAAAAAACTAAAAATAGAATTACCATATGACCCAGCAATACCACTCCTGGGCATATACCCAGAGAAAACCATAATTCAAAAAGACACATGCACCCCAGCGTTCATTGCAGCGCTGTTTACAATAGCCAGGTCATGGAAGCAACCTAATTGCCCATCGACAGACAAATGGATAAAGAAGATGTGGTACATGTATACAATGGAATATTACTCAGCCATAAAAAAGAACGAAATTGGGTCATTTGTAGAGACATGGATGGACCTAGAGACTGTCATACAGAATGAAATAAGTCAGAAAGAGAAAAACAAATATCGTATATTAACACATATATGTGGAATCTAGAAAAATGGTACAGATGAACTCGTTTGCAAGGTAGAAATAGAGACACAGATGTAGAGAACAAACGTATGGACACCAAGAGGGGGAAGGGAGGGGTGGGATGAACTGGGAGATTGGGATTGACATATATACACTAATATGTATAAAACAGGTAACTAATCAGAACCTGCTGTATAGCACAGGGATCTCTACTTCACCTAACTGTACAGTAGAAACTAACACAGCATTGTAAAACAACTATACCCCAATAAAAAATAAATAAATAAAATTAGTAAGAAGTGTTCTTTACTTTTTGGGGGTAATTGAAACATTTTTTAAAATTTGGAATCAGTAGTCAAATCTTTAGGATTTATGACTTTAATAAATCACAAAAACAACAGAAACAACAACAAATGCACTGGTCTTTCCTATATGGTGGGTGTATACATTTTATTTTTATTTATTTTTTTATTGGGGTATAGTTGCTTTATAATGTGTTAGTTTCTACTGTATAGTGAAATGGAGTTCCCTGTGCTATACAGCAGGTTCTTATTAGTTATCTATTTTATACATATTAATGTATATATGTCAATCCCAATCTCCCAATTCATCCCACCCCCCTGCCCGATATACGTTTTAATTTTACAATTTGCTTTAAAACTTTTGGGAAAATATGCCACTGGAAAATATACTTTTGAATTTATGTATTATTACACAAATATAAGATATATGATATAGTAAGTAAAATATATGATAGAAAATATAAAATAATAAATAAAAGAAGAAAAAAATAAAATTATCTCTCAATTTCTCTTTGTGAGCAGGGCCACTGTTAACATTTAGGTAAATTAAATGATTTTCCTTGTAATTGCTTATTTTAATACAAGGTATGATATGTATGTGGATATTCTTTATTTTTAATATATTATATCATGATATTCTTTCATTTAGCCATGTTACAATAATGATTAAAAACCAGTTAAAGCAAAACTATTTTAAGAGTTTAACAGGCTAAAAAGTATTTCATATTACAATCTTTGTGAGCATTGCTATTGTGAACATTGCTATTAATATAACTGTCTTGTTGTCGAAACTTGGCCTCTGTTCACTGGTGTCAAATAGAAACACAGAGACAGATTTTGGGGTGAAGTAGAAAGAGTAGCTTTTATTGCTTTGCCAGGCAAAGAGGGCCACAGTGGCTAATGCCGTCAAGACTGTGTGACACACCCTGGAGGGCGTAGTAAGGAGTCTTATAGTGTTGAAGGATCAGGGAGTGATCAGCTTGTGGATATTCTTCTTATTGGTTGGTGGTGAGGTAATTGGGAGTCAGCATCATCAACCTTTTGGTTCTGGGGTCTACATGTTTGTAGGCACTAGACAGTTAACTTCTTCCACCTGGTGGGGGTTTCAGTGTCTGCAAAACAGCTCAAAATGTGGCTCAGAACATTATCCATAGTCCTTGAGGAAGAACTAAAGGTCCTTGACTTCTTTTAATGGCTACAGTATTATTATTTTGTGTTGCTTGACTGTTTTCCTTTCTTTCTGCATTGTCTCACTTCTCTGATTAAACTTATTCTTTGACTAAAGTTTTTCTGCATACAAAAGGCAAGTGGAGGACAGGGGTGGGGAAGGCCTCATAGGGTCCTGCTCAGTTACATTATCATAGTTGAAACTAAAGAACAGAGAAATTTTTAGAAGTTAGATTTATTTAAACATGTTGAATGAATATCTCTGTGTGGTTGAGGTTGGTGAGTATGTGCTGTGTGACACATTTGGGGTATGTGTAGGTTTAATTCACTGTAAAATATGTATAGTTTGTCACATATAAAATTTTCTTGGGGTAGGGGAGCTGTACAGCACCTTAAGAAGAAGGCAGTGCTTCTTTTGAAGAGCAAAAACTAAATTCAAGAGCACCTCATGAACGCTGACCATAGAGAGAAGTACCATAATCATGAAGCCACCATAGAAAGAGAAGAGAAGGGCAGCTGCTTAAAATGATTGTTCCTGGTTATAATCCAGCTAGTTTTCACAGGAGCAACTCTACATAAAATAATCTAACCCAGTAGGAGCCAAACTTTTCATTTAATATGCTTAATGTGTGCTTATAGTAATAGTAACTATAATGATAGCTGACATTTGAGTATTATAATCTAGCCCATATTTGCATGAATTAGCTCACTTAACACTCATAAGAACCTGAGATAGAAAATGTTATTTTAATTTGCATAATCATGTATAAGGTGTGTGTATACTGTTATGCAAATGAAATTACATATATGTGTGTACATACATATACACATATATATGTACACAATTAGTCATTAGTTGCCAGATTATTTTTATTCTCTGTCTCTCTCCCCGCCATCAGTTTTTTGTTACTTTAAATTTAATTTTAAATATGTAAAGTATACATACCATAAAAATTCAAAAGATTCAGGGGGTGTGCAATGAAAAGTAAGTTTTCATCTCACAACTACCTTCTAGTCTCATTTACCCTTCTCAGGAATTCCCACCGTTGCCAATTCTTTTTCAAACATTGATGCATGGCTGTTAAGTGGAGCAAGAGAAACTATTCAATTCAGGTTTATAGCAGTCATTGAAAATAATTTGAAGCAAGTCTAAGATCACACAAAGAGGAAGTGAAAGACCCATTGTTTGAACCCAGGTCTTCTGAATTTGTACACTGTTAATGTTAACTGGTCTTCCACCTGACTCTATTATAAGCTACTGAAAACCCCATGAAATGAAGAAAAGCCTCAATAAAATAGCAATTTCAAAATACACATTATAAAATAAGATGTTTGTTTCATTAATCATTCAATATCTAGTGTACTGGGATCTAGTTCTTATTGTAAATAGTGCTCTGTTTAAAATTCAACACACAGGAACACATTCTGTTCCTTCTCCCTGTCTGTTGCAGAGAATTGTAATGTGCCTTAAAACTTTTTAAAACATATTTCACTTACCAATACGATAAATGCATTTATATTTCTTTTACACAGTAAATCCAGGTACATTATTGAAAATTAGAAAAAGAAGTGACAAAAAGTCACCAGAATTCCTCCACCCAAAGATAACCACTGTTAATATTTCAATGTTTTTATTATTTATAGGCATATAATTTACATACAGACATACATGTCTTGCATATTTTTAAGTAAATTTATTTAAATATTATGGTGATTTTAAAACTTTGTAGCATGTACTTACTCACATGCTAATTTATTTTAAAGATATTTTCCAGTAACTAAGTATAGATCTTCATATTTATTGTAATGACTACACTAATCCATTGTATGAGTTACATATAAATGTAAACACCTAAGTTTATTTAGTTTGGCCCAGAATTTTTCTTTTACGTGGTGCCCATTTTTGATCTTGTGTTCAAAGAGATATTGGCTTCATACAAGGAATTGAGTAATGTTTTCTCTTTATTTCCTTGAAGACTTTGTATGACAGTTGCATATTTTTTTCCTTAAATGTTTTTATATTTTTATATAAAAATATCTAATCCTACTGGTGCTAGAAAAAAACAGATAAGCTTATTAGAGCCTTCTTTTCTCACAGATTATAACTGAAATTTCTGGACAAAACACAACTACTTGAAAATTCTGAATCAGGCATAGTTGGAAGGAAAGTCAAAATTTGGAGAAGCTCATGTAAAGTTTCCCATTTACTTTTTTAATGCATTTCTTTCAGTCCTTTGATCAGAGGTTGATCAGTATGTACACTGCTATTAGGCAATCTGGTCATCAATAATTCTGAGAGAAATCTCCATTTTTCTTGCAAGAAGACCAGGAAAGTGGGCCTTTGAAAGATGGAGGATGTAAAGGAGATCTCCATTTTTCTTCCTATCTTTTTATCCTTCTGTTATCTCTTCTGCCTGTGCCCTGAAGATAGAATCCAGGCCTAGAGCTGTGGCAGAGGCAGCAGGCAACTGAAACTCCAAGAAAAAACTCATCTTTCTAGCCAGAAGAAATGGCAGAAAAGGCCCCTGTGGACTAAATTATGTTGAAAGAATCCCCATTATTTTTTCTCTCTCTTCGTCTCATAGGATTGGTAAAAGTGAAGGCCCTATTTGTCAAGTTACAAATGTGGCACCAGTGCATTGTATAAGAAATCCTAGACAATTTAATAAAATAGTAAAAGTCATAGAGATTGCAAACTAAAACTTTAAAACTGTGTATCCAAAAATGAAATAATTTTTTTTTTTTTTTTGCTTAGGAAATCTCAAGGAATCTGTGAAAAAATTCTTAAAAATAGTGAGTGAGTTTAGCAAGGTTGTAAGATACAATGTCAATATATACTAATCAATATTATATCTGTAGGCTAACATGGAACAATTGCAGAGAATTTTTATATAAAATGACATTTACAGTGGGCTCAAAGAAACATGAAATATGTGTGAATCTAACAAAATATGTGTGTGATCTATGCTAAAAGTTATAGAACAATGAATCAATAAAATTTATCTAGGTAAAGGAAACAATATAACATGTTCTTGAACTGGAAGGCTCAATAATATTACGAAGTCAAATCTCTCTGACTGATCTGTAGATTCAAAATACAGGAGACCTCTTATCTGTGGTTTCACTTTCCACAGTTTCAGCTACCCACAGTCAACTATGGTATGAAAACATTAAATAGAAAGTTCCAGAAACAAACAATTTATAAGTTTTAAATTTTGCACCATTCTGAGTAGCGTGATGAAATATTGTGTCATCAGGCTCCATCCTGCCCAGAACATGAATCATTCCTTTATCCAGTGTATCCCACCCTTTAATCAATTAGTAGCCATCTCACTTATCAGATCAACTCTCATGATTGTTGCAGGACTTGTGTTCAAGTAACCCTTACTTTATTTAATAATGGTCCCAAAGTGCAGGAGTGATGAAGCTGGCAATTTGGATATGCCAAAGGGAAGGTCTAAAGTGCTTCGTGAAATAGTGAAAGTTTTCAACTTAAGGAAAGAAAATTATATGCTGAGATTGCTAAGTTCTATGGTAAGAATGGATCTTCTATCCATGCAATTGTGAAGAAAGAAAAAGAAGTTTGTGCTAGTTTTGCTATGGCACCTCAAACTGCAGAAGTTACTGCCACAGTGTGTTGTAAGTGCTTAATTAAGATGGAAAGCGTATTAAATTTGTACAATAACATATTTTGAGAGAGAGAGACCACATTCACATAACTTTTATTGCTGTATATTGTCAGACTGATCTGTTTTATTATTGTTATTAATCTCTTTGCCTAATTATAAATTAAACTTTATCCTAGATATGTATGTTTAGGAAAAAAACAGTACACATAGGGTTTAGTATTATCCAAGATTTCAGTCATCCACTGGGGGTCTTGCAACATAAGTTTTAAGTTTTCCTTCCAATCCTTGCACATTACTACCCACAGATAATTATTGTTCTTCCCAGAAACCATGCACATGTTCATCATATAATCATGTCCCTGGGTGAATATCAGATACTAAGCATGATGGACAAAGGTTTATATACAGATTGGTTATGCCTTCTGTCTCAATCTATGGTGTATCTAACAGATGATACTGGCCTTGAGATCTTCTATTAGGAAATTCATCTCCCAAAGAAAATTGTGGTTTAGCCACTAAAAAATAAATGATTGTCAAGGAAAACATTACTCTGTCCTCTTTTTTCTTTCCCTTTTCTAGTAGAAACAAGTTTTAAAGCTCATATTTATAGCTTTAACTCTGAGGCATATTAACATGGTATTCACTTCTCATTTATTCTTTAAACATTTGGCTCTAATATTTGGTTTGAATTGGAGAGGAAACTGTGCTTTATGACAGTGGGACCTAAATGTGTGTGTGTGTGCATGTCCCATTTAGATTTCCCTACTTAATGATTGCTTTAACAAAAATATACTCCATTTACCACACTAGATAAGCCAAAATTGATTTCTGCCCCTTAAAATGTAAAGACTCATATAGTTAATGCAGTTTTGCTATTAGTAAAGAAGAGGCCACTATTCCCATTCAACACCTGAAACAAAAATTGAATTCATTTTGCTTCCAATGCAAAGGGATGGTGAAGTGTTAAGAAATAATTTCTCTGAAGCTTCAGACTGATAGTATAGTATAGGGTTAGAGCAGTCAGGAGTGCACGGATTACAGGACTTCAGAAGTGGCAGTTTTTTGTGATTTATTCACTTTTAACAACAGAATTAATTACTCCATTGTAGCTATTACTATGTGGCTGACTTTCAATATGATAGGGTATTGGTTATTGACTGGCTTTCAGAAGCTTGTGTTCATTCTGATGAGAGGTTGACATTAATCAATTCTGGTGGGTTTATAGTCAGTTCTGGTGGTCATACATTCCTGTGACCAAAGAACCATCAGTATTTTCCTTTTTTGAATTTGGAGCATAAAAACTATAGAGTTTAGAGTACAGAAAACAGTTCAGACTTTCAGAGTCGATTAATAGAATCAGAAAATGGCCTGGTTCCTGGATTTGGCATTTGTGGATTAGGAAATTGAGGTGTAGCCAATTTAAAAAGATTATAAATTTACTAGTTAGAATAAATTTTTTTAAATGGTTATTATCTGCCCAGTACTCTGGACAGTTTTTCACCTAGTTCTGTTCAGTTCTATTCTCTTCTTAAGGAACCACATTGACAGCAGGACGTATCCAATATTGGGAGACCAGGTCCTCTGCTCAAAACATCTTCCCCTGCCAACTGTTTGCCTGTCTCAAACTTCGAAAAAATCTAGAAATGTTAAAGTCCACCACATCACAAATATTGTCCGTTTAAGTTTGTTAAGTGTTATGTTGGCTTAGCAAGTCAAGAGCATGGAGGAGAGAAACGGCATTTTGCTTTTGAAGAACTTGGGCAAAGGGAATTTTTGAGAACTTTTTCTGTTAAGATATCTCTATATCATTATTTTAAAAAATTATATATATATATAAATATGGAAAGGGCTAGAATCAACATCTTGCGTGTTCTTAGAGCTGCAGTGTGGTATAGCTTTATACAATAAAGGCCGTCATTACCAATATATGCAGTCATCGACATTAAGATGTTTATATACTATAAGAATTATTTTTACAAATACTTGTTTTTAATTTATAGCTCATTGTTCCATAAAAATGATGGTAGATTAATCTTTGGAATTGCAGACAGCAGCCAAAAAACCTTATTTAAACTCCAGTATACTTGAAGTGCTATTATAGCAATAGCATTATTTCATTTATTTATAACTGCTATTTTAAAATGATTTCCATTTGGACCTGCATTTCGAGTTACATATCAAGAAGCCAGAAGCATTGTGCAATACGTAGAATTTAATAACAAGGAAAGCACTCCACTTTAAAATTTGTGTAATACCACTACAGCAGTACCTGGGAAAACGTGAAACCTTGAATACAGTTATCAAAACAAGAATGAGTGAAAACCAGTGAACTCCCACAACCACATGTGGTTGGTTGGAGCATGAATAATGTATAACTCTCCTCCTTTCTTTGGTAATGACCAGAGAGAGTAGGAAGGGCCTCCAATAAGCTAAGGAACTTGTTATAACAAAGTCCAAATTTTCTTTTCAGATTTCTATCCCAGTGGACCTCAGTCTTTAATGAGTTTACAAGTCATGTAAAGATGATTAAGTATAGATTTCTCAGCTCTAATTTCCGGAGATACTGAATCTATTGTCTTAGGTTTGGTCTGTAATACTGCATTTTAGCAAACAATCTAGATGATTTGGACAAATTTTTATGAAATGATATCTCTACTTATATTACAATATATATTTATTGACTATCATTTCTATGATGCTCTGAATGGGGAAGAATAGAAGTTGGGATAATTGGTAAGGATTTTCATCTCAAAGCAAGATGCACATTCTGATTTATTCCTAAATTGAGTATATTTTAGGCAGAAACTACTTACTGTTAAGTTTTTAATGTCTGTGTTTTTGACTTCCCAGGACTTAGGTGGAACAGATTTAGTAGACTTTTCAGAATTAGTATGCCATTTTGTACCTTATCTAGACAACCTGATAATGAAAAAGTATTAAGGTAACAGATATTTTTACTGCCCCGTTTTCCAACAATTGTTAACATCAAGGATTAACAAAAGATCAGTCCTGCCTTTGATCTTATATCTAAATTTCATCCAAATTCATATCTGTTGATTCACCAAGTAATATTTCTCAAAGTAAGAGTTGCAATCATTTTGAATTATCTCAGGAATAATGTTAGCAGAAAGAATGAACATATTCCCATTAAATCAGAATACAAAGTAAGTTTTCTATATTGAATGTAAAAAATCCTTTAGACATTTGTTTGGGAAAAAAAAAAAGGTTTTGGAAAGATTTAATTTTATCTCTAAAGCCCAAAGAACAAATAATTGGGCTAGATTCTAAAGGGCTTTTATTCTGTGTAAACAACTAACATTATCAGAGGTTGAAAATTTTATCCTTAAAGTGGCATTATACCATAAGACTCTGACTCTCAAGCTAGAGGCATGTAATTAAACATTAGATCAAAAATTATTAATAGCTTATCATTTGTCTGGAAGCCCCAAATTCATTTTTTAAACCTCACTTCTGTAAGACATATCTATACAACAGTAACTAAAATGCTGCTTCTTGGAACATAAAGGAAAGTGCCTTCCTCACGGTCCAGTTTTTGAAAACTTACAGTTCAATAGGCTTTTGGAAGTATTCCATTTGAAGGTGTATAATGTTTATGAGATGAACATTATAGGAGTAGGTGCTGTATTGTTTAAATAATTTGAAATGGAATTGATCCAAATGATTCCAGCAAAGAAGTTTTAAGGAGGAGTCATTTAATTATCCTCCTGAGAAAACCTGAATTGCTTCAGAAATCTGTATTTTTGAAAATTTAGTGAGACATTGAGTTGTTTGGGGGAAGGTGTTTTTTTTTTTTTTTTTTCCTCCCTACCCTGTGAGGAATGCAAAGTGCTCTATCATCTAATTTCTGTTAGTTTATCAGCAGTGCTTTGGTGTTAAATCTATAGCCAAAAGTTGAAAAGAAACATTCATTCATAGTCGGAGCATATCCGAAACAAAGCAAGGTCAAAACACAGCTCTTTTGATAATTATTGTCTTTTTAAGGACACAGGTTAACGTTTCTATCCCAACTAATTTTTTTGTAATGATGAAATATTTTTTAAAAAATAGTGATTTCTGTGTATGTTATTAATTGTAATTTTCAACTGGCAAAATTGGAGAACAGAGCATCACAATCTTCTCGTAATTACCCTGTGGCAGATGGAACAACAAGAACCATATCTTCTGCCAATTAACTATTTTTTTCTTAAATTATGACTGCTTGGTTGTTTCAATAAATGTCATGGTTCCTAAAAAAAAAAAAAAAGGTAAAAAAAAGGAGTAGAAGGTGTATAATGTTTATGAATACTTAGTAATACAAACTGAAGTTGGGGAATTTTTTTAGATGTATGTGATGAATTGAACATTACACTTCAAAGCATGAATATTAAAGAAAGGTCTTGGATTACTTTTCCATCTTGGAAAGATAGTTAAAAAGGGGTTTGACACTTGATGATACTCCAGAGTATGTATCTCAACCTCACTACACTTAACTCCTACCATTTTCCCTAACCACCAAGTGTAAATGCAAATTTCTATTTATTGGACTCTGACCCCTTGTTTTCTAAATATTCTAAAATCAATTTGATATCTTACAATGAAGATTTGCACAGTTTTGATGAGATAATGTTGACTCCTGGAAATCATTTTTTTAAATTCTCGGTACACCATCTTGCAGCAATTATAACCAGGGTTTTCTCTTCAGTAGGACACTCAGATCCCATTAGTGGCAAACAATTTCTTGTGTGGTTTATTTCTCCAGTCAAAGATAATTTGATTGTAGTTACTAGACTCAAGCTAATGGTGTTTACTAATCTGTTTGCTGCAAGTGATAAACCAAAGGAAATAATGCTGACAGATACCAGCACAGATTATGAGAAGCCAGTGTACCATACAGCCCAGCCTTATCTGTTTTTTCTTTCCTCTTAATAGCGGAGGGGAATGCACTAATACACAGAAAGCCACAGTTGATTTTTGAACATATTACAGAGTTTTAGTTCATCACACATCATGCACATTATATTGGATAACATTCATTGCCACTTCTTGAGGTGGATTAATATTTACACATGAATTAGCAATTAAAATTGTAGGGAGAGGAATGGAGTCTGAGACTAGCTTTCTGAGAACTACTCAACAGATAAGCTTTGCTGCACCTTTCTCAGTCATCCAGAAATATTGAGCCATAACAAGCAGAGCATCCAACGCTCTCCTCTTCTCCAGTTAGTTTCGGCCCTTTCTGATATGACTCATTTAAAAAAGGCTCAAATTGGCCTTATGCATTTTACATTGGTTATCATAGCATATAAAACCTGATACATGTGTTGTCAACCATACGGGATATGGACATTAGTTTATCTATAACTAGTTTCTAAAAATAAATAAATAAAAATAGATCTTCACATATTGTATTACTGTAAAACAAAATAGGTAATAATTCAGCTCACTACCAAACATGAAAATTACTTTCCAGTTACAGGCTTTGGAATTTAATTTATTCTTCCATTTTTGGAATGGAAGATGCATCTATGATTATTAAGACTTAGATTGTATTTGAGGCAGTAAACATACACATAGTCATGCAGCAACATTAGATTTATTTCTTTAGCCTCGTCCTAGGCAAAAGTTGCTACCTGGTTTCAGAGCAGCGATCTTTCTCCCAAAAGATGCTAGACCCATAAACTTGTGTTTAAAATGTGGCTCTGCTAAACCCATCATTTGACCTGGGGCAAATGTCATGTGGATTTTTTAAAACTCATGCTCTGGTGCCCATTTCCTCATCTCTTTCATCTTTCTCATGGCAAATTAAGGGCAATATCATGTACCTTACATCTTTACTATCTCGATATACCTAATTGGTAGGTGCTTATTTAGCATCATGCCTAATACATAGGAGATACATATACATGATAATTTCTTCAATATTCCTTTGTCCTCCTTTCTCTATTACAATTTAACCTCCAAAAGTAAGTCAGAATAGTTCCTTAGACTTGGTTTAATTTATGGTATCTTTAAATTAAAATATTTTTCTGTTTCCCTAATAGTCAATGCCACCTTTCCCCAAAATAGTAACTATCCATAACTTGCTGAATGGTTAACTGTATGTCTTGTCATTTTAACAACTGTAGAATGTCATACTGTTTATTGAAATGAAGTTTTCCATTCAGTAGTATAAGAACAATCATATATTCAGAGAGGGTTTTATTTCCCTGAATCTTAAGATAGTAAGAAGACTCTTAAGTCTAGCTACAGGTGGATTGTAAAAACAATATATCAGTATTTGCAATCAAAGTCTTTGTTTATGGAGACTAATGTATAATATGAGGATTAATAAGCATATCATATTGATACAACATGTATTCATAATAACACCAGTATGAATGTTATGGAGCTTATGATGAGGATATGATCAATAATTACATTGACTCAATGTCTATAACGTGTTAGTTGCTGTGCTAGAGTCTCAAAATGTCTTATTTGATTCTCACAACTATCCTATGAGTTAGGCATTGCATCAATTTTAAATATGAGAAACCAGTTTTGGCAAGTTTATCTGATTTACATGACAATTAGAATAGGTGAAGAGTACAGGGATAAAAGGCAAGTCTGCCTCATCCCATTGGATGTGCTCTTTCCACTGAGCCACATGGCCTTCTATTGATAGAAGGATCGTGCTTTCCTTAACTCTTTAAAGAAAGGGAGCTGTGTGTTACCACTGTTATATTCCCAGAACCTAGCATAATTTCAGGTATATATTAGATGTGTTCACTATCTTTTTTTGTTGTTATTGTTGGATGAGTGAGTAAATAAATGCACCATTTTAACTCTTGCATTTAGCATAAGGTCTTGTCTTAAATGATCAATAACTATGCTCTGAAATTTTACTCATAATAAAAATAAGTTCTTGATTCAGAACATCAGTTGGATATGGGTGGAAGTCATATGACAGTACTTATGAAAAAGCCTACTGGCCAAACTCTGGTCCAGTCTCCTTCCCCTTGCACACATGTCCCTCCACCATCTATGTCAGGTGGAAGTTTCAAGCAGAACCTACCTGCAAGCACAATGACAAGGAGCATGCTGCCTTCTGATGCTGAAGGGAAAGGTTTCCTCCTATTTGGAATATTTCTGTGACATATATCTCAAATATTAATCATCATAATGTCTCCTCTGAACTTATGAAAAATCTCATTTTCTTCTAAGAATGTTATGCAATAATTATGTTTATTTTATGTTTTAGATTTATCACATATTTCATAATTGTGTACCAATAAAAATTTAAGTGCAGCTCACACTGAAATACGTTCCTCTCAGTATCTGTCTTGGCATATTTTACATTTGTAATAATATGATGTTTAGTAAAAATGTGCCAAAGGACCTAAATTAATTTGAGTAAAATTGATCCATAGGCAACCACCAACTTAGAAGCACAGCAAATGTTTCTGCCATCCCTCCTTTTCAGTTTTTGAAGATCATTACTTAGGCCAAATACTTACAATAAAAATTAACTTTGAATCATATGCCATAAAACGTAGATTCTTTTTCAGCATACCATTTTGTAGAACAGTCACCCACTCCTAAATCATTGTAAAATGGATTTGAGGGATAATGAGAATCTATGATTGTTAAAAATGTATCCCTGTTATGGAAAATTCACAAGACATGGCATATTTGTTTAAATGTGTCAAACTTTGATATTTAACTTCAACTTTTATTGAGTTCTGTCTGTGTTACAGAAGCTGCTAAATGATAGAAATTTGAAGAGGCATAAAATAAAATTCCTGCTTTCAAAAATCTCAGTCTATCTTGGCAAACACTTCTAAGTACATGACAACAGTATCTGGAAAGGGTTATAATAGTGTGTATTAAAGGAAGGCTGAATTATTTTCCCTGTTTATAAGTAATCTTGAAATTTGTTAATAATAACATTATCAGCATTAACGTTATTCAGGAACTTATTGAAACATTCTATGTTCCTTCTTCATTTTTCTCTTTTCTACATTTGTAGTCTCTACTTTCTGTCATATATTTTCTCTTTCATGTCCTCTATACCTTTTATTTCCCTATCATTCTTTTCTAACCTTCCTTTACTTTACTATCTACTATATTATCTTTCTTTAGCATATTCATTCTTGCTCTAACTTGTTTCTTTAATTTGCAAGAAAACCATTGCTTCTATAAAATTGCTATAGTTATATAAAATGATAATCTACATAGGACATAGAACAAAGTAGTAAGAAAACAACTGAGATTAAGAGGCTTGCTAAGTATCAGACGCCGTGCTAAATGCTTTACATATATTATCTCATTTCAACCTCGATTAGACAGAAGTAGAGATTATTGCTGTTCACATTTTCCATTTAAGGACCCTGGAGCACAGACCGTCACATGTAGCAGGTCAGACTATGCTCTGTGTAATCCTGGGGAATGCCACTCACATAAACTAGGATGTACAGTAAGATGGCTCTAACTACCCTTCAGTTTTTTTTTCCTTGGCAGAGATGATCATCAATCACAATGTGTAAAGCAGAGTGAAGTGTTTGGGAGCCGTCTGTGAGGCAAAGTTTGCCCAGATTCAGGTCCTGGCTCCACCACTTTCAAAGTGTGGGCCATGGGCATTGAGAGATCAAACAACTTGCCTTAGGTTCCTCATCTGTACATTGACATAATAACAGCTACTCCATAGACTTGTAGATGATCTAATTAAAGCGTTTAATATGAGTTGAGCACTTACAACAATGTCTGTCACACAATAAACATTTTACAGTGGTGCGCTAGTAAATGTTTAACAACTGGCTCTGCAGAGTAAGGTGGAGAGGGCCTTGATTTGTAGTGTTTGTTGGGTGTAAATAATACCACTATGGCCAATTTCAAGCTCCAGTATGGCATCACTAAATGTATTGGAAGGAATTGCACAGTAGCATTTGGAACACAGATTTTCACTATATAAATAAAGGAGATGTAAATAACCTCAAGTGCATAGATATTATTAAAATGTAGTAAAAATAATTAGGAGGCAATAAATTTTTGTATTACCTTTGTTTTTTGTGGGTTTTTTTTAACATCTTTATTGCAGTGTAATTGCTTTACAATGTTGTGTTAGTTTCTGCTTTATAACGAAGTGAATCAGCTATACATATACATATGTTCCCATATCTCCTCCCTCTTGGGTCTCCCTCCCACCCTCCCTATCCCACCCCTATAGGTGGTCACAAAGCACCGAGCTGATCTCCCTGTGCTATGCGGCTGCTTCCCACTAGCTATCTGTTTTACATTTGGTTGTGTATATATGTCCATGTGACTGTCTCACTTCGTCCCAGCTTACCCTTCCCCCTCCCCGTGTCCTGAAGCCCATTCTCTACGTCTGCATCTTTATTCCTGTCCTGCCCCTAGGTTCATCAGAACCCCCTTTTTTTTTTTTTTAGATTCCATATATATGTGTTAGCACACGGTATTTGTTTTTCTCTTTCTGACTTACTTCACTCTGTATGACAGACTCTAGGTCCATCCACCTCACTACAAATAACTCAGTTTCGTTTCTTTTTATGGCTGAGCAATATTCCATTGTATATATGTGCCACATCTTCTTTATGCATTCATCTGTCGATGGACACTTAGGTTGCTTCCATGTCCTGGCTATTGTAAACAGAGCTGCAGTGAACATTGTGGTACATGATTCTTTTTGAATTATGGTTTTCTCAGGGTATATGTCCAGTAGTGGGATTGCTGGGTCATACGGTAGTTCTGTTTTTACTTTTTTAAGGAACCGCCATACTGTTCTCCATAGTGGCTGTATCAATTTACATTCCCACCAACAGTGCAAGAGGGTTCCCTTTTCTCCACACCCTCTCCAGCATTTATTGTTTGTAGATTTTTTGATGATGACCATTCTGACTGGTGTGAGGTGATACCTCATTGTAGTTTTGATGGGCATTTCTCTACTGATTAGTGATGTTGAGCATCCTTTCATGTGTTTGTTGGCAATCTGTATACCTTCTTTGGAGAAATGTCTATTTAGTTCTTCTGCCCATTTTTGGATTGGGTTGTTTGTGTTTTGATATTGAGCTGCTTGTAAATTTTGGAGATTAATCCTTTGTCAGTTGCTTCATTTGCAAATATTTTCTCCCATTCTGAGGGTTGTCTTTTCATCTTGTTTATGGTTTCCTTTGCTGTGCAAAAGCTTTTAAGTTTTATTAGGTCCCATTTGTTTATTTTTGTTTTTATTTCCATTTCTCTAGGAGGTGGGTCAAAAAGGATCTTGCTGTGATTTATGTCATAGAGTGTTCTGCCTATGTTTTCCTCTAAGAGTTTTATAGTGTCTGACCTTACATTTAGGTCTTTAATCTATTTGGAGTTTATTTTGTGTATGGTGTTAGGGAGTGTTCTAATACTATTCTTTAACATGTAGCTGTCCAGTTTTCCCAGCATTGCTTATTGAAGAGGCTGTCTTTTCTCCATTGTATATTCTTACCTCCTTTATCAAAGATAAGGTGACCATAGGTGCGTGGGTTTATCTCTGGGCTTTCTATCCTGTTCCATTGAGCTATATTTCTGTTTTTGTGCCACTACCATACTGTCTTGATTACTGTAGCTTTGTAGTATAGTCTGAAGTCAGGGAGGCTGATTCCTCCAGCTCTGTTTTTCTTTCTCAAGATTGCTTTGACTATTCAGGGTCTTTTGTGTTTCCATACAAATTGCGAAATTTTTTGTTCTAGTTCTGTGAAAAATGCCATTGGTAGTTTGATAGGGATTGCATTGAATGTGTAGATTGCTTTGGGTAGTATAATCATTTTCACAATCTTGATTCTTCCAATCCAAGAACATGCTTACCTTTGTTTATAATACAATTGTGCATTTATATTATTTATTTTTAAATTAATGTTTATGTTTAACCACCGGTTCACAGAATTTCTAATTATATAACGGTTGGCTCTTGCAAGTCTATACAGGCACACCTCATTTTATCGCACTTCACATTAGTGTGCTTTTCACAAATTGAAGTTTTGTGACAACCCTGCATCAAGCAAGTTTATCAGCACAACAGTATTTGCTCACTTTGTGTCGCTGTGTCACATTTTGGTAATTTTCGCAATATTTCAAGCATTTTCATTATTATTATATTTATTATGGTGATTTGAGATCAGTGATCTTTGGTGTTACTACCGTGACTTGCTGAAAGCTCAGGTGATGGTTAGCATTTTTTAACAATAAAATATTTTTAAATTAAGGTACGTACATTGTTTTTTAGACATAATGCTATTGCACAGTTAAACGACTACACTATAGTGTAAACATAATTTTATATGTGCGGGAAACTAGAAAAAAAAAGTGACTCCCTTTATTGCAGTATTTGCTTTATTGTGGTAGTCTGGAACCTACCCTGTTATCTCTGAGGTCTGCCTGTACAAGTTAGCTACAACATACCACTGGTACTATAAGAGTGTTTAAAAAAATAATTAAAAATAAATAAATAAATAAACAAATTCAGTGTAGGTTCAGAATACATCTCAATAAAGCACTCCCTATTACCAGTGGATCAAATTTTCAAATAAGATGAAAAAGTGTTTTTCATCCTTGTCTATGGAGTTATCTTTGACTTACATAAACTATTTAACTTAAACTTTCTAACCTTATGAGGGAAAATTGAAACATGATAATGACAGAAATTTGGTAAATATCACATAGTAGTCAGTGGGAGACTCTACTTTTGAACCCAACTTTCCTTTATTTCAAGGGCTATGATTTTTAAATTTTTTTATTATTTTTTTTTTAATCCCACACTACCTTGAGACATAAGAACAAGGACATGAAGATGTACTTAGATGCAGAGCCATTTTCTAAAACACAGAGTTAACTATGGCACAGTTAACTGTAAAAGCATGACATAATCAAATATGAAAAAAAGCTATGAATTTTCTAAAGTCTGGTAGCCACAGGCACAATCTCAACTCTTCAGTGATTTTAAAATAAGGGTAATATAGGTTGACTCATTAATTTTCAGAAAACATACTACCCTATCTGGGGAATTAGCTGGACAATTAAAGGGAAGGGAAAACTAATGATCAATCTTTCTTTTCTTCCAAAGTTTAACATAATTTAAAAGAATAAACAGCTTTCCACTTCAGATCCTATTGCATTCCCTTTCTTGCAGCTAAGTAAGCAAAGTTTGTTCATCAACAGCTTTGCCAAATATCCTTTCTTCCAGTGCCCATGGAGTCGGAAGTTGGGTTCCCAGGAAAGCTAGCTCTAAGGTGGAATTTAGTTTGCAGGAAGTTTATATTAAGGAAAACTTGGGATCAATACCAGCAGAAGGGAGGAGAGAGCAGGAGTGGACAGAGGGAGAGGTCAAAATGTGATGCATTTGTAATAGCAGATGTGCCCAACTTCTTAGCAAGTTTAGAACTAGAATGACCCTTCAGAATTGTCCCAAATTGAGGCAAGATGTTCAGATTTATGTTCCCTCGTTGATCTGTTATGGTATGTGTGACTTTGATCAAGGTGGCTTTCTGCAGCAGAGGTAATTGCTGAAAGGGCTGAGAGCTGAAAGATGCCTGCTGACAGACACCAGCAGTGGGATTAACAGGTCCTTTAGTGAGGAGGGATCTGGGTGACATATCAGAGTGTCTACTATCTGTCATCATATTCCAGTCAGGCCTTACACTGGCTATGACTGCCTTTCATGGCCAAACGTATTTTCTTTTTTTCCTCCAACAAAACCCTTTCTCTACCCTGCTGCTCTTCTTTTCACTGTCCCCTCATTTCTCCAGTCCTTTTTCTTCTGCCCAACTTTTCTTCATCTCATTTCCTGACCAAATACTAATCTCAAGACATGCGAGATTTGTCTGGCCCATTTTGATTTCTGAATCATCCCTGCAAAATCACATTCTGTAGTTTCAAAGATAGTCTCAATTGCAAGTAATTATACTTTTTTCCCCCCATGAAAAGGTATTTTATTAAATATATAGCAATAAAACCTAATTTGCATTTCCTTATGAAAATTTTTTTATATGTATCAAATCAAAAATGATAGATTACTTTTAAGGCTATTTCATTGACTTTACCATTATGCAATATGGCCATTATAGTTCACACAATATTACGAATAAATAATTTCATATTCAGAACTAAGATAAATTTCACAACTATTGTCAGGTAAGCCTAGATTATAAACCATTCTCAGGAAAAATAAGATGTTGTCCTATACCTCCTTTGTGTCATAAGTAGCTCCTAGAACAATACTAGACTCACAGGAATAATTAAAACAATCTCTTTTTAAATTTATCAAGTTTCTGTTAGGACTATAAAGTGACACACAACTGAGATTCTTTCTGTTCACAAGAATGGACTCCCAAGCAGAAGAATCTGTAAGGATGATTTTCTGATTGTTTTCTTAACAGTAAGTGCAAATCAGGAAAAATCACCTGATAGGCCACCTTCTGACTACTTTAAAGATAGTATTTCTCAAAGAGAGAGTGTCAAGATGCATTTCATGTATATTAGTGCAGAGTCTTTTGAGAAGAAGTAGACTTGTACTCTGGTGAATCCTGCATCAGTGACAGCCTTTGCTCCTAATGCTAGCAAGGGATTAAATGCCACTTTCCCATGAGAAGTGTCCTTGGTGTATTTCAAAATGCAGCATATCCCGACCAAGAAGGTTTTAGGAAGATAACAGTGCTCTGCAGTAAGCTGACTCTCCTGCCCTCTTATAACACAGAACACATTCTGACAAAAGGTGAAGGAAAAAGAAAGCCTTAACAGTTTGTTCAGCTCCAGAGCTGAACGTATGTAATACCTCCATTATTTTCCTGACAGACCTGGGATGTGGACAATTATGAAGTCATTCAGTGTGATGAAGATGCACCAAAAGTGGCCTCTCTTCTTAAAATGGAATATTAAGAAAATGTAAAATAACTCTAATCCTGATAGAAGGTGTACTACCATTTTAAAAAGTTCTCTTTGTCATATTTTAAAAACTAGAATTCTCTACACCATAAAATACTATAATATTTTCCAGTTTATACTTCCTCTATATGGTTTATTTGCTTACTGTTTAGTATTCTTCGTGAGGGTTGAAGTTGAGCAAATATACAAGCTGAACCTTTGAATGTTCCAGCTCCTCCTTTTTTAAGGTATTTAAAAGTTGGTTTGTGCTTACAAAATTGTGGTAAGAAATTGAAAGCCCTTTTCTTTGGGTTTTCTTGCCATGTCTTAAAAGTTTCAAATGTAGCCTGGAGCTGCCACTGGAAACTGAATATTTCATGAGAAAGAGCAAAACAAAGTGAAAAGATTAAAATTAAGATACTTCCCAAAGTCCAATGTTGCAATTTCAAATGCAGTTCAGTATGATAAACATGCATCTATAGTGCAACACTTTTCTCCTCTCTATAGAATCTTAAATTGGTATCTTTGAGAAACCTTGGTTGAGAAGAATACATTTTTATTTAAATATATTATACCTAATATATTTTGCTACTCATCAGCATTCAAAAGGAATTTTTCTGTTGTGGGATAAATTGTAATTCAGATGATAAACTTTTGGATTTCTTGTTTTTATAACACCTAAATTATGCATATTTTTGTCAATACAATCCATCACATAGTGATATGTAACAAATAATGTTTCAATATATAGCAAAAAAAATCATGTGTTTTGTCCAATTTGATTATGCGAGGAACTTGTGCTACTTAGGGGAACATTTTCCAGTATCAACTCAACAGTTTACTATTTAGTACTGAATTTGAAAGGTTTTATAGAAATGAAAAAATAAATATTTGTGCGTTTGTGCACGCATGTATGTGTGTTTAACCTTAATTCAGTAGATGGTTGGTCAAGTTTAAAATGTAGAGGCTAAATTTGGAGAAAGTCATTATTATTAAAATAGAGAAAACATTTATGTTCTCAACATAAACATAGGAAAAGTATATGAAGAATAAGTAAACCTAATTTGATTATGTATTCTACCCTTTGATGGAGAACAGCAAAGGCTTGTTAAAAGATAAATGTAGATTCCCTTTTTGTTGTTGTTGATTGTGTGTACCTCATATTAACGGTTTGAAAGATTTGAGTCACTGAAGTAAATGCATTTAAGTTTAGAACTCCGTTTCTTTCCTAGCTAGGAGAATTTAGAAAACAGAAATACAGAAAACCACATAAGATAGTTTGGAAATATTTAAGTTTTGATTTGTTTGAGGAAAGCAGAAGTAACCCAGAGTTTTCCAGGCGTTTGCATCAAAACTATTCTGAAACCCAGAGGTTCCTACGTTATGTTTTCAGTGATTAATCTGTTGAGGCTTTGCCATGTATTAATTACTATTGTTGGATACTGAATAGTTTTGGTTACAAAAAGTAGACCCTACTCTGCTTTAAGGGAAAAGTGTATTATCAAAGGATATTAAATAATTTGTAGAACTTCTGGAATTCTCTAAAAGTCAGACTTGGAAGCTATAAAGTGAAAACAAAAACAAAAACAAGAAAACCCAATAAACCACAAGCAAGGAATTCTGGAAAGGAATTTAGTGATGAGGCTGAACTACAGCTTAACCACTCTTAGGTTGCTGCACTTTTGGTTATGTTGGCTGTTCCAGTATAACATAGAAGGATGGAGCTCTTTTTATGGAAAAATCAAAGTTTGATTAGACATAGATTCCAAGTACAAGTCTTGTGTATTTTGATATCAGACACATATCTGTTTACTGGATTCCTGAGGTTAGCTATGTATGATTCTTTTCTCAAATATAAATAGAAATAAATCAGAAATAAGTATTATGAACTCCCAAAATATACTTTTTAAATAATAATTATCACAGTAATAGTAATAGTAGAAGATACCAGTTATTGACTACTTACTGTATACTATTTGTTCTTGGTTGATTTGTGGGTCAATAATTAGTATTAGGTAAAAGTACAAAGTGAGAAAGATGATTTGAGCTTAAGCGTAATGTATCATGTTTAATGAAATACACATAAGCTTGCTTCAAATACTTCTTGCTTTAGTGTCAAATATTGACTTCAACATTTTTTACCTGTGAACTAAGTAAATCTTAGTTATTGTGCTGAGCCTCAGTTTTCACAACTAATAAGGAAAACAATACCTGCCTTGTAGGAATTTTGTGATTGTATGGAATTTAATGTAAATGCTCAAAAGAATGTAACACAATGTTAGAAATGTTTATCATTAGTTATCATTATTCCAGAAGAAGGTCCAATGATTATAGCAGAAGAAAATGTCCAATATTAACCCAATAAAATGTAGACATGTTTCCCTGTCTGAATTTTGATGATGAAATTAATATGCATGTCTGTGTACTGATTTTTGAGGTAATCTTCTACCCAGAATGGTAGGGAAAGTATAAAATAAATAAAAGGCCTATGCTGTGTAAACCTGTTCCAAGATAGATTGGTATGTAGTTAATATTTTAATAAGAAGGGCATGACTGGAAAAGCTATAGGATTTAAATCACCTGGTATTTTTTGAGTAAGAATGAGAATAAGCGAGATGGAAAGATTATCATTAGTGTACAGATAGATGAAGACTCTGAAGTTTAGGAGATGTTAATTGACTTTGCCAAAGTCATGCAACTAATACATGAAAGAACTTTGGCTAAAATCCAGTCTATATAATTTAGCATCCAAACTCCTTACCTAACTGTGTGGGTCAAAGAATCTAAGGATATGCTGTAAGGAATAAAGGTGGGGGGCCCCAATTAGCAACATACTAAATGCACATCAGAGTTATATATTAGCTTTGTCTTAGGTTGGAATACTCCAGAATCAGATTGTGGGACAAAGATGTAAATTTAAATAGTTTATTTGCAAGGTGCTCCCAGGAAGCACCCACAGGGAAATAGAGAAGTTAGGGAAATGAAGAAAACCAGTAAAGTGTGTGTTAACAGGCAGATGACCACTATGGATAAATGAGGCTCAGTCCAGCTGGGGAAACTCTGCAAGATAGTATGAAACACACCTCAGAGTTCCACCACTCAAAGACTGAGGTGTATCTGCTATAGCTTTGATGTAAGACTTGTTCTTCATTTGATAATAGTTGATAAATTTTTGATAAAAAATAAGACATTTCTATTTTTAGTTTTTTAAGCAACCTCTGTACTGTTCTCCATAATGGCTATACCAATTTACATTCCCACCAACAGTGTAGGAAGGTTCCCTTTTCTCCACGCCCTCTCCAGCATTTATCGTTTGTAGATTTGTTGATGGTGGCCATTCTGGCCGGCATGAGGTGATACCTCATTGTAGTTTTGATTTGCATTTCTTTAATAATTAATGATGTTGAGCACCTTTTCATGTGCTTTTTGACCATCTGTATGTCTTCCTTGGAGAAATGTCTATTTAGATCTTTGCCCATTTTTTGATTGGGTTATTATTATTATTATTATTTTTGATATTGAGCTGCATGAGCTATGTGTACATTTTGGAGATTAATCCCTTGTCATTTGCTTTGTTTCCAAATATTTTCTCCCATTCTGAGGGTTGTCTTTTTGTTTTGTTTATGGTTTCCTTTGCTGTGCAAAAGCTACCATATGACCCAGTAATCCCACTCCTGGGCATATACCCAGAGAAGATAAGATAAAGGATAAATGGATAAAGAAGATGTGGTACATATATACAATGGTACATATATAGTCAGCCATAATAAAGAACAAAATAATGCCATTTGCAGCAACATGAATGGATCTAGAGATTATCATACTGAGTGAAGTAAGACACAGAAAGACAAATACCATATCACTTATATGTGGAATCTAAAAAAAAGGGTACAAATGAACTTTTTATAAAACAGAAGTAGAGTCACCAATGTAGAAAACAAACTTATGGTTACCAGGGGATAAGGGTAGGGGAGAGATAAATTGGGAGATTTGGACTGACATATACACACTACTATATAAAAAAAATAGATAACTAATAAGAACCTGCTGTATAGCAGAGGGAACTCTACTCAGTACTCTGTAGTGGCCTATATGGGAAAAGAATATTAAAAAAAAAAAAAAAGAGTGGATATATGTATATGTATAACTGATTCACTTTGCTGTACACCTGAAGCTAAGACTATGTTGTAAATCCACTATACTCCAATAAAAAATTTTAAAAACTAAAGTTATTACAAAATAAAAAAATATTTCTAAAAATATACTTTGAAAACTATTGACATAACTATGATCAGCATAGGGTGTTCACACACTAGACTCTTAATGTTAGTCAAATTAATGTTTGCCCATGTTATAATCAAAGGGGATCTAGAAACCAGTCTGTCCTGTGAGCCAGCTGATATCCTGTTGTGCTGAGGTTGGTGCTGAGTTTGGTTCTGGCTTCTGGACTCAACCAACTATATTGGCTCTGACTTTTCGCTCTATCCCATCCTAATATCTGCTGCAAGAAGTATTCTAGAGGACACTGGCCTAAACTGGGAAGGTGTGAACTGGCTAGATTAGGGAGGGAGATAGGTGGCAGACTCCTCAAATCCATGGTATCCTAAAACAGGAATGTCCTCAAACTGGACTGTAACCTCAAGGAAGGTGTTGGAGCAGTTGATGGCGTTGTGTGTGTGTGTTTGATATCTGTAAGCACTTCCTTTGCTATCTTCCTACTGTGCTCCTTCTGTACCAAATCTCTCCCTATTTGCTCAGATATCATATTCCCCAAGGAGTAATAGGCAAAAAGCAGGTAATCAGCTAAAGGGTCCTTTCAGAATCTACAGTTGGACTGAGTTTGGGGGGCTGACCTTCAGGAGTTGCAGGACCTGAGGGGGCTGGACCCAATTCACAAGCCACTTCAAGTCCACAGCTGAGATGGGCTTGACTCCTCCCAGGTCGCTTGGTATATGTTGCTGGTGACAGGACCAAGGCCAAACAGGGCCAAACAGTACAGAACTGTTTCTGGGTCAGTACTTGGGTCCATGGTCGGCAAGTCAAGTGGGTGAGAGCCTGCCTTCTCCAGTAGCTTCTCTAAGTGTCTCTCCTTGGTCTTGGGCTGCACCAAGGTTTCACAAACTCCTACTTGTATCCTAAAGCTCCCACAGTACACTTTCGTCTTTGCACTGATGCCAAATTATCGTTGTTGAGGGGCGATACAAGCAGGTGAGCAGGGGACTTCTCTGGTCATCTTGCTGATGTCACTCCTCTCACATGAAATACCTGATTGTTCCTTTAACTAGGACAAGTATACTCCCAGCCCAGGTCTTTAAATTTTCTCCCTTTCTCTTTCTTCTTCCTGAAACAGCCCTCCCCAGATATCTGTAAGAAGCGTGTCCTCACTTCATTCAGGTCTCTGCCCAAATGTTATCAGAGAGAACTTCTGGATTAATCCATATAAAAGAGTACTCTGTCACTTTCTATGCCTTTACTCTGCTTTTTCTTCATATAATTTACTTATTTAATATTGATGGATTGAATTTCTTCCTATACAAAATTTAAAATCTGTGAGAGTGTGGCATCTGTCTTGTTTTCTGCCATATTCTGCACATTGAATGAATGGATTTTTTGTGTGTGTGAGGAGTAAACAGAATAATCATGTAAAAATATTACCATGGTGCCAGTTGCCCCATTCAAATTGTGCCTCTTTTTTGTTTAAAGTAGGGGATAGCCTTATAGCTCTTGGGCAAAATCTGGCTCCTCACCTGTTTTTATAAATGAAGTTACTATAATACAAGCACAGCTGTTTGTTTATGTTCTGTCTATGGCTACTTTCCTGTTACAATGGTACAGTTGAATCCCTGTGACATAGACTATGTAGCCTGCAGAGACTAAGATATTTATCTATCTGCCTGTTTGTAATGAGGTAATGATACTTATTATCTGCCCCTTTAGAGAAAATGTTGGCTTTTTATCCACCAAGGAATGAAATGCAGGAGTGGACTGACTGAATGAAGAAAGTAAAAATGAACAAATGAATGAATGAATGCATGAATGAATAAGGAATTAGTGACTCTCAGGCTTACATAGATAATGATGACAGCTATTAATGTGAATCCCTATTTGACTCTTTGGAATCGAGTTCAAAGTAAGCAGACTTCTCAATTTTAACAAAATGTGAAGTTTTATCCCTTGCACATTTAAAAATAAGACGTTTATACTGGTTGAATTTTCAGGCCCAGAAGTTGAGAATTTGCCAAAAGTCACAGAGCAGGTCAGGTGCAGAACTGAGGCAAGGTCCAAGGTGTCTCCATATGTAGCCCATGTCTTTCTCAAGTATATATCTGGGTGTCACTGACAAAAAATAAGCCATTTCAGCACTTATCCTAAAAGTCAGTTAAAACTTGCAAGGCTAGGATTGTCAAAATGTTATTGGCAATACTCTTTTCAATTAGTAAAAGTGGATATTTTATTTTTTTTACAAATTTATTTATTTATTTATTTATTTTTGGCTGTGTTGGGTCTTCGTTGCTGTGGGCAGGCTTTCTCTAGTTGCGGCGAGCGGGGGCTACTCTTCCTTGCGGTGTGTGTGCTTCTCATTGCGGTGGCTTCTCATTGCGGAGCACGGGCTCTAGGCACATGGGCTTCAGTAGTTGTCGTACGCAGGCTCAGTAGTTATGGCTCGCGGGCTCTAGAGCACAGGCTCAGTAGTTGTGGCACACAGGCTTAGTTGCTCCGTGGCATGTGGGATCTTCCCAGACCAGGGCTGGAACCCATGTTCCCTGCATTGGCAGGTGGATTCTTAAACACTGCACCACCACAGAAGTTCTAAAACTGGACATTCTAAACAGAAGCTTAATTTTTAAATGTTTTCTTTGATGAGGTAAATGTGCTTTCATGACTAAGCTCTAGTAAATGAGAGTGGTATTTTTGTATCTTCTTGATAAATTGTACACACTGGAAAGCATTCCCTACCCCTCCCTTTGAGTAGACTGATGTTTGGGCCATTTTCGTTACTTCTAGGCAAAAGAATGCAGATTTTTCCCTGTCTACCCAAGTGAGAAAATATCAGTGTTACTCTATAGAAGAAATAAGTTTTTATTTAAAAAGGAGCATTGTGAGAGGAGTCAGGAAGCTGGATTCTATTCCTGGCTTTTCTGTAGTGATCTTAAACAACTGTCAAATATACTTTTTTTTAATAATTACCATATTTGTTTTTATTTTCAGTCAACATACAGTATAATCCCTGGTACACAGTTGATATTCATAAACACTTGTTGAGAGAATATATAGAAAACATAGAGTTTATGGTTAAAAAAAGAAAAAGAGGGGAAATTTTATGTACGAGATAGAAACTTGCATAATTAAGAGGAGGTTAATAATCCTTACAAAACAGGTCAAATGTGTTTTGTTGTTACTGTGTTTTGTTATGTTTTGAGGTTTTAAAGGCATTTAGGTGGAGCTACAGCTGTCAACGTTTGCTTACTGGGAATAGGATCAGGGCACATCCATGGGAACATATGGAAAATTCTCCGTTATTTAAACCATGGTAAAGAAGAGACTAAATATTACACCTAACCACCAGTCTAAAAATTACTCAAGTTACTGTGCATCTAAAACACCACTATTATATCCTCTGAAGTGGTGAATGAAGTCAGAGTACTTCTGTAGAGTGAAAGGAAGGAGGGTTTTGTTGGTCAGAATTCTTATGGTTGCTAGTGAGAGAAACCCAACTCGAAATAGAATAAGTGGAAAGAAGTGGGGGTGAGTTGAAGTTTACTGCCTTACGGAACTGAAAAATACAGATTTGTTCTTGTCTTCAGAACTGGATGAGCCCAGGTGCTCAAATAATTTGTCCGGGAAGCTCTGTTCCTTCCATAGCTTAGACCTACTTTACTTTGGGTTGACTTTATGCTTAGGGAGTTCTCTCTATGTGGTAGTTCCAGGCTCATTTAATCAAGGAGAACATGTCACACTCTCTTGTCCAATCATTCTTCCAGACGTGAGTGTCTGGCTAAGGCAGGAGTGGAGCAGATGCATCTATTTTCTTTGGGAATAAAAAAGCAGCTTCCTCTTGGAAAACTAACCCTCTTAGTTAATGTGATGATTCCTCTGGATATGTGGAACAAATATTCCAGCAATTTTGATGGAATTTTCAGGACTTCCAGTTTCTGATCTGGTATGTAAGAAGCTTAGAAGCATAGACTAGAATGCCTCTCACTAGAGCCAGTAGCTCAAGTCTTTCTCACAGAGCTACAGCCATATGATTTGAATGAAAAAAAAAAAGACATTGGAGAGTAAATGAGCTTTTTTCTTTACATTGGAGATAAAAAAATGTATCTATTTCCCCAATCTGCATTCACACACTTTCTTGATGCCTTCTTCATTTTATTGTAATGTTCTTTAACTCTTTTTCAAAGCTGGATATCATAGTTCTTTTATCTTTTTATTTTAGTGTTTCTGAAAACCAGGATTTTTTAACATGTCTTGTATTAAATTGAACAATCTGAGTAAAATTCAACATGCATGAAAAAAATATCCTAAATCTGAGGATGGAGAATTCAAAATAATGACTGAGGCTTTTTTCACTTTCATTAATTATCAGTGTGTTGAGGACCATTTTTCAACTATTGCTTCTTTAGTCATTGTTCTTAAAGTAGTATTATCTTTAAGTAAGGTGATTGACCTGAATTAATATTTTTATACATTTCACTAACGTCACTCAGGAATAAGTAGCATAAATGTGGTATGATTTCTGTCTCAATCTCTTTTCCTTTTCTTCTGTTTTAAAATTGCTTTAATTTTCTATTTACATGCTGCATTAGTAGATATGGGTCAATTCTGTTGTTTTTTTCCTTGTCAATCACGCCATATCCCAGATTGATGATGTTAATTCCACAGGATAAAAGAAAACACTGGACTGCAATTTGGGTTTTACAACACACACACACACACACACATACACACACACACATTCCACATGTGATGGAAGTAGGCCTGGGAATCTGGCAGGCTGTGTTATTGTTCTTGACATGTTTAGCATATTTGCAGATATCATGCATAATGCCATAATAAGGTGATCACATTTTCAGGTAACCAGGAAATGAGAGAAGTAACTAAGTTGAATAATAGAAATAAGATTCAAATGCTTCATTATAATCTGGAATGATGTGCCATATCCCTATGAATTTCATTTACATTTTAACTATTTAAGGCAGTGACAGTAAGCCCGGAAAAACAAAGCAAATATAGAGGATGGGGGAGATATCATTTAAGAGATGACCCTGTGAAGAAGAGTTGAATGTACATCAGTGATTTGATGTGGCTACCATGGAAGCTGAGTATGTCTCAGGCCACTGTTTTTAGATATTTTGGCTCTGATTGGGATGGAAAAATGCCTGACACCATGTTTAGCTCCAAGAATCATTCCTTAAGTAATAATCTGATAGAGTGAAACACTGGCAAAGGAAGGGCATTAATTAGTGAAGGAACTCAAAAATAACTTTCTTGGGGTTTTAAAAATTTGTTTAGAGAGAGGGCTCAGCAATAAGACTGCCTGAGGTCAATTCCCAGGTCAATCCCTTGGGGACTTTAGTTTAGTGAATGGGTCAGAATATATAAGAATCTTGGTGCTTCAGATAACCCACATACTCAGTTTTCCTCATCTGTGAAATGGGGAAGTTACGTTCCCCAGAGAGTGTTTGTTGGATGAAACATGAAAATGCATCACACATACCTAACAAGTTTGATATGGTCAGTGAAAGTTAGCTCCTATTGTGTGTTTTTTTTTAATAAATTTATTTTATTTTTTATTTATTTATTTTTGGCTGCACTGGGTCTTCGTTGCTGCTTGTGGGCTTTCTCTAGTTGCAGCGAGCAGGGGCTACTCTTCGTTTTGGTGTGCGGGCTTCTCATTGTGGTGGCTTCTCTTGTTGCAGAGCATGGGTTCTAGGCACGCGGGCTTCAGTAGTTGTGGCACACGGGCTTAGTTGCTCCGTGGCATGTGGGATCTTCCCGGAACAGAGATCGAACCCGTGTCCCCTGCATTGGCAGGCGGACTCTTAACCATTGCGCCACCAGGGAAGTCCCCCTATTGTGTTTTTTCTTTTCCTTATAATAATTATTGAAGGAAGTTAGGGAAATGATTCTCAAAAATATAAACAGCCTCAGAAAGTTATGTGCCCCTCAAAAAATCATTTCAGCCCTTGAAATTGCCCACAGCAGCTAATAGCAGCTACACCAGTCTCACCCTTTAACCCAATATGCTGTACTCATGTAATTTTTTATGTATACTTTGACATGAAAAATGTTGGGAAGTGTTTTGAAGATAAGAAAAAAATGGTAAAAATAAGTTATTTTGAAATAACACTGTAGCATTCGTGTAAGGAATGATTTGGTTGGGGATGGTTAAGAGGAACATGGGTTAGGGTGGTGAGTTCTTAGTATAACTTCATGTCAATATTATTGTAATATTCAAAGTGGTGGTAAAGGTGATAGATATGGCAGGTTTGAAATTCCGTTGGTGGTGTTTGTATTATTCCACTACAGCTTTTACAAGTGGACTTCAGTTCTCCCAAACAGGGAAAAAAATCATATAATCCAGAATTAGGTATTTCAGCAACTTCTTAACTCTCAACAAGTTATTTAAGGCACATTCAAATGTAGAAAATACCTGTAATAGAATCGGCTTGTCAGCTTCAACTGAGTTTACTTATTCACTCTTTTTTTTTTTTTCAGAATATGCGATCTTGCGGTCACTGCGTGTAGCATACCAGCCATATGTATTTAAGCAATTGAATGAGAAGGGGGAACTTAAAATGTCCCACTGCTAAGTACTAGGTGCTTTAGATGTGTGATCTGATTCAATAATCACAACAGCTGAGGAATCAGACCTCTACTGTAGTGTGTTACTTACTCAGGGATCCCCAGTGAGTAGAATAAGGATTCAAGTCCAGGGCTGTCTGTCTGATTCCAAACTCCATGGTCTTTCCTTTAATCATGCTTCAACCTATGTTCAGTAAAACTTTACAGTTTTAGACTTTGTCACCCACTGTGCAATAACAGTTTTCCTGTGGGAAACACATTTATACTGGAAAGAGCAAAGAGGCATGTGCTTCTTTGTGCCTGTGAATGTGAGTTTGTGTGTGGTTACGTATGTGAATTTCATGTTTTCAGTGTGGAGTGGACCTGACAGAACGTTGGGCTCAATGAAATTCTTGAAATTATATCACCAAAGCATCCATCTCTCACAAGGGCAGCATCAGAGAAATACCTACAGAGGATAGCAAGTAGCACTTTCTAAAATAGTCTCATTAGTAAAAAAAAAAAAAAAAAAACTATTTCATTAGCAACCAAAATAGGCTTTTCATTTTAACCCCTTATTAATAGTCCTATTTGATAAACACAGTCCCTCAGGATCGTTTCAAACCGAAGTGGAAATCAAAAAATCAAAATATTCATGATTCATTGAAACAGCTTCAGATGTTTAACCTTTCTAAAAGTTACTTCTAACATTCATCACCCAGCAACTGCAGCTGAGTGATAAGGAAACAAGGCAGAGACTGGAGAAAAGGAGATTATCAAGTATGAACAGTTAATTTGAGTACTTCTCTCAAATAGAGTAGGCAACATATGTTGAGTTTACTGTCTTATACCTAAATGCCAAAAGAATATTTTTGAAAGGAGTACAGCCATCTCAAATTATTTTTTTCCTATAAATATATTGATTTAAAAAAAAAATATTTATTTAAAATTGAGTCTAAACTAGAAGCACCTTAGTCCCCATGCTCTGGTTTCTTTTTTTTCTTTCTTTTTTTTTTTTTATGGAATTCAAGGTTACTGTCTCCTTTCTCTTTAATATTATGGTCAGTCCCTTACCACACTCTGCTGGCTGCATAACGGTATCCATGCTGCTCTCCTCCACAACCTCAGACATGAGGTCCACCTCTGACCACATGCAGTTCAGCAGACTGTGAACAGCCAGTCTTGCTGGGTCTTCGTTTTCATGACCTGAGACTTCAGTTTGTGTAGTAGGTTCTTTGAGCTTTTTCAGGAAAGAGTCAGTCTTCTTGGTGCTCTTACTTGGAGAACCTAGGACTAGTCTGTGCAGTCGGGTACGCTTCGAAGGTCTAATCCTTTGGGAGATCTTACTTGAAGACCTTGAACTAGACCTCTCAAAATTTTGAGATAACCTAGACTACTTTTGCAGTAGAACTAAGGCTGGAGTTTTGTGGGGGGAAAACTGTATCCTCTGTCTACTGGGCTGTTCTGGCCTTTTCCCTTTTTCTCACCCCTAATGGCTCCATAGAAAGCTGAGGACCAGGAGAAGGATGATGTTGGGGTCAACTTGTCCTTCCCACTTCCATGGTTATGGGAATGCCTTTTGGAAGTCGTGACTTTTTCCTTTATTTTTCTTTGGGATTCAGTATTGTGTTGGAAGACCATCTGGCTTTCATCCTGTTCACTCATATAAACTTTACTCTGCAAGGTGGAGTTGAGGGATTCCATTATAGAACTTTTAGCTGTTTCTACAATAGGCTTGCCCATCCCTTGCAAGTTGCTTACTGGTGAGAGATTGGAAGTTTCTGCTGACATGCTTGAAGTATCCTCTGAGGGCAAGAATGTGTTTGTAGCACTTGCAACATACATGATAAGACTCTACTGTTGTGTTGGAAGCGCCTTGCCTGGCCATGTTGGTTCTGCTTCCTCCTGGATCCATGAAGGCTGATCCTGCCAGCACTCTGTTTATTTGTCCTGAGTCTGCATGTTGAGTTTCTTCCCCCACCAGCATTACCAAAAGAGGTGGCCCCAATAAGGGACCATGTGAAGGCTCCTGATGTTGACCTGATATTGATTTCCTTCTCCAGGAAGTTCCATAGCCTGGGCAGAGTGGGAGGAAAAACAAGCAAAGTAGAGAGGCAAGTGAAACCAAAAAGGTCTGGTCCTCTCGCCTCTGTAGCTGAAAAACTCAAAAGCTTATAATTAGAAGAACCTTTGAGATTATCAAGTGCAGTCTCCTGTTTATGCAGAAATTCCCTCTATAAAATCTGCTCGTAACAGTCTTGGGAGACAGATTATGGATCAAAGGAAGGACTTTCTAATAGTTAAAAATGTCCCAGACTACCTGAATTTGAGTAGTAAGTATTCAAAAATACTTTGGACGGTCAGGATGCTCTCTAGGGCATAACAACATTGGGCATGAGATTAGAGGAACTGACATCTGAGGAATCTCTGGAATTCAGCATTGAGGAACACTTTGGAGAAGTACAAGTAGCCTCTCTGATGTGACAAGTCCTCCAAATGGTGGTTTACATGGTCCTGAACACTTCTAAATGCAAACCATTTTGTAGAAAACCAAAGGCTTTTGCAAGACTAGCTTTTAGCTGCTCTCCCAATGCTCCTTGGTCTTGTCTTCTAGAACCTCTGCAAAGACTTACCACTGAGCTCTTGGCCTCTGTCTCAAACACAGGCTTGTCTGTTATGTTGTGTCTGCAGCTGGCATGGCCTGGGTGCTGCTGTAACTCTCCACTGATAGTATCAGAGGTGAATGAGGGGACTTTTGCATTAAACAGAAAGATCTTTTGTGTCTGAAGTGGGGCACAGCTGAAAGGCAAAAAAGAACAGCCAGTGGCAAACTTCAGCCAGAGCTGCTGCTTTCCAATATCAGGGACACATATTTTACAAACTTTAATGTATCAACCTCATTAGCTCTAAGGTCTTACTAAGCTTGTGGCCTCTTGCCTGGATGTCACGTCCATGTCTGGCATATTCTTCATAGCTTGTGGCTAATCTAGCCAGCATCATGGCAGTAGGTTGTGCAAGGCTATGGCTGGACAAGGTAAGACTTCGATGCCCACTGTCACCATTAGGACATGGCTGTGCACATCGATCACATCTCTTTTGCTGATCTTGGTTACATTTGTTCTCAAATATTGGTGTGTTCTTGAATACAGTATATTCTCTTGTACAGTTGTCGCTGTAGTTTCCCTGTGGGCGTATTAAGCATGTGCACTGCAGGGCTGCATCAGGGCTTGTAATATGGAAATAGGGATTTGCTGCTCAGGGCTATCTTTATGAGGACAGTTCCTCATGGCTCCTTTACTTTTCCCTTACCACACCTCGCAGGGCTCCCATGTTCCTGCTTCTCTGGCAGATGGGGGAGCAGCATCCTCTGCTGTGGCTCTCAGCCTAAGAGCCCTGGAAGGGAGGGAGGCTCCTGAGTGACTGAGGATGGTTTGACACCTTTCTGACTTGGACCCAGACCATGCTGCCTAGGGCTTGGAGACATGGGCACGCTCAGGAGGGGCTTCTGCGAGTCTGACGCCCCTAGTCATCATGTCTGCTTTAGATGCCTCCAAGGGAGCTGCTGCTGTTCTTCCTCAGGAGCCTCCAACTGGGCTTAGGCCAGCCCACGGGGCCCCTTTTATCCAGTCCTGCTCATTGTGACCTGTAATCACCACACATCTCTTTGTCCCTGCTCCCCAGCAGCAGCCCCTTCAGGACAGCGTCTCTGCCTCTGCGTGGCCAACTGGGAGAACCCACCTGGGGTGTGGGCAGGGGGGTAAGCTGAGTGGCTAAATTGGTCTTTATGAGGTATGGAAATGGGCTAGACAGGAGAGATACTAGCCAAACAGATAATTGAAGGTAATCTTACCCCACATTTTCCTTTTGACATAAAAATGAAAGGCAGTAGGGGGTCAGGTCCTAGTATTAATTAATGATAGAAGATTGGCCTCTGCTCTCTATTTTATCTAGTTTTATGTATTCTATTAAAATCATAATAGTATAATTTTTATGTCCAACAGCAATGATTGTGTGTGCAGCAGTGGATGAAAGAAACTTATTTCTTTGCAGGTAGTCTCTGAAATTTGAAGAAAGCAAGCAGAAATCTCTGTGGAATATTTACTAAAACTAAGTCAGATGGGGCAGAATTTATTGTGGAATTGGAGACACTGAGCACATCAGATGGATAGAAGTTCAGTATCCAAGTGACTTACAGCTTATCAGCTATGTCAAGTACCATGAAGTTATCCCCACATAGCAGTGGGCTTCTCATTTCCCGTTATTTGGAGAGTGCAGAAATATCTACCAAGGGTGAGTGCATTCCTTTTGGTTATTTTGATTGCTGTTCTTCAAGATGTTTATATTATTTTTCCTCCATGTGAAATATGTATGTTATACCTTAAATGACTTTAAATGACTTAAGGACCTTAAAATTGTGTGTGTGTGTATATATGTATGTATATATATGTGTGTGTGTGTGCATGTATATACATATATAAAACACTATCCATAAAGTTTGATGTTAACAAACTCAATTAAATATAGCTACTTTACTTCACAGTTGAACACTATGTGCTAAAATATAAAAATGATACCTTTCTTTCATTTTATGCTACTGTTTACACTTTTCCTCAACTGCTTCCATCAAGTGAATGATTTTGAGCAAATGATTGTCAGTGCAAAGAACCACAGGTTAAAGCAGACAAATGGTATATCTGGTGCCCTTCTTTCCACCTTGATCAACACAATAGCATTGCCTAGTTATCAGAGCAAGGTTCTGAGACAGCCTGTACTCAAACCCCAATTCTGTGCCTCCTAACTATGGGATATTAGGTAAGTTTCTTAAACTTTCAGAGCTATATTTTCTTACCTGTAACATTGGCATAATGGCATCTGCTTTAGAGGTGTAAAGTGAGAATTTAATAAGCTACTGCAGAGGAAGCTTTTAGTTTAGGGATTGATGTTTAATATGTTCTTACTAATGAGTTTCAAGTATACCTTACACATAGCCATCAATCTAGATAAAAAACAAAAATTTCTAATTGAACAGCTTTTTCCGTCTATTTAGGGCATTAGATATTCTCATTACTTGCCCTGTGTAGACATAGGTAATATACAGAGGTACTGCCAACAAACTCCGTTCTATTGTGGAACAGAGATCCTGGGAAATAAGTAGCCCCTTTCTACTTAGTTTTGCCCTGACCTATGTGGCAGGTGATCTGTTGCTTCACTCTCAGGATTTCTGCCCACTTTTGGCTGAGGAGAGCATAGAACATAGCAGGCATTTTTATAAAAGCCCAACATCCCAAAACACACCACCGGACTCGGTCCTGCCCACCAGAAAGACAAGATCCAGCCTCATCCACCAGAACACAGGCACCAGTCCCCTCCCCCAGGAAGCCTACAAAACCCACTGAACCAACTTTACCCACTGGGGTCAGACACCAAAAACAATGGGAACTATGAACCTGCAGCCTGCGAAAAGGAGACCCCAAACGCAGTAAGTTAAGCAAAATGAGAAGACAGAGAAATATGCAGCAGATGAAGAAGCAAGATAAAAACCCACCAGACCAAACAAATGAAGAGGAAATAGGCAGTCTACCTGAAAAAGAATTCAGAGTACTGATAGTAAAGATGATCCAAAATCTTGGAAATAGAATGGAGAAAATACAAGAAACGTTGAACAAGGACTTAGAAGAACTAAAGAGCAAACAAACAATGATGAACAACACAATAAATGAAATGAAAAATTCTCTAGAAGGAATCAATAGCAGAATAACTGAGGCAGAAGAACGGATAAGCGACCTGGAAGATAAAATAGTGGAAATAACTACCACAGAGCAGAATAAAGAAAAAAGAATGAAAAGAATTGAGGACAATCTCAGAGACTTCTGGGACAACATTAAATGCACCAACATTCGAATTATAGGGGGTCCCAGAAGAAGGAGAGAAAAAGAAAGGGACTGAAAATATTTGAAGAGATTATAGTTGAAAACTTCCCTAATATGGGAAAGGATGTAGTCAAGTCCAGGAAGCGCAGAGTGTACCATACAGGATAAATCCAAGGAGAAACATGCCAAGACATATTAATCAAACTATCAAAAATCAAATAAAGGAAAAAATATTAAAAGCAGCAAGGGAAAAGCAACAAATAACATACAAGGGAATCCCCATAAGGTTAACAGCTGATCTTTCAGCAGAAACTCTGCAGGCCAGAAGGGAGTCGCAGGACATATTTAAAGTGATGAAAGGGAAAAACCTACAACCAAGATTACTCTACCCAGCAAGGATCTCATACAGATTCGACGGAGAAATTAAAACCTTTACAGAGAAGCAAAAGTTAAGAGAATTCAGCACCACCAAACCAGCATTACAACAAATGCTAAAGTAACTTCTCTAGGCATGAAACACCAGAGAAGGAAAAGACCTACAATAACAAACCCAAAACAATCAAGAAAATGGTAATAGGAACATACATATCGATAATTACCTTAAATGTAAATGGATTAAATGCTCCAACCAAAAGACATAGACTGGCTGAATGGACACAAAAACAAAACCCGTATATATGCTGTCTACAAGAGACCCACTTCAGACCTAGGGACACATACAGACTGAAAGTGAGGGGATGGGAAAAAATATTCCATGCAAATGGAAATCAAAAGAAAGCTGGAGTAGCAATACTCATATTAGACAAAATAGACTTTAAAATAAAGACTATTACAAGATACAAAGAGGGACACTAGATAATGATCAAGGGATCAATCCAAGAAGATATAGCAATTGTAAATACCTATGCATACAACAACATAGGAGCACCTCAATACATCAGACAAATGTTAACAGCCATAAAAGGGGAAATTGACAGTAACACAATGATAGTAGGGGACTTTAACACTGCACTTTCACCAGTGGACAGATTATCCAGAATGAAGATAAATAAGGAAACACAAGCTTTAAATGACACATTAAACAACATGGACTTAATTGATATTTATAGGACATTCCATCCAAAAACAACAGAATACACTTTCTTCTCAAGTGCTCATGGAATATTCTCCAGGATAGATCATATCTTGGGTCACAAATCAAGCTTTGGTAAACTTAAGAAAATTGAAATCATATCAAGTATCTTTTCTGACAATAACACTATGAGACTAGATATCAATTACAGGAAAAAAATTGTAAAAAATACAAACACATGGAGGCTAAACCATACACTGCTAAATAACCAAGAGATCACTGAGAAATCAAAAAATACCTTGAAAAAAATGACAATGAAAACACAACGGCCCACAACCTATGGGATGCAGCTAAAGCAGTTCTAAGACGGAAGTTTATAGCAATACAATCCTAGCTCAAGAAACAAGAAACATCTCAAATAAACAACCTAACCTTACACCTAAAGCAATTAGAGAAAGAAGAACAAAAAAACCCCAAAGTTAGCAGAAGGAAGGAAATCATAAACAACAGATCAGAAATAAATGAAAAAGAAATGAAGAAAACGATATCAAAGATCAATAAAAGTAAAAGCTGGTTCTTTGAGAAGATAAACAAAATTGACACACCATTAGCCAGACTCATCAAGGAAAAAAGGGAGAAGACTCAAATCAATCTAATTGGAAATGAAAAAGGAGAAGTAACAACTGACATTGCAGAAATACAAAGGATCATGAGAGATTACTACAAGCAACTATATGCCAATAAAATGGACAACCTGGAGAAATGGACAAATTCTTAGAAAAGCACAACCTTCTGAAAATGAACCAGGAAGAAGCAGAAAATATAAACAGACTAATCAGAATAACTGAAATTGAAACTGTGATTAAAAATCTTCCAACAAGCAAAAGCCCAGGACCAGATGGATTCAGAGGTGAATTCTATCAAACATTTAGAGAAGAGCTAATACTTATCCTTCTCAAACTCTTCTAAAGTGTAGCAGAGGGAGGAACACTCCCCAACTCATTCTATGAGGCCACCATCACCCTGATACCGAAACGAGACAAAGATGTCACAAAAAAAGAAAACTATAGGCTAATATCACTGATGAACATAGATGCAAAAATCCTTAACAAAATACTAGCAAACAGGATCCAACAGCACATTAAAAGGATCACACACCATGATCAAGTGGGGTTTATCCCAGGAATGCAAGGATTATTCAATATATACAAATCAATCCATGTGATATACCATATTATCAAACTGAAGGACAAAAACCATATGATCATGTCAGTAGATGCAGAGAAAGCTTTTGACAAAATTCAGCACCCATTTATGATAAAAATCCTCCAGAATGTAGACATAGAGGGAACTTTCCTCAACATAATAAGGGCCATATATGACAAACCCACAGCCAACATCGTTCTCAGCGGTGAAAAACTGAAACCATTTCTTCTAAGATCAGGAACAAGACTAGGTTGACCAGTCTCACCACTATTATTCAACATAGTTTTGGAAGCTTTAGCCAGAGCAATCAGAGACGAAAAAGAAATAAAAGGAATCCAAATTGGAAAAGAAGAAGTAAAACAGTCACTGTTTGCAGATGACATGATACTATACATAGAGAATCCTAAAGATGCTACCAGAAAACTACTAGAGCTAATCAATGAATTTGGTAAAGTAGCAGGATACAAAATTAATGCACAGAAATCTCTTGCATTCCTATACACTAATGATGAAAAATCTGAAAGAGAAATTAAGGAGACACTCCCATTGACCACTGCAACAGAAAGAATAAAATACCTCAGAAAAAACCTACCAAAGGAGACAAAAGACCTGTATGCAGAAAACTATAAAACACTGATGAGAGAAATTAAAGATGATACAAACAGATGGAGAGATATGCCATGTTCTTGAATTGGAAGAATCAACATTGTGAAAATGACTCTACTACCCAAAGCAATCTACAGATTCAGTGCAATCCCTATCAAACTACCAATGGCATTTTTCAGAGAACTAGAAAAAAAATTTCACAGTTTGTAGGGAAACACAAAAGACCCTGAATAGCCAAAGCAATCTTGAGAAAGAAAAACAGAGCTGGAGTAATCAGGCTCCAGACTTCAGACTCTACTACAAAGCTACAGTAATCAAGACAGTATGGTACTGGCACAAAAACAGAAATATAGATCAATGGAACAGGATAGAAGCCCAGAGATAAACCCATGCAGCTATGGTCACCTTATCTTTGATAAAGGAGGCAAGAATATACAGTGGAGAAAAGACAGCCTCTTCAATAAGTGGTGCTGGGAAAACTGGACAGCTACATGTAAAAGAATAGTATTAGAACACTCCCTAATACAATACACAAAAAGAAACTCAAAATGGATTGAAGACCTAAATGTAAGGTCAGACACTATAAAACTCTTAGAGGAAAACATAGGCAGAACACTCTATGACATAAATCACAGCAAGATCCTTTTTGACCCACCTCCTAGAGAAATGGAAATAAAAGCAAAAATAAACCAATGGGACCTAATGAAACTTAAAAGCTTTGCATAGCACAGGATACCATAAACAAGACGAAAGACAACACTCAGAATGGGAGAAAATATTTGCAAACGACGCAACTGACAAAGGATTAATCTCCAAAATATATAAGCAGCTCAGTATAGCTCAATATCAAAAAGACAGCCCAATCCAGAAATGGGCAGAAGACCTAAATAGACATTTCTCCAAAGAAGACATATAGATGGCCAGGAAGCACATGAAAAGCTGCTCAGCATCACTAATTATTAGAGAAATGCAAATCAAAACTACAATGAGGTATCACCTCACACCAGTTAGAATGGGCATGATCAGAAAATCTACAAAAAACAAATGCTGTAGAGGTGTGGAGAAAAGGGAACCCTCTTGCACTGTTGGTGGGAATGTAAACTGATACAACCACTATGCAGAACAGTATGGAGGTTCCTTAAAAAACTAAGAATAGAACTACCATATGACCCAGCAGTCTCACTACTGCACATATACCCTGAGAAAACCATAATTCAAAAAGAGACATGTAGCACAATGTTCATTGCAGCTCTATTTACAATAGCCAGGACATGGAAGCAACCTAAGTGTCCATCGACAGATAAATGGATAAAGAAGATGTGGCACATATATACAATGGAATATTACTCAGCCATAGAAAGAAATGAAATTGAGTTATTTGTAGTGAAGTGGATGGACCTAGAGTCTGTCATACAGAGTGAAGTAAGTCAGAAAGAGAAAAACAAATACCGTATGCTAACACATATATATGGAATCTAAAAAAAAAAAAAAGTTTCTGAAGAACCTAAGGACAGGACAGGAATAAAGATGCAGACGTAGAGAATGGCCTTGAGGGACACGGTGAGGGGGAAGGGTAAGCTGGGAGGAAGTGAGAGAGTGGCATGGACATATATACACTACCAAATGTAAAATAGATCGCTAGTGGGAAGCAGCCACATAGCACAGGGAGATCAACTCGGGTGCTTTGAGACAACCTAGAAAGGTGGGATAGGGAGGGTGGGAGGGAGATGCGAGAGGGAGGGGATATGGGGATATATGTGTACATATAGCTGATTTATTTTGTTATACAGCAGCAACTAACACAACAATGTAAAGCAATTATACTCCAATAAAGATGTTAAAAAAATAAAATTAAATAAAAAAAGAAAAAGGAGGGGAACTCTGGCTTGAATGAGGACAATGGCCTGTGGCAGATATGGATTAAAGGAGGGAGAGGATTTTAGTGTCTTAAGGTCTGGAAAACTGGTAAAATACTGGACAGTAACCAGAGCCTGAAGAAAGAAAGTTATGAATGGGTTTTTGAAAGATGAGAGTGATGATCCAGTAACTGTGAAATTTGATCCGTTTATTCTATGACTATATCCCAAGATTTTTGAATGTTGAAAAAAGCAAATTCAATCCTTCATTCATTTATTTGTTCCTCCATTGAACCTACATTGAATAAACACTTTTTGCTGCAGAGCCTGTGCTAAGGGTGGCAGATATGGGAATGATGCCAAACACCATGGCTTGAAACATCTCATTGTATTTTTCATATTGGAATAGACGTATTACAGTGTTGTATAGGCAGGTCTATAATAGAGGTACGCTCAAAGGATGTTGTTATACTTTTTGTGTCCTCTTGAACAATGCCAGTGGAACTGGATGGCTTAATTCCATTACTGTAAAGAATCTAACCATCTAATCAACTACTTGCAAACACAAAGTTTGGCAAGCAGTCAAACTCAGGTTCAGCTGTTCACTGCTCAAAAGCCAATACTCAAGAGGCAAGTGTTGGTAGAAAGGAAAGTTGCTTTGATCTGAAAATCCAGCAATCTGGGGAGAAGGTGGACTCATGTCCCAAGACCAACTCTGAAGATTCTGCTCAGTCATGACAATCTTTAAAGGGAAAAAAAGGGGGAAGAATCCCAGTGAATCATCAAGGCAGGATATTGGATTCTGCATCATTCTCCATTGCATGCAGACTGGCTGACTCTTTCTTCAGGTGTTATCCCGCCCACTTGCAATCTGCCTGCCTGCAGGATTGCTAAGACAGCTGTTGTGGGGTAGAGAGCTAGTCATTCTTTACTAAATTCTTCATACTTACTTCTTTTAATCTAGGAAAATAATCAACAGGTTAGGCAAGGCATGGTGTGCATTCAAGAGAGCATAAGTCAGGAGTTAGGTTAAATTCCCTAGTGACCTCATTCCTATAATTAGTTTTTTTTAAGGTTAGAGGGGAACAAAAATGGGCAAACATGAAGAAGCAAAAGATCTGCTTTCACAAACACAGATCAAAAAACAACATCAAAAAGAAATATGGAAAAACAAAACAAAACAAAGGGGCCAGTCTAAATAAAAGACAATAAGAGCAAAGGAAGATTTTCCTCCTGAGTGCTTCACTCCATTTTTTCTTTTCCTTTCTTCCTTTCCTTTCCCTTTCCCTTTCCCTTTCTTTTCTTTTCTGTCTCCTCTTTTTATTTTTCTTTGTTTATTTTATTTTTCTTCTTTTTCTCTCCTATATATTTTAAAAGTCCTCAGAATTTTCTGACACATTTACAACGAATCTCTCAAAAACTTCTTCTTGTGTATGAATAAGTATCTTATTGTCTCAGTAATTTGTGGTTAATTTTGCATAAGATACAGGTCAAGTTACATAGGCTGTAGCTCTAAGGAAGCAGTGACAAATGAGTCTCAAAAAGTATCTGTGATATATTAATACTATCATAATTTTTGTGCATTATCAATGATATAAAAGAGTGCAATTAATTTCCAGTTCCTTATTGGGTAGAATCTTAATTCATCCCCATGAATATTTAAATGGAAAAACTGCTCACTCTTTCTGACCCACCAAAAAAAAAAAAAAGTAATGGAGATATAATTACAGTTAGGTGACATAAGCTTTTGAAAATGGAACATAACAGATAGAGGTCTGACATTCACTCTTTGTGTAAACTTGTGATCTTGTATATCTTGCTTGACATTTCTGAACTTTGAATCCCTTCCTTCTAAGGAAAAATGCGAATTGGTAGCTCATAAGAGTATAATGAAATGCATATATTACAGTTCATATAGTACAAAGCATAGTCTCTGGCATACAATATGTGCTCAGTAAACGGTAGCTATCATTATTTAATAATCTAGGCTGATTTTTTTCTGGTAAGCTTATCTGATGGAATGATTATAGGCTATAAAAAAGATTTCAAGAAAATCTAAGAAAATTATTTCTGTTTCCACAAATAATTTTAAGTGAAAACATCTTTGAAGTTTTACAAATTTACCTCTGTTATACTATCTGCAGGTTAATTCCAGTGAACAGAGAGAAAAATAATAACTTCAGGTTTGTGAAGCTCCCTAGTGACATAAAATCAATCAGTGAGTTTGTTGTACATCGTCTTTCTCCTGCTCATTATACCTACCAGTGGAGTGAGACAACTGTTAGAATCTAACCTGATATTCCTCTTTAAACTAAAAGATATGTCCAGAATGAAGGCTAAAGAATATTTAAGAAAAAAATTCAGTAGAGTTCAGATGGTCAGTTTCCTTAGGTTTGCTGTTTCTCACCAGTAGAGATTTCTTTCTTTGACATGTTAAGCAGTGCCTCCAGGAGGGAAATAAATTAATTGCAGCTTCCTCAGAGAAAGGCATGTTCTGAGTCTGAAGCTCCTCATTGTGGTTTAAATGTTCCTTAGGGTAATGTCCTCCAATTAAAAATAAGTTGTTTAGAGGGTTCATCTGAAACATTAAAAAAAAAAAATTACCCAGTAGCAAGGACCTTCTGGGATTCTCAGACTGAATTTGAAGAAATGGATTTTAAGAAAGAGCTTATTACTGGTGAGTTGTGCTCTAATATCACTTGGTTAAATTTGTAGATTTTACCCATTTTCATTACCAACTGCCATATTATTCTGAGTCTTGACATAAGTGTGATTTTATGATAGATCATAATACAGCAGATTTGTATGATGCCTGTACTTCAAACTTAATTCAGAATTGTTCTATGATGTCAGGCAATAAAGTTGTTGCGATAAATAATAAAAAGTAGAGTGGGAGAGGAATTGAGATAGATTATCAGGGAAATAAAAATATGTTTTCATTTGGAAATTGATGGGGGTGAGGTGCTGAAACGTATACAGGGAGAGAGGTGTTCCTGGTAATAGGAGCAATAGAAAATAAAACCTTACACTCACTGTGATAAAACAGCAGAGAGGATGGAAAAGAAATAGACTTCTCTTTGCTGGGTGGAAGTACAGAAGGTTGCCTGTAGGAAGCCTGTCCACACTTTTAGTTAGTCTCCCAAACAGTCAAGTGTGTATTTGGATCAAAGTAGTAATTTTATTGCTCAGCAGTAAAAGAAAAAAAAAAACTCAATATACTAAAAAATACTAAGTACTAAAAACTACACATGAATGAATTTCATGGATGCTACGCTTAGCAAAAAAACCACACACATAAGAAAACATGTCTTTTGATTTCATTAGTGTGATTTTCAAGAATAGAGAAAACAAATTGATGATAATACAAGTCAGAATATTGGTTACATTTTGGGGGAGCAGAGCTCTGTTTACCTATTGGAAAGATGTGGATTGGAGCCTTCTGGACTGGTAGAAACTTTAAAAAGTCTTGATCTCTTAGTAGGTAAATGATTGTAGACATTTGCAGAGATGTATAGAGAGGTACATGGTACACTTTATTGTGTGTAAGATATATCTGAATTGGGAAAAACAAGAATAAAATTGTAGATTTAAAAAATCAATTTCTATATTTTGGTACACATTTTCTGCTTTGAGTATTCTTAGCACTGATGTAGTCTTTCAGTTTGAGCCTTACAACAAACTATATGAATGTTTCATGACTACATAGGATCGTAGGTGTGTCTGTGTGTTTGTCATTTGTGGAGTTAAAGGAGAAAAACAAGTGAGCATCTATTTATTGTCAAGCAATTTATATTTATTATCACTTAATCACCATAACTACCCTATAAAGTTTGTGAGAGAGTAACCTCCACCCAGAATGAGTGAGGTTAAAAAGTAAAGCTAGAAAAATCATATCTCAATCCAGACTGAAACCCACAGTTTCTTCCACTGCTGCCTCTCTGTATAGAAGATGTCAGCCAAATAGTTTAATATTCTCAGTCTATGCATGGAGAGAGAGAATTTAATTTTGTTCTCTTCACAGATGGAAATATTACAGTATTTTAAAAGTTGACATGTTTACTCATTATTTGTTTACTTCACTTTCAAATCCCTGCTTGAGGCAAGCAGGGATTTCAAGAGAATTGGTTTGGATGGTTAGCCCTCTGGTAGCATGGGGTTATGGGTTTAGTAAGATGATTCTTTTTTTTTTGGTCAATATTATTAATGTCTCTCATTAGTTACATTTAACTTCTTGCTAAAACTCTGAAATAATTTTCAGCCTGGTGGGCATAGAAGCTCAAAGGCATGAAAGCCTGCATTTTTAGGGAAGATTACAGAAATTTCAGTGTGTACTTACTCTATTTCAGTTTGGTCACAGGAAAAAAAGGGAAAGAATTTTTCTCAAATACTTGATAGACCCCTTGATTAAAGTAAAAGACAGACTAGGGGGGTGATAGACAAGTCAGAATGGAATAAAAAGTGTTCCTCTGACAGACACCTCCTCCATTTTGAACCAAACATATTTTAGCTTTATAACTTCTGCCTTCTGGGCCTAATTCCACTTTCTGAAGTCACCTCAAACAAGCCACATTTTAATACTCCGCAAGAGAGCTCTCTATTTTTCCTTGAAGTCCATGAAAAACAAGGTAGTTTGTATCATAAGGGTGAACAATTCTGAGTACTCAGTCACCAGTAGTCTTAAAGCAGAGACTAGGGAATCCTTCTGCAGCGATTACCCAGAAGAGATTTAAGCAACTTGTGTAATTTGGTAAAAACCAACCAACCAAACAAACCAAAAAAACGTTGTGTGATATATTGCCTTATAAGGGAAAGAGTAAGAAGGTAAAAATCTCATATTTTAGTATTCCAATCCTTTCTGGAAGAATGTTCCTTGGGTAAAAATGGAGCTCCCTGGGTAAAAATATATAGCATAGTAAGGATTTGTTCATGCATTTTATAGCTTTACTCATACATAGCCATACATTTCTTAAGGAGAGTTTGAGCTATTCTCATCATCCTTCACTGACGCAATAAGACACTAAATTTAAAGTTGATCTCATTAGCTTCTTCCACAGTTTCCCATGATTCTGCAGTACCACAATTAAGCTTGTAACATCATATGTGCCTTCCTCTATTATGTAAAACATTCTTGCAATGGTGAGCACACTTTCCCTTTTCTTCCCACCTTTCCCTTAGTGTATAGCATTTATGCAAAATTATGTTATTTGATTTGTCATGACAGACACATGGGAGGGAGGGGTCATGTGATAGACTTGGTGCCAATATAGCATGACAGATGTTACAAGAACATTAATTAAGTGAAGATAAGGAATATCCCAAATGAAATGCATCAATTAAAAGTGAAGATGGCAATGGTTAAAGTAACCTTTATTTTCCCCACGATGACTTGGGCTACTATGGGTATGAGGATGGGAGTTCTTAAGAGTAGAGGCCTCATTAAAATATAGCAATACCTAAGGCTGTTTTCTCTTTGTTCTATTAACCTTATTCAGAGTGTATACTTTTTAGATAGGTTTGGGATATCCATATTGAAATTTCTGTGAGGTTCAGAGAGTATGGCATCAGTAAAACCTTATAAAATTTTACAAGTCATATTACCCTAAGATTACAAAGGAGATGCTGGTATTAACAGTAAAATGGAAATTGATTTAGATTTCTAATATGCAGTGACATAAGAACATTATTTAAAAGCAACATGGGGAAGTATAAGCATTAAGTATAAAAAAGTACATGGCATTAATAAGAGCAATAATAATATCAAAATGATACCTCTTGATACTAAGTTTTAGATGATCTGGGTATTGTCATAATTACCATTATATTTGTGAAAATTACATTTTCTTGGCAAAAGAAGTAAAATAAGTCATAAGTATATATGCATTCAGTTAATTTCAAACATCCTACCTCCCTCTTATAAACAGGGTGATGTGCTATCAAAGGAAATAAAAATTAGGAAAAAAAATGGCTTGGCATCACTGAGCTCACATAGCTACAGCTGCTCATTGAAAAGACAAATTACTTTACATTGAGTATTCTCACAGTTTGTATGCATGTGTTCTTATCTCTAGCACAAGGTATCAACAAAACTGACCTTATTTATTCTCCGTCAAAATTCAGAATCTGTATCCTGTCACATGAGTGTAAGCGTTGTTAACACACACAGCGTTATTCCAACAACAAAAAAAATCAGTGAGATCAACAAAAGAGGCTTATTTTTCATTTAAAAGTGATTCTAGGGACTGAGTAATCAAAAAGGGTCACTGGGCAGCTGGACTGTGGGCTGTGGATTGCTTGTGGTCCACGCCCTGATGCATTCTTCCCTGCCTCTTGGGAGAGCCTACTCTCCAGCCAGACCACAAACCAGTTTGCAGGAGAGGCTGTGCCTGGAACATCTTGGCCAGGTTTCTTTTCTCTAGAGATAGAGAAGCTGGGAAAAGGCTCCTTTGACCTACCTCCAGGATACTGGAAAACACTGAATAAGCTTTCAGTGGGACTCAGAGCTATTGACTAAAATTTACTCCATCATTGCACATGACCCATGGCCAGGATTGAGTTCTAATAAGGAAAAGAAAAGAAGATCATATCCGGTGTCTGAAGGACTTTATATTCGTTTATAGCCTTTAACTTCTTAATTGTAAACTTACTGTGGAAAACACAGTTGAGTATGATTGGAAGCATTGGAAACATTTTAGAGAAGGAGAAGGTGCAGTATGTCTGCTATTCCTTTTATTTCAGTAGATTTGGTGGGGGGAGTATTTAAAGTGTTAAGGCTTCATATGTTATTTGTAACTACCATAAGCAGACCATGGTATTGGTGATGGCAGTGATCATTGTCTTTTTATTAGCATCCATGATCCTCTCAAAGTTTTTCTCTCAGGATGCTTTTGGATCTGTGCTGCCTATTTCATTCATATTTTCCTGGACTGAGATCTGGCTCATGGATTTCAAAGTCTTGACACAAGAAACAGAAGACAAGAACAGATCCCTGATGGTTCAGAATGCTTCAGGGAGAGTAACACCTAAACAACCTGCTGACTTTTAGGGTGGGTGGCTTCATTCTGCACCTGATCTTGAAGGAGGCTTCAAGAAGAAATTGAAGAAAAACAAGACACTGAGAGTTATGAGTGTTACTTTTGCTGAATGTGAAAACTCTACATTGAAGATCATTGAAAGTAAGAAAAAGGTCTGGGGAAGGTGTCTCTTTGTTGAAAAAAGAGAAAATTTAAAAAAGGAGATAAAAATGTTTCTAGGGACATGTATCTAAAAGAATAAGGCTTTGCCCTAAATGGCTAAGTTGTAACAGCATCTACAGCAGAGGCCAGCACACTTTTTTAGCAGCAAGCCAGTTAGTACGGATTTTAGCCTTGTGGACCTAACAGACTGTCACCACTACTCAACACTGATGTAATGGCATGAAAGCAGCCATAGACAATATGCCAATGAATAGGTGTGATTGTGCACCAATAAAACCTTATTTATAAAAACAAAATTTCAATTGCATAAAATTTAGGTTGTCACATACAGAATAAGCTTAGAAAATTTTTTTTCAACTAGTTAAAAATATAAAAAGCATTTTTAATTCATGGACTAAGACAGATGATAGGCTAGATTTATCCCATGGGCCCTTGTTTGCTCATTCCTGGTCTATAACTGTTTGAAAAGAATATTGCAAAGTAAAAGATATAAAATAAAATTGAAAATAAAGAGTAATCTTGGACCTAAATTTAAATTATCCTCATTTAGATGGTGTTGTCTTCAGAATTTCACATGTATTCTTTCAAGTAATATTTGACACCTTCAAAGTATTAACTTTCTCAGTTTTGACAAAGACTTGTTTAGGATGTTTTCAATATTTATACTTTTCTGCATTAAAGCCAGTATATTTACAACTCAGTAAATTGAATACTTAATCTATGCCAGGCATTGTGCTTGGGGTGGACATAGAGAAGTAAGGCCATATTTCCTGTCTTTTTTTTTTTAAATTTTATTTTATATTGGAGTATAGTTGATTAACAATATTGTGTTAGTTTCAGGTGTACATCAGAGTGATTCAGTTATACATGTACATGTGTCTGTTCTTTTTCAAATTCATTTCTCATTTAGGTTATTACAGAATATTGAGCAGAGTTCCCTGTGCTATACAGTAGGTCCTTGTTGGTTATCTGTTTTAAATATAGCTGCGTGTACATGTCAGTCCCAAACATGTAAGGACATACTTCCTGTCTTAAAGAGCTTGTACAAAGTGCAATTTGGTGTATTGTGTCCCTACTTCCAATTATTCAGTGACTTCCAACTGTCTCAATCTAAAGTTCCTAATATGATTTACATTGCTCTTCCAAACCTGGCCCTTTCCCTCCTCTTCAGGTAAAACTTAGGCTACTGCCTATGTCTCAATCTATAGGAGGCTTTTTTTCAGCTTATTAAACACAATATTCTCCTTTTCTACCAGAAATCTTTCAGTGTGCTTCCTTCTAATTGCAATGTACTCCATCTGGCTAACAGCAATTAATCCTTAAGTCACAGTTTAAGTATTCCAGAGGGCTTCTGTGACCTTTAGATAAGATTAAATCTCTTTTCTGTATGTTTCTGTAGCACTCTGTACATTCTCTTTCAATTTCCATTTGTAATTAATGAGTTAATGTATATCTTCTTGCCCCCACTCTTATCCAACGCTGCAGGACAAGGACCTTGTCTGGCTCACTCAGGATTTTAGCCTTGAAGTAGGACCCAGCATAGGATAGGGAACATGAGAACTGCTCAAAGGTATTTGTTGAATTGCGCAGTATTCAACTAAAGACGACCCCTCAGCTTAATGGTACAGACCACTAAGTAAACAAAATATATTCCTAGAAACAAGATGTTAACTGTGCAGTCTCAGAACAGTCTGCAATGTCGAAACCAGTCTTAAAATCATCCTGATAGAGTGGCATTCATGGAATTGATAAGACTTGGTCAAGAATCAGTGTTACAAATTTTACTGCATTAAATAATGTCATAAGAATAATCATTTCAAATTATAAAATATTTAAAATTTATGAATTTTGTAAAATTATAGAGGTGTACTCTTACTCTTCTCTGACCAACATTTCAGATACCACTACCAAGTTATATACATTGTTAAGCTTTTGTTGTGTATCATTGCAGACAAGTTCCCATGCATTTAGGAAGCTATTTTTAATGGCAATATAAAAGGTTGATAAGAATCCATTAACCTTCCTTTTAAGATGATGTCCATTTTAAGATAGAGAAATTTTTATCACGTTAACTACTTTTTGTTACATTTTTAATATTTAACCTGAAAAGTTTCTGGCCTGATGATCGACTAGCTTGAAGGAACTAAGAACTGTTGAAAAGAATCACATTTATATGAATTGCAAAATTAGGAGGAAAGGACTAAAATGGCTTACCTGTTTTGTTTCAGATATGGCTGGCCTTTAAAAATGTAAAATCATTCTTTTGGAAACTTCTTTAGAGATAGTAGCATTTTGAATATATTTATAGTGCCTTTGAATAGTATTATATAGATTTTATGTAGTTTTCTTCATATCTGTAGGTTAAGAAAATGATTAGTATAGTTGCTATGCCTTGCCACCATCCAATAATATTTAAAAAAAATAAACTAATCATGTTGATATGTAGATTTTATTCATTTTAAGCCATTTACTTGATGCTCCAGTTTGTACATGTTTTTTGCTTTTAAGGTTTTATTATTTACTCTTTGATTAAAAAAACTGATAACTTTAAATAAATGTGAGTGCATATAAACCCACATACTCAGAGAAGCCATGTATATACAAGTGCAGTTTGAGCAAATAAAATATATTTTTGATTATACCAATAAAATCATTGTCATTTAACATAGGATGATTTTAAGCTGAAGAAACATATCTGCATGCTCTCATCAAGAGTATTCAGTAGTTATAAAGAAAGTGAGGAAATTGAAACCATTTTGTTTACTTATAAAACCTCTAAAGTAGAAAGATTAATAAATGAAATCTCAGAATCCTCAAGACAACATGACCAGTAACTAACAATTATAGAGTTCTATTTCTTTTTCCTGATAAAGGATTAACTAGATGTCCATTTCTTATCTACTTATTTAAAAATACTTTAATTTCATTGTTCTCCTTAATATCCTGTAACTGTATATTAATCTATTAAATAATTGAAATTTGCAAAACTAACATTTACAGGTTTGACAATTTTCAAAAAAATATTATAGTAACAAATTAACTAATATATGGATATAAATCACAATGAAGTGGAAAGTAAGTGTTCCAGAGGGAGACACGACACTTAGTTAAGGAGCAATTCTCACTATATGTCCAGACTTCACATTTCAATGTGCTTTATTTGTTTTTTGCTTATGTTTGTAAACACATTCCATGAAGGAAACTATATTATGCTGATATTTCAGAATTTGATGAGACCCAAATATCATTAGATAAATAGACTTCTGGTATTCATTTTGAAAAAAAAATATTTTAATTGTTTCCCTGATGAGAATACTGAAACACCATGCTTTAGTAATTTTCCCAAGGATAACATGTGGATGTCAGTGGTAGCTAAGCTATTTTGGCTTTCTTCCAAGCTTCATCTCCTCTTCCTAGTATAAGATCCTGATCTTTGGACACAAGTTTAGGCACGGGACAGAGTGTTGTGTAATCACAATATACCATACTCCTGGCAACAGTGATTGGTGCAAGAGATAGGCACGTCACCTAAGCATGGAGAATGACTGTTCTTCCTGAAGGTCAATATGTGGATACTAGGAGAGAGTTTTCCATATCACTGGGATTTCTAAATTGTCCTATTTTCTATGTCCTATTTTTTACCCTCTGGAGAAAATTTATAGAAGAGAAGAGAATTAGACTATCACTCAGAGAAATGGAGAGAATCATATAGAAGAAACATGGGATGAAGGAGATAGAGTTTTACCTGGATGTTTTGAGTTTTCACAGTCTGTCTCTCAGACTCCTATTCCCATCTTTTTCTTTGATTTGTGTAAGCTATTCATTCCTATGATATTACTGGTTAATTGAGCCAGAGAATTCTTTAAGATTCAAATGAGGTTTGAAATGCACATTATCCTACTTCTTAAGTCCATGCTCTTTAAAAATTTTATATTTATTTTTTATTATTCTTTAAAGACTTTATTTTTTAGAGCAGTTTTATATTGACAGCGAAGTCGAGCAGAATGTAGTTTTCCCATGTATCTCCCCCGCCACATGCACAGCCTCCCCCATGATCACACCTATGTTCTTTTTATACATTATAGTGATGCTAAGTTTTTTTAATTTAAAAATTAGTAAGTTTTTTAAACCATAAGCATAAGCCATATTAATTCAGATTGGCCTTGTTCCTTTTCAGATATTGCCCTCTGTGTGATAGCTGTCTCTCAACTCTAGAAAACAAAGAGAAATTTGGATGCATCACATATTATTTTAAAGCTTTCTGTGGATATCAGAGCAGGGTATATAGTCTGATATTGGAAAATAAGAGGCATAAAGCTGAAGACATTCTTGAGATTCCTTAGTAGCCAGGGAGTGGATGAATAAATTATAAAGGAGATGTAAAATAAAGGCTTGACAAATTAATGGAGGTGTCAGTGATCAAACTAGCTGTGATCTGACATGGAATCATATATCAGAGGAGCAACAACCATTTGTGTCACCAGAAGGTGCCAGGCAACACTCTTTTTTGGTAACACCACTTCAAAACACCCATATTTACAACTGTATATTAAGTGCATGAACATACACAAGATAACATTTTTTAAAAACAAAGCTACTAGCTCATTAGTTTGATTAATTATAAAATGACTTTCTCCCCACTAAATTTATAACCTCCTGATAGTCTTAGTACAAAAAACATCAGGAAAAATTCCCAGTGAAAATAAGTAAATGAAAATTTGTAGATATTCAGTGTTTGGTGATTCAAACAAAGCCCAGTACTGATCTTGATATTTTTCATGGAGCGCTCACAAGGGTTAGATGGTGCATTGGCATTGGAGTTCTCCTCAGCTCTCACTCCTCCAACAAATACGTCAATGAAATGAATGTTGAATTTTTATTTGAACAAAGCAGAATGTCAATGCCATTCTGACATTGATGAGGAGACAGTATACTGATGATTAGCCAGCATGGAACAACTGTGGTGTAGGTGTATATATGCCTGCTGGTGTGTGCAGTGTGCATGCTACCTACAGAGTTCCTTCTTTTTCTAAGAATACTAAGTCTAAGATACTGATACCTGTGAATGGTATTTGAGCCAAATCAGGAGGATCGACTGTGAGTTAGGAATCTAGAGCCAGCTGTCTGGTGGTAAATAAAAATAGGTAGATATTAGAACTCTGAATATCAGGTCCAAGCTGGGTAAAATGAAAGCTTAAGGGCCAAAATCTAGATTCAAAGCCAGGAAATCCTGGAATCTTGCAAATAAAATAAAACTGGGTTCCAAATGTTGAGCAGTAATCAGTATAGAGGCCACAAAGAACAAAGAGCTTTAATTTGGGTTCTTAGGAATTGCAATATGGGTGACACAGATTCACGTAAAACCAAGAGTGTTCCAAGGAAGAGAAAGAGTCAGGGACTTATAAAGGCAACAGCCACAACGTTATTAAAGTTGTCTTGAAAGAATCATGATTGACTTTGATACAAAAAGAAAATATTTGTCCTTAAGAGATAGGCTGTCACAAGTTACTTAGGATAATTGTCTGGTAAGTAGATAGCCTATCATGAGTTATTTAGGGTAAGGATCCAATAAGTATCTTGAGTTTCTAGAATATGGTGCTGATGTTCTGGATGGCTGCATTAAGACAATAAGTGGTCAAAGTTCTGATTACATTCAGACTGAGACGTGTATAAGTCCCACTTCCTCAATGGCCTCCCAGCTCCATTTCAGAAAGCTCTCTTAGCAATACCAACTGTATTTTGACATTCCTTTCACACAGAGGTCTAGAGTCAGGGAGTACATAAATGAGAAAGGTTAGCTGATTGTGGGTTAAAATTCAATCAATCGCTCTTTGTTTTGAGTCACAGCAGGATTAAAAACCTGAATGTACAAGTCATATTTGAGAAATGGAGAGTATGCAAAGTTTTATGATTAGGTGTGTTGGGGAAGGGAATATGCAATAGATGAAATGAGTCTACAATTGAATCTGTAAGTGGTCCCCATGTCTGGTATTTAACTGTGGCAATATGAAAACAAAAAATGGGCGGGTCAGCTTCATCAACTTTTTTTATTCTTTTGATTTTACTAACACTGCCTCAGGAATGAAAAGAGAGCATGGAGTGCACAACTGTTTCCTTGCTCAAGCATTCTGTCAGTATTTTTTTTTTTTAATTTTATAAATTTACTTACTTACTTAATTACTTATTTAATTTTGGCTGCATTGGGTCTTCGTTGCTGCATGCAGGCTTTCTCTGGTCGTGGCGAGCGGGGGCTACTCTTTGTTGCGGTGCGCGGGCTTCTCATCGCAGTGGCTTCTCTTGTTGCGGAGCACGGGCTCTAGGTGTGCAGGCTACAGTAGTTGCGGCACATGGGCTCAATAGTTGTGGCTCGTGGGCTCTAGAATGCAGGCTCGGTAGTTGTGGCGCACGGGCTTAGTTGCTCCACGGCATGTGGGATCTTCCCGGACCAGGGCTAGAACCTGTGTCCCCTGCATTGGCCGGCGGATTCTTAACCACTGCGCCACCAGGGAAGTCCATTCTATCAGCTTTTTTTTTTTTTTTTTTTTTTTAACATCTTTATTGGAGTATTATTGCTTTACAATGGTGTGTTAGTTTCTGCAGTTCTGTCGGCTTTGATCATACTTTGATGTTGAAAATAAGTCCAGTCCATTTGTTTCTCTCATCTTTCTCTTGATTTCTAACTATTCCATTTTTGAGCTGTCTCGAATGAGAATTTTTACTGTGCCTTCTCATAGGGGAGAAAATGTCTTCATGCATGAAATTTCTGCATTTTTTTTCAAAATCTAGACATTGTTGCTTCTCAGTACTCTTTCAGCACTTGAATCTTTGAAGGAAGGAAGAAATGTTACAGAATAGGCACTGAGCATCAGGCAGGTAGCGCTCTGGGTTATTGCATCTTCTTCTTTAGGAGAGAAAGAAAGAGGTGATTTTCGGTCCCTTGGTAAGATCAGGTGAGAAGTCTTTTCCCCTTTCCTCAGCCCCAAGTCCCAGAGAATGTGTAGATTATATAAAAAAACATCTAAAAGAAAGTTCGACCAATTCAAATAAAGAATAATTCATTTTTATTTAATCTTGAAGGCAAGTTTTGCTGAAAGGTTTGACGAATAGAGCAGCAACATTTTGTTCCTCAGCAAACATTTTAAAAAATGCATCTCCTGATACTCATGTACACTGTGGCAATAGAAGAACAACGTTAAACAGGGAACTCAAAATATAATAGGTACCACCTTACCTGTTTATATAGCTTAAGTGGATCAAATGAGATAATGAAGATAAAAGCTCATATATAATCTCCTATATAACAAGATTGGTGTCATTAACCTTCAGATGACTCAGTTTCTTAATCAGTCAAATGGAGATAAAAGGCTTATGCAGAGTCACATCTCTGGTATATTAGCAATGTAGGGGATGAAAAATAATTTTGCTTCTACCCTTCTAGGTTCTTGGCTGAGACACCCCTGTAATAAAAAGACACATTAACAAAGGAAAACAAACAGAAGTTTAATAACATGTATACTTTCTGTATATATGGGAGATATCAAGGAAAATTGAGTTAACTCCCAGAAGTGGCCCAAGCCACCACCTTAAATACCACCTCCAGCTAAAGATAAAAGAAGGTGTTGGGGGGAGGGGGAGCCAGTTATGGGAGGTTATCAGGAAACAAGGGTATCATTGTTATGTAGATTTAAGTCAGTGCCTTCTCCATTGATAAGAGTTTCTTACTATTTAGAGCCATTCTAGTCTTCCTGGTAGAGAGAAAATACCCTTACGAATGGAGATTTCCTTTATAAATGTAAATTTATAGTAAAAGCATAACTTTTACTCTTATTTGGTTTATAGAGCTTCTATGTCTGCAGTTTCTTAAAAAATAATCAGCTCAAAATAATCCTTATGTCAAAGCATATTATGGGGTTGCAAATTCTGCTCCCCTTCAGCGACATTGGATTAGAGCATATGGATTTTCACTCCCATTTTCATGCCTTTCATTAATGTGAAGCTCTAAGAGAGTGGTATATGTCAAAGAGCAAGGCAAAGACAGAGCATACTTGTAACAGAGAGTGGTGGTGCCTAAGGAAAGGCAAGTCAGAACTAATATATCGAGAAAGTAGACTCTGTCCAGTAGGTGTCTGTCAATGATGGTCTTGAAGCAGGAATCTGGCATAACAGGTTAGTATTTTAGAAAGACCCTCCCCCTCCCCCTGTCATGTGCCACCAAAGGAGAGGGTAACTTATTTCAGGATTTATTTGGGGAGAAACTTTCTAGCCTGAGTCTTATACTAGAGGGTCATCTGTACAAAAGTGGTGGCACAGGGTAGAAAAACTTATCTGGTGGAAGAAGTATGAGGATGGAAGCGTATGTCTCTTTTTCTTCACCTTTGAGGGGTTAGTGTCCTCTGGAAGCAGTAACCAAGGAAGAAGAGCAGCCTCAACAGCGTGCCTGCAAGGACAGAGAGGAGGAAGTATGCCATCTGTTCATAGCTGAGTTGGGAGGTGAGCTCTGAGTTGATTCTCTGAAGCAGGTCTTCTCAAAGTGTGGCCCTGGACCAATAGCATCAGCATCACCTGGGAGCTTTGAGAATCACTAGGACAGTGGCTCTTAAATGGGGGCAGTTTTGCTCTTAAGGGGACATTCGTCTGGAAATGTTACTTTTTTAAACTATTCTCTGTCTCTCTCAGACACACACACACACAAACAAAACTATTTGTGCAAGTAATTTTATCATTTTTCATCCAGTTTTAAGGCACAATAATGTTAATATCTCTCCCAAGTGCTTATTTGAACCTAGGTTCCACGACTAATTTTTAACATTCCTAGATGGTGAATTTCCCTTTCTCTTTTTTCATCCTTCTCTCCCTCTCAAAATTCTAGTGTTAATTGCAGTGTGTATTTGTATTTTAGTTAGGCTTTATGATACAAAGATGAATGATACAAGATTACTGTCTGTTAAGAACTTAATTTTGCCTTGGAGTAAGCATCATATTCTTTACTTTTTTGTGTTTGCAACTGTTGCAGTAAATGTTGCAGTTGTGTGCAACTGTTGCAGTAAATGTTGCAGTTGTGTACAACTGTTGTAGAAAATGTTATCTAAAAAGTTTTAGTAGGAGGAAGAAATAAGGGAATTTCAGAAGTCTTCACAAAAGGTGATGTATTTCAGAGTGCCAAGAAAATAGGTTGGGAAGCAAGAATTAACAGAAGAATCACACAGCTGAAGTGTTTTCTTTTTTACTTTATTCTTAAATTTTTTAAATCCCACAATAACCGATCAAGATGGATTCTAAAAATTTACAAATAAAGAAACCAAGGCTCAGAAAGATGAAGTATCTGAGGTCACACAGATAGTGAATGGGAGAGCTGGGATTTCACAGATATCTGACTCAAAGAAGATCATGCTAACAGACAATACAAATTCTCACGAGTAATGGCTTAGAGAGCTCTTTCATATGTTCATGTCTGAGGAACTGGGTTATGGGAAGAGGTGGTAGAGCTGGAATGGGAAGAAAGGAAAGAGAAAGAAATGGGATTGAAAAGAATGTCTGGATCAATAAATAATATTGTATGTGATCCCTCTACAAACAACAGGAGAATCCTTCTTATTACAGTGTTTCTCATTTTACCCTCTAATTAAACATCTTCTGTGAATTCTCCTCACTGTTAGAGCATAAACCTATTTGACATTGAAGCCCCTTTAAACATAAGGACTCAAACTAGCACCTCACATTCTGTTCCTACTGTGCCATGAAGAGTAATGCTCCAAAGACCACCTAACCCTCATTATTATTTCTTCAACTGTTGAACGCCCTGTATTACAATGATTCTAAAACTCTCTGAAAAGAAATAGTTTGTTTTTTTCTTCCTGCCACCCAATTTTTTGGATCAGTAATCTAGTAAAATAGATCATTAGAAAAATAAATTAAAAAGACCTAAAATACACGTTGTCTTTTTCATTGTTAGAATCAATCAATATATCACTCTGTCAAGACAGCTATAAACGTTTCTGGATACTTAACGCTAATTTTTATACTTATCATATCATGAATTGGTAACAGAGGGCTGACACCAATTTCTGCATCAAACTTGATTAGCACAGCTCTAACTTACTGATAACCTATGCCACCTGAACGGCACCTCCTGGAGATATGAGCTCAGGCACTTTTGGGTCTTACTGTAGCTCTGTCTTTTATCTTGCTAGCTCCTCTGTATAAAACTTAACATTTAAATTTAAAACACATTTATTGAACATCAACTCTGTTCATATCATAGGAAAGACCACCATCACGAAAATGGTGGTCTTTCCTGTTGCAGGAAGGAAATATACACATTCCTAATAATGTAGTATTTTAAGAAGGATGAAAAGTTATTTTGGAATATAGAAGATGAAGGATCAGGAGTGAAGGAGGGATTAGGAAATGCTTCCAGATAAAGTGTTGTTTGTTTGTTTGTTTGTTTGTTTAAATAAATGAATGGGCCCAATGTTTTGAATTCCAATTCCCCCCACTCATACCCCTTGCATAGCACACAGTCTAGCTTAATGTAAGTTATCAATAAAAATGAATGATTACAGTAATTGTTTACTTTAAAGTAGTCAATTTTATGTTATGTGAATTTTTACCTTAATGACAATAAAAAGAATGAATATAGAGTTTTAAAAGTGTTTCATATAGGCTTTGTCTACAAAGTCAAGTGGTGTCAAGCAATTTTTCTAGATAGATGACTTAGATAAAAATACCATTGAAGTTAAAAACATCCATAAACATCCAGACCAACATTTGCTGATAAGATTCACAGAGTTATTTCTCAGAGTAAACTTTTCTTTGCCTCTAGACATGTGAATACTTCTTTTAAGGGCTTCTCTACTTAGAGCAATAAAACCAAACTTTAATATTGGATATTTCAGTGTGATTTAATGTAAATAATGGAACACCAGTCTTCCTCAAAGTATGAAATAGTGTATGGAATATTCTGTGTAAAATCAGGTGAATCAAGAGAAGAAAAACAACTAAAATATTTTTCACCCTTACTTTTAAAGTAAATATTAATAGACAAATAAATTAAAAAGTGTATAAATATATATACAATTTCATTGATTACATATATTATAAATTGTATATGTATATGTATGCATATAGATGTAAAAGAAAACTGAACAAGAAAGAAGAAACTTTCTGATGGTAATCAGAAAAGGTGGTCTTCAACTAAATTGGAAGGAATATTAAGTGATTTTAGAACTATGATTTTCATTCAATTATAAGATCAGTTTCTGCACAAATATATGTGGAGTTTCTTTAAAATAAAACCAAAACAATCAAATCATAGTAAGTTATATGTATGAAGATTCTTATATGTTGTAGTTAAATGTTTCTATTGATAGATTGGGTGGAAGATAAGGGCATGAAGATCACTTTCTTTTTGCTCTGCCATTGTTGTAATTTTGAATTTTGCATCAGATATGTAAAAAATCTATTTTAAAATTAAATAGATTAATATAAAGAAGAAGAGAGTAAATGGGGTTTAGGGGTCAGTAGTTCTGAGAATGACTCCCAACTCTACTATTGCATGTATAATTGCAAGTCTCTAAAAAGGTACAGATTATGCAACTGAGAAAACCAACAACAGTGAAAGTGTTGGGAAACAGAAAAAGGATAAGGTGGCAAACGCTGCTGGAGGCCACTGGGGAGGCAGTTTTGATGCAGCTCAATCAAAACCCCTGAAACTGCTTTGTTTCACTTTCCTTCATCATCCTCTTGTGATGTTATTAACTCCAGCCCTGGTTAAATCCAAAACTTCACCAACAGCATATTGCAACTTCATAGCTACAGATGGCTCAAATAAAACACTTAATGTTGACTGGTTCCTCTTTACATCCCTGATCCCAGCCCCCCCTGCAGTGGGCTTCCTGGCAATCTTTTCCCTAATCCATTTATTACTCCACTATACAAGACAATCATTTCACATCCTTTCCTCTTTGCTCAACCTTCCATCCTCACTCTCAATTTATGACCTGGGTTCCTATTTCACTGAGACAAGTCAAGCAATTTGAAGATAACTTCCACATACTAGCAACTCCACAGTTGCTAATCCTGTGCATCTGTATCAGTATACAGATTTTTGTTTTTCTTCCTGTTCCTTGAATAAAATCCTCATTGTCTTCAGCCAACCCCTTCATTTAATGCACAAATTCCCATCTCCCTCATTATTCAAGAACATAAAGAAGTCAACCCAGCAATTGCCCTGTCAATCCTTCCATCATCAATCCCTCCTCCTGTATTAGTTGATTCTCAGTGGCATACAAAGGAGCTATAATTTCTTCATTCTAAAATGAAAAATAATCTCTCTATATACATTGTCTCCCTCCAGCTACCACACTATTTATCTTCTCTCTTTAAATTTAAAACCATTAAAAATGTTTAACTTCTGATACAGAGTGACTCCCTCTTGCGAGAGCACAGGAATCACAACTAACTGCTGAACAGTCATCGACAGGAAGACACTGGAACTCACCAAAAAAGATACCCCACATCCAAAGACAAAGGAGAAGCCACAATGAGACAGTAGGAGGGGCACAATCACAATAAAAACAAATCCTGTAACTGCTGGGTGGGTGACTCACGAACTGGAGAACACTTATACCATAGAAGTCCACCCACTGGAGTGAAGGTTCTGAGCCCCACATCAGGCTTCCGAACCTGGGGGTCCGGCAACGGGAGGAGGAATTCCTAGAGAATCAGACTTTGAAGCCTAGTGGGAATTGGTTGCAGGACTTCTACAGGACTGGGGGAAACAAAGACTCCACTCTTGGAGGGCACACACAAAGTAGTGTGCGCATCGGGACCCAGGGGAAGGAGCAGTGACCCCAGGGGAGACTGAACCAGACCTACCTGCTAGTGTTGGAGGGTCTCCTGCAGAGGTGGGGGGTGGCTGTGTCTCACCGCGGGGACAAGGACACTGGCAGCAGAAGTTCTGGGAAGTACTCCTTGGCGTGAGCCCTCCCAGAGTGTGTTACTAGCTGTGGTTACTGTAGAAGCAAGTCATGTGTCCCACACTTGCTTTCAAGAAGCTAACGGTCTGGTTGTTAGATCAACAGAGACATTATAATACAATAAGAATTGTGATCATGTATTAGTTTTCCTTTACTTCCATAACAAATACCAACATACCTAGCAGCATAAGCAGAACAAATTTATTACCTTATAGCTCTAAAGGTCATAAGTTTGCCACACATCTCACTTGGTTGAAATCAAGGTAATAAGAAGGCCGCATTCCTTGCTGAAGGATATAGAGGAGAATACGGTAATATTAACATAGTGAAAACGTGCCTCGTTGCACTACAGAAATACCCTAGGGATATTGGCAACAATTATGTATGGAACTTTAATAAAGCTAGCACTATTTTGTTTGTTTTATAGACTACAATAAGACCTTCAATGTAATTTAGTACATTCTTAATATTTTCAGTGACTAGGGACAGAATGATCAACCCAAGCTATGATCTCTGCACTCAGTTGGCTTATATAGCAGAGGGAAATAGAGGTAATTAAATGAAGACCATGACAGAGTAAGATGCTAGTGGAACACAGAACAAGAAAAAATAATGAAGAGCGGGCTATGTTTCCAAAGAAAACAATATGAGGTAAAAGAAAGGAAAATGATACTCCAGATAGAGAGAGGAGGATCTGTGAAGGGTGGAAGGTGACAAAGTTTGTGTTTCTTCAAATGGAAATGAATAGCCAGTGTAGAAAGTGCGTGATAGGGGAGGAGCATATCAGTAAATGTTGAGAAGTAGATTAAGGATAAAATAGTGTTAGGATTAAAGTTTACATGTATTATTTTGCCAGACATATATAGCCACTGAGTAACACTTATCAACCTAATCATTTTGCTAAAATATGGCCTACATTTCGTGTTGATCCCAATTCTGGGCTACTAAAGTCACTTAATTCAGTACCAACACTATAAGATATAATTACACACAGTACAGAACAAATTAAAATTTTACTTTTATCTTCAGTCTAAATGGAACTTATAATCAGGTAGACTTAATGGCTTCACCTATACCATCGATTCATTCATTCATTCACTTATTCATTCTTCAGATAGGCAAGGATGTTAAAATAATCAGAGACACTATCTTTCTCACCTCCCTTGAGGATATGATACATCAAATAACCTACCATAAAGGTAGCAATGAGAAAATTCATGTAAAATCTTTAGCACAGAGCTTGACTCACGGTGAGCCTTTTTTTTTTTGTTTTTTTTTACAACGTAAGAGAAATGATTGATAATTTGCTCATTTGGAGATGTAGAATGGAAATAAATATTAGAAATATAAGAGACATGGATTCAAATTGGAATACTGGATCAACCGTTTATTTCTGTGTGACCTTGGCCAATTCTGGCATTCCTTTTAAGTCTCAATTTTCTCAATTTTAAATGGGGACGATTATATTGATTTTTCACAACTGGTTTGAGATTTATAATTTAGATATACATATAGTAAAATGTATTATTCCATTTAATTCATTTAAATTCAAATGCCAATATATGGCAGATTTTTTTTTTAAACTGACCATTTAGCACATTTAAATTTATTTCCTCTTAATTCTTTTCAATTCGGTCATCCACAGTATCAAACTTTATCATTTAAATGGATGATAGGCAAGGCTTTATAAGAGGTTATTACAGTCTTTTCAGATGCTTGCTTTCATAATGATGGATTATCACTATATAGAGGTTAAAATGAATGATGCAAGAAAGTTGGCTCCCTGTGGGAGTTTCCAAGAAACTGTAAGAATATATCCAGGACTGGTTTCATTCAGTACTAAAGATACATTACTACCTGTTCATGTATCTTCTTTTTATCTCATTTGATGGACCATTTATTTTATATAGGTTTTCATTTACTCACTGAAGTGGTATGCACCATTAGCTTGGACCTCTAAATAGATAGCAACGTAATAAGCTACCTGCAGACAGTCTCTGAAGTCCTCCCACACATAGCCAGAATTCAGCCAGCAGAATTTCATATTCAGTATGGGGTCTTTTGATTATACACAAGTTATATTATTGTATTTTTGCCTGGTTCTAATAGTCTCTGTTGACAATCAGGATGACAGGAACTCTTGATGAAAAACATGCAAGAATTGTTTGTTCAATTACGTGTTTCCCCCTTTCCAACTTGTGCTTATTTGGCCTCAAAACATCCTATTAGTAATCTTTGTATTTAAAAATCATAAAATGTTATGTGAAAATTCCACTGAAGAATGATATTTTTACAATAGATTTGTGAAAAATATTTAAATAAGAAAAGTAATGTGAGTCCATTTTGGGACTTCTGAAAGTTGCAGAAATATATAAAAGCAAAATAGTGCTCATTCTTTTTTCCCACTAGTATTACCATGTATTATTAAATAATTTACTCTATATTATTTTTAAATAATTTTATATTATGGATATGTAGTATTATAACTTTGCAATCCACATTTTTGGGTTTTTGTTCAACAGAATACGTGTTCCCATGGCAAAGCAAAACAAAACCAACAAGCACACAAAACAATAACTCAACAACAAACCCCTTTTGGATAATATCATTCTGTACTCCCTCCCTGTCGAAGAAAACCAGAGCTGTACAGATACTATGGCTATGAAGGCAAATTTTATTCAGGACTCCTGCAATAGGGGAAAAGAAACCCCAGTATAGACCTGCGCTGCCATTCCCAATACAACAAATACAGTGGGAGTGTATAGCGAAGGAGAAGGTGGGTCTTTGGATGAAAAATTAGTAAAAGGCAACATCAAGTCTGGGGGAATTCTGGCTAAACTGACCTAACAGGATTCCTGTTGAAGGCAGACCAGGGTGATCAGATACCAAGAGTGTGGGGAGTGAGGAATTTTGATTAGATGTAGAGGGGGACCATATATCAAGGTTAGGGGATTCTTGATAAAATGACTTAGCAAGGTTCTTGCTAAAACTGGATTTTACAAGGACATAAACAGATGGGCCTAGGAGAAGGTTTGTGAGGAGAAGTTCGGTCAAGCCAAGAATCTTTGTCACCCCAAAGAGGTCAAAGTAAAAATACAACACAAATACAATGTCACAATTGTCTATTGCCATCTTTTGCTACTATTACTATTATTTTTGAGTGCTGTGTGTCAATTACCTCTATATTTAAGTGCCTGATTGAAATATCTTGTTTTATTCTCCAATCAGCTCTATATATTCAGGTGTATTATAGTATTATCTTTCCCATTTTACAGTAAGGAAACTGTTTTGAGATGTTAAATAACTTCCCTGCTGCCGCTCTGCTAGTAAGAGTAGGGAAAGTATGACTTTAGACTTCAGAGTCAACTGCTACAAGATCACACCTACTATATTGGGTAATTAAAATCATTATTGAAAAAAGATGACCAGCTATTTCTTAGGTTCTCCTCTACGATGAAACCTTTCCTGACAAATGACAACCAAATGTACTAAGGTTTGAGGGACTAGGTTGGGGGCTTGTAAGGTAAGTCATTGACTCTGGAATCTTCTTCTTATGACGGGCTCATATTGTAGTGTAGTTTGGTGAAGGACTGGAGTAGTGGTACTAAAAAGAGAAGCCCAGGGGAAGCAATGAGTGTAAAGTGCAGGAAAGGGCACTGTGACTTTCATTTGTCATTTCTCAGAAATCTGTTTTGAGCTGAGTGCTCTGTTAATCATCCTTTTGTTATAGCCCTTTACATTTGGGAAGAATCTTCATATTCATGACCTGATTTAATCACTACAACAAACCTCTAAAGAAAGTATGATGCTCCTCAAATTACTAATAAGAAATTGGATGCTCAGAAAATTAAATCACACTGTCTGCTGTCACAGTAAGGAAACTTTTATTTATCCAGCAGTTATTTAATTTAGCACCAACTAAGTGCCAGGCAGGCTCTGTGTTAAGATGCTGAAGGAGTTCCTGTTAAACTGAGAACTTACAGTCATGTTAGAGTCATGGGAATATCATTCAAATTATTTTATAATTACCTCAGTTATGGTGTTTCTGTTTTACAGAACTATTTATAGCAATCGCCATTTCAGTTAAATTGTGACATGACTGCTATTTTCCCCCCCAGGGACTTCATACAAGGTGTACACTTGTGAGGTTTAGAGAAAAACACTGATGGCATTAGCTGAGCATTATTTTAAAATTCTTTCAGAGGTGATCTGACTTTGGGTGTTTGAATTGAGAGCTGTTAGAGGCATATACATTAATACTTTTAAGCTGTGTTGCAACTACCACAATAAACTCTATAGTTTTTCTCTTTAGGCTCTTTGTGGTCCCAGATGTGTAGCTTAGCAGCCACAATAATGTCAGTACCTAGAATTTTTCGTATGTAAGTGGTTCTTATTAATATTAGTGGCTGAATGCAAATCAGGGACTTCATGGCACCTGAAATTTTTAATTCGAAAGCAGTATATAGGTCGTTGGGTCTGAATTTCATCATCTGAAAATGGGAGCCAAACGTCAGCTAAAGGATAGGTCTAAGAACACCTAGATAATCAGTGGAGATATTGAATGCATCATCTTTTTCACCTCTCTAGTCATCTTTTCTAGTCCTATTAGGTGCTTTATATTCTGAGCGTCCCCTTCTTTCTTAAAAAAATGTTCACTCCAAATAAAAATGCACTATTTATCCTCAGCCTTTTTTTCTCTCCCCAAACCACATTTCACATGGCTTCCTAGCTCTTTGGTCCATTGAGAACCCTGGCAGACGATCAGACGGAGGTGGGAGAATAATGTTGAGTTACTGTTGTATAATAAAGAATTTGTTCTTTGTCTGGAGTACTTAGGAGGAAACTTCTAAAACCTTGGACTTTTCATAGTGGTAGCAGTATCTTTGTTATTCACGGTAGGCCCTTGGGACCACCCCTGAGTTTATGCTAATAAAGTAACTCATGGTGGGCCCCTAGAAAGATGGACTTCTAGATAGTCAGGATGAGGGGTGGCCTCACCTGAAAGATCAACCATGTGATTTGAGGGTTGGATCTTTGAGGTAAGTGATATGAGCCTGATCCTGTGACCTCCCTGGAGAGAAGGAGGGTTGGAGATTGAATTCAGTCATGTGACCAGTAATTCAATGAATCATGCCTATGTAATGAAAGACCAGTAAAAACCTTGGCCACCTGAAGCTTGGGAGAGCTTCCTGGTTGGTTCCTGTAGGGTAATGAGTCCTGGTTCCACAAGGATAGGCTATGGTAGCTACATGTTTAGGACCATCTCAGACTGCTCACTATGCATCTCTTTTTTTTTTTGGCTGGTTCTGATTTGTATCTTTTGTAATAAAACTGTAAGCATAAGTGGAGCACTTCCTGAGTCTTTGGGTCATTTTAGTGGATTGTCAAAGCTGAGCATTAGCGGATTCCCCCCAATTTTCAGCCTGCTGGTCAGAGTGTGGGTGGCCTGAGAACACCAGAACTCATGGCTGTTGTCTGATGTGAAGGCACTGTGTTTTCACCCTTTAGAGTCTGCCCTAACTCTGGGTAGTTAATGTTAGAATTAAAATGCAGTATAGCAGATACTTAACTGTTATTCTTTGCCCAAATATGCATACATCCTTACACTGTTTGTGTGTGTCTATCCCTAGCTTATGTGTACTTCTAGTTTTAAGGGATGGCATCTATAACTTTCCTTGCAGGACTGTCTTAAGAATAACAGAGCTACCTTGACCTATATGATGGGTTGGTTGTAACCCCCCAAAATTCATATATGGGAGCTCTCTACATTAGAATGTGACTGTTTCTGAATATAGGACCTTTAAAGAGGTGATTAAGTTAAAATGAGGCCACTAGTGTTGGCCTTAATTCAATCTGAATGGTTTCCTTATAAGAAGAGAACATTTTGACACACAAACACCAGGGATGCTCACACATAGAGGAAAGACCACGTGAGAACACAGCAAGAAAGCGGCCATCTGCAAGCCAAGGAGAGAGGTCTCAGAAAAAACCAAACCTGCCAACTCCTTACTCTTGGACTTCAGCCTCCAGAATTGTGAGAAAATACATTACTGTAATTTGAGTCTCCTGGTCTGTGATATTTTGTTATGGCAGCCCTGGCAAACTCATACAACCATATGTGCTGGAAAGTGGGAAATGCTTAAGAATGTAGGTGCTTATGGTTGATACCTAACTAATGGTCAACTAGCACAGAAGTAGGAAAACCCAGTTATTTTGCTCTGAGACAGTACAAATTCTGAGGCATAATTTATACCCCGTACTTCCCTGCAGGGTCTGCTGAAGCTGGAACTTTGCCTGAAATTGTACCCTTGTTTAACTTCTTTTCCCCACAACATTATTGCTTTCTTCTGGGAGCATTTTGTTAATAAATCACATCAATGTGAATCCTAGTTTCAAGATCTAAATTTTGGGTCATCCATTTTGAGAGAGAGTATTTATTCTGCTGTCTCCTTTCCTATGGGATCACGGTAGGCTGGCTGGCCCTTGATCGATATGTATGGCCCCCTCTCAAGGTAGTCACATTGTGTAACTCTTCCTTCTAGGTGCATTAGCCTCTCCTTCTAGCCATTCCTCTGAACCTAGAAGTGGTAACAGCTCTGTTGATGCAAGTTCCAGAGTGCAGCTCTATCCTCTGCGCTTTCCCTACACTGAGCTCACATTACGTCAATAGAAAAATGGAAGGTTAGGGCTTCCCTGGTGGCGCAGTGGTTAGGAATCCTCCTGCCCATGCGGGGGACACTGGTTCGATCCCTGGTCCAGGAAGATCCCACATGCCATGGAGTACCTGGGCCCGTGTGCCACAACTACTGAGCTTGCACGCTAGAGCCTGTGAGCCACAACTACTGAAGCCTGCGCTCCTAGAGCCCGTGCTCCGCAACAAGAGAAGCCACCGCAGTGAGAAGCCCGCGCACTGCAACAAAGAGTAGACCCTGCTCGCCGCAACCAGAGAAAAGCCCGCGCGCAGTAAGGAACACCCAACGCAACCAAAAATAAAATAAATAAATTTTTTAAAAAATGGATCGTTAAGGTACATAGGAAAATCTTGGTATTTATAATCATCAACTCTAATTACAAAGTCTTACTTTTTAAATTTTTGTTTTTGCTATGTTTATGTCTTAGTTAAAAGAAGCATAGTAGTAAAGTAGGTAGTATATGGTTTCCAAGGCTCTGCCACCTGACAGGTAAATGACCAGAGATTAAGTGCAAGATATTTCAGCACTCTGTATATCAACATCTTCATCTAAAAAAAGGGATTATAATACTACCTATTTCATTTTTTTTCTTAAACTGAGTTAATATAACCAAAATATTCACACTGGTAAGGGCTCAGTAACTTAGAACTTCTTTTGTTATTACTGTCTATTGAAAGACTCTATTTCTAGATTATTAGAATGTGTTTAGTAGAGTATTTTAGAGTATTAGAGTATTATTAGAGTATTCTTGAAAATATTGGTAGGAAAGGCCCTTTCCTCCTTCTAAACTTCTTTATATGTCCCAAAAAGTGAAAGCATGCATCTTCCCCCTTCTTTCTTCAAGAAGATGTCCGTTATTGATAAATCTAGGAAAGTAAATCCTATAACGAAATTCTCAGAATAAGGTCAGGAGACAGACTTTACAGTATTATTCTTCCAGAGCAGAATATACTCTAGTATTTGGTCCTGTAGAAGCTTGCATTTTTTCAACACTTATTTGTATGTACGACATTGATCTACATTCTAGGAATATGCCAGTAAACAAGACAGATAAAGTCTAGTGTAATCATAACATACACGATACAAGGACACAGTGCAAAGTTTGTAAGACCGTCACTTTTTCATTTGAGAAGGTGACTGGGCTGGGAATTGTGGATTCTTTTCATATGAGAAGTCAACAAAGGCCTCCAGGAATAAGTGGCATTTGAGAAAGGCCTTGACATCTAAAGAAAAGCTAGTCATGAAAAGGGACAGGGTGAAGGACTTTCCAGGTAGAAAACAGCAACTGCAATGACCCTGATGTAGGGGAGGAGAAGGTGTTTTGTCAGGAAAATAAATAAATAAAATGATGAGAAAGCAATAAACCTTCAGAGTTTCCTGACCCACATAAAAGAGTTCTCTTGACATATTCCTTATATACAAATAAAGCAATTCACTTTACATTAAAACAAGAGCAAACAAAAGCCGTTCTATAAAAAACTATTTGAAATTTTCCTCCAATGTTCTCTATGTACAATGGGCTCATCAGATTACTGACAGAGAAAGCTATCCCCATAACTTGCAACAAATTTACTTATAAGTACCTAGAATTTCAGATATTTGGACATAATTGTTTAGAATAATGCTGAGTTCTCAGGAATACCAGAGAAGCACAAAGAAGCCAAAAAGGAAAATAAAATGTCAAATAGCTTCTCACATTGGCCATGAAATAACTCCTAGACAGTAAGTTTTGAAATATACAGCAGCTCATTCAATCCACATTCCTCCTCAGATCTGTGTTCTTCTCCAGTTTTGTACAGATGAATTTAAAATTTTCCCAGATAAGATTTGGCTCTGAGCTTCTAAATGTTCCTCATAGATAACATTGAAAAATTTAATTATGCTGCCTTTTTTTTTTTTTTTTTCAAAAGGAAGAAAACCTTGCGATAATCAGTGGAGCTATTTTTAAATTGCAGGAGGGCAGGAATGAAGGTACAAATTAATGAGCTGATGTCATATTAATGTAGTCTTTTTGATCTTGTAATCACGAGCTCTTTACAAATCATGTTTGGTTTCAGGATTGTGATTTGAGACTCCTTGTTGCAGACATATAATTTAAATACCATTAAAGGAAGCTCCAGATGTTTCAGGGGAAACATTTCTTATATTTAAGAATGAAACGACAGAAGACAATTTTGTCTAACTAGCTGTGTGCCCATGGACAATTTGCTTTACCTCTCAAGGCCTTAGATGCTTTATTTGGATTGATTGATTCCTAGGGCTTTCAGCTTTGGCATTATACGAGAATTGTCCATGATTGATAAATCTAAGAAAATAAATCTTTAAATGAAAGTCTCAGAATGTCAGGTGATAGACTTTGAAGTGTTACTTTTAAAAAAAATTAGAAAGTCTAGGTTACACGATTTTGGGGGGAGGGGGGATGGTGTCTTGTCATTCTACTTTAAGATTCTTGTTGCTTACATGCTAATGTGTCCACAGAAACCAAACTTCAAAACGTAGGTCACACTGCTTTGTGATAAGGGTGCATTGGAAGTAGGACCTTTATTAGTTTTATGACAACTCTTTCTAAATCTTCAGGATCCCTTGACTAGGTAGGAAAGCTTTTACAACAAAAACATTTTTGCTAAAAGTAGGGGGGAAAAAGTGCAACAAGGAAAAGAAAACAATCCAACAACAAAAATCTTGACATTTAAAAGTGATTTGAAAACAAAACAAAAATCTGAATTATAAAAAAGCCAGATCAAAATGATTGTGCAGTCAGAAATAATTCCTAAGAGAGAAGGCAAAATAACATTTTTAGTTTTTCAGAAATGAATGTTTTTGTTCTTCCCTGAATATTCTTTATTAGGTAGAGCCTATTTATTTATGGAAGGTCAGGAATTTTAACTTAAATGCTAGAACAATTGGATGGAACTTGTAGTGTGATTTCTTCAAGGACTGCTCAGGGAATTGTTCCTCCTTTGTGGTTTAAACACTTTCAGCGGTATTTTTTTTAACAGATGTGGTTATGAATATTTATAGTGTTGCCAAACATGAAAAATAAAATGTTTTGTTCCAGCGCTAGACTGAAATATATGTGATGCTTTTTGGAAGAAATAGGGAGAAATAGTAAATAATTATTTATCTTTGAAATTGAAGTCTGGATTATTTTTGCCATGTAAGATATGCCATTGAGTGGTTTCATAGTGAGTAGGTTTATTAATTTTTTTTAAATTTACACCTCTTCAGTTATTCTTGATAAAAGTCATCTCCAGTAATGGAGTCCATTTTTTCACAATTAATTCCATTAAAAATTTTAGGCTTTCTCTTCTTAATTGAAAACAGAATTCTTGGGTGTCCAAAAAGCTGAGCAGACCACAGGTAGCTGAATACAAAGTATAAAAATTAGGTAGGATCTTAGACCAGATCATATTGCCTACATCTTTCATATTGCCTACATCTTTCAAATTCTGATGCTGTCTTTCACATATACTGTCATAGTTTTACTGGCCAAGAGGCCATATACTTTTCAAGTTATCAACCCCTTAAAAGACCAACACATAATGTTAGTTATAATCTGATCAAATGCCTATAGCACTTGGTTACAGGCACATGCCCACTTTATAGAGGACAGTATTTTTGCCTCAGGTTCTAATTTCTGGGTTTTCAAGGCTGAGTTGTAAGTGATGCTTTTCAAAGAAATTCAGTTTCATCTTAGGAAGCAGGTAGAAGAGTAATTATGGAAGGGAGGAGGAAAAACCAACATAAATTTGTGTAATAACGCTGGTCGCTCTAAGTAGGACTAATTGCTGGATCTCATGGATTAGTCTATTGGGAGGGAGGAGGAATGGAGGAGAATGAATATACCAGCATTTATCTTCCATCTGTCAATGATTCTACCACAGAACATTATTAACTCCTGCCTCTGCTGCTGGGTTTTGTATATGTGGGAGCAAAATGGATTTCCCCTGTACCCCACACATCAGCATCGATAAAGGAAGTCAGGATAGGGAGTGATAGGCACGTGGGACCAGCATGCAGTTTGCATTTTTATGGATCTAATTGGAGCCCACATAGAACTGGCTCCAAAAGCAGTAGATAGAACAAGTGACAGGTTGGTGTTGAGTGAATGAGTTGTGCAGTCAACTCTGGCATTTTAAAATCCATATAAGAAGAAAGGTGTATGATGGGTGTTTTATTTCTAATTTTATTCTCTTTGAAACTGTTCAAATATAGCAATCCTTTCTCAGTTGTGGATTTCTAGGTCACATACATAAACTGTTTATACTTCTGCAACAGCCAGTGTCCTGGATTAACCATGCATAAGCAATTCCAAGTCAAAGTTTATGTGTTCCCAGTGCCATGGCCATACTGTCTCATAAATACCACTTAGAGTTTGTGACCTTTCGAGTCTCTCATATCCATCTTCCAACTTTTGACTACTGCTCCCCATGAGATCAGTCTTACTCATAATTCCACACCAGATGTGTTAGTGCCATATAATTGTTCAGCTCTTAAACATCACCACTAAATAGCATGCCCACTCAGCAATTGTAAGATATTATTTCCAATTTAATATGTGTCAAATTACTTTAGTTAGTTATTTAATCAATTTAATGCAAAACCTCTATTTAAGGTGGTATGTAAATATGAGCACTGTCAAAAATTAAAATAGCTTGAAAAGTAAAGCTAAGGAATTGGGAGGAAGGGACTTAGAGTCAGAAAATAGAAAGCCAAAAGAAAATTAGTATGCCAGTTCATGTCTTCTTTTTTCCACTTCCTCTTTCTTTTATTTCCTCCTTCTCCTTTTTTTTTCTTTTAGATAAATGTGAGTTATACTCCTTATTATCTTAATTATCACACTTTTAATATACTTTGATTGTAAAATATAAAAGGTTTCATGAGTAAATATGTAATGGAATAATTTCTGGCAGTGAAAACCAAACTCCCAAGCTTTTATTCAGTTAGCCCTGAATTTATGATGTACAATAAAAACTGTTGTGGGAATAACCCTGACTCAAAATATGCAATTCACAACTTAAAGTCCTGACCACGTAGCTAGAAATGTTACCTAAGCTAAGGCAAAGAATGATGTTTACCTGAATTTTTCTGAATGAATTCTTCCAAAGAAGTTGTTAAAATTAGCCGTTGTTGGAATTTCAGTAGTGAAGTTTGGTTACCCAGTAGGAAATATTTTTAGCAATCTGGGATAGGTGGAGAGTGGCCATATCATTAGTAATGTATGATTTTTACCATTGGCACAATTTTTTTTTTTAAAGTGAAATTTGATGGGATAAAGGGAAAATGGAGGAATCCTGCCCTTATCTGGAATCATAATCAAGAAAACCACAGCATTATCCGTAGTTCCTAAAGTCTTGGCAAGGAGTTGCATCATGAGTGAGATGCAGGCAAGGAGACCCTGTTATACATGTTGCATACCTCCAGTCTAATCCCTACATTATTGGAATACTATCTAACATCTTTTAGTAGTATTTGGTTTTAGTAATCTTAAACCATACTCTTGCTCCTGTTATTCAAGTAAAATTTTGAAGTAGTTGAAATCTATCCAAATTTTTCTTATGTTACTTAGAGCCAAATACACATGAACTCTTCTATTTTTTTTTTTATCCCTTCCAGATTACTTTTCTGCTGTTTTAAGAAAATATAAATAGGGGTATTGATGGGGTTCAGGACACACTACCCCAAAATATGGCATTTTGATTTATTAAACATTTTAAGCTGAGTTTGAGAAAATGGCAGAAGCAAGGATGGTCAGTTTGACCTTCCTATCCTTCTCCCCTGAAATAGGTCATAAAAGCCTCTTGTGAGAGGTGCCCTCTCTGTACCCATACCTCATTATACCCCTGTATACCCAGTTTCCAATTACTTCATACTCCTTAACCTATCACATTCCTTCAGGACTGCGTGCTCTAAAAATACTCAAGTCTGTTAGAGTCTTTATTTCCTTATGAAGGCTCTTATATCATGTAAAACAAGTAAATTTGTATGCTTTTCTCCTGTTAATCTGTCTTTGTCAGTTCAATTTTCAGACCCAGCCAGGGACCCTAAGAGAGTTGAGGAAAAGTTTTTCCTCCCCTCCAGCATCAATAAAACAATATTTTTGTGAAACCAATGGCTGATTATGTAAAAAGATTTAATACTCAAATGTCAGTGGTGTAACTATCCTGCATGAACCTTAATATAATGCCTACAGGTTACAGTCACTCTGAAACCATAAGTTTTGAAATGACTTTAAAATATTACTATTAGACCACAGAGCCTAGCCTGGAAAACTTACACTCATCTTTCACGTGGAGAAGTCTGAAGTTCATAAAACTTGTAAGTCTGACTTGCTTTAGCTTCTAAATTCCCTACTATTTATTCCTACACAGTCTCATCATTTACCCCCTACTAAAATATGGGAAGAAAAGAATTGTTCTTCTTTTTTGACAAAAAAAAAAAAAAACTAAACTGAATTTTAGGAGCAGTCTGTCCTCTAAAATTTTATACCTCATTTAACTCAGAACATGGAAAATGGAAAATATATTATTGTGATTGTTTAAAACCTGCAGGCCATTTTATTAATTTTCATATTCATGTAATTCTCCTACCCTTAATTTAGAAATAAAGTTTCTCTTACATCAAGCACTTTCCCTCTTTTTTCTTCCCAGATTTCCAAAAATTAAAGTTTTGCTACTTTATTGCAGATATCAAAAAAGTAAAGATACTCTACTCAAATTCCTCTTGAAATTAAAAATATTTTCATTTATTATTATATCAAAGATCTAGAGTAAAAAGAATTATTTTTTAAGGTTTATCAATCCATTAAGATAAACTCTTGCAAATACCAGTTTAACATTTTTGAATATTGTGGGAAGATTGATGTAAAGGAGACACATTCTTTATTCTTTTTTTCTTTTCTTAATAAGTAATAGTATACTGCTTAATACTTCAAGGAAATAGGAAAATTACTGTTTCTTAAAGGAATAAGCAAACATCATAACAAAATACATTTCCTTCACTCACTTGGTGGGGGGATATTGGGGGAAATGAGAGAGAGGGGAGGGCATTCTTCTTCTCCCAGCCAATAGAGCTACTCTTAATCTCTTAAGAAAAGGTGACAATGCAGAAAACGCTAGTTATCAGTTGCCCCTTTAAGTTGGATAAGGGCTGTCCTCGTCTTCTCATGACAGAAGGCAAAGTTTAGATCTCAAGGGGAAAAAAATCAATGAAAACCCTCTTTATGAGGTTTTTCCTATGCAGATAATCCACAGTGTTCTATGGAAATTAAGACTCTGAATTGCATTAGAATTAAGACCAAATAATACAGACTGCATTTGAATTTTAAATCTGCACATGGTTGCCTGCATTTATTGCTAAGCTTTAGCTTATAGAAGAGCAGATGGTTCCCTGTGCTCCAGATCACATACTGTCAACTGCTTATTTGATCATCTGCATTGGGTTTTTGATTTAAATAATTGAGCTTTTGCAGTCAGTGCTTCTGAAATCTGACCTGCTTCTTGCGGCTTTTCCAATTGTGGAGACCATTTTTAGCTCTTGAGCAAGACCCGTTTATACCAACTTATTGAATATAGCTAATCCATGAATGGGAATTTAAAAGAAAGTCCTTCAAAATATAGAGTCTTCCATATTCTGTTTCAAATAATTAACTAAATAACACTGTGCTTGATTTAATAAACCATTATTCACAAAGAAGGAAAAATGGATTAATTGGTTTCCTGGTTTGCTTCTATGGTAGATTATTTGCAAAAGTGGCCCAATCATTCTCCTCTCTATATTTACTCCCTTTTGCTCTGTGACCCTGAAGCTTCTCCTCCAGAGAAGGAGAGTGTATTTCCTCACCCCCTGAATCTATTCTGGTCTCATTACTTGTTTTGATTAGATTCTACTGTGTGTGTTAGGGACATTGTGACAATTTTGGGCCCAGTGGATTATCCAGTTAAGATCAGTAGAGCCAAGTACCTGATCACAAACATTTGTGGGAACCCTTCATAAGAACAACATAACTGAGCACAGTCTAAATTGCCACTCCACAAAAAATAAAAGCTAAATAAATTGTTATTTTAAGCCATTAAGCTTTGGTGGTATTATATAACGATAGCTAACTGATACAATCTCTGTTTTATTTTCCACTGAGCATTTTTTCCCATATGGCTTAGGAGTTCAGTCATGGGCTTAAACCTAGCAGATCTTTACTTTTTGCTTAACTTGACATAAAAAAAATGTTTTTTAACCGTTGTGTGCCTCTACTCATTCATTCAATGAACAGATATTTAAATAAGCTTCTACTATATGCCAGACACTGTGAAAGGCAAGGATAGAGTGGTGACTAAGGATAAAACCTATTATTTATGGTAATTTCATTCTATAAAGATAGAAATATCCATGTCTTACAATTGCTACAAGGAGTAAAGTAGGTGATGAATATATAACAACCCAGCATGTGAATGCAAGTTGTACCAAACCCTACCACTTCCCAGTCTCTTTCAGAAAAGACACATTCCCTAAGGAATGGTCTCTGATACAGCTTTAGAAAAACTGCCATTCACCAGAAAAGAATAGAGTCAGACTAAGTGGGACTGAGGTCTTAATTCTACCATTATCATCTATTACTTAATCTCTCTAAATTCTGTTTGCTACTCAACAAAATAGAGCTAATACTTCTAAAATATATTTATTAGTATAAATCTGGACTCTTGTCCTCAGTTTATTTGTCATAGCATTCCATATTAACTCTGAATCTCTGCAGTCGCTACCATTTCTAATTAATATTCCAAAAAACTGAATCAAAATCATAAAACATTGGTTAAGTTGTTCTTGACATATTTTTCTTCAGGGTGCCTAAAGGCTTGTGACAAGGGCCCCCTTTTGTTGGAAATGTAGTTGCTTCTGTGAGGACTGTTACGGAGCCAATCCCCACGTGAATTTCACAGATTGCTTAGTTGAACTGAGAATATGATCAGAACATCCAGGAACTTCAGGTCATTAGTCATTTCATGGAGGGGAAGCAGATGGCTTCCCTAGTAGAGGGGTTTTCACCTCCCACAGAATTTGGACACCCTTGCAGAAGTAGGCCTAATTGTTCAGAGAAGCATGTTTGAGTTACTTTCAACCCGCATTTGTAATTCTCCCTTTTCTCATGATGCATGTATGTATATATGAAAGGACTCCCAAAATAGAAGAACTATCACATTTATCCAAGCTAGTCATCATATGTATTGGGTAAGAGTGCAGTAGTATAAAGAGTGTCTAAATATGCTCTGTTCTCTGGAAGTATTCTAAAGAAAAAATGTATGTATCATATACACAAACCATATAAACTAGTTTTTTTTTTCATCCTTGGCACTATTGATATTTGGGACTGGATAATTGTTGTGAGGGGCTGTCTTGTACATTGCAAGGTATTTTAAAGCACCCCTAGTCTCTACGTACTAGTTGCTAGTAATCCCCTCCACCAATTGTGAGGATCAAAAATGTCTCCAGACTTGCCAAATGTGCAATAATTGCCCTTGGTTAAGAACAATTGATATACAAGTATCAGAATATCATAAGGAGAAAAGAAATGCATTCATATTCAGCATGACTGAATGGAGGAGGGTGATAAAAGACGTGGAGTCCAATTTCATTTTCTATGTATTATTACAGATTTGTTATTCATTTAAAGATTCATTTATCTGTCTCTACATATGAGGCACAGAGCTAGAGGGAATGAGGAGAAGCAAAACCCTGGTCATTTTCTCCCTGTGAGAACAAAATCTACCAAAATACATCATCAAATATAATTCTATCATATTTGGCAGTGCACCACCACCAATAAAAATGGTGCAGAAAACAGGGCTTCCCTGGTGGTGCAGTGGTTAAGAATCCGCCTGCCAATGCAGAGGACATGGGTTCGATCCCTGGTCCGGGAAGACCCCACATGCTGCGGAGCAACTAAGCCCATGAGCCACAACTACTCAGCCTGCACTCTAGAGGCCGCGAGCGACAGCTACTGAAGCCCATGCGCGTAGAGCCTGTGCTCTGCAACAAGAGAAGCCACCGCTCACTGCAACTAGCGAAAGCCCGTGAGCAGCAACAAAGACCCAACGCAGCCAAAAATAAATAAACAAAATAAATAAATCTATTTAATATATATATATATATATATATATATATATATATATATATATATATATACACACACACAGAAAACAATAGTACTGGGTTTTAAAGAGAGTGTGAAGTTATGAACATCCCATAATGTTACCTCTCTAAGTTTCCATTTCCTTATTTATAACATAAGGGGCATAATATGTGCTTCATCGTTGATTGCTATGCAAATTAAATGCTGATAAATAGATAAGTAGAGTATATTTTGTAAATAGGTAACTGCATTTTGTATATCACACTTGGCATAGTGTCTAAAATAAGTCTACAACAAAATTAACTATTATAATAATATTATAATTTCATTTTATTCTGGCTAAACAAAAAATATTAATGATAAGGAGCCTTTGAGTAGAGCTGGAAAAGCACATGCAGATGAGGAAGCATGCAATTCAAGGAGAAGGACAATAAAAACAATATACAAAGGCACAGAAGTACATTTCAGAATTGAACAGTATGTCCTTCAGTCTAATATTCACACTTTTTTCTAGTTTTATTGAGAACAATTTTTAAAGATATGTCTTATACTTGACATGCTCCTTTAGTCTTGTTTCTCTCAGTTCCCCTCACTTCCAATCTGTAGGTGATTGCATTTCACCTGGAATATGGCAAGAATCTTTAGCAGTGAAAGTGGAGCTAGGCAGAAGCTTACTTGATGTGGATTTTTCCATTCTTCCTAATGTATAAAACATTTCTTTGAGTCTGAATGTGAAAGTACGGGTGTAAACAATTGGACTAAGGAAGGCAGGAGAAAGATTCAGATTTGGGGAGCTTGATATCAGCCAGGTTAAGTTGGTGAGTTAGTCCATGCACAGGAGAATTTGCACTGTTAACCCCAGTCCCTCATACTACTCTTAGGGAAACAAAAAATGTAGTTGTTGAAAATATAGTAAGAATGTGATGCTGTTTCCTGTCCCTGACCTTGTTGACTGCCAGTAAGATGGTATAAAAGAACACTTACACGAGGAAGACTTGTTTAAGTAGCTGGTATCAAATGAGCCTGAAGTTTTATAGTTAAAATTCATCTCTGTATAGTCTCATCTATATAAACCTTCATACATGCTTGCATATTTACATATATATTCTTCTATTTTTCAATCATAGTACCACATTAAATGAACATAAATCAATATCTAGAATATATCAAAAGGAAACTTTATATTATATTTATATATTAATAACATTATACAGAAGAAATATTTTTATGGAATGTAAGTCAAATTTCAATTTGATTTATTTAAACTCTGAGACAAAGAGACATTATTTTCTCTACTAGACCAATATCCTCTTCTTTACAAGTCCTGTTTTATTGTCCCCATAATCTCTATTGCTTTTTAAAAGTTTGGTGTTGTTGGTTGAGTCAATGTAATTCTTCCATTTAGATATGCTTCATATTGAATGTCAACCACAGCTATTCAAATACTCATATTACTTAAATTCCCTGATTCTTTTTTTTTTTTTTAATTATTATTTATTTATTTATTTGGTTGCACCAGGTCTTAGTTATGGGAGGCAGGCTCCTTAGTTGTGACATACAGGTGGGATCCACTTCCCTGACCAGGGATCAAACCGAGGCCCTCTGCATTGGGAGTGCAGAGTCCCATCCACTTTGCCACCAGGGAAGTCCCAAGTTCCCTGATTCTTAGTGTGTCTTTTCTTCTATACAAAGATGATAACATTTGGTCTCAAAGTTTCATTGTAAGGATTAAATTAAACAATAAATGCGTGAAGAACACCTAGTGAACCATCAGCTTCATAATAGGTGCAAGATACATGGTTCTCCCTATCTTCTTTACCTTTGGTGAAGAGGGAAATATAAATCAGTGTCTAATGACATGTAGGAATAGAGAAAATTACATTTTCACATAAGCGAGTTTCCAATAATTTATTATAACTTAGGGACAATTCTGTTATGGAAACACATTTCAAATTATAATTTGACTTCATATAGCCTGGGAACACTAAACACATCGTAAACCACAAAAACAAATATTTACAAAGATGGATGCACAAGAGCATTTCCATTACCACTGCATTTCCCCAGGGAACTCACCTGACCTGGAAAGGTTTCTATAAGCTTCTAAAATGAAATAAAGTATGTGAATTTCCTCCAGAAGGTATCAGAAAACATTTCCAAAATGCCTCACTGCAAAAAATAGAATCTAGTCCTTTGATGCTTTTGTGGTACACACCATGTTGTGGTGAGGCCAATTTGTAGACACACAGACTTACTGCTCTGCTCTTACTTATAGAGAGAACTCAGAATCATTTTATAAAGTGAAGCCTAATAAACAATTGGAACAAACCAGTCATAAGTTTTAGTCAACTTTTGCCTCCCTGTACTTTTACATTTCTGTTTTCTCATCTTGTTCATCTAATTTTTGCATCTGTTAATTGAACACCTGATTATTATAGTAAATATTTCTATAATTATGAACTAAATTTGACTTTGTTGTAATACTTACCCATTATGATCCCTACTCTGATGACTTTCACACACATAGACCTCTATGCACATGACACAACATGCTACCTTTCACTACAGTTCCTATTCATGTCTGTCTCAAATAGTAGGTTAGCAGTTTCTGCTAGATTTGGGGAATATTCTCAGATTACTTATTTGGCCATTTTATCCTTAGAATGCCTAAAATGTAGCAATTGAATATCTACACAGTAACCATCACTATAGTAGTTTATTGCATATATCCTTATTGAAACCCCAGCAAAAGACATAGCTATTATTAGCACCATTTCAGAGTTGTAGAGCAAGGAAAATTAAGCTTCAAGAAGCCAAATAACCTACTCAAATTCACAAAATTGATAAGAGAAGTTGTGCCTGACTCCAGTGTCTCTAATCTTTCCACCATTCCTAGCTCAGGGAGAAAAAGAACAAATCAAAACCTGATGTATAGAACATATAACTGAATTTAGAAACTGAAGCTTTGCTGGCTGATAATTCCAGGTTCCATTATGAATGATGAGGAAGAAATGCCTTTAAATTCCCATCAAGTTTAAAATCTATATGTACAGCGGCATGGCAACAGTAAACTTTATTTTAATTTACTTTTATTTAGGTCCATCTCAAAGGATTTTGACATGAAAATAAATTCTCTAAAATTAAGCTGAGACAGAGTATTGAAATATAAATGAAGACACATTGGAAAAGAAATGGAAGTACAAAATTGATTTGTGCACTTCCATCTTTGGTTTCCCTTCATTAATTGTTCTGTCTACTCTTGTTTTTCACAGTATGCCCCACACCAAAAACTTTTCAGAATGTGCCTTGACAAAGATGGCACTTTTAGTACAGACCTATTCAATTCATAATAATGTGTCTCAAGATCAAACCTGGGGGAAGAGGATTGTGGAGGGATGAGGTCTAATGAAGGTACTTTCAGGCTAAAGGGAGAACTGGATAGACAGGAAAAAAAAACCAGGTGCATTCAGCGTCAGGACAATGTATCAATGTGAAACAGACAGATTTTTTTTTTTCTGTGATCTTAAACACAGTATTGTGTGTGAGTAACTAGGTCCAATTCAGTCAGGAAGCCATAATCAAAAAGAGAAGCTGGAAAATGCGAGCTGAGTACCAGTGAAAAATGTGAGCATGGAATGAGGGAGACACCAACAAAAGTGGTCTGATAAATTCTCTAGAAACTGCAAGTATAATCACGCTCTTTCAAGTTTACATGTCTTTGGTGGAGTACCACTGACAGCCTGCAGCTGAGACCCTTTCATCATCGCTGACAGTATATTTGTGATCCTGCCATTGTCTCCCTGTCCAGACTCAGTTCTAACACAATCCTCCTTACACTTTATGCTGCAGCAAAATTGATCTGCTTAAAGTTCTCCAATGCATTTTCTTTTTCTCATATTATGACTTTTGCATATGCTGCTTTTTCTGCCTCAAATTCATGTCTCCTACCTATCCTGTCTCTGCCTTCCAGGGTCAGTCAAAAGTTTCCTCTACTGGGAAACCTTCCTGAGAATCATTCAGGCAGATATGAAGACTTCTATTCTCTGCTCCTAAGATATCTTATATTAATTTCACATACAGCAGAGATGGCATTACATTGTATCCGATGATGATATGACTGTGATGGGTCTACATCTGCCATATTCCTACCATACAAAGTATCATACTCTCTTGAAATAAATTTTTACCTGTTTGTCTATCCTCAGTTTATAGTTTAGTGTCGACTGACACTATGCTTCAACGCTCTCCTTCCTTTTCCTAGGACAGACATCACTAATCTATCTCAGCAGGTTTCTACTGAGACAGGAGACATGGTTTCTTAATCTTTCGCAATCTAGCACTCAAGACAGGACTGTCAACCATAGTTGATGATCCTAACAGTCATCATAAATGTCCTACCAGTTAGGCCCAAACTACACTTTTTAATATTAACATATATTGTATACTTACTATGTCATTATGCTCTTTTATGTAAAGCTATTTGCTATACCTAGCCTAGAAAAATGCCAAACACGATTTTGCATTTGACTTATTAAATCCTGTGGTGATTACATTATTGTTTAATCAATATCTAATCAATATCTCTTTCCCAAAGTTCTTTTTAATTTCTCTTCTTCCTACTTTTCCCATAAGCACATTGATTCTTAACCAGTCATGTCTTAAAGGCACTCTCCATCACTTGCAAAATGGAAAGTTGCAAACATGTTTTAGACATGAGACATTACAATTTTCAACATTAATTTACTTATTAGTTGTATAGAATCTTTCTTCCAAGGCCAGTGGGAAGACCATGGAGTTGCCAGAACATCAGAGCAGTAAAGAATCTTCTACGACAGCAGGGATGTGTTCAACTGACAGATTGCCTCCTTTCTATGGATGCTGTGTGCATGCCATTTAAAAGTTTAGCATATTCCTAGATGGTAATCAAAACTCTTGTCCAGCCCCATGTCTAGATAGATGTTCTACCTAGCCAGCCTTAAGATGACATCTCTGAATTTGTGCATTTTAGAGTGAGTAGGTAAGGCCTGTGTATGTGATCTATATAAAAAGGGCTCCTCTGCTTATGGACAGTCTTGATGTGGGGTTGGAATGCATTGTCCCTAGACCACGTGATTTTTCTTATTTCCACTCTTGGGGGTGAATTTGTCCATAACTCCATGTTTGTCCTATTTTATGATGGCTAACAACCACCAAATAGCTAAGAAATTCATTTGTGCTCAGACAATGACCACCAATAAGAGCTCTTCAGAGAACTGATTTTGAGTATAATGTAGGTCCATTGCTTATATTAATCAGTGAACCAGTGATTCCTGTAATTCCCTCTGGTGTTTTAAAGACAAGGAAAAAAGATTACATTCACTACAGATGAGGTATAAAATCTGGAGGCTGCACCTTGTGCAAAGTGGAGATTTATATTCTTTTTCTTAAAAAGAGAGAATATATATATTTAATCTGGATTAATAAAATTACCTATCTCTACTGAATAAAACCACTACATAATTACCCAACATGTTATCCAAATAGTTTGGTTTTGTAGCTAAAAAATATATAATTTTATAAATAAGATGCAATGTGGAAACAGATCATGTAAATTTCTGAAAATTTGAACTACGTATTGAATTTCATATGTACTTCGAAGGGAGTGTGAATATGTTCTTTGAAAAGCAGAATTTTACTTTGACCCATTGTGATTATCTTTTCCATTGATGTGCTCTCTAAAACTGTTTAATTATGTAGTTGTTAGAAGGTACATCCTGTTGCCTGGAGGAAAATGTAATTATTAGACAGTAATGCAAAGACACGATTCAGAATACAATACCAAAAGGTTTTTATTTTTTCCCCCCCACTGGATTGCCAGTGGGGCCATTTAGACACCAACTCATGTGATCATTACAGATTCCCTTTTGTCAGGACTATCTCCCTTGTTTCTTCCAAGTTTCTTCCTACTCCATCCAACACATACTTCTTGGTTTTCCTCACCTTACCCCTTTACCACAAGTTATTTTCAGCCACTTGGTTCTTTCTGTTTTTTTCCTTGATAGAGTCGAAAGTGTTTTCTGTTCTTCAGTTTCCTCCAACATTATGTTTTTATAACAAAATTTTTTCTTTTGCTAATATCCACCCCTTCTTATGGTATAAATCTGGTACAAGCATTCCTATAATCCAAGCTGTATATGATCCCAAAATTGGGGTGAGAGGAGAGAGAAGATAGGAATAAACACCTCAGAAAAATATAAAATAACCCTAAACTTCTCCATCATAAAGTCTAGTAATAGCACTGATCACATGGAATGCATCCACTGTGATTAAGAAGCTATAGGACAGTTGTTTCTCCCTTATATCAATCATAGTATATTAATGTTTCTATGATTACAATATATTATTATTTCAACTACTTGAGAATATAGTAATGTTAATCAGTTTCAAGGTAATTCAATATCCTCTGTGATAAAACCAGCAATTTAAAAGTAGCTAGTGTCCAATAGGCACCTCTCAAACCTTCTGGCACAGAAGTTAGGCTCTGATGGAATGCCATCACTTGGCAGCAGGAAATAGAACATTGATTGACTCTGAATTGGTGTTTCTCTCTGCTCTTGAGGATTGGCCAGTGCTCAAGAATAAAGAAGGTGGATATTTGGAAGCTTGGAGAGTCTGAAGCAATATATTTTCTAGAGCAAAATAAACATTTATTTTTTAATTTAGTTCAACAGAGTCATTAAGCCAAACTAGACAAGCATTTAATTAAGTTAAAACCTAAAATAATATCTTTATAGGATTTTTATCATATCTAAAGATATAAAGAAATAAACAATAAACCATGTACTAGTCACATCAATTTTCTTTAAACAAGGAAATAGAAGGGATAGAATGATTCACCTTATCTACACGGATAAGGAAAGTCTTCTTGAAAACAAAGGAACAAACTCATTGTCCGACGTATATATAGAAGTCAACTGGGTATACAAAGCAATAGAAGAGGAAGGCATTTGCTAATTGCACGTCGTGGGGATAATAGGTTCCAAGGTATAGGTATGGGAAACATCAACTTGCACTGTGTGGATTCTGAATTATTTGAAAATGAAGTAAGGAATGGACAGCATATGGAAGTATTAGAAAATGTGTTGAAGAAAGGATTATGATGAGAGAGAGACAGAGACAGAGACAATATGGAAATTAGGTGGGAGTCAGGGTGGTATAAACTTTGGGCTTTATTCTTTATACTGTTGTTGATGGTGATGATCATAATCATTGGTTGCTATAGAATTATTTGCCTAAAGAAATTCTTCCTGGAGAAACAACATGGTGGAGAAACAAGATGGTGGAGCTGTGATTGATGTTGAGTGGGGACTGTTATATCTCCTGTCTTAGACTTGACCAGTTCCTTCCCTCTCCAACATCACCGCCATGCAAAATCTCCCACTAACTATCCCAGAAGCATTTCCTCAGATCTGTTAAACTTCTGCAGAGCACAGTTTAAGACATCCTACAGAGTAAAAACATGTTCAGATTTTCAACTCACTGGAGAAAATGAGTTGAGGAAGGAAAAGAGAGAAATTAAAGGAATGTAAGTCCAGTTATTTTTTTAGAGAAGCCCCAAGGAAAGTTATTGATAATCTAAACAATAAAACCAGTGTGTCAGGGGTGGAAAGAAAAAGATGAATAATAAGCAACATGCATGGAATTTGTGATTTTTACTTTGGTGAAATTTTTGCAGTGGTGTATAAGAACTAAATAGAAGAATCTAGGCTATCTTTGAGGCTCCTGACTTGAGGTGACTGATAGTGTTACTAACTTACTTGTTTGCCCTGTAAGAGCTGAGCATTTCCTTTTGTTATTTTTTTGTTATTTTTCTGCCAAGAAAAATCAAAAATCACTTTACTGAATGCAACAAATTTTGCATATTGATTTATTTTATTTTATTGGAATACATTAAAAGGCTTCTTTTTATTGAGCAGAAACTGTTGTTCACCACAGATTCTGAAAAGATTGCCAGGAGGCATTTGTGTATTTAATGTTCCTTCAGTTCAAATATACTTAATCATAATTAAACTCAGTTGAATGGCTTTTAAAAGAAGTTAGCTGTTAATGTGATTGGCAGTTTTCTGTGCCTTTGACAACATTTTATGAAATAATGCCTGGGTGGTGTGCAACACTGACAAATGCCAAAATTTATCTTCTGTGATCTCTACCTAATGTAATGTGATTATGTTGAATCCTCTGTTTTCAAGAAGGCATGTTATTACTTCCCATTATCTAAATAAGAATGATAAATGTTCAAGGTTTTCATTAAGTATAAACAATCTTGAAATTAGTATTCTTCAAATACTTTTGTTAAAAATGAGGGTGAATATTGTTTTGTAGGAGAAAATAAACAGAGACACATGATACGTCATTTTTTCTTCAAAAGTGGTATTGTCATTATATAACAGATGTTTCAAATTCATAAAGAGGAGAAAGAAGATAGTGAGAAAGTGGTATGCAGACATTACTTTGGGGTCACAAGCCTGCAGCTTGCTTGTCACCACTAGATGACAACCTTGCATATTTGGTAGTCACTAGCTCTCTAGTTCTTTTCTGGTGGGATTTAGTATAATTCACCATATTTTCCAACATTTCCAAAAATAACATGAAAATATAAATACCTTTGAAAAAAGCTTGCATCACGGTTATTGGTTGTTCTCCATTATCAATGGTATTATTTATGTGAAGTAGAAATGTTTTCTCAGAATATTAGTACAAATAGATTTTTAATGTTCTCTACAGTTTTGAACAATTTGGTTTAATTTCTGATTTTTGTGTCTCAACAATCTTATTATGAACTTCCATGTGATTGCTTTTATAGGTAAGGTCACTTTCTGTGATGTTTTCAACTTTAATGCTTCTCAGCGTATACAGCCACAGCAGGTTGCTTTCTGCTTTGGGGAAAGAAATGTGACCAATAAGATGTTACTGAACCTACATAGCCACCTCTCTTACATTAGGCTTGAGTTCAAATGATGGGTAGTGATTAATTATGGAAATAATGACATTGCTTTTCTCATAACATCCAATGTAAAACCTGACCTAGGCTTTTTTTCATGCCTCATGCTGATTAGGCTTTGGATAAGAGAGAACTTAGAGGACACAGATAAGGCGCAAGTGGCCATGTTCTTTCTTTACAGAAGGGACACTAGCGTATACATTGATTTATTAATTCATCTACTTAGGAGGCCATTTTTCAGCAGCAGCCAAAAAAAAAAACAAATCTTAAAGTTCTTCTGTATCAAAGGTCCTCAACTGGTGAGGGTTTGACCTTCTCCCCTCAAATCAAGGACATTTTTTGATCGTCACAACTGGAGAAGGATGGCAGCTAGTGGGTAAAGTCTGAGGATGCTGCTGAAATCCTACAATTCACAGAACAGCCTCCCACAACAAATAATTATCCGACCCAACTGTCAGATAGAGCCATGACTGAGAAATCTGTTTCTATCTGCCTCAACTTTTCACTCCCAACGAAGACATGTTTGGCATGTTGTCTTTTCAATTCTCTTGTTGCCATGGTCCTGTGTGCTTGCGCGCGTGTGTGTGTGTGTGTGTGTGTGTGTGTGTGTGTGTGTATGTGAAATAGAGATAGTATTTACTATATTTCTGGGTAGTTTTTGTGACATTTAAATGATAAAAATATCCAAAGCATTTAGAAGAGTACTTGGCACATGTTTTATGTACTTCCCCTTCATATTTCATTTCAATTATTAAATCTTTTTTTTTTAAACAGAATATGCCTGTAGCTTAGGCCGTGTATTTTCTTTTTTTTAAATAAATTTATTTATTTATTTATTTATTTTTGGCTGTGTTGGGTCTTCGTTTCTGTGCGAGGGCTTTCTCTAGTTGCGGCGAGCGGGGGCCACTCTTCCATCGCTGTGCGCGGGCCTCTCACTGTCGCAGCCTCTCTTGTTGCGGAGCACAGGCTCCAGAGGCGCAGGCTCAGTAGTTGTGGCTCACGGGCCTAGTTGCCCTGCGGCATGTGGGATCTTCCCAGACCAGGGCTCGAACCCGTGTCCCCTGCATTGGCAGGCAGATTCTCAACCACTGCGCCACCAGGGAAGCCCTATTTTGCAGATTTTGTGTCAAGAGATGGAATTTATTTCCCCGTGCCTTGAATATGAGCTGGTCTTAGGATTTGCTTTGACTAATAGAATGTGGTAGAAATGATATAATTAGACTTTCAAAGCCAGAGCTGAAGATGCCTTACAGCTGTGGCTTCTGTCTCTTTGAACCATGACCATAATGCTGCAAATAAAACTGGGATGAAAGACCACGTGGAGAGGGAGGCCAGGTAATCTCAGCCATTCTGGCTGTCCCAGCTGAGATCCCATGCATGTGATAGAGGCCTCCTCAGAACATCCAGCTCCAGCCAAGCCACCAGCTGGTTGAATACACATGAATGTGTCCAGGTGAGACCAGCAAGAGAATTGCCCAGTCAACTCACAGAATCACGAAAAATTGTTGTTGTTTTAACACAATTAGTTTTGAGATAGATTTTACACAACAATAGATAACTGAAAATTATTTTCAAAATTAACCTACTTAATAAATGAAATATTTTAAAATATGGACAAGATAGAAGGGTATTTTAGAAAGGTGCTTTGAAGATAAAAATACTAATGACCCCTGGTTTTATAAACCTCTTTCTTTATAGGGTAGAAAAGAGAAAAAAAAAAGTACGTCATCAAAATGCAACTTGAGACAAGATTTTGACAGAAAGGCTTGGATTGAAAATGAAATGTACAATCATACTCTACATGCATATTTATATGCTTGTCACGACATAAATGCATATAGATAGCTATTTTCTAACATATATATATACATATAGGATGTTTTGACAGATGTGACAGATATGTATACTTATATATCTATTGTTATTAGTGTTTTTAAAAACTAGTGTGATGGATGCTTATTTTCTGCATTTCATTATGTTTTAGTCATAGTATACCTGAAGAACAACTGCATCATTTTTTTAAAGTAAGCAAGCCGTTTTACTTTCCTGTTAACCTCTGACAGTGCAAAGTAAAATGATTCATTAAATACATACTTTATGATTATTTATGACATGCTAATTAGATGTGTGATGTGCTAATTATTAAGAAAATGCACATCAGAGAATCTCCAGGTGTCTTTCTGCTGCCTCCTTTTCCCCCCAGGTGTAGTTGTTCTCCCCGTGGAAGAATGCTGGGGAACTACACCGTTTCTTCACTGCACTAAAAGAAGTTCAAGAATAAAATTCAAAAAACCATTATATGTTTTAGTTAAAATAGATAGCAAAAAGAATAAGAAAGTAAAACTAAAAGAAGGTTTAATGTAATGGGGAATTTAATATTCGTAACATTTTTTAAATGAAAAAAATGCATTTGTAATTTTTTTTACACAATACAAAGAATATAACCATAATGTTGCAAAAAGATAAAAGAAAAAAACCCTGCAAAAAGATAAGACAATGATATATCAACATATACCTGTAGCATAACACTTATTTATCTTTCTCTTCATTTGGTTATTTTTCCAAATTTAAACATAAATAGGTATGTTTAATTAAAAACATTACTAGTTTGTGAGTTGAGAAAAATGTAAAATAGATTTTTTTAAAAGCTTTTTACAAAAATATGCATTACTTTAATATTGATAATAGTAGCAATAGAAACAGATAACGTTGATCATTTATATGTGCCTGGGACTCGGCTAAAATCTTTATCATCTCACATGGTTATCTGAATTCTGTGAGTTTGGTGAACTATTTTAATGATTTCCTAACCAGTTCACCTACATCCACCCTTAACCCTCTCCAATCATTTTCATGTTTAAGTGATCTTTCTGACACAAAGTTCTAATCATGTCAGTCCCTATCTTTGCTTAAAAAGCTTGTATTGCCCATTATTCTCAGAATCAGGGCAAAACCCCTAGAAGTAGCCTCCAGAGTTAGATTTGGTCTGGCTTCTTCATAGCTCCTCAGTTTTACCTTTTTCAGTGTCCTCCCTTGCTTTCTGCATCACAACCATCCTGGTTTCCTTCAATCCTTGAGACTTGTCAGACATCCTCCTGCCCCATGGTATACTTTCACCTATTTCCCTCCACTGGAATTTTCTTTCTGTATCTTTGTCTGACTAATGCCTTCAGATCTCAACTAAAATATCATTTTCCCAAATGAACAAACCTAGATTTTCCTGACTTTCTAAAATTCCTATTATGTATACTCTTACATTCTTATAGACCCTTATAATTCTATTTTTAATATTAATAATTTTAGACATTTTAAATTTATTTTTCTGATTACTTAATTAACATTTGTCCACTGCAATGACTATAAGCTTCATGAAGCAAGACATTGTTTGCTATTATTCATGATCTTTTCCCCAATGGCTAGCAAAATATTTGGAAGATGATAAAGAATGAACAAATATTTCTTCAGTAAATACATACCTAAGTAAAAGAATGAATTAAATAATGAACACTTTTCTGTGGTTGGCTAGTAGTATATTTGAATCAAGTGTTATAAGTATTCTAACCCTTGTTTCTTCTCAAAGTAGAATTTAAATAGCATCTAATTGAAAGTGATATCAACTAAAGATTTTTGTTTTGTTTTAAAGATGGAGGAATTTTACAAAATATTGGTTCAGAAAGTTAGTGAGGGTCCTGGTAGAAGTATGGATGTAAATTCAGATTAAAACAAAAAAGGAATAGTCAATCCATGTTTTATGGATTTTTTCTTAAATTTCAGGGGAACCAGAGCTTAGGTTTTTCTAGGTAATGAGATATAAAACAAAGGAGGTTTTGGAGTAAAAATTCAAGGCTAGTTGATTGGCAACAGGTTTCATTAAGGAATGCAGCCCTTTGGAGTCAAGAATCTATCATTCTCTGATAAATATGAGATATTGTCCAGTTAATATGGAGTAGGAGTCCTAGTAAGATTGTAAAAGAGAAATTGAAAACCAAAGTCAGGGATAGAACATAAAATACCAATGTTCCCTGTTTCTTGGATTCTCAGAATAATTTGATGAAGCCTTTCAGGGAAACAAGATGAATCACTGCACCATCTATGATTGTGCTTACAAACTTCCCTATTTCATTGGTTTGATTGGTCACTAGCTAGTGGCTTGACTGAATCAACCCATTGTTTGATAGTAGAGACCTGTCAGTTTAGTAAACTATTAAACAAATTAGAGCATGTATTTCTGTCGCAGCATATTTCCTGGCCAAATAGAGGCTAGAAACATTTGGGATGGAGAAAATACTGGAAAATATTCATCATTGGCTTTAAAAATCAGCAAAATCTAGGAAAAAGTAAAGTTTTTTCAAGCCTTTCATGCTTAATTTCCCCTTCATCTTTGCCCTTGATGGTCTTAAATAGGTTGCTTTGCTGCTTTACCATTAAAAGTCTAGGTCAACTGAGAAATAACAAAGATAATAATAACTGACTGTCATCGTTACCTAAGAGAATATGGGTCCACCGTGGGTGGTATCCAGGAGAAAAAGAAGGTGAGGTTTAAGATAATAATTGAATGTTTGAAACATGTAAGCCAATGGAGATAATGTCATTATTTTAAAAAGAGAAAATACTAGGAGTCAAGTCTAGTAGATAGAAAAGTATTTGCAGAAGTGAATATTTGAAGATGCTGTGGCTGATTCCCAAAGGAGTATACATTTGGTGAGCATGAAAGATTGACAGTTGTAATTAGGCATGGACTCTGAGAGAAGAGTGGCAAGTTTCAGGAAAGAGATACTCTTCCAGGGAAAGGAAGAGTCAATATTTGATAAACTTCATTGATCTTAGATTGCCAGGCAGATGCATTGATAGCAATTCCCAGCTGGAATTTGAAAACATGAAATGTGAGATCAAAATGTTGACTCAAGTTCCGCTATTCCCTATCCATATTGCCTTGGGCAATTATTAAACCTCTCTTTGTTTCAGTTTCCTCATCTGTAAAATAGAGATGAGAGTATATAGTAATGCTTAACTCATAGAGTTCTTGCTAAGGATATATTAGATAATGTTTGTAAAGTATGTACACATGCTTATCATAGTTTATGTCTATAGCAGAAGCTGTTCAGTTTCATTTATCTACATTTGGCCCTTGCTGTTCCTGAACACACCAGCGTGCAGGAAACTCTATTGCCTTTTTCTGTTCCCAGGAAAATGATTGGCTCTGAGGAGCAGTCCTCACCTAATGACTTGATAGGAATTTATGGTTAAGTACCCCATTTCATGGGGTAAATTAACTAGCAAATTTATGGCTCGGAGAAGGAGCTGATTTTTTATTGTCCTCATTCTCTACTGGACTTTGTGATATGGCTCAGAAGTAAACCAATTAGATAATGCAACCTTCATATTTTTTCCAGGGAATTTTTTCTTAAATTTTTTTTGTTGTTGTTCTCGTCTTAGCCTGAGATCCCACTAAAAAAAGGCTCTGAACTGTTCTGAAGGGTTGCTGGTCATTTATCTAAGTAGATTATATTTTTCCTTTCTGCATGATCCTCCACTGTACTTAGTGGACATGAAAATTTCCCCAAACGATTCAGACAGATAAGGCTTACTTGGAACACTCACTTACTGGGTGCCTCTAGAGGTGCAGTTAAAGCATGCAGAATCAGGAATACGTAATGACCAGGAATCCAGGTATTATCATTTACCTTATTGCTTGTCTAAACAGGGAAACAGGTCTAATGTTGTTACGTTAAAAAACTTTGGGGGTTCACAAGGGATAAGAACCTCTGACTAGGAGGTACTGAAGGAACAGGGAAAATAAGTGTTAATGATTGGATAGAAATTTGTCAAGAAGGGAAGTTTAAGAAGTAAGACACCAAAAGAATTGATAGCATATACAAAAGGCCGAGGTTTTTGAAAGTTTGTGTAGAATCCAGTGGGACTAGAACACAAGCACATGTGTTAAAAAGTAGAAAGAGATCAGGCTGGAGAGATGGATAAATTTGTCCTAAGTTCATGCTAAGGGAGTGGATCTCAAACATTAGCACACATAAGAAACACCACTTGGAGGGATGTTCATTGCAGTGTTATTCACAATAGCCAAGACATGGAAACAACCTAAGTGTCCATCCTCAGATGAGTAGATAAAATGTCACACACACATACACACACAACTGAATATTATTCAGCTATAAAAAGGAAGGAGATCCTACCATTTGGGACAACATGGATGAACTTTGAGAGCATTGTGCTAAGGAAATAAGTCAGAGAAAAACAAATACTGTAGTATCTCACTTATACATGGAATCGGAAGAAGTCGAACTCAGAAACAGGGGATTTGTTGCTACCAGGGGCTGGTTGGGGGCAGGGGGTGCAGGGAAATGAAAATATGTTCATCAAAGGGTACAAATTTCCCGTTATAAGACGAATAAATTCCAGCGATCTAATGTACAGCTTGGTGACAATAGTTGTCAATACTGTATTGAATACTTGAAAGTTGCTGAGAGTGCATCTTAAATGTTCTCACCACTGCCAACCAGCACAACAAAAAATAGTAACTATTGAGGTGATGGATGTGTTTACTAACCATATTTTGTAGTAATCATTTTGCAATATATTTACCTGTATCCAGTCATTTTGTTGGGCACCTTAAAGTTACACAATGTTGTATGTCAGTTATATCTCAATAAAGCCAGAAAAAGAAACAAGTCCTGGGGGGTTTGTTAGAACACAGATTGCTGAGTTCTACTCCCAGAGATTCTGATTCAGTAAATTGAGAATTTGCATTTTTAACAAATCCCTGATTGATACTGGTGCTCCTGATCCAGGGGCAAGACTTTGAGAACCACAGTGCTAAAGCAATATTTGCATTTTATCCTGAAGATATTGATACTGACAGATGTTAATTTTAATCATGCTCTCCAGAAGCATATGGATTATTTCTAATCCCTCTTTTACCATATCTTCAAGATTTCAAAACTGTTTTTATGTGACAGCTAAGTCCACTTTCATCCAGGATAAATTTAGCTTGTTCTGTGAAATATTCTTAGAGCCCACAGCTATCAGAACACTTACTATCCTGAGAATGCCCTAGTTTATTTTAAAATATGACTAAATAGAGTGCCAAAAGCGTAACCTGCTATTTTGCATGTGATATGGCCAGGAAAGATTGTGAGGATATGAAGTTTGCCTTTAGACAGACCATATGCTCTTACTGATGTTGCCTAAATGTGTATTATCTGATTTAGCAAGAACAAACTACTATTTAACATCATACTTGTTTCCACAAAATCCCTGGGGATTTCCCTCTGCAGGGGATTACTTGATGGCAATTAGGAGGTGAAAAAGTAGCTTTTATATTTATGATAACAAATGGTTTTGTTTACATCTATATTTCCAACATCTAGAGAAATGCTTGGTGCGTGGAAGATGCTCAAGAAATATTTGCTCAGTGAATTATTGAATGAATAACATCTCACATGTTTGCAAATTTCAGCATGGCATTTAAACAGTATATAAAAATTAGATTTTTACCCCTAAGTGTTGCTCTAAGAAATGGCTTCATTGAAAGCCCCACTGCATCCATACCCCTTTCTCATTCTACTCATACAGATTCTTACACCAAGTATATTCAAAGATTCTGTCTCCTTGCTTCTTAGATGATAATCATAAAAATAATAGAATTTGGCAGCCATCTCAAGTATTCTGTTAGATATATTAAAATGTCGATGATTTAGGTCAGTGATCTGGCGTCTCTATATCTTTCTCCTTGGTCCTAAATATAGACCCTAAGTAATACGAGTATGTTAAGAAAGTGAAAGTAAAGGAACCAGCATTATGTGTGTTTGTCTTATATCAGGCAGATTTAAAAATTCTTATTTCTCACAAGAATATGTGAAAAATATTTCTAGTCCCAACATATTAATAAGGAAACTGAGATTGAGAGACATTAGGTAGATTAGTCACAGTAATATAACTATGAAGGAGAGGATTTGAGTGGAAAGAATAAGTAGATTAAAGATGCATTCCTGTCATCTATGTCTTAACTAGTATGGATAGCCATCTATCCAACAGGTTATGAATGGCTATAAAAATAAAAATGAAAATAAGAATACTGTATTAAATAAATGAGCCTGTTGGTGGAAAACCCTCTGTCTTTATTATAAATACTCTATGAGTAGAGACAGTTGTTAAAATTTGGGGAACAATATTTTGTAAACCTTATTACAGCTTGGTGCTCTACTAGAGACTCAGAAAAGGAAGATGAGTACAATGTGTTTAAATAGGTGAATGGAGAGATCTACACATAAAATAATTAGATGTTGTAAATAAAATAAAAAGCAGAAATGAAACTGGAAGAGGTAAGAGTTGGAGAGGAATTAACAATTATAAATCTTAGAAATTATTTTATATATATTATATATTGTATATAACATAAATATAATTGATTATATAATTGTATGTAACGAGTAACTCTGAATAGTTAATGAGAAAATTAGTGATTTTAAAGAGCGTAGTGAAAGGTGAACTTATTTGCAAAGCAGAAATAGAGACACAGATGTAGAGAACAAACATATGGATACCAAAGGGGAGGCGGGTGTGGGATGAATTGGGAGATTGGGATTGACATATAGACACTACTATGTATAAAATAGATAACCAATGAGAACCTACTGTATAGCGCAGGAAACTCTGCTCAGTGCTCTTTGGTGACTTAAATGGGGAGGAAATCCAAAAAAGAGGGAATATAAAGAGAGTAGTGAAGAATTCGTCCAGAACTCAACTTAAAAAGGCAAAGAAATATTTTAAAAATCTGAATGAGAAGTTTAGAGCAATGGAGGACAGATTGCAAATTTCAAATCTATCTGTTAAGTGTTTCAAAAAGAGGAAACGGAAGGAAGTATATAAAAGCAACATTTAAGAAGAGATATAAATTTGTGTTTCCACAATTGAAGGAAGGCATTGGTCTTTAGCTCACAGAAACTGACTGAATACAATGCAGCATAAATAAGAATAAATTGTAGCCTAGACACATCCTAGTGAAACCACAGATTAGTGACAATCTTAAAATCCACAGGAAATTTGGGGCAGATTATTATAAAGTTAAGTAGACTGACAACAAAATTCTCATCAACAGTAAAAGATGCCAGAAGATAACAGGGTTATATCTTTAGAGCTGGGGAAAAATAAGATACAGATTAGCTAGTTTACCCTTAATTTTGAAAGATAAAGGCATTTTCCGAGTTATATAAAAGACATCCGTCCAGAAATCCTTACATAAAGAATATTTAATCATACACTTGAACAGGAATAAAAGGGAATCTAGAAGAAAATCAGAGAAGTTTGGATAGAGCTAAGCAGAGCTAAATACATTTTTTTTTTTTTTATGTTTAAAAAAAGGTTAAACTAAAGTTTTAGATAACAGTAACAAGCTGGAAATTTCCCGGTGATGGAAATATGCTAAAATATGTGTTATGTTTTAATCAAGCTTAGAAATACTAAATAGCTAGGTTTGTTAGAAAGATTTATAAATAATTATATGTGTATTTCTAATGTAAGTTATTCGTTAAAGAATAGAAATTTAAACTTCAGATGGAAATACAGAAGAATATTAATGTCATAATGATTGAATTTTAGAAAAAAGCATTAAATAGAGATGAAAGAGGTGAAACTCCTATGTTCACTAATGGTAAATTTTTAAGTTGTATATTTATAAACTAGAAATACTGTTAGGGAGTTAAAATGAATAAAATATATCAACATGGATAATAATCCCATATAATGTCGTGCATTTAAAAAGGTAGCTAAATACTACACACAGTATTTTATAAAGTTAAAAGCATTCAGAATATACCAAGAGTATGTGTGTACATGCTTGAGAATGATAAACGCCAAATTTAGAGCAATGGTTACTCTGCAAACAGGGACTCTCATAAAATTTTAATTACAAAAGATTCAAAAATACACTTATAAACCCTTAGAAATTAATATATAGAAATAAAAGTCTAATAGAGCAGATGGAGATAAAATAATAAAATCTATTTTAAGAACGAACACCTTGTGAATATAGGAGTGTGCGTGTGTGTGTGTGTGTGTGTGTGTGTATGTTGTGGATGGGGTAAGGGGACATTTGCTATTTGAATCTTCAGCTCATGTCTCGCCGGAGACTAGGACACCAACCCATAATTAGCAATCCAGGCCACTAGGCAGACGAATGAGGACATTGATATGCGAAACTCCTTTCTTTAGAGGTTTCAGCTCTCAGAGGCAATGACTTGAGCTTTGTCGGGCTTGTTCAGCCCTTTCCTAACCCTCCTTCTGCTCTGATTATTCTCTGCAGCTCAATCCCATCAGTCACCCTCCTCACGGAGCTCCCCGGCGATCACACAAACCCAGTTTGCATCTGTCAGGCTCTGCCTGAAAAAGTCTGAATTCATGCAAATGTCGCTTCTCAGCCTGTAAAACCCAGAGAGGGGCTCTCTTATTCAACAGATGGGCCACAGGCAAATCGTGAGAGAAGTGGCCCTGGCCTTTTCCCGTTTCAGTAAAAGGAAATTTTAGTAAGTCACTCTTACCTCCAAAAGCTTTTTTAAAAAAAAATTTCAGTGGCACTTACTAACTCAGATGGTTTATATATAGAACAATGACAGCCTTATTCAGATGATATCAGTAGAGAAGTAACATGGTAGTTAGAAAAAGCTCAGACTTCGGCACCGAATCAGTCACTTGACGGTGGATTTGGGAGAGATGGCTTACCTCCTAAACTGCCTGCTCTTCAAATCTTACTGGTCCTGCCCAGATTGACTTTGTTCCACCCCCTAGGCACATCTTGCCCCAGACTCCCCCCTCATTTTGTTTCCCAGCCACAATGGCTTACATTCCCTTTTTTGCTGTTTCTTTCCACAGTGTCTTGCACAAGCTTGAGGCTCTGCCTGGAATGAGTCCAATCCTAAACCCCACTCCACTTCACTGTGTTAATCTCTACTCTTTCTTCAGATTACACTCACTCATCACTTTCTCAGAGGTGGCTCACTAACAAGTTAAATTTCCTCTGTAATATATCCTCAGAGCAACATATGCATCTAACAATATTGCAAAATTACTTTTATTTCTGTGCTTATTTTATTAAAGCGTCTACCACGTAATGATGTAAAGCTGGAGTGTAGGGACTATGTTTATTTTGTGCTTCCAGCACCTCATTGCTCTCTAGAACCTCTGGAGTTCCTCACTCAAAACTCCACTGTTACTTGAAGCCCCAATATGCTGTCAGGCTTCTGCCAGTCCTACCAGGCTGAGAGCATGGGGGTAGTAGAGGACCAAGAATAAAGGACTGTTCTGTTTCCACATAGCAGAATGACTCCACAGATAAACAATAGCTTGAATTCTTCCACTATGGACATCCCTGATTATGTTTTTTTTTTTTAAAATAAACTTAAAACAATGTTTAGAATAGTTTTAGATTTATGCCAAAGTTCAAAGATAGTATAAAGTTCCCCTAAACTGCACTCAGTTTCTTCTATTATTAAAATCTTACAATGGTACGGCCTATTTGTTATAGCTAATAAAACAATATTGACATGTTATTGTTAGTTGAAGTCTGCGCCTTGTTAATATTTCTTTAGTTTTTATCTAATGTCCTTTTTCTGTTCCAAGACCCCATCCAAGATACCTCATTACAGTTAGTCATAATGTCTTCTAAGTATCCAGTAGCTGTGAAGATTTCTCAGTTTTTGTTTTTGATAACATTGATAGTGTCGAGGAGTAGTGGTTAGGTATTTTATATAATGGCTTTCAATCTGGGTTCATATGATGGGTTTCTTACAATTACACTGCAGTTGTGGGTTTTGGGGAGGAAGACCATAGAGATGAAGTGCAGTCTTGTATCATATCAAGGATACATGCTGTCAAGATGACTTACCGCTGTTGATGTTGATGAAACTGAGGTTTTCCTGTACAGTTACTCTTTCTCTCCCCTTTCTGTACAATGTGTTTTAGAAGGAATCACTATGTGCCATTCCTACTTAAGGGGTAGGGAGTTAAGCTTCACCTACTTGAGGACTGAATATATAAATAATTTGAAATTCTTCTGCACGGGAGATCTGTCTCTTTTTCCTTATGTATTTATTTATTCAATCATTCTTTATATTGGTATGGACTCATGGATTCTCATTTGTTTTCACTATGGAAATCTTGTTATTTTTTACTAAGCTGTGTAGCTCAGAAGAGCTAACAGGGACATTCTTATGTGTCCTCAAGACTAACATTCCAAATAACTCCCAGGTCCACAGTATCATAGCACCTCAACTCTGTTCAGTATAACTTCACTCCATAGCACATGAGAACATATGAAGACATGCTGACCTCACTTCATAAAATATGTATAATTCATTTCCCCATAATGGACAGAGGAGTTTTTAGCCCCTTCTTTTCCTTTTCTTTGATTTTCCATTGCTGCATAACAAACTGCCCCCAAACTTAGTGACATACATCAACTGTTTATTGTGCTCCTGAATTCTGTAGATGGAATTTCACTAGGGCACAGAAGAGATGAATTGATTCTGCTCTCCTACACCTGTGATCTCAGTTGGACGATTCAAAGGCTGGGTGGGGGTAACTCCATATCGATGGGTTGGAATCACCTGAAGACTTGTTTGCTTACATGTATAACAGTTTATACTGATTGCTAGCTGTGAACTTAACTGAGTTTGTCATTCAGAACAGCTACATGTTGCTTCTTCATGTAGTCTGGGATTTCTCATAATAGTGACTGAATTACAAAGATGAGTTTATCAGAGAGACAGACAGAAGTGGTGCCACCTTTCATAACCTAGCCACAGCTGTTGCAGTGTCATTTATTTCTATGATACCCTATCAGTTGACACAGTATCAAATGTACACCCAGCTTCTAGAGGAGGGAACATAGATTTAATTTCTTGATGGGCATGGGAAGGTTCTGGAGAAGCATGTTGGATTATTAATAGTCTTGCACTCATTTTTGAAAAATAAAATCTGCTACCCTCTCCTAGGATCACTTACTAGGACCACTTGGGATTACCAGGTGCTATAATTCTGAGTTTATGGTGGCTATTGGCCAAAATGTCTCCAATTGCTTAACTCTCTTTAAACAACTGGTCACTAAGCTTGGGCCATTATGTTTAATGCACTCCCACACCTTACTAATTATGGCTTCTCTAAGTCCTCATTCACTTTTAATATCTACTGACTGCTCCATTTCCTTCGAGCCCTAGAGTTTTTTATCTAAGGACACAGGCAAAACAAACAGACAAACAAAAAAGAGGCATTACCAATAATTTTTAATGATGGTCCAAAAGAAATAGGAAAATAAAGTTTTTTCAAGAAGTTTTTAATTGCAAAAATACAGCCAGTGTATGGAAAACAAATGTCTCTGACCAGAGAAGTACAATAGACACGTCAGATTGGAGAATGATAAGGCGAATTTAGCTGACCTTCACCTAGAGAATCTTCCTGTGAGCAAATTAGCTTATTGTCAAGAAGAAGCAAATCTTGATTTATAATATAGTATTAATGACTGTGTGAAATAAAATTGGAGTGAAACTATGAACATAAATAATCCAGGCTAGTGAATCAATCAATGCCAGTAAAATGGTTAGAATGCAAATATCCAGTTTCTTATAACCCAACCAGGACTTATTTCATATAGAGAATTAATAGTAAACTGCTTATATAAATCAGAAGAAATGTAGCGCTTTCTAAATGGAGACTAGCTGTATGGATATTCCTTTTGCCTCACAAATCCTTGTCCCTTTGCTTCCTACTGATACTGAAAACACATGAAGAGCCATATACTTCAGCAGTGATGTTTCCTACTATTAATGTTCCTATTAAAGTCAATTTTAAGAATTTCCAAATGCTGACTCTGCGCACTTCTTGAATTAGTGCACATACATGAATTGGAAATGAGCAGTGGTGCCCGGTTTGCACAATAAAGGCTGTCCTTCTTAGTTTAGAGTCACCTTACTTGCCTGAGACCACTTAGGATTGCTTTTCCTAGGTATACTTATTCTGCATTTCTGTAAGAGTTCTTTGTATTTCTTCACAGTGTTTACCAAAATTTTGAATTGTATATTCGTATATTTAGGCATTTAATAATTGTTTTTTCCAAAAGACTGTGGCCTTAAAACTGTACCATGAAATACACAATATGTGCTTTTGTGTGTGTGTGCATAAAACGCACTCTCTGTACACATATACATACAAATAAATAGTACACACATGTATTTGTGTGTGTATGTATTTGAGAGAGAGAGAGAGAGACAGAGAAGGTGAAGAGAAGAATGGAGTACCAGGTAAAAGTAAGAGGATTTTTTTCTAGTTTTCTTTTGTTTTATAGTTCATAGAAATCATTCACAATATAGGCATATATATTGCCAACAAATTAAGATATTTATTCCCAGAATGTAATATATTATTTATTGCCTTATGTGGATAAAAAATCCCTTTTAATAAAATGTAATGCCAAACCTCTTATAAGTGAGAATGATATATTATTACCATAGATATAGGAGAAGTTTCAAGTTTGGTTATAATATTGTTGCAAAAATTTTTTGAGTTAATTTTCATATAATTGGTTTGAGATTCATTGTCAATATATTATCTCAGATTATTCAATAAAAAGTATTTTATGTTGAAAATACAGAGATCAGCCATCTGGAATGTTTTATTCAGTAACACCCAAACACCTTATTATTATCCAATGAATAAAATTCTTAAGTTACAGCTTTAAAATTAATAAAATCTATATTTTATAATCATTGATAGACTGCTTTTAACATATTAAGATAATAATATCTAATTTCAAATTTTCTCAAATATATAAAAACAATCTTTTTTACAGTATTGTAATGATATATGTACATATTTTAAAACATCCATATGTATTAATATATGTATTATCTTTCAGAATGGATTGTATAAGAAATATTTAGTTAGGACTGAACATATCTAGTTAGGACCAAAAATGCATTGCATTTGGTATGTGTACTAATACAGAATATTTTAAAAATATTTACCCCTGAAACACTTTTATGAAAAACAAATGGAGCTTTTGCAAAGTTCTCAGTCTGCTGAACATTTTCCATTCTCCAGGGATCATTTTAATTTAATGTATTTAAAATTTTAGTCCAGTGACAGTGCCACAACATGAGCAATTTTATTGAAATAGAAAGCAAAGAACAAAAATATTCAATAATTATTTTATTGATGTGAAGGGAATGAATTATTCATGATTTCAAAGTATCTGTGAATAATTCTAATTACCTGCTTTTAAAGGATATGAGACCCACTGAAAGTATATTAACAATTTTGATTGAACACCTGCTATCCAGTAGTATGTAGCAGGCATCAGAACCGAAATCCTCTGTGTGTGTGTGTATGTGTTTGTGTGTGTTTCTGATTTTCTAGGTGATCATTATATACTGTGCTTTGTTGTCCTCTGATATAATGCTTTGATAGTTGTAAAAATAGATCATATGAGGTAATAAAGCTAAAGCATTCCTAACTCGAATGCATTATGCATTTTCTAACAATCTGTATTCATTTACAGCTATGAGACACATTTTGAAACATTGTAAATGCTTCCTGAGAAGGTTTTCTAGGATAGGGACTCACGTATATACCTCTACATTCTCTTCAGTGACTGGTGGATAAAAGCAGTGTTATGCCCCAGCTGTTTGGACCCAGGCTTTTTGGATTTACCATCCCCACCCCCATCTGCACCTGTGATTCGCCTGCTAATATAGTGATAACACCATCATCTACCTAGTTAATTGGCCAAACTATTTAACTCAAAAATTTGAGTGTCAAACTTGACTTAAGGAAGCAGGCAACATCTAATCAGGCAGGAGTTCTGGGCTATTCTGTTGCCTTTATCATTTAAAAAATTTCTCTACTTTTCTATCCCTCTGCTACTTGCTTAATTCATCAGCATTTTCACCTGGAATTACACTGAAATTACAGCCAGTCTTTTTAATTATATCTCTCTTCTATCACCTCTTTTCACAGCATTTTCCATATCATATTCAGGGTGTAAATTCAGTATAGTAGATACTTATCATTCCACATTCCTTTCGGAATCTTCACATTATATACCACTGGCTTGAGGAAAGTCTCTCAATGTATGTCTTAACAATGTCTACAATTTCTTCTCTAAGCTGGGCTTTTTCTATCTCTCTGCATTTTTTGCTTAACATCTTTCCCCTCAAATTCTATGATCCCATTTTATTAAACACCTTTCAGTTTTTCCAGAGTACCATACTTTCTTCCAGATGCGTACACTTGTTACTTCTTTTACTGTGAATGCCCAACAGATAACTGCACTCTCTCACTGGTGAAGAAACATGCTTGGGAACTTTTTCCAATATTTCAACAGTAGTGCTTCAGCAACAAAAATCTAATCCTAGCATTGGTCAAACATCTCATCTGTACCAGATAATGTAGACGTTTTATATTTTTGTCTCTAATTTTCACAACTATTTGGCAGTTAGGAATTGTATCCCCTTTTCCAGTCTGAGTCTTAGTTTAATTAAATCCCCAAATCTGGGGTAGAACCTGGATACGGACCTAATAAATTTCTTTTTTTCCCCTGTTGCTCTACACTGCCTTCTACTTAACTGACCATATTACAAGATGTTTATGTGTATGTATGTGACACATATATATCTTGTACTGTGTATATATATATATATATATATATATATATATATATACATACACACACACATATATATATACATGCATATATTGTATTTATATTATATAATATAATTATATATTATAATCCTGCCAAGGACATGAAGCATCCATTGTCCAGCGTATCCTGTGCATCAGTCACTTAGTAGCCATCTCTGTTATCAGAGCCACTGTCTAGCTATGTCAGTGCTTGTGTTTAATCAACCCTTATTTTAACTAATAATGGCCCCAAAGTGCAAGAGTAGTGATGCTGGCAATCTGGATATGCCAGAGAGAATCTGTAAAGTGCTTTCTTTAAGTGAAAAGGTCAAAGTTCTTGACTTAATAAGGAAAGAAATATGGTAAGAACAAGTCTTCTATCCGTGAAATTGTGAAGAAGGAAGAAAAAATTTGTACTAATTTTGCTCTTGCACCTCAAACTGCAAAAGTTATGGCTATGGTGCATGCCTAGTTAATATGGAAAAGGCAGTAAATTTGCAAATTAATATATTTTGAGAGAGAGAAACAGAGGCACCACATTCACACAACTTTTATTATTCTTATTGTTACAATTGTTCTATTTTTAGTTATTGTTAATCTCTTTCTGTGCCTAATTTATAAATTAAATTTTATCATAGGTATGTATGTATAGGAAAGACCATAATACATACAGGGTTTGGTATTATCCATGGTTTCAGGCATCCAGTGAGGATCGTAGAATATATTCCCCACAATAAGGGAAGACCACTGTATACAAAACTTGTGCTGAAATATTCAGAGGCAGTAACTATACATCAAAAATATCCCTTTGAAACAATCAATGTGCAGTTGAAAACGGTAACAAATTATTTGTTCATCATATCCCATTTTAATATATTACACGGCCACAATCCAGTTAAATAAGTAGTTGGCAAATTTTGATGAACTATTGGGTTTTTCTAATGTTAGAGGACAGGTATTTGAGTATTCAGTAGTTCCATTAATAGCCCTGCTCAGGTTCATCAATATAGATATATATCTAGCTGTTTCCTATGTTTATTGTGGATTTACTGAACTAAACGGGACTAAATAACTCCTAGATAGGCAAAAATAGGGTCAAATTTAATTATAGCCTCTCGTAATAGATAGAAAATTAACACTGGGCTTCTCTCAAAATTATCAGAATAAGAAAATCTCAGCTTTAGGAATGCATTTGTGTGACCATGTGTAAATAATTTAAACTTTTTGATCTCATTTTTTTATCTTTTAAAATGAAAGACTCTAAATAAGGGAGTGTTTAAGTAAATTATGGCCTACCCATACATTAATATACTAAGCACATTTTGTACTTAGGCTAATGAAGTTTGTAGAAATTCCTGAATATATAATATTATGCTTAAAACAATATAGATATATATATATACATTAATTGACAAATAATATTACAAATTGTTAATTATTATGTCTTTGAGTGATGGGCTTATAGACAGTTTTTCTTTTTGTTATATTTTATATCTTCTATGTGGAATATTTAGTAAATATTCTATTTATGGTTGAGAAATAATATTTCATTAATTAAATTTAAAAATTAAAGATTTTCAATTAAGATTTGAGAGTGTGAGGGCTTGATAAGGAAAATTTATTGTTCTGTGTTTCTGATAGTCATAAAAATTAATATTAACACAATTTTAAGATTCATTATAGAAGGATATCTTTATCCATCTTATCGTAATAACCATTGTAATTTCCTGAAATTATAAGCTATCTCATGGAGGATTTGGCCCCAGAGTTAAAACTCTTAGTCTTCAGGCTCCAAAACAGTTAGTAATGAGTATCAAGACAGTCAGAGGAAGCCAAGGAGATCTTTTAATGAAAGTAATTAAAAACCCAGTTAATGAACAGATATCTATTACAAGAACATGGGGGAAAAAAGATGATATTGTCACTATATTTTCTTCATTCTGCCTCTTTGAAGCAGAAAAATGTTAGAAAATGCGTTCCTTATCACCTCAGATCTGTGGAATATAGCTTCTCCACCCCTTGGGGAAGAGGAGATGGATAATATATTATAATTGTGCACAAATAGCTAGAGTTTTTCATTATTAACCTTTACAATAAAATCTTTTCTGTATAGAAGAGAATTCTAAGTATAAAACAGACTTTTAATTTCATTTTAAATGTTTTAATTATGAGACATTTTAAATAAAAATATCTATAGCTGAGATGACCAATAGAAATATGCACATCATATATGTGATTTCACATTTTCTCAGTCACATATTAAAAAAGAAAAAAGAATCATGCGAAACTAATGCAATATTTTATTGAATCCAGTGTACTAAAAATATCATTTTAACATGTAATCAATGTAGAATTTTTGAGATATCTTACATGTGTGAGGATTTTTGGTACTGTGTTTGAAATCCAATGTACCTTTTATACATTTAACTCATTCATTTTAGACTAGTATCATTTTATATACTCAAAACAGCTAGTGGGAAGCTGCAGCATAGTACAGGGAGATCAGCTCGGTGCTTTGTGATGACCTAGAGAGGTGGGATAGGGAGGGTGGGAGGGAGGCTCAAGAGGGAGGGGATATGGGGATATATGTATGCATACAGCTGATTCACTTTGTTGTACAACAGAAACGAACACAGTATTGTGAAGCAATTATACTCCAATAAAGATCTATTAAAAAAAATAGCCACATGTGGTGCAGGACTATTGTATTAGACAACACAGAATGATAAAATAACTCACAGTCATGTGTCCATCACCCACATTTAAAATATTTTGGTTCTTTAAAGAAAAATATGTAGAAACAAGGTGGCAGAATATTAACACATTACAGATAAAACTGAAGCCTTCAATCACCTGCTTCTGCCAGACACAAATTGCCTTTTAATTTCAACCTCCATGGAGTTAATCAGTACCTTAACGTTCATGTATCCTTTTATTCTTTTTATATTTAGGGTTTTTGTTTGCTTGTCTGTTTAAAATTTTAAACAACATTGACATTGTTGTTTTTGTGGCTATTCCAGTAAGAATGATTTCAACTACTAGAAGCAGAAAGCTCACCTTAATTGGCTATATCAATAAGCGGACTCTGCCCTGAAAAGACGTTGCTCACATAGCTTGAAGTCCTAAGTATGGCAAGTGTAAGTTGGTTCATTTAGCAGCTCATGTTTGTGATGAAGGCCAGTTTGTTCTCTGTTCATTGAAGTCTAAAATATTGTTGGTTACAGTCTGAGCAAAACATGGTTTTCGGTAGCAGATGAGCCTACAACATTCCCTGCTAAGGTCCAACAGTTGAGAAAAAGTGGCTTCCTGGGAATTTCCCTGGCAGTGAACATGAACTCTTCCAGAACACTTCAGCATGCCGTGTCCCATTTCCTTTGCAATGATTTGTTCACATCCCCTTCCTGAACATACCATTGCCAAGGAGGAAGATTATACCCTTAGTCCAGTGAGATCCTTTTTGAGGCTGAGTCAGTCATTAAAACTGGGTTGCTGGCCATTAATTGGGAGAGTGATGACAGTAATTCGAAGGAGTGAACCATGATGCCACCACAATGTTTGTAATGAGTCTGGACTTTCTATTTGCCAGCCACTCCCACCCAAACGGTGGTCATATCCCTTCTCTAGTTATTAAAACAACAAAAATAAACATTGTTTTTAGCTAACTCTCAGAAAAGAGAGCACCAATTCTCTGTGAATCTATTCTATAATTTTGAAGTAATCAGTATTCTAGGTAGTAGCAATTTAACATTTTGGTTATCACATGTGATTAGGTAAAAAAAAAAAAAAAGGCATTTAAACAATGGACACTAAACTGCACGGTCTTCCACAATTTATCTTTTGAATCCTTTTGTCTGTATCTATAAACTTCCATCTTCATGCCTTTGTTCATACTGTTTTTACCTCAATATCCATTCCTGTTGTGTTTTATCAGAATTCTGTAAGTATTTTGAGATCCAGGTAAAATAACAGCTCCCAGTGAAGGCTTTTCCAGTTGTAAACAATGTCATCTTCCTCACAGAACACATTATTAATACTTCTTTTATAGTTCTTAACTATAATTTTGGGCAGAATGTGAAGTTGGGCACTTGAACATCTATTTTCTCAAGTTGCTGACTGTGAATTATTCATTTTTCTGTCCCACATGTTTACTTGAACATGGTAAAATTCTACTAAATATCTTCCGAATAAATAGCGTTCAGCATGAAGATATTATGATCAATGCAAGTATTTGTCTTATCTTTCTATCTTTGATAAATGAGAAGTGATCAAGTTAAAGTCATGATGCCTACCCAGACATGGACTGAGAGTTATAGTTGCATTTGAATTTGGTGATGTTTCCTGTGGATTATTTACAAGAATGACTGAAGTTATGAGATTCCAGAAAATGCATGGGTCAGGTAATAAAAATAACTCAATATTACTTTCAAGAAGGCCTGTGCATGTTTTTTTGTCTTCTGTATTTTTAATTAAAAAAATTTTAGAGTATAGTTGATTTACAATGTTACATTAATTACTGCTGTTCAGTGAAGTGATTCAGTAATACATATATATATATAAATTATAAAATTCTTTTCCATTATGGTTTATCATAGGATATTGTGCATCATTTTTTTTTTTAAGATTTTTAGAAATTTCATGTAATGTCTGAAACATTTATATTAACATATTTCCATACAAATAACCCAATGAAAGTTTAGTATTAGTTGTTTCGTTTGTTTGTTTTTTTATACTGCAGGTTCTTATTAGGCATCAATTTTATACACATCAGTGTATACATGTCAATCCCAATCGCCCAATTTAGCACACCACCATCCCCACCCCACCACAGTTTTCCCCCCTTGGTGTCCATATGTCCATTCTCTACATCTGTGTCTCAACTTCTGCCCTGCAAACTGGCTCATCTGTACCATTTTTCTAGGTTCCACATACATGCATTAATATACGATATTTTTTTTTCTCTTTCTGACTTACTTCACTCTGTATGACAGTCTCTAGATTCATCCACTTCTCAACAAATGACTCAATTTCGTTCCTTTTTATGGCTGAGTAATATTCCATTGTATATATGTACCACTTCTTCTTTATCCATTCGTCTGTCGATGGGCATTTAGGTTGCTTCCATGACCTGGCTATTGTAAATAGCGCTGCAATGAACATTGGGGTGCATGTGTCTTTTTGAATTATGGTTTTCTCTGGGTATATGCTCAGTAGTGGGATTGCTGGGTCATATGGTAATTCTATTTTTAGTTTTTTAAGGAACCTCCATATTGTTCTCCATAGTGGCTGTATCAATTTACATTCCCACCAACAGTGCAAGAGGGTTCCCTTTTCTCCACACCCTCTCCAGCATTTGTTGTTTGTAGATTTTCTGATGATGCCCATTCTAACAGGAGTGAGGTGATACCTCATTGTAGTTTTGATTTGCATTTCTCTAATAATTAGTGATGTTGAGCATCTTTTCATGTGCTTCGTGGCCGTCTGTATGTCTTCTTTGGAGAAATGTCTATTTAGGTCTTCTGCCCATTTTTGGATTGGGGTGTTTGTTTCTTTAATATTGAGCTATACTGAGCTGTTTATATATTTTGGAGATTAATCCTTTGTCCGTTGATTTGTTTGCAAATATTTTCTCCCATTCTGAGGGTTGTCTTTTCGTCTTGTTTATGGTTTCCTTTGCTGTGCAAAAGCTTTGAAGTTTCATTAGGTCCCATTTGTTTATTTTTGTTTTTATTTCCATTACTCTAGGAGGTGGATCAAAAAAGATCTTGCTGTGATTTATGTCAAAGAGTGTTCTTCCTATGTTTTCCTCTAAGAGTTTTATAGTGTCCAGTCTTATATTTAGGTCTCTAATCCATTTTGAGTTTATTTTTGTGTATGGTGTTAGGGAGTATTCTAATTTCATTCTTTTACATGTAGCTGTCCAGTTTTCCCAGCACCACTTATTGAAGAGACTGTCTTTTCTCCATTGTATATCTTTGCCTCCTTTGTCATAGATTAGTTGACCATAGGTGCGTGGGTTAATCTCTGGGCTTTCTATCTTGTTCCATTGATCTATGTTTCTGTTTTTGTGCCAGTACCATATTGTCTTGATTACTGTAGCTTTGTAGTATAGTCTGAAGTCAGGGAGTCTGATTCCTCCAGCTCTGTTTTTTTCCCTCAAGACTGCTTTGGCTATTCGGGGTCTTTTGTGACTCCATACAAATTTTAAGATGATTTGTTCTAGCTCCGTAAAAAATGCCATTGGTAATTTGATAGGGATTGCATTGAATCTGTAGATTGCTTTGGGTAGTATAGTCATTTTCACAATGTTGATTCTTCCAATCCAAGAACATGGTATATCTCTCCATCTGTTGGTATCATCTTTAATTTCTTTCATCAGTGTCTTATAGTTTTCTGCATACAGGTCTTTTGTCTCCCTAGGTAGATTTATTCCTAGGTATTTTATTCTTTTTGTTGCAATGGTAAATGGGAGTGTTTCCATAATTTCTCTTTCAGATTTTTCATCATTAGTGTATAGGAATGCAAGAGATTTCTGTGCATTCATTTTGTATCCTGCAACTTTACCATATTCATTAATTAGCTCTAGCAGTTTTCTGGTGGCAGTTTTAGGATTCTCTATGTATAGTATCATGTCATCCGCAAACAGTGACAGTTTTACTTCTTCTTTTCCAATTTGTATTCCTTTTATTTCTTTTTCTTCTCTGATTGCCGTGGCTAGGACTTCCAGAACTATGTTGAATAATAGTGGTGAGAGTGGACATCCTTGTCTCGTTCCTGATCTTAGAGGAAATGCTTTCAGTTTTTCACCATTGAGCATGATGTTTGCTGTGGGTTTGTCGTATGTGGCCTTTATTATGTTGAGGTAGGTTCCCTCTATGCCCACTTTCTGGAGAGTTTTTATCATAAATGGGTGTTGAATTTTGTCAGAAGCTTTTTCTGCATCTATTGAGATGATCATATGGTTTTTATTCTTCAATTTGTTAATATGGTGTATCACATTGATTGATTTGCATATATTGAAGAATCCTTGCATCCTGGGAAAAATCCCACTTGATCGTGGTGTATGATCCTTTTAATGTGTTGTTGGATTCTGTTTGCTAGTATTTGGTTGAGGATTTTTGCATCTATATTCATCAGTGATACTGGTCTGTAATTTTCTTTTTTTGTAGTGTCTTTGTCTGGTTTTGGTATCAGGGTGATGGTGGCCTCATAGAATGAGTTTGGGAGTGTTCCTTCCTCTGCAATTTTTTGGAAGAGTTTGAGAAGGATAGGTGTTAGCTCTTCTCTAAATGTTTGATAGAATTCACCGGTGAAGCCATCTGGTCCTGGACTTTTGTTTGTTGGAAGATTTTTAATCACAGTTTCAATTTCATTACTTGTGATTGGTCTGTTCATATTTTCTGTTTCTTCCTGGTTCAGTCTTGGAAGGTTAAACCTTTCTAAAAATTTGTCTATTTCTTCCAGGTTGTCCATTTTATTGGCATAAAGTTGCTTGTAGTAGTCTCTTAGGATGCTTTGTATTTCTGCGGTGTCTGGTGTAACTTCTCCTTTTTCATTTCTGATTTTATTGATTTGAGTCCTCTCCCTCTTTTTCTTGATGAGTCTGGCTAATGGCTTATCAATTTTGTTTATCTTCTCAAAGAACCAACTTTTAGTTTTATTGATCTTTGCTATTGTTTTCTTTGTTTCTATCTCATTTATTTCTGCTCTGATCTTTATGATTTCTTTCCTTCTGCTAACTTTGGGTTTTGTTTGTTCTTCTTTCTCTAGTTTCTTTAGGTGTAAGGTTAGATTGTTTACTTGAGATTTTTCTTGTTTCTCGAGGTAGGCTTGTATAGCTATAAACTTCCCTCTTAGAACTGCTTTTGCTGCATCCCATAGGTTTTGGGTCGTCGTGTTTTCATTGTCATTTGTCTCTAGGTATTTTTTGATTTCCTCTTTGATTTCTTCAGTGATCTCTTGGTTATTTAGTAACGTATTGTTTAGCCTCCATGTGTTTGTCTTTTTTACGTTTTTTTCCCTGTAATTCATTTGTAATCTCATAGCGTTTTGGTCCGAAAAGATGCTTGGTATGATTTCAGTTTTCTTAAATTTACTGAGGCTTGATTTGTGACCCAAGATGTGATCTATCCTGGAGAATGTTCTGTGCGCACTTGAGAAGAACGTGTAATCTGCTGTTTTTGGATGGAATGTCCTATATATATCAATTAAATCTAACTGGTCTATTGTGTCATTTAAAGCTTCTGTTTCCTTATTTATTTTCATTTTGGATGATCTGTCCATTGGTGTAAGTGAGGTGTTAAAGTCCCCCACTATTATTGTGTTACTGTCCATTTCCTCTTTTATAGCTGTTAGCAGTTGCCTTATGTATTGAGGTGCTCCTATGTTGGGTGCATATATATTTATAATTGTTATATCTTCTTCTTGGATTGATCCCTGGATCATTATGTAGTGTCCTTCCTTGTCTCTTGTAACATTCTTTATTTTAAAGTCTATTTTATCTGATATGAGTATAGCTACTCCAGCTTTCTTTTGATTTCCATTTGCATGGAATATCTTTTTCCATCCCCTCACTTTCAGTCTGTATGTGTCCCTAGGTCTAAAGTGGGTCTCTTGTAGACAGCATATATATGGGTCTTGTTTTTGTATCCATTCAGCCAGTCTGTGTCTTTTGGTTGGGGCATTTAATCCATTCACGTTTAAGGTAATTATCGATATGTATGTTCCTATGACCATTTTCTTAATTGTTTTGGGTTTGTTTTTGTAGGTCCTTTTCTTCTCTTGTGTTTCCCACTTAGAGAAGTTCCTTTAGCATTTGTTGTAGAGCTGGTTTGGTGGTGCTGATTCTCTTTGTTTTTGCTTGTCTGTAAAGCTTTTGATTTCTCCATCAAATCTAAATGAGATCCTTGCTGGGTAGAGTAATCTTGGTTGTAGGTTCTTCCCTTTCATCACTTTAAGTATATCATGCCACTCCCTTCTGGCTTGTAGAGTTTCTGCTGAGAAATCAGCTGTTAACCTTATGGGAGTTCCCTTGTATGTTATTTGTCATTTTTCCCTCGCTGCTTTCAATAATTTTTCTTTGTCTTTAATTTTTGCCACTTTGATTACTATGTGTCTTGGCGTGTTTCTCCTTGGGTTTATCCTGTATGGGACTCTCTGCGCTTCCTGGACTTGGGTGGCTATTTCCTTTCCCATGTTAGGGAAGTTTTCGACTAGAATCTCTTCAAATATTTTCTCAGGTCGTTTCTCTCTCTCTTCTCCTTCTGGGACCCCTATAATGCGAATGTTGTTGCGTTTAATGTTGTCCCGGAGGTCTCTTAGGCTGTCTTCGTTTCTTTTCATTCTTTTTTCTTTAGCCTGTTCCGCAGCAGTGAATTCCACCATTCTGTCTTCCAGGTCACTTATCCGTTTTTCTGCCTTAGTTATTCTGCTATTGATTCCTTCTAGTGTAGTTTTCATTTCAGTTATTGTATTGGTCATCTCTGTTTGTTTGTTCTTTAATTCTTCTAGGTCTTTGTTAATCATTTCTTGCATCTTCTCAATCTTTGCCTCCATTCTTATTCCGAGGTCCTGGATCATCTTCACTATCATTATTCTGAATTCTTTTTCTGGAAGGTTGCCTATCTCCACTTCATTTAGTTGTTTTTCTGGGGTTTTTTCTTGTTCCTTCATCTGGTACATAGCCCTCTGCCTTTTCATCTTGTCTATCTTTCTGTAACTGTGGTTTTTGGTCCACAGGCTGCAGGATTGTAGTTTTTCTTGCTTCTGCTGTCTGCCCTCTGGTGGTTGAGGCTATCTAAGAGGCTTGATGGGAGGCTCTGGTCTGTGCATCATTTTTAAACTGGCCGTAATCAGTGAATGAGTGTGTTTGACTTGGGAACCAGTGGTAGAGTGGTGATAACTGATTGTTTGAAAACCCAACTTTGAAATTGTGATTTATTACATTGTTCAAAATGGCAACGAATACAACTCAAGAAGAGAGTAATGTGTTACTACCCATTTTTAACCTGACAGGCTTTCAAAGTGAATGTAGGAAATGGTGTTATAAATACTCTGTGGTCTGGGCTTTTCATCCTCTGAAAGTACAGTTTACATAAAACACTTCATTAATTAAGATTGTGATGAAAAAAAGTTTGTGTGTTTGTTTTTAAGCAATAGTATAATCTTGTTCTCTGGTTACAGAAGTTACAAAATAGTATTTTGTTTAAATAACACCACCTAAGTTGCTGTTATTTCATCAAGTGATTATCACATAAAATATGATTTCACAGAAAAAATGAAATTTGGATAATGCAATTTTTAAAAAACAATTATAGCATATTTTAAAAAAATCATGGTATACATTTTTACAATAATGCCTAGGCTTTGAATAAGCTTATGGACAAAATCAAAGACCAATGGGAAGTAGGTGACCAGCCTTGAACCTTCCTTTTGGTCTACACCTAGGACATACATGCTGTGCTAGGGCTTTGTATGAAAAAGAGAGCAAATATTGCTGGCTTCTATCCAAACCCCTCTGTCTCTGTTCATATTCTTATCTTTCCCACCCTTCCCATTGTCAAGATCCACCATTTTTTTGCCACAGTCTGTGATTAGTATGTTCATTTTGACACCTGCTTGACATTTTCCAGTGGCCAGGACCACCAGAAACTCCCCAGAATAATGAAAAGTTGTTCTTCGTTACCCTGCCTAGATACAGCACAATGAATACATGGCTTGGCACAGATACAGTATATTTGTGCAAATGAGATATCAGACTCTCCTTTCTCTAGGTGAGCCTAGACTTGCTCTAGACCCTACTTGCCCCATTGCCAGTGGCCCTGAGATAATAAACAATCTGCACACCTGTATGTGGCAATCATACCACTTCCTGACCCTTATCACTAGTCTCCTCACTTTACAATGTTAGTTTTCCTCTTCTGCAAAGATGCTTTTGTTTGAAAAATCTTCATGATTACTGCCCTACTACAGGCCATGTATGCATGTTTTGATTTTTTTCCTCAACCATTTTCTCAAACTTGTCTCTCACAGAGTCTCGTTTCCTGACCTACATTCTACCATCTGCAAAATTTTAATCCTTGAATTTTTTTTTTCAGAAGTATCAATACATTTATTGTGAGAACACAAAGATTGAGAAGAAGGGTAAGGAGAGTTGATGTTGGAGAAAGAAGGAAGAAGTTAGATTGTAGAAGCCAGTATACTGAGTTGTCCGACAGTAGGGCCTCAGATTATATATTTATATTTTTATTAATTTATTTTTTATGGAAGTATAGTTGATTTACAATGTTGTGGTAATTTCTGCTGTACAGCAGAGTGACTCATTAATATACATATAGACATTCTTTTTTATATTCTTTTCCATTATGGTTTATTCAAGGATATTGAGTATAGTTCCCTGTGCTCTACAGGAGGACCTTGTTGTTTACCCATTCTATATGAAATAGTTTGCATCTACTAACCCCAAATTCCCAGTCCATCCCCCACCCCCGCCACCTTGGTAACCACCAGTCTGTCCTCTATGTCTGTGAGTTTGTTTCTGTTTAGTAGGTAGGTTCATTTGTGCCATATTTTAGATTCCACATATAAGTGATATCATATGGTATTTGTCTTTCTCTTTCTGACTTCACTTAGTATGATAATCTCTAGTTGTATCCATGTTGCTGCAAATGGCATTATTTCATCCTTTTTTATGGCTGAGTGGTATTCCATTGTATATATGTACTACATCTTCTTTATCCATTTGTCTGTCAATGGACATCAAGGTCTAAATTTCTATATTTGCCCCATCCATTGGTTAACTCAGAATATTTTCTATTGATGTCTTAATGCAAAAAAAAAAAAAAAAAAGCATGAAAACATTTATACCAAAATGCTTAGTGTTACTCTAGTTGACAATCTTTCTCTCCTTTTTAAATTCTTTTTCAGTTTTTCTACAATGAGCATGCATAAATTGGGTAATGCATTTAGAAAAACAACTTCATTTTCTAAAAATAAATAAGTAATAATCATTCTTTTGTTTTTTAATACCTGCAACTTTCTTTACACTCCAAGCAAGAGGTTGTTTTTTTTTTGGTTTTTTTTTTTCATTTTTCTTTTTTCTGTTTTAATTGTGAGATGACACAATTTAAAGGTGGGGGTACAAGTGTTAAAGTTACAGGTATGATCCCAAGTCACATCCACCTGGCCATAGAGTTGAAGTGTGTTACAGTGGAGGCATGGAAAAGGAGGTTTAGAAACAAATCGTAATTCCAGTGGGCAGGGAAGAGTCAGGTGACTTGACAGGATTCTCCAGTTTCTCACACTCTGTGAAGGAACCTCTTTCCTCCACAGAGTTTCTTCCTTCATCTTGGTATTTTCCAAGCGACTTCCAGTTAGCTGTAACCCAGGATTTCAACATTTAAGTTTAAGGTCTTTATCTCTCTCTCATCCTGCCTAACTTTCCCTAAAATGTCAAAAACTCCTCAACAGTTGTCTTCATGTCCTAATATGTTTGGGCGCTTTTCATGAGGACATATTTTCAGTTATGAAGCCGATTAGTTAATGTTTACCTAATACCAAAAGCAAAAACAGTCAATTAAGAATTAAGAAAGAAGAAGAATAAGAGGAAGAGAAAGAGAAGGCAGAAGAAGAAGGAGAAGAAAAGAATTTGTTTTTGGTTTTGGCAGAGAATATATGTCTGCTGAAGTAATCGTCCATTATCCAGACTTCCACTCTGGTATTACACTGGACAAAAGTTAACTAAAGTAGTTTTCTTATTACAATATTATTTTGGAAAAAAATTACCCTCTTTTATCCCTTGCACTTATTTGCATTCTTTTCCTTCGATGGCTCTAAAAATTGGAGATTGAAGGAGAAAGAATCCTGAGAGATAGGTCTCATTTTTAATCAGAGTAAAATCTTGGGAGCAGGTTCAAATGAACTCTGTTCATGATTAATGTGATGTAGCATGCAACTGCTTCATCTAAGACTTTTATTATACTTAATACCATATGGTCCTTTACCTTAAGACACCATTTATTGAGTACCTATTGTTCACAGAATAATAGGGTGACTGAGATTTCTGTAGGACCTTATAGGATAGTGGAGAAACAGGTATGCAAATATGTCAATCATATTAAACACAATAAATGTCATGGCAGAGAACTGGATAGGGCACATTGGGAGTCCAGAGAATGGAAGTCACAGTTCTTTCCTTAATACCGCTTAAGGACTTGTGCAGGAGATGGGGATTAGACACATGAAAGCACAATCAGCCTTTGCATCTTTTGTACTGAGATTATACTGTGATGCCATTATTTCTTTGTATCTCCATCCAGAGGCTTGTGGCTAATTTATATGCTTGATTGAAAGGCAGTAAGAGCCTGTGCATGCATGCAGTGGATAAAAGCCTAGTCCTGCCAAAAACAAAACAAACCAAATAAAATTTTAAAAAGAAAAAGAAATGAAGAAAGAAACCTGAGCCCTACAGTGGGGCACAACAGCTTAGCTCTGCAAGAATGTTAAACCCTATTTTATTTCTCTGCCACTGAATTTAAAATGAGATTCGAGAAGGACTGTGAGTGTTAGGAGGAGTGAAGCAATTTCAAGTGACAGAGTTCAAAGGAGGTGGTTATGCATTTCTAAATGGGGACTGAATCTCTTTTAGAGATATTTTGCACTTAGAAATATAGAGTTCAGTGGATACCGTCACCTAACTTTCTGGAGAAAATGGCCTATGTAGATAGACCGTATCTTTTACTGAAAGCCACAGTCATAGTAATTCTAGGCTTCATTCATTTGACATTCCACAAATATTTATTGAATGCCTACAGTTGGCTAGGAGCTGGGAAAACAAAGCATAATATTTCAGAGGGATCTGTGTGTACTTTATAACCCCAAATGGCGTTTGTTACCAAATCTTCAACTATAGGCAAAAAAAAGCTAATTCTGACTTTGGCTATAATTTGAAAAAAACCTCAGATAAAAGAATAGCCATATGGGCTTCCCTGGAGGCGCAGTTGTTAAGAATCTGCCTGTCAATGCAGGGGACACGGGTTCGAGCCCTGGCCCGGGAAGATCCCGCATGCTGCAGAGCAACTAAGCCCGTGAGCCACAACTACTGAGCCCACGAGCCAGAACTACTGAAGCCCACACGCCTAGAGCCCGTGCTCCGCAACAAGAGAAGCCACTGCAATGAGAAGCCCATGCACCACAACAAAGAGTAGCCCCCACTCGCTGCAACTAGAGAAAGCCCTCATGCAGCAACGAAGACCCAACACAGCCAAAAAAAAGAAAAAGAAAAAAGAATAGCCATATACCTTCATAAGTAATTATTGCTTAAAGCAAATAATGGCACAAATATAATTTATATTTATTAATAGAGGGGTATCTAAAGGGAAGCATGTATTTTTTTGCAGATACTCCAGAAGAGATGCTGCTCTATACTATGGCTTGATCAACTGTTTAATAAAAATGTGAGATGTTTATACAAAAAATATACCATAGCTATGGAAATAGATATACAGAATAAGACTAAGTTTTCAATCAGTAGTCTCATCAGAAGTTTTTGTCAGCTGTAGTCTGTTAAGTTTTGCTTTCATTTTACTTTTAAAATATTATAGAGGACAGGCAGAGTAAGCACTGTTATCAATATTGTACATAAATCCTGCATTTGTGATGATACAAATAGGACATATGTATCATTATTTCTAACTGGCATCCCTGACTCTTTGGACTGGTAAGAAGATCCTCAGTTTTGCTTTGGGAAGTCATCCCTACATCTTTCCCTTCCTCTCTCCCTTCCTTCTTTCATTATCTCCTTCCGAATGGTCCTTGTTAAACTATCTTGTATCAATTTCTGACCCACCTCACTCCTTCCTGTGGTCATTTACTCAGTTGAATAGTAAAAATACTTCATCCCCTGGCAGTAATGATTGTGTCAGAGATGGGCACATAATCCTAATTGGACCACTCACAATGTTCCATAACATTTGTTACAGAAAAGCTAACAGACAGGGCTTTCTTTCCAAAATTGCAAGCTCTATAAGAACTAGATTAAGTCAAAAGCTGCCTATGGGACACAATATCTGCAAAATGAATTTGTATCAGCTGCAAGTTACACAACTGGTACTCTTTGAAACAGAGGGAGATAATGCTTGCAAGTGATCGGAACATGATATGAGAACCCAATTTTGTACTCTTCATCTCTTATCTCTGCTATTCTTTGTATTGGATATATTGTCCAGCAACTCCCCATCCCCCCACTCCTTCCTTGGAGGCAAAAATCTGTTATCAGCTCTGCACTTTCATGCTGTTTCCTCAGCATCCCTAAAAGAAAGAGCATGCATCCTTTTTACAGTTTCTAGGTAGTTCTCATAATTTAATATCATAGTCCTGTCTTGGGAAATATTTTTATTCTAGAACCAATCACAGTGGCTAGAGGGCTGGAAAAATTCACAGATTAGCCACATTTACATTATGTGTGCAGTTCTGATTCTGGGGCTTGAGATCAAGCTCACTCACACCATGTGGATAAAGATCAGGGAAGTGGTAATTTCCTAAAGGTAAAGAAGGTGCTCTTCCCAGAAAGGGAAAGGCATAGTGAATAGCAAACATAACATCAGTCCATGTCAGAATCCAGCACAGAAGGAAAAAAAAGGAGAGAGAGAATCTGATGTTTGGAAACTAAGACCCCGGATTCAACTATGTTTGAAACTGTTTATGGATAGCAGTCAATTTTACTTTGTTTGAACTAGATTTTTATTATTTGAAATTGGGAGTCTTGTTTGATATAAGGCTGAAAAGACACATACTGATAAATTTTCTGAGGTTTAGAGAAATAACTTATTTGTTCTTAGTCATACAGAAGATCTGTGTGCTCTGATTAGTCTTAGTTTTGCTGTTTACATACTTGCTGAGTCAAATGTGCATCATGCTGCTACTCCTAATTTCAACTATTTTTATTTTTCAAATAACATACTATTATATATATTTAGTTTTTAATTACATGAACTTTCATGGTTTACTCCTGTCTTTTTCTTTGGAATGGTATCAGAAGATGTCTACTCCCCAAAATTAACATTTCTATTCCCTCTGACTCATTTGGAAGAACCACTTCAAATCAAATATTGAAAAATGGAGATGGTGAAGGAAAAGAGAGATTAATAAAGCACTTTATTTTATTACATCAGAATTGCTGTGTGGAAGGAGTTGTGTTATTCTATTTATTGTATATCCTTTTGGTGGGTCTTAATAAGGTTCCTCAGAAGAAGACACTGAGAAAGAATTAGTGCAAAAGGGATTTGTTAAGAAAATGCTCCCTAAAAAGACAAGTGAAAAAAGTGATGAAGCAAGACAGGGAAGGAAAAGAAGTCAAGAAGGGATATAATTCAGGCAAAGTCCCAGACTCAGCCTGATCCTCCTGGGAAGTTCAAAAGGATAAATTGCTTCTGGGTTATCCCAACTTGAAGAAAGGGAGCTGAGCTTCAATACTCCTACACTAGTCATTGGGTAAGGTGCATATTTCACTGGAATGTTGTGTGATATGTAAAATTCTAGACACTTCTCCCTCTGTAGTTCAGGAGGAAAAAGTGACTCGAGTAGCTACAGGGCAACTCTCCCAGTGGTCACAGATGCAGCCATCAGAAACAAAAGCACCCATAAGCTAGAGGAGTGTTTCGCAAAAACAGTAAAGATATCTGAGCACAGCTAGAGAGAATACTGACAGTGTCTCTAAATAATAATGATGTAGGAAAAAGCAAAAACAGTAAAGGTATCTGAGCACAGCTAGAGAGAATACTGACAATGTCTCTAAATAATAATGATGTAGGAAAAAGCAAAAACAGTAAAGGTATCTGAGCACAGCTAGAGAGAATACTGACAGTGTCTCTAAATAATAATGATGTAGGAAAAAACAAAAACACTGTCTGTATGTAAATCTATACCATGTATACATTTGTGAATAATTCTTTTAATTTAATATGAGTCTTAATGGGTGATACTAAAAAAAATAAAATCTGCAAGTGGTGCTTATTTCTTCAGTTTATATTGTTAAAGAAATCTGTTGATAACTAACAAATTCAGACTTTGGTATTAACTCGGTGCACGGCATCAGAAGATAGCAGAACTCTTTTTCTTGCTTTGTTCAAGGTGCTAAGCATTTGGCTGTATTTGTAAGATGTGAGCATTTGTAAGATAGTCACATGTCCCAGAGGGAGTGTTGGTGAAGAATGTTCTTAAACGAAGGCATTTTGGAACCTCAGTAAATTTGGTGTTTCTACTGAGCTCAGCTATTAAGAGCTCCCTGGGTGGTTGTGGTCCCTGGGAGATTGTCATGGGACAACTCCACTTCCTGTCTTCTGAAGTCTCTTGGAATACATCTTCCTGTGGCTTCAAATTGAGAGCCAACTGTAGTGTCTTCATAATCCAGAAAATGAATGTAGAACTCTGTTTTTAAAAACACAGAAATATGACCTGGTGTAATTTTAGTTTTTTTCTTATTGTAATCTTCTCCCTGCACCCCCAACTTCATCCTCTACCTTCTAAATCTTCTTTTTTTAATATTAAAATTGTCCTTGAACTTCAATTTGACTTCTTTTCCTGTGGGTCTTCCAAGAGCCTCTAAATTCTGTGTGGTACTTTTTATAATATATCACTTACGTGTATTTAGATAGTTTTCTATATTTTGTATATTTAAAATGGTATATTTTATCAAATGATAAAGAAATAGTTGTCATTTCCAAGACTGATATAAATGAGGAAAATGCATATCAAATCCAGACTCGTAGAAATAGAGGGGAAAAATTGGGTAAAGGAGATGACTCTAGAATTTTGGCTTACTAGTATCTGTGTACAGGGTAATCAGATTGAATTTTATTTGCAGGTGCTCTGTAGTAATATTCCCATATTCACCCACTGCATGCCCATCTCCCATTTTGCCGTATCTAAGATTCCTAAAACCTAGGTTTCTTAGAACAGTAGCTACAAATTTAGATTTAACGTGACTAATTATGAGCTAAAAGTGGTCATGTATGGTTAAAAGAGAGTTTTAATATATTTATTTGGCTTAGAAAAATTAAAAGTTGGCACCAACCATCAAACCAAAAATTTATCTGAGAGGTGACACAATTGCCTTGATATGCAATTCTTCCTGATTACCATTTTTCCTTTCAAATAAAATGAAATAAGGTAAAAGAAAAATGTAAGCGATTTTTTTTTCTTTTGATCTGAACAAAACCATCTGATGAATTTCATTCTGATCATCTTACAGAGGAAAATTAGAAGTTGACATCACTGCCCTTGGCAGCAAGGCAACATCTTTACCTAATAAACCACCTTTTCACATAGGTATAAATAACACTATATTTTACTAGCCCGAAACCTTGGTTTTGAAAAACAACAGACTTGAGTTCAGTGTAGAAGATTCAGAATTGGTCTCAGCTGCTCCAGCCAGAGTCATTTTATCTCATAATGGGAATGGCACAATGTTACAGGAGAATCAGAACATAATTATTCACTATGAAGTGGTTTGGCCTATGATTAAAATAAAGGCTTTACCCAGAAAACTTAGAAGCAACAAGCAATGTAGCTCAGATTACAGAGTTTTTGTAAGGGAAAAGCTGATTCATCCCTGGTATCCAGGCAATAGAGTGACTCGCTCTATGAAGCCATATTTGGTCCAGAAATTTTGAGCACTGTGTTTTAAAACTTTTCATGATAATAATTTCACCTACTGTTCAGTTTCTACAGAATGCCGGGTACCATGTGAAGGCATTTCTATTTATTATTTCTAGTAATCATTAAAATTCTGTAAAATAACTAAAGGTATTAAGTACAGATCATCAGATGTTCCTATCTTAGGTATTTACCCAAGAGAAATGAAAACATTTTTACACAAAGACTTGTAGGTAAATATCTGTAGCAACTTCATTCACAACAGCTAGAACCTGGGGTAGGTAGAGAGAACATAAACATCTATCTATAGGTAAATGGATACACAAAATAAAGTATATCCTTACAGTGTTATGCTACTCAACAATAAAAAGCACAAATAGAAAACCAGAACTAGTGACACAAAATAGGAATAGGTTTAAAGAATCTTTATGCTGAGTGAAAGAAGCCAGGCACAGAACTTCCCATTTAAGTGAAATATGAACTAATCCATGATGTCAAAATGTCAACCAGTGGTTGCCTGTGGCGGAAGGCAGAGGAGGGATGGATGGCAAAGGGACATGAAAGCACTGTTGGTGCTGGAAATGTTCTGCATCTTGATTTTGGTGGAGGCAATGAAAGCAATGCACTTTAAATGGATGTAGTTTATTATAAATAAATTATTTCTCATAAAGTAATGAAGGAAACAAAAGAGATGAAGAAACCAAAGTTGAGAGATTTTTCTAAAGTTACAGTACTACTAAGCAGCAGGGAAAGTGATAGGATTCTTTTTCAGTTCTTTCTGGCCTTAAGTCTTTGGCTCTTTCTACCCCATCAGATGTAAAAAGGTAGTAATTCCTGAAGAAGCTTTCTTCTTGTTTCCAAAATTGTAACCATTTCATATGTTAGCATTTATTATGCTGTTAAGTTACTATTCAGAAGTGTTTGAAGTTACTTATAGTATTATAACTTTTAGGTACAAGATATAAAAATAAGACATTTTGATAACTCATCTGTGACAGGAAGTCTAGAAATTTTATATGTGAATTTTTAGAAGAAACTAGTTGAAGAGGGTCACATTGTATAAATAAAATATGTGTTTTCCTTCATGTTTTGTTGCTAGAAATATGTTGAATACGGTATATATCTTTAGGCTATTAAAATAAGTGTTTTGAAATTAAATACATAGTTTTCCTGTTTAGTTAGCTTCATGGTGAATATGAACATTCTTTGATCCTTTTGTAATACGTGCGCACATATAGAGATTCAGAGTGTCCTAATCCTTCTCTCTTATTGAATAGATACAGACACTGAGAATACGCAATTTTTGGCAATATGTGCAATGACAAATATGAAGCATTCAATAATGTTTAAGCTACAAATAAGTGAATGAATATGGAAACAATTTTTTGGAAATTTCCTTTAATCAATAGGAAATTATTAACTAATCATTGCCATATAAATGGGACGTGGTTTTGAGATGACCTTTATGCTTTTAGTAATTCCTTCCAATTTGCATTTATTTTGTATAGATGAGATAGTTCATTTTATCACTTTATACTTATATGATGAACTAATGCATGGGTAACTTTGGTTTCCTACTAAGGCATTCTTGCAACCCTGAGTAACAGTGAATAGCTAAATAACATAGGGTTGTTAAAAGCAGATAAAAATGGCTGAAAGAGAGTTGTGAATGGGATCAAATTGAAAGGCAGTACTGACTATCAAAGCAAAGATTCACCCCAAGATGACCTGTTTGCCACAGTGTAAAATTCTATCATACTTTTTTATTCCACTCAAATGCAAAAGAAGTTGGCATCAAAAAATAGGTGTTTTTATATTTTGTTTTAGTATTAACAAAACCATCTGCTGAATTTAATCTTGATCATACAAATGCAAATTAAGGAATGCAGGCCCAGACTTTGGAGTGAGGTGGCAAATTTGCCAAAACACACACACACACACAGACACATACACACACATATGCGTGCCCGCACGCGCGCACACACACACATAATAACAATGAAAACAGTTTTCATGCAGGTGTGACTAACCCATGTATTAGCATATGCTTTTTTTGTTCAGTTATAAGATATTTAATATACGTCCCCCACACCCAATTTGCAATACGGGTAAAAGCTGTTCCCCTCTTTCCATCAAAGTACATCTATTGTTTCCTATTAATATAAGCAAATTCTAATAATATGTTAAGGCTGTGATATTAGAGAATTCTCTCATCACTCAGTTATAAAGCTATTGAAGTAATAGTTTATATCACTGTCTCAAATGCTGACTCAATAGTGAGAATGCTGATTCTTAGAACAGTTTTGTTCAGGCCTGCTGACATTGCTAGACACGTGATGGAAATTAACAGAGAGTGTTTTTTTCCCATCCCCAAGCTTTTCAATGTCATTAATGTTTAGGTTACCTTGTACTTTATGTATATTGGGCTTAGCATGCCTTTGATGGCAGTTATAGAATTAGCACCTTGAAGTATACAGTGAAGTTAGTGTAAAAGAAACGTAACAGCGTTCATCTGACATATCTGTTGCCTTCCCCCAGCCTAGAAAAACACCACATCAGAGCGGAGGAGTCTACATTTAGAGCTACCATCACAATGTAAATTGAGGATAAGAGACAACTGAGCTTAGAAGGGAAGAGTGAGCTTTGGAATCAGATGGACTTCCTTTTAAACTTCAGGTCATAGTCTTACTAGCTGTAAATCATTAGAGTCAGTGTAGGTAACTATTGATATAATATGAGACTGTTTTCTTCTTTATTCATTGTCAATACTAATGGTACCTAGCTTTCTGAATTGTTGCAAACGGATCCTGTTAGCTGTACCAGGGGCAGTGAAATGCATTTATGATATAGCTTTCAGATCCTTTATTTACTGCCAATAAATTTACTGTTTACTTAAAACGTTTATATTAACAACTGTTATTAACACCACTAATGATAATGATATCCGGTATTTCTCTGATGCTTTGTAGTTAAAACAAACATCTGAAAACAGCTTTCAGATGTTCTTTAAGCCCAAAAGAACTTTGATATTATAGTAATCTTAGGCTTGAATATATTGAGGACTAGAGAACATAGCCTGATTTACCTAACGATGAATAGCTACTAAATGGTGGGTTTGCATCTTAACACGGAATTTCTCACTTCAAAGTGATTGTGGTTCCACTGTCCTCACAGTCTAACACCCAGATTTCAGCCCATAACTATGCTGTTGCCTTGATTCCCATCAGATCTGGGACTCAAATTCAAGTCTGACTGACACTTACTGGCATGTGACACTGGATGGTAATTAAACACTCTAAGCTTACTTTCCACATTTGTAAAATTGGGTACTTATATCATATGCATGTTATAAGTATCAAATGGTCTAAAATCTATGCAACTGACAGGAATTGTTGCAGGACCCATGATGCAGCATCTCCTTATTCTTCTGAAGTGAATTAAATTTAAATATAAGTTTCCATTTGCCAAAACTGACAAGAAACTTAATAGTAATTGTGTGGCCCTTCCTACCTTCCTTAAGTTGTATCTGGAAACTGAGGAAGTCATCATTCTTGGCCCTTGTTCAGATTCTCTACCACAAGATGGGTAGCCTTCCAATCGATGGTATTCCCTCTCTAGCAGCAAGGTCACAGCGACTCCAGTGCTCTAAAAGTCAGCACAGTCAGTGTCCACTTGTGCAGGCGTTTGTGCAGCGCCAGCCCTCCCCCACCCCAACACACACACACACACACACACACACACACACACACACACACACACACACACACACCCTACCATGAATCTATGGCCCTGCAACGGTGGACATACAAAACCACATTATCAGGGAACACTTCTCTCTCTTCAGTGTTAAAGAACACAGCCTCCATCCTTCCTTTCTTCCCACTGTAGTCTTTCTTTGGGTCTATTGCTGAGGCCACAGACTAGAAGACCTGTGGGCCAGACACAGCATGAAGACTGGTTTTCTGAGAGTCACAAAATGTTGGCTCATACTGTGATTAAAAATAATAATGTGTTCCCAATCATTAAAGGGCAGAAAATTTCACAATTTCACATTTCTTCTTGAAAAAAACATGGGCTCTGGCATCACTAGGCTGGTATTCTGGCAAAGCAGCCACTGACTGAAGCTGAGTAATGGCTTTGCTTCCCCCTTCCATTTGCTGAAGCCCCATCATTGTCCTCTTGACACTGAGGCTGTAGTTCAGTGACTATTTATCATCTTGATTTCCCCCTTTTGCATTTTTTAACATTCTTTCTTGCTCTTTTAACTCATTTGACTTAACAGTCTACCCTCAGGGATCTGTTTGTAAACACTGAGCTTTAAAAAATAAAGCAAACTAACACTGTTCTAATAATAATAAGCTGTCTCTTATTCTTTTATAACACTTATCATCATACATTTATAATTGTTACTCTCTCCAACCAGATCATAGCGTCTAAAGATGCAGACTCTGCCTTATTTTACTCATTTTTTGCTCCTAGAATGGTGATTGGGGCATAGAAGGTCCTCCATAACTATTTGAATGAATGAATGAAATAAGACCCTATAACTCTTCTTTGGAAGTAAGGATACAAATTGTTAACATCACTTGGCTCTTTAATGATAAAGAAATTAACATAAAATTTAAAATCAGGTTATCCTACACCAAAAAAAAATTCAGTAAGTAACCCTGTTTAACATGCTACATTGAGGTTGTTTATTATTTTTATCAGTATTATTATAGAGTTCTCTACTTACACAGTTAACATAGATAAATCAGGTATAATGTGTTGGAACAACAATAATAAACTTCCCCCCCAAAAAAGACAAAAAACGTTAATAGTACAATTTAACCCATTGTTTGCTCTCAGAGAATTTGCGCCCTAGAGTGAAGAAGAAATGGGATGTTTAATCCACAGTTTCCACAGTCAGATCTCATCCCCATGTGCCCCTCATAGTATGAGCAGCTCACTTTGCTTATGAGAATCTATCTAGTATTTAAAAATACAAAATTATTTTAAACAATTAACATTTTATAAAACAGCCCCAAATTCAAGCTATTTAATCGAGTAGTAGCAGTGGTAGAAGATGTAGTAATGGTGGTGATGGTAGTGGTGGTGGTATTATAATCATCATCATCATCATCATCATCATCATCACCATCATCATCATGTTGAAATAAATTTCTGGACCCAAATGGAGCTGCTTCCACCCTGGGTGCTATATTAACAAACAAAACTTAGGTAACTTTGGTGTCCCTGGAAAGACTCTGCTTGACCAGAAACAAAGTATATCCGCTCAGTCAATCCCCAAATGCTAAGCCAACTCTGGGCTCTATGCTTACATGCTTGGTCCTTATTCATTTTCTATGTGTCTCTTCTTTGTTCGTGTAAAAGCTCTCTGCCTTCTGCCCCATTCTGCAGTTCTCTGGATCCTTGGGAATGGAGACTGCCCGCTTCATGAAGTATTAAATTATGTTTATATCACCTAAGTGGTCTTCTTTAATCATTTTTAATAATAATAATGTGTCGCAAGAAAAACAGGTGGCTTGGGTTATTCTATACTTACATAGACATAGTCCCTGCTCTTAAAGAGCTCACAGCCTAGAGATGAATGATAAATATATAAACAACCAACCATAATACAACATGAGGGGTGGTAGTCTGCTAAAAACAAAGGATTCTTGGGAGCACCAGAGCAATTCTGATTAATTCTACCTAGAGGTTGGGAAAAGTTTCAGAGCAAATAAACATTATAATTATACAGATATAGATGTATAATCCCCTAAATATTCAAATACATATATGTATATGCATATTTATAATTACCACAAGCCATTGTGAAACACAGTATGTTGATGCCACATTTATTTTCACTATATATGGCTGAACACTGGGTTGCTATGACAACATAAATTAATAAAGGGCCTTTCTCTCACAAATCTTCTCAGGATGTGGATACTTCAGTCATCCTCTAATTGTACATTTTATCTTGAGAAATAAAATCGTATCATTTGCTGAATTATGTGTATAGTCCTCTTTATCTTCATTTACAACTAAGATACACTTCTGTTTTAAGAAACCCTTCTTCCTTGGTATCATCTTCTTCCTCATAATATACAAAGAGAATAAATCATTAGGATTTTTTTTTCAGAATAAACAAAGGGACAAATGGCATATTCCTGTAAATAAATGATGATGCTTTACTCCTTATTTGTCAATACAAATCCTCTGGTTATTATTGCATCATTAAGGGAACTTAAAAATATTTATTTTTTCTTCTTTGTAGTTACAATTGTTAGTTTTAATTAAAGATGGAAGAGTTGAAAAACTGCTGGTCAGAGAAACAGTGTTTCCAATGTTAATATTTCCACCATCTTCCTTGATGAATTTTAAATCTATGTAAGATTATATTGGATTTTGAAATTGCTATAACATATATTTTCCTCTAGTGCATCATGCACAATGTCTACCAGTATAACATAGCCCTAGACACTTCATTATACACTGATCAAATCATTTGTAAACTGTACAAATGATCATTGAAATATCAACTTTATGGGCGCTCATGCACAAATAATTTTTCTTGTGACATAACAGCATTTTCTTCTTTATTAGAAAATGAATAAGATTTATTCCTGATTCTTAACCTGCAGCCTATCATCAGTATCCACTCTAATCACCAAACAAGTATTTATCCCTACTGCATTTCTTTTGGAGCTACCGCTCAACATACTCGGCAGCATGATAAGGCCTCTTTCTTCAGAGAGCTTGTATGTGTTTGTTTGTTTGGGTTTTCCTGAAAACAGAGACTGAAGTGTGAACTTGGATGTGGATAATTTATTCAGAGATACTCCAAGAACATAAACTGAGGGGGGTAGGTTAGTGATACAGGGGCAGAAAACAGTTAGTAAAGGGTTAATAATTGAATGAATTATTCTGTGGGTTTTAGGAGCTCAGTCCCACTGGGGCCTTTCTCAAGAAATTTATAGAATACATGTTGAAATTGTCCTTCCAAAGTATAGGGAGATGCAGGACATACCTTTGGATTCCTGTCCCTGTTAGTTGAGTATTACATCTGGTAGAGGCTTGGTTTCAGAGAAAACTGAGAGGCAGAAACTCCTGAAAGAGGCAGAGACTCCTTCAGGTGGGAACTTGGGCTGAGTGCAGGGAGCTGCCCACTGTAAGTTGGCAAAGTGAGGAGAGGCTATCCAGCTTTTAGCGCAAGTGTTATATACTTTTCTACGACACCAAATAGAGCACTCTTTATGTCAAACACCTTTATAAATAGAGTGATATTGTTTTTTTGATGATGAAGAGATCAGGTACAGCTGAGGTATGGTGGGAGTTTCTAGGAATGCACACAAGATAAATCTGAGTCTGAACTCCCCTGCTTAGAAACTCTACAGCAGGGTAATAGTCAAACTCACAAAATTGCATCACAGGCCTTCAACAACTGTCTCCTACACATCTCTTCTAAATCTTCAGTCCCTGCTGCCTTCTCCTAGACATATGTCTTATTCTAGGAATATCAAACTATTTCCCTGAACATATAAACCCTGAACGTATCATATTGTTTGCAAAAGCTGTTCTCTTTTCCCAGAAAGACCTTCTCTAAAGGGTTTTATGGAAAAAATTTACATGATTTTTTTAACATCTTTATTGGAGTATAATTGCTTTACAATGGTGTGTTAGTTTCTGCTTTATAACAAAGTGAATCAGCTATACATATGCATATATCCCCATATCTCCTCCCTCTTGCGTCTCCCTCCCACCCTCCCTATCCCACCCCTCTAGGTGGACACAAAGCACTGAGCAGATCTCCCTGTGCTATGTGGCTGCTTCCCACTAGCTATCTATTTTACGTTTGGTTGTGTATATAAGTCCATACCACTCTCTCACTTCATCCCAGCTTACCCTTCCCCCTCCCTGTGTCCTCGAGTCCATTCTCTACGTCTGCGTCTTTATTCCTGTCCTGCCCCTAGGTTCATCTGAACCAATTTTTTTTTTTTTTTTTTTTTTTAGATTCCATATATATGTGTTAGCATACGGTATTTGTTTTTCTCTTTCTGACTTACTTCACTCTGTATGACAGACTCTAGGTCCATCCACCTCACTACAGATAACTCAATTTCGTTTCTTTTTATGGCTGAGTAATATTCCATTGCATATATGTGCCACATCTTCTTTATCCATTCATCTGTCGATGGACACTTAGGTTGTTTCCATGTCCTGGCTATTGTAAATAGAGCTGCAATGAACATAGTGGTACATGACTTTTTTTGAATTATAGTTTTCTCAGGGTATATGCCCAGAAGTGGGATTGCTGGGTCGTATGGTAGTTCTATTTTTAGTTTTTTAAGGAACCTCCATACTGTTCTCCATAGTGGCTGTATCAATTTACATTCCCACCAACAGTGCAAGAGGGTTCCCTTTTCTCCACACCCTCTCCAGCATTTATTGTTTAATTTACATGAGTTTTAAGACCCAACTCAAGTGCCATCTCTACTTTTAAAGCTCCTAGTGACCCACCAAAGTAGGTGAATCTCCCCTCCTCCTCCCCATTCACTTGGCACCATCATGGGAACAGGTACATGCATTTGCAGCATTTGAAGGTTATTACAATATTTATTAATGTGTGTGTCTCCTTTAAACTCTTAAGGACTATAGCAATGCCTTGTATTCTGTATCCTATGGGTCTAACATGGTACATTATACATAGTAAGCAATTTACACTGAATGGATAAGTAACACATGCAGCCATTTAAGATTATATAACTTCTTGTGTAATCTGTCAGTCTGTAATTGCTCTTTGTATTGCAGAATATATTGCAGAGATGTGTGTTTTACTCTAGTTTGATTTTTTCCAGGATTTATTCACCATACTTCTTAAATAAAATGTAAAAATAATAAGGATGCAGAGAGTCACTTCTGTAAGTTTGATCTCTGTTAGCATACATGTCTGAAAATTGTTTTTCTATAATATTTTTCTTCAGAGGGTTATGGCCAGTTTCCTGGAATGGTCTAGGAGCATTGCTCCACATCTTTGAAATTCTTTGATCTCTGGAACTTCTCTGAATATTAACAAGCATAAGAACAATCATAGAAACAGAGACTGACTTACAATTCATGCATCTGATGTTCTTATTTGAGTGCTCTTTTAAAATGTCCATCTGTTTACTTTTTGACATCTCAAAGATACACTAATACAGAGCATTGATGTATTTATATACAGGGCAATGGGGTTTGGTTCATTAGGATACTAGTAGGATAAAGGGCTGGTTTAATCTCTGTGAGAGCGACAATTGACTAGCTTCACTTAAAAAAAGGCCATCACCAATTTGACTAAAACACTATTATTCTCTTATGATTCTTTACTGAATTTCATCTGTGTCATTGGCAAACCCAGGCTACTATATTGATTATCTGCAATGGAGCATTGAAGAAAAATTGTGTTGTTAGTGGAACTGGATCAGGACTTAGTGCCAAATGTAGATCTGGGTCACAGAACATGAAAACATTATGTGTCCATAGACAAATCTTTGGACTTTAGCATCTTTGTGTGATAAATATGAATGGTGGAACTAAATTAATTGTATATTTGATGAGGTGGTCAATAGGCCCTTATTAGAATTTCCAAAGAGGTATCCTGTAACCTGCATTAAAATGGGCAGTTTATTCCTGCTTGAAATCTATCACCTCAGGGTATCGACAAAATTAAATATGAATTTGACTACATTTAGAGATCAGTGCAGATTTTTATGGTAAATTCTCTTGAAATTAAAACATATGGGGATGCACTGAATACAGAAAGATCTTATAATAATCCTCTTGGTTCTGATAATTTTCCCCCTCCTTGCTGCTCTTCCTTTATTTTCTTGGTTCTCTGGTCTTTCTCTATTTCATTCTCAAGAAGAGAAATTTGGCTCTTCTCAGATTATGCTATTCTTCTCTCTACCCTACACCCCAGCCAGCGCAACTAAGGTCTGGTAACTGACAGAGAAGCTGCAGAATTCTACCTCCTTAGAATTTTGTGAAGAGGGAAGACAGTTATTCCTTATTATTCATTTGTTTTATTTCATCTTAGTTGCATACATGCATGTGTGTGTGTGCATACACGCACACACACACAACTTAGTGATCGATGTCAAGGGATTCATACATTCTGCGAAGTTCACAAATGAATTGCCTGCTCAGTAATAAACCATGGAAGTATTCCAGCAAAGTAGCTTCTATGGGATGAATTCTAATTCAAATATTTTTAATTCTCTATCTTAGAATTGTGAGAAAATTTTCAGATCAGCATCTATCTGCTGTACTAGATTTTGCATAGATTCAAATTTCCTGGGAGAACTAAGAATAGGTTACCTTTTTTTTTTGAGAACTATAAATCCTTTTTTTGTAGTCTTTGAAATAAGTTTAACATACTTATAGTCTAAAAGGCTGTTTTAGTAAAGTTAAGACTAAATGTGGAGATTTCAAACATCTCATTCTCATACTATTAGCATGGGGCTAAGGGAAAAGTATGTGTCTAATAAATACTAATGCCAGATGTAAATGATAATGTTCCATAGGACACTGATGTGATAAAGAGAAAATGGTATTTAAAGTAAAACAGAAGGACTTTCTCATGTTACACACTGCTATGTGAACTTGTTTAAATTGTTTTGCCTATTTAAACTGGAGAGAATACTTATTTCACACAACTGTGCAAGGCAGGGATAGGAAAATTAAAAAAAAAAAACTGACCTAAGTGAATGTTACAGCATGATGCATATCACGTAATAGACATTAAAAATATATTATTCCCCCTGTTTTCAAGAGCTTTACTTTTAAAGATCCAAGGTTTGAAAACTTCATTCTAATAATAATAAAAGGTAACATTTATCATCTACACAAGATTGTATTTTAGCATCTAATTGCTTTATGCGTGAAGGACAAAATGAAGACCAATTCACTTCAGAGACTGCAGTCTATTATTTTGAGTGTTTTGGGAGAAACAGCTTTAGTTCCCTGAGGAAGACATGACTTTTGGAAATGAAGACTAGCCATGGGGTGCCATGTCTGTAGAACTGATGGATGATCAATCTGGGTCCTACAAATTTGAAGGAAAAAGTAATGAAACTCATCTCAGAGTGAAGTTCCAGAAATATTTGGAGCAAAGTTAAGAGCCATTTGAAAACAAGTGTAGTCTCCCAAACTGATGATAGCAGCTATAATCACACTGTCTCTCTTCTGATATCCTATTTTAAAAATAATTGACACATTACATATGCTGCACCTCAGGTATTGTTTTTATTACTTCTGGAAGCACTGCCCTTTCCCCAATAACTATTTTTTCTTTGGACCCTGCAGTTTGACAAAGGTCCAATGCATTTGGTCATATTTTCTTCCTGGTGTAGAGTTTTGACCAATCTGCTCTGTTTTTTTAAGGAGAGGAATCACATACCCTCATTTCAAAGCTCATATCTCACTTTCAGCCATATCAGAGTTCAATTATGTGTTCCCAAGCGGAGCTGATTCCCAAGGATCCCGCTGACACCAGGAGGGCTGGCCCAGGACCAATTGAAGCCTTTTCTATCCCATAGATCCAGAGCCACTGCCCCTTTTCCTTCCCAATAGACTGTACACATTTTCTTTTAATATCTCAAAATTGAAAAGATTAGATCATGCTCCTTTACTCAGACAGTGTAATATTGGCCTTCCTTCTATAGGAATGTGCTTCTAGGGTTTCCAAGTGCCTTTACAACCCCTTTAAAGAAGGTACTCTAAATTATTCCAATGTGATTTATGTTCCTCCTTATGCAGTGAAGTGTTTACTTCTTACACTACATTTTTTATTTCCCTTTTTTTGTTCATTTAAACAAACCAACCCCAAAGCAATCTTCAGTGGGTTGCCCTCTTTGATCTAATGTAAACAGAGAAGCCAAATGCACATGTGTATGTGGGGATATTTTTGTCTTGCAGTTTGCATCTTGTAATCATGGGGCAATTTTTTTCTGCCATCCAGCCTGCATTTGCAAGTCATCCCTCAGCCTCCCATGATCTACATCAAGACACAAATGTTGGGTTCAGACAGATACCTGTTCTGCCATCATGAGTAAATAAGAACTAAATACAAAATAGGTGAAAGTTAAAGAATTCCTAGTTTGAGAATGTAGTCTCCAATCACAAAAGAAATCTATGCTAAAATGCAGTGCAAACTTAGGCTGAAGGATAAAACTTCTCTTCCTTGCAAGTGTTATGGTAAGGAGGAGTAGAATGAAAGGGGGTTCTTCTTGAGCTACTTGTTCAGAAAGTCTCACATTCCATTTGAGTTTTTTTCTTTGAATATCTACTCCCATATATTTAGACTGAATTCCTGAAGGCAAAAAAAAGGCCTAAATTGCCTCTGTCAATTATCTAAGTAATCGGGTACGACATGTACATTTCTTCATACAGTAGTAACATGGTGCCTGCCCCATATTCATGGTCAGAAAATACCATTTATTCTTAATTTCAGGCAGTGTCAGTTCTCTCTAGGCATTATACTGGGTCAAATTTAGAGGAAAAAAAAAAAAGTGTTGGAGAAACACCTCTATCATGCTTTAAAGTAAGCAGCAATATGGCAGAGATGCCCAGACTATAAAATCACAAAGAAGGACAAAAATAACTGTTTATTTCATCCCCACTCCCCCAGTGATGTTTCTCATTGTCCAGAACTTTTTACCTACTAAGTATTTATTGAAGGAATTAAAATGATTTGAATCCTAATCCTGCACTAACTAGCTGTGTGGGTGAGAGTTAAAATCTTAGAGACACAACTTCCTTCCAGGTTAAAATGTGTTTATGACACACACCTCCCAAAGCTGGTGTTATAATTAAGTTATTTTATGTAAATTACCTAACAATATCAAGGAATTCAAGTGGTCAAAAAACTTTAGTCAACTTTTTTGCCACTTAATAAGCAGTTTGGAAAAGGTTTGACTTTAGAATACAAAGACTATAGCAAAAGTGACATTTCAGGTCTAGGCTAGAAATAGCATCTCCCTTTTAAATCAAGATAAATGATGACGGAGTTTGGCTATCCCAGCGCACATAGCAAATATTTCTGAGTCAACAACTAAGCACGGATATGCCATTGTATGGTAAAGGGTAAAAATAAATGCATTCACTGGTCTATGTCCCTCCCTGCTGAGAGGGACAAATGATTTTCTTGGACAGTGTTAGTCCAATATCCAATATAAAGTTAAATCAACCTCCTCAGGTCATGTTGATGGAATATAGTGCCACTGTCACCTGTCTTTAGAAGGAATTTGAGTATGATGCCATCAAGAACTGAATTTAACAGCTAAAGGATGAGCAGTTACAAGACTATTCTCACTTCTAACCCTTGTGTAACTTGGATTTTTTTAAAATGATGATTGACCTTTTAACAGAAAACCAATGATTAACACTGCAAAACAAGCATTCAGTAAAGTTTCAGAGGTAGATAGATATTGATCCCTATTTATATCTACCTATAGATATAGATATTGATATTGATACTTATCTTGTGGTTGTTTGTAATAAAATATTAGGAAAAAACCTAAATATCTTACAGTGGAGGAATAGTTATCAGGCACGGCCCATACGTTTGATTGAATATGATGCATTCATTAAGAATAATAAAATCAAGTACCTCTAGCAACATTGGGATTACATAAGAGAAAATATTAAGTGAAAAAAATCATGTTAAAAATAGTTTTCCTAGCATAGGGAGATCAGCTTGGTGCTTTGTGACCACCTAGAGGGGTGGGATAGGGAGGGTGGGAGGGAGACGCAAGAGGGAGGAGATAAGGGGATATATGTATATGTATAGCTGATTCACTTTGTTATAAAGCAGAAACTAACACACCATTGTAAAGCAATTATACTCCAATAAAGATGTTAAAAAAAAATAGTTTTCCTCATAAGCATAGCCATGTGAAAAAAACAAAGTCTGTAAGAGAATATGCAAAATTAATAATAGCTCTGTTAGAAGATTGCTGTTTTCTGGATATCATTATTATGGTATATTGCTGTTATAATTAAAAATTAAAAATTATGACACCATCAACCCTCAAAAGTAAAAACAACTCTTCTGAAAAACGAATCATAGCTTGTAAACCTATGTATTTTATAATGGTATATATCACAGTGTTTTTTGTACTAATGAAAAATTGGGAACAATCTTCAACATCCAAAAATATCTGATTAGTTTAACAAATTAATACATATTCAATAGAAGGAGTAGAATAGAGGAATAGAAAGAATACTGGGGAGACATGAAAGACCATTGTTTTCGAAGATTATTTAATTACAGTAGGAAAGAATAAGGATAAAAAGGCAGACGTGGGATTATAAAGTGCATCATTATATGCACCTATAATGGAAAATTACTGGAAGTATATAACATATACCCAAGCATTAGAAGAAGTAAGGAACAAAACAATATAAACTTTTATTTTATATTGTTCCTTACTCATTTCCATATTTAGTTTTCTTTACAATAAGAATTTTAATCCCTTTAAAAATAATAGCAGGAGGAAGCACTCTCTGAAGAGCTTACACACTTCAGTAATGTGTTTCTTAAGTTAGTCCAATGTCAGTTACAATACATTCCCATCTCCCCGACCCATGATTCTTTTATAATCCATTTCAATGCCTCAGGTTGTGGCAGACATATAATAGAGGCCAAGAATCATTTTCTTTTGGTTTGTTCTTAAGTAACTCAAGGGAGGGAATGTTAGTCTCTTAGAACTAGCAACCCCATGCCTTTGTTAGATCATTTTGATGATTTTATAAGTGACTCGAATACATTTATCTGTCTCAGTCTTCCCTGTCTCCTATTTCTCATTTGTCCAAGTTCATCTCAAAGGGAGTTCACTCCCTGAAATTTAGGATGCGCCCACTGTCTCCTTCAGCAGTGGCTTGGGATGCCAGATCCCAAGCTTCATGTTGTAGCATTTCATTCAACAACAGAAGTGGTGGGAGAGGCCAGCATCCTAGGATATTTGGCTATCCAGCTTTGTTGCAAAGAAGCAGCTGAAGGAGTGGGTACCCCTGTCTCAGACTGAATCAGCCTCAAGTAGAGGAACAATCTTCTGCGGGCCTGGTGATCATGGCACGAAGCAGATCAGAGGAGGAATATAGGAAGTGTCTAATACACATCCTATGAAGATAGAGACCATGTAGAGAAGACAAAGGCCATGCCTGGAAGAGGTGTTGTCTGGGGTTAGGTTCTCCCAAAAGCAAACTGTGAGACAAATATTTGAATGCAAACAGTTTGTTGAAAGGGGGTTGCAGGAAGCACCTGTGAGAGAATTGAGAAATGAGACAGAGGGATAAAATCCATAAGGGTGCATTATTTGCCTGATATTTGTGTTAGCAAGTAGAGCTCTTTAGATAAACTGGCTGTTATCTAGGACATGAGGAACTGGGTTGTTTATCAACTGACTTTCATCTGTGATTGATTGGAGGTTGCTTGCTGGCACTTCCCAACCTGCCAAGCATGTGGCCTGAGCAGCCACTGACAGAGGAAGTCCCTTTTAAAAAAGTGACCTGTGCTTGCAGTTGGAAGCCAATGAGTGAGCATACATACTACTGTACTGGTGAGCAGTGAGGAAATGTGGGACATGACAAGAGTACATACTTCAAGAAGAACTGTAAACAAGGATCAGAACATGCAAATCAAATTATGATAGATCCCCAAATCAAGTGGAAGTAAAAAGGAAGCATTATAAATTCTTGAGTAATATATCATCAAGATTAATCTAAAGACAGTCTCTAGAATGGATAGCAGGGAAAATCATAGAATTAGGTAGACCATCTCTAAATAAAGTAAAAAATGTAAATGCCCCGATTGCCTACATGAAATAACTACTCTGCCTTCCCCGCAACAACAAAAGAATCAGAAGGGTTAAAAACATAAAGGCAAACAAAAATTTCCTGAATGAACTGATCAGCAGGGGGAATAATTCTGTTTAATGCAAAATGGCACTGAAACTTTATATTGAAAAAATCTTCTGTACATAAAAATCACCAAAATAATATGCAATACAATTAGGAAACATACATTTTCCATATAAAGGACAAGGTTGATAGCACCACAATCTATAAAACTCCTTCATTAGAATGTAGGGCTTAGTCAAACTTCCTGGGTTAGAATCTTGCGTTCACCATTTAATTGGGATTGGACCTTAAGGTAATTACTGAAATAAGTCTCTTTCAGAATCAGTTTAGGGTTTTTTTTGTTGTTGTTGGTAATTGGCTTCAGTCGTGCCTACCGCATAGGATTGTGTGGGCACTAAATACGCTTCTACATGTGAAGATTTTAGCACATGGTGAGCTCTGAGTAAATGTTAGCTCTCGTTACCTACTACTATTATTTTTACCACCAGCACTAAACACCACCACTCTTCCCACTACTATCATTATTATCATAGTTACTAAAATGACTGCAATCACAGAAAGGCGAACACTTAGTAAAATCTTATTCTCCCATTCCCTCTCGTTTCTCTTCTCTCTCACACACACACAACCAGAAACAAATGACCCCAAAATATTTTTGAAAACTAATTAGAATTTTTTTAAATGATGAATTATATAAACAAGATACTAATCCTTAACTATCAAATTTTTAAAAAGAAAAATAATACCATATTATAACATCTGGGGGGAGAAGTATGTTTATCGTTTTGGGGGGAGGTTATTGACTGTTTAATTTTGTAATTTAGCACTACATATCAGTTGAAAAAGTATCCTAAAAGAAAAAAACTACAAAACAGTTACAGACATTTATTTCTAAGATTATTCATCACAGCAGTAAATATGACAGTCCCAAATTGGAAGCTACATAAATACTTACCAAGAAATGTTTGGTTAAAATTATATGTCCATATGATGTAATACTAAGCAACCATTAAAATGACATTTGGGAAAGATATTTAAAGACATGAAAAAATCTTCACAGTGTGTTGTAGGTAGGAAACTTGATGGATAAAAAATATCCAACCTCCATATAAAAAGTCTATATAATAATCAAGAATGATAATATTTTAAATGTGTTATGTGTGTTAACTTATTTAATTCCCATAAAATAATCTATGGAACAAACACTCTTACCTTCTGTGTTATATAGTGACTTCTGTAGCTAAGACAACAAAGGTTATACAATTAGTAACTTACATATAAAAAAATGAAAAGACATACCCACGATCATAATGAATATTCAAGGTGGTGATAGTGGTGGTGGTCGTGTGTGTCTTTGTGTGTGTGTGTGTATGTGTGTGACAGAGAGAGAAAGAGAGAGATTTTATATATATGATTATAATAGGAATCTGATCATTTTTTACATTATCAGAGTTTCTCCAAAATAATATATGTTGTTTTGCTATTCATAGTTGTTAGATTATAAAGCTCTTAGATAGAAAGGCAGTAGAAGAAATAAAGTGGAACTTGACAGTCCAAGAAACAGGCTCTGTTTTTGATAAATATTATAGTAGGTTTTTTAGCTGAATGATAACGGTTGTATTACCATTATAGATTTTTGTTTCCTTTTAATATCTGAAATGTGATGAATTAGCATATGGAATGTGCTTAATACCTAGCACAGATTATAAATAAGAAAAATTCTGTGGTTTCAGTGAGCTTCTGGACTAGTAGACATGTTTTGTTTCTTCAAGTTGTAGAAATGTAGAGAAGAAGTTTAGCATTTAATCTGGGAATTCATGAAGATTTTATGGGGAAAGGAATACTGGGAGTGGGTTGTGGAAGATTTGGATAGATCACCAATAGCTTTAAGATAGAAACATAATTTTACAAGCTGAACTCATTTTAATATCATGAAGAGTTCTAAATTTGTCTTACTTCTCATATTAGTAGACCTCATTTCTTTAAGAATTCAACTTCCAAATTTTATTCCATGTACTAAATAAAACGAGCCTTACAATTCTGCTTCTTCTAAGTACTGATAACCCTGGGTAGTGGTGTCCTACTGTCCTACCGCCGTGGAGAATTAGGATCTGTCAAGGTACTCATTGGCATTCATAGCTCTACTCATTATTTTTATACATTTATTGAGCTCCTGTATAATGTATTTGTATATATTGAGCTTTATGTTCAAAACACTATGTTAGGTACTGTAGCATACTAATAAACAAGACAGACGCAAATCAAGAACCAAGTTTCTCCTCTTGTAGAATTTCAATCCATCAATTTATGAAGTTGGTTCCAATGGCAGTAAATTATAGGAAGTATTCAAGTTTGAAAAACAGTGCATGTTTTCTGTACAGCACCAACCTAAGCTTTTATTAAAGGACATACAAACAGAACTGAACTCATGACTCAAAAGTAAACATCTAACTGCTAACAGTATGAAAGATGAAGTTAAAGTAGAGAACAACATATTGTATGTTGCACAAAATATTGCAGAATAAATGAATAGGGCATTCTTTTTCAATTTTAAATGTATATGATTTTGCAAAGCACATTCCTAGATACAGCTATTAGTGTTTCCTTTTATTCTAGTTGCAGGTAGCAGAGAACGTAGAACACTTGAAAAAAAAATCTATCTCACACATTTATCCTCAAAGATACTCTACAATTGTCTTAACTCTCAAGATGAAAGAGGGGGAAATATTGTATTTTGATGACATATGCAAGGCTTCAGCGGACTACACAATATAGCACAGGCTGTTATAGAATTCTGAATATCATACTCAAGGTGACTGGAGAAATAACGAACGCTGCATTGCATTTTGTTGACAAAAAACCAATGCCTTTTAAATTTTACAAAATAAGTTCAGAAATATACATATGTGTGTATGTATATATATATTTTGTGTGTGTATATGTGTATATACATCATATACACATAAACATCGCAATACAAAACTTTCCCGTAGAAGCTGTTTGTTGTTTAAAAACCAGCCTATTTGTGAGGGGCAGGTTCAAGATGGTGGAGTAGAAGGACGTGCTCTCACTCCCTCTTGCGAGAACACCAGAATCACAACTAACTGCTGAACAATCATCGACAGGAAGACATTGGAATTCACCAAAAAAGATACCCCATATCCAAAGACAAAGGAGAAGCCACAATGAAACAGTAGGAGGGGCTTAATCACAATAACATCAAATATAATAACTGCTGGGTGGGTGACTTACAAACTGGAGAACACTTATACCACAGAAGTCCACCCACTGGAGAGAAGGTTCTGAGCCCCACATCAGGCTTCTGAACCTGGGGGTACAGCAACGGGAGGAGGAATTCCTAGAGAATCAGACTTTGAAGGCTAGTGGGATTTGATTGCAGGACTTCAACAGGACTGGGGGAAACAGAGAGTCCACTCTTGGAGGGCACACACAAAGTAGTGTGCACATTGGGACCCAGGGGAAGGAGCAGTGACCCCATAGGAGTATGAACCAGACCTACCTGCTAGTGTTGGAGGGTCTTCTGCAGAGGCGGGAGGTCTCTCTGTCTCACCGTGAGGACAAGGACACTGGCAGCAGAAGTTCTGGGAAGTACTCCTAGGCGTGAGCCCTCCTGGAGTCTGCCATTAGCCCCACCAAAGAGCCCCGGTAGGCTCCAGTGTTGGGTCGCCTCAGGCCAAACAACCAATAGGGAGGGAACATAGCTCCACCCATCAGCAGACAAGCAGATTAAAGTCCTACTGAGCTCTGCCCACCAGAGCAACAGCCAGCTCTACCCACCACCAATCCCTCCCATCAGGAAACTTGCACAAGCCTCTTAGATAGCCTCATCCACCACAGGGAAGACAGCAGAAGCAAGAAGAACTACAATCCTGCAGCCTGTGGAACAAAAACCACATTCACAGAAAGATAGACAAGATGAAAAGGCAGAGAGCTATGTACCAGATGAAGTAACAAGATAAAACACAAGAAACACAACTAAATGAAGTGGAGATAGGCAACCTTCCAGAAAAAGAATTCAGGATAATGAGAGTGAAGATGATCCAGGACCTTGGAAAAAGAATGGAGGCAAAGATCGAGAAGATGCAAGAAATGTTTAACAAAGATCTGATAGATTAAAGAACAAACAAACAAAGATGAACATTACAATAACTGAAATGAAAACTACACTAGAAGGAATCAATAGCAGAATAACTGAGGCAGAAGAACGGATTAGTGACCTGGAAGACAGAATGGTGGAATTCACTGCGGCAGAACAGAATAAAAAAAAAAGCATGAAAAAAAAAGAAAAAAAAACTTGAAAAGAAATGAAGACAGCCTAAGAGACCTTAGGGACAACATTAAACGCAGGAACATTCACATTATTGGGGTCCCAGAAGGAGAAGAGAGAGAGAAAGGACCCGAGAAAATATTTCAAGAGATTATAGTAGAAAAATTCCCTAACATGGGAAAGGAAATAGCCACCCAAGTCCAGGAAGCGCAGAGAGTCCCATACAGGATAAACCCAAGGAGAAACATGCCGAGACACATAGTAATTAAATTGGCAAAAATTAAAGACAAAGAAAAATTACTGAAAGCAGCAAGGGAAAAATGACAAATAACATACAAGGGAACTCCCATAAGGTTAACAGCTGATTTCTCAGCAGAAACTCTACAAGCCAGAAGGCAGTGGCATGATATACTTAAAGTGATGAAAGGGAAGAACCTACAACCAAGATTACTCTGCCTGGCAAGAATCTCATTTGGATTTGGAGAAATCAAAAGCTTTACAGACAAGCAAAAACAAAGAGAATTCAGCACCACCAAACCAGCTCTACAACAAATGCTAAAGGAACTTCTCTAAGTGAGAAACACGAGAGAAGAAAAGGACCTACAAAAACAAACCCAAAGCAATTAAGAAGATGGTAATAGGAACATACCTATCAATAATTACCTGAAACGTGAATGGATTAAATGTTCCAACCAAAAGACACAGGCTTCCTGAATGGATACAAAAACAAGACCCATCAATATGTTGTCTACAAGAGACCCACTTGAGACCTAGGGACACATACAGACTGAAAGTGAGGGGATGGAAAAAGATATTCCATGCAAATGGAAATCAAAAGAAAGCTGCAGTAACAATACTCATATCAGATAAAATAGACTTTAAAATAAAGAATGTTACAATAGACAAGGAAGGACACTACATAATGATCAAGGGATCAATCCAAGAAGATATAACAATTATAAATATATATGCACCCAACATAGGAACACCTCAATACATAAGGCAACTGCTAACAGCTATAAAAGAGGAAATCAACAGTAACACAATAATAGTGGGGGACTTTAACCCCTCACTTACACCAATGGACAGATCATCCAAACAGAAGATTAATAAGGACACACACGCTTTAAATGGCACAATGTACCAGATAGATTTAATTCATATTTATAGGACATTCCATCCAAAAACAGCAGATTACACTTTCTTCTCAAGTGCACACGGAACATTCTCCAGGATAGATCACATCTTTGGTCACAAATCATGCCTCAGTAAGTTTAAGAAAATTGACATCATATCAAGCATCCTTTCTGACTGCAACAATATGAGATCATAAATCAATTACAGGGAAAAAAATGTAAAAAACACAAACACATGGAGGCTAAACAATACGTTGCTAAATAACCAAGAGATCACTGAAGAAATCAAAGAGGAAATCACAAAATACCTAGAGACAAATGAGAACAAGAACACGATGATCCAAAACCTATGGGATGCAGCAAAAGCAGTTCTAAGAGGGAAGTTTATAGCTATACAAGCCTACCTCGAGAAACAAGAAAAATCTCAAATAAACAATCTAACCTTACACCTAAAGGAACTAGAGAAAGAAGAAGAAACAAAACCCAAAGTTAACAGAAGGAAGGAAATCATAAAGATCAGATCAGATATAAATGAAATAGAAACAAAGAAAACAATAGCAAAAATCAATAAAACTAAAAGCTGGTTCTCTAAGAAGATAAACAAAATTGATAAACCATTAGCCAGGGTCATCAAGGAAAAGAGGGAGAGGACTCAGATCAATAAAATCAGAAATGAAAAAGGGGAAGTTAAAACAGACACCTCAGAAATACAGAGCATCCTAAGAGACTACTACAAGCAACTCTATGCCAATAAAATGGACAACCTGGAAGAAATGGACAAATTCTTAGAAAGGTATAACCCTCCAAGACTGAACCAAGAAAAAATAGAAAATATGAACAGACCAATCACAAGTAATGAAATTGAAACTGTGATTAAAAATCTTCCAACAAACAAAAGTCCAGGACCAGATGGCTTCACAGGTGAATTCTATCAAACATTTAGAGAAGAGCTAACACCCATCCTTCTCAAACTCTTCCAAAAAATTGCAGAGGAAGGAAAACTCCCAAACTCTTTCTATGAGGCCACCATCATCCTGATACCAAAACCAGACAAAGATACTACAAAAAAAAAAAAATTACAGACCAATATCACTGATGAATATAGATGCAAAAATCCTCAACAAAATACTAGCAAACAGAATCCAGCAACACATTAAAAGGGTCATACACCATGATCAAGTGGGCTTTATCCCAGGGATGCAAGGATTCTTCAATATATGCAAATCAATCAATGTGTGTGATACACCATATTAACAAATTGAAGAATAAAAACCATATGATCATCTCAAAAGATGCAGAGAAAGCTTTTGACAAAATTCAACACCCATTTATGATAAAAACTCTCCAGAAAGTGGGCATAGAGGGAACCTACCTCAACATAATAAAGGCCACATACGAAAAACCCACAGCAAACATCATGCTCAATGGTGAAAAACTGAAAGCATTTCCTCTAAGATCAGGAACAAGACAAGGATGTCCACTCTCACCAGTATTATTCAACATAGTTTTGGAAGTCCTAGCCACGGCAATCAGAGAAGAAAAAGAAATAAAGGGAATACAAATTGGAAAAGAAGAAGTAAAACTGTCACTGTTTGCAGATGACATGATACTATACATAGAGAATCCTAAAGATGCCACCAGAAAACTACTAGAGCTAATCAATGAATTTGGTAAAGTTGCAGGATACAAAGTTAATGCACAGAAATCTCTTGCATTCCTATACACTAATGATGAAAAATCTGAAAGAGAAATTAAGGAAACACTCCCATTTACCATTGCAACAAAAAGAATAAAATACCTAGGAATAAACCTACCTAAGGAGACAAAAGACCTGTATGCAGAAAACTATAAGACACTGATGAAAGAAATTAAAGATGATACCAACAAATGGAGAGATATACCATGTTCTTGGATTGGAAGAATCAATATTGAGAAAATGACTATACTACCCAAAGCAATCTATAGATTCAGTGCAATCCCTATCAAATTACCAATGGAATTTTTTACAGAACTTGAACAAAAAATCTTAAAATTTGAATGGAGACACAAAAGACCCCGAATAGCCAAAGCATTCTTGAGGGTAAAAAACAGACCTGGAGGAATCAGACTCCCTGACTTCAGTCTATACTACAAAGCTACAGTAATCAAGACAATATGGTACTGGCACCAAAACAGAAATATAGATCAACAGAACAAGATAGGAAGCCCAGAGATAAACCCACGCACCTATGGTCAACTAATCTATGATAAAGGAGGCAAGGATATACAATGCAGAAAAGACAGTCTCTTCAACAAATGGTGCTGGAAAAACTGGACAGCTACATGTAAAAGAACGAAATTAGAACAGTCCCTAGCACCATACAGAAAAATAAACTCAAAATGGATTAGAGACCTAAATGTAAGACCGGACACTATAAAACTCTTAGAGGAAAACATAGGAAGAACACTTTTTGACATAAATCACAGCAAAATCTTTTTTGATGCACCTCCTAGAGTAATGGAAATAAAAACAAAGATAAACAAATGGGACCTAATAAAACTTCAAAGCTTTTGCACAGCAAAGGAAACCATAAACAAGACGAAAAGCCCACCCTCAGAATGGGAGAAAATATTTGCAAATGAATCAACAGACAAAGGATCAATCTCCAAAATATATAAACAGCTCATGCAGCTCAATATTAAAAAAACAGCAACCCAATCCAAAAATGGACAGAAGACCTAAATAGACATTTCTCCAAAGAAGACATACAGATGGCCAAGAAGCACATGAAAAGCTGCTCAGCATCACTAATTATTCGAGAAATGCAAATCAAAACTACAGTGATGTATCACCTCACACCAGTTAGAATGGGCATGATCAGAAAATCTACAAACAGCAAATGCTGGAGAGGGTGTGGAGAAAAGGTAACCCTCTTGCACTTTTGGTGGGAATGTAAATTGATACAGCCACTATGGAGAACAGTATGGAGGTTCCTTAAAAAACTAATAATGGAATTACCATATGACCCAGCAATTCCACTACTGGACATATACCCAGAGAAAACCATAAGTCAAAAAGATGCATGCACCCCAATGTTCATTGCAGCACTCTTTACAATAGCCAGGTAATGGAAGCAACCTAAATGCCCATCGACAGACAAATGGATACAGAAGATATGGTGCATATATACAATGGAATATTACTCGGCCATAAAAAGGAACAAAATTGGGTCATTTGTAGAGATATGGATGAATCTAGAGACTGTCATACAGAGTGAAGTAAGTCAGAAAGAGAAAAACAAATATCGTATATTAACACATACATGTGGAACCTAAAGAAATGGTACAGATGAACCGGTTTGCAGGGCAGAAATTGAGACACAGATGTAGGGAACAAATGTATGGACACCAAGGGGGAAATGCAACAGGGAGTGGGGGTGGTGGTGTGATGAATTGGGAGATTGGGATTGACTTGTATACTCTGATGTGTATAAACTGGATGACTAATAAGAACCTGCTGTATAAAAAAATAAATAAAATTAAATTTAGAAAAAGCAACCTATTTGTGATTTGAATTTAATGGTATTGTTGAAAATGATTTTATATGACAATGAGTGTCAAGTAGGACATTTCCATTATAAAACCCACTAAAGATTCAGACCCCTTTTCAGGCTAGGTATCAGATGTGAGACAACAGAAGTGTCATAAGCAGAGGGCAGTGAGAGCTAAAATGTGTTGTGAGATGGATTCAAATGATTAATAAAAATTAAAGCCAGTTTGAGCAGTGCTTACAAAGGTTTGCATCAGCTTAGAAAGGATTTATGATCTAGTTGAGAAACACAAAACTCCATTTCCAGTAAGAATCCAGTGGGTGTGTTCTGCAATGAATTTGGCTTCTCTGGGAAAGAAATGGTTCCATGTATAATCTGCGGGCATATGGATTGAGAGACACAGTATCTTTTCCAATCTCTCTCTGTCTCTCTCTTTCTCAACTCTCCAGATCTAGTCTATATATCATTTGTCACAGTCTCCTCGTGTCCTCTAATGTCTCTGCTTGGGTTTACAAACTCAAATGCAACAAGTGTCAAACAGGTATCGTAAAAGAGTGCAGTGGGCCAGATGGGTGAGCTGTGGAAAACTGGGCAGTTCATGCCCCATCCGAAGGTGGTAGCAATTAGCCTGTGACCTCTAATAATTTGGTAACACTTCTTTCCATTTACTAGGTATATGGCCTTGGTTGTGCAAAGCAAGATACTTATCTAGCTTGCGTCTCAGTGTCCACATTTGTAAATTGTAACAATATTAGCACCTACCTCTTAGGGTTATGGTTCACTCATTCAATATCTATGTATAAGCTACCTACTCTGACAGACACTATGGTAAGGGCTGCACAAACAGCAGTGATCAAAAAGGCAAAGCCCCAGCTCTCTGCAATTTATATTCAAGTGGGAGTGAAGCAACTAACACGTTTTAAAATGATGGTAACATGTAAGATGTCAATTATTGAAAAAAAGCTATGTGGGCAAGTAGATGGATAGGGATTTACTATTTTAGCAGGCTTTTTATTGTAGAAAGGGATGGTGTTTGCATTTTTCTACAAGCTGTATTTTATATAGACTGTTAGCTCTGTGAAGGAAGCATTTGAGGAGAAAAGTGAATAAAGTAAGGGATCAAGCTGTGCGTACATCAGACAGGAAGAGCATTGCAGGTAAAGGCATCCAGTACAGCACCTCTGACACTGACGTGGGTTTAGGGTGTTTGAAAACAGCATGGAATCCAGAGCCTCTAGAACAGTGGGAGAAAAATTGAGTTGTGGATGAAGTTAAAATCATGCAGCCCCTTTCAAATGATTTAAATGATTTTGTTCTGTACTTTGGAAAAGATGGGATGGTAGGGGACAGTATTGAGCTGAAGAGTCACGTGATGTGGCTTGAGATTTCAGTGAGTCACCATGGTTGTGGCTGCTTTGGGGAGAATAGACTCTGATGGGGCTGGGAGGGGCATGGAGAAAACAGAGAGACCAGACTGCAGCTGATGGTTGCTTGAACCAAGGTGGTAATGGAGAAGGAGCTGAGAAGTGGTTAAGTTCAGGATGTATATAAAGGTAAAGGCAACAGTATTTACTCCCAGGGGATATAGGAGGAGTTGAAGATGAAGCAAAGGTTTCTGGTCAAGTCACCTGCATACTGGAGTAGCTATTTACTGAGTTAGGAAAGGCAAGAGGAGAAGCATATTTTGAGCTTGGGAGATCAAGAATTCATTTGTGAGTGTTAGATGGAAAACACAGGCTAACTGCTTTAAACAGCAGCTGGCATATATAGATGAGTAATAAAGATTAGCTGTAATTATTATCACTATCTTCATTTCTATTGTGACATTACTGAAAGAACATTGCTATCATGCCTTTTGCTTTTTCAAGAAAAACTGTTTTTTTTTCCCATGATAAAATATCCTGATTTCAAATGTCAAAACCATAAAGCTCTTATTTTAGCTTCAGCTGAAGTGGAAAGTCCTGTGTACACATTGATGATATCTCACCTAGGCACCTGCCATGTCTCACCTTCGCTGCCTTAGATCTTTTTCTGAAGCCATGGGAACTTGTTCAGTTCTTGAGCAGGTGAAGCCTGAAAATATAGAAAGTTTAATTCCTCAGTGGCATCCATCAACCATTGGGGTCCAGGCTTTGGTTTCAACCAAGCTTTGATGGATGAATTTGAAGGGAATGTGCAGTTCTTCAGAGGGCAGCTAACAAAAATGAATCCAGTTGTTCAGAGTGGTTAATACACTTTATTAGCTTTTCCTCTGTCCTTATCTGAGTCTGCAACCTCACTCTGAGTTCCTGTGATCACCTCTAAAATAAAAATGAACTATCTGAACCTAAGTTCCTATTTTAGGCTTTGCTTTCAGTGGAATCTGTACTAAGACAACAGTGACTAAGAAGAAAATAATCTGAAAGTTAAAAATACACATCATGCCACCAGCTTGCTACCAATACTCATGTCATTATATATATCATCATTCCATGAGAAGTTGTACTCTGCTTAACTTATTGTCCTACCCATAACTCAAGGTGGAAAAAAATCCCCACGTTTGTCACAGGGTTTACATGATCATAAAGCATGATACCCTTATCATTTGTATAGATACAAGGTAAGTGGCACTAAGGAAGAAAGACATATATACAAATTTGGTCTAGTTCAGATCTCCAGAAGAGAAAGTAGGAGGTAATATTAAAGAAGTATCCCCTTATATGCAAGGCATCAGATTAAGTCTTATGTAGTATTTCGCTGAATATCCCCCATCATTAACCTCGGGAGAAGGCATAACTTACACTTCAGATTATAAAGAAGGACATACAAGATGTAAACTGTTCAGTATTACACAACTAGTTTGTAACAGACCCGGATACAAAACATGATATCTGACATCTTAGCCTTAGCCTACAGTCTTTTAAGTCCATAAGGCTACAGACTCTATGAGATTTAATTATTATCTTGGGCTTCCTTGCTTTGATCAAATGTCTGTTAATTTAAAAAAACCTATAGGGAGAGATTCAGATTTTATGGGATGAGGAAAATTCTGGAATTCTGGAAATTAAATTTTATCTCTGGTGGTAAAAAAAAATGATAGAATGAAAAAAAAAGAGATGAAAAGTAGGTGAAGATGTAATTGTAAGCATGGTCTACTTTTAGAGTTTTGCCTTATAAGGGGTTGGAAAACTTTCAAGAGAAATGTTTATGACTGTGAATCATTCAGAATACTTTCTTCTTATTCCCCAAGTCATATAGAAATTTGCCTCTTAAAATATTTTCTGTCTATTGAATCTGATGTAAACTTTTTATCAATTGAAAGTTACCCTTTTCCTCTTGTAGATAAATTTTCAGGAAACATTGATTATGTGAATCCAGAAAGTCCCTGGGGATATCCCTATGGAATAATGGTTTATTTTGCACACTGAATATTTTTAATATAAATCTAAATTCAGATACTAACCTATCAGTTTTCCACTGGATTTTATTTGGTTTTAGTAGTCTCCAATTAAATCCCAATTAAATGCAATGTGTTTCTATTAATTTAATTATATCTATCAATAGCAGCCATTAATTTTAGGTACTTTCAATAAATTTTTGATTAAATCACTGTATTGCTAATTCCTTTCCATAAATTTCAATCAGTTTCCAGTTTATTTAGTGTGTATGCCTAAAATCAATATTATATACCAGTATCTGGGTGGGGGGATGGCAGCAGCTTTTGCCCGTAACTGAGCTGAGATGGGAATGACTCTATCTCATTTAAGTCAGTGTGATGCAGTACAATGCACAGTCCCCATAAAAGTCAGTACTTCTATGCTAAGCATCACTGCTGGCTTTCAGTTGCTAAACCTGTTCAACATAATTCTAATTCAGCAAGACTCTGTTTCTTTGTAATTCTGCCAAGTTTCAGAACCTGTTACAAACACTTGTCTTTGGAGTTATCCATTGCCCTTGTTTACTAACTTTTCAAACATGAGGAGCAGCAATGAGTCCCAGTGAAGGCAAAGGGGCTCTGGAACCAAACTGCCTTGTTTTGGATCCTGCCTCTGCCAGTTCTTTACAACGTCAGTATGGTTGGGCAAACTCCCTAGCACTTTGGTGCCCCAGGTTTCTCCTGCAATAATAATGCTACCGGGACTTTCCTGACAGCACAGTGGCTAAGAATCTGCCTGCCAATGCCGGGGACACAGGTTCGAGCCCTGGTCTGGGAAGATCCCACATGCTGTGGAGCAACTAAGCCCTTGCGCCACAACTACTGAGCCTGCGCTCTAGAGCCCTCGAGCCACAACTACTGAGCCCGTGTGCCTAGAGCCCGTGCTCCGCAACAAGAGAGGCCACCGCAATGAGAAACCCACGCACCACAATGAAGTGTATCCCCTGCTCGCCGCAACTAGAGAAAGCCCGTGAGCAGCAACGAAGACCCAACACAGCCAAAACTAAATAAAACATAAATAAATAAAAAATATAATAATGCTACCTACCATTTGGGGTTGTTGGCTGAATTAAAACATTTAGAAGAGTGTGTGACCCACAGAGTTTTCTCAGTTTTAGCTGCTCTTATCACCATGGTTTATGATTATAAAAACTAACGTATTTTATGAACTTACCATGTGACAGACTATTCTTTTGTGGCTTATATCATTTTATCATTCATTGTATACAGAAACCTTGTAAATGAGGTACTAGTTTCCTTGGTTTGCAAGTAAACCAAGGCTGAGAGGATCTGTTGATAAAGTCCCTGATGTTATTCAATGATAAAGATAAATTTGAACCAGGCCCATTTAAATCAAAACCTAGCCTGATTCTGTAGGGTTGTGCTGTCTTCCACTATTGGAATTTTCCTTTATGGGTCACATTTTTACTGTAAAACCTTACTATTGCAATAACATGTTCCTGGACAAAAAAGGATAGATATATATATGATATAGATGTGGATATAGATAAAAGTATAGATAATAGAGATAGAGACAGAGGCGGAGACAGAGATAGAGATGATAGAAATAGAGATCTGGGTCATTGTTTTTACTATAGTGAGGAAATAATGGTTTTGGGGGAGGAGTAAGGGAGCCTCGTAGAACTCTCCCCATCATTAAGATTAGGGGGATGACATAGCTAACAGCTTCACCTTCAACAGCTAACAGCTTCACCTTTAACAGCGTCATTAGGGAGATCTAAATTAGATAAATCAATATGACAAAATTTGGGTTGAATAAAATGTATACAATTTTATAAAAATACACAGGGATCTACCAGGCTTTTTGTGAGCTGTCTTGAATGTATTATAGAACATACTAACTGTTTACCTACAGATATATCTGCCTTCATCAGTGATTAAAATACATTTGTAAGCTAGAGATGACAGTGGAGGTCAAAGGAGAAAAAATAGAATGGGATATTCTACCAAGTTTGTGTGGACAGGAATATCAGAGATTTAATAAGAGTTCAAAGTCCTTAAAAAAGGTGAGGTTAGGACCAAGAAGGTAAAGTACAAAAAGCAAATCTATGTCCAGATGTATGGCTGCACATAGGCTGTGGAGGCAGGTACTGAATACTTGGTGGAAATGAGTATGAAATATGAATAAACTGGGAATCAAGTAAGGAAAATCCTGGAATTGGTTTTTAATAATTCTGTTGGTCCTGTGGTTTTCTATCACCTATTTTTAGATGGTGATGTGATAGGAAGCTATGTCCTGGCATCTTAAAATTAGGATCAATGTGACTACAGGGAAATCAAGGCAGCTCTTTAGTCACTACAAACTTTAATTGATAGCAGGTGAAGTTTGTCATCTATAGTAAGTACTTAATGAAGATTTATTGACTACTCAGATGAAGGCAATGGACAATGATAATGGACAATGATAAGTTTCTGTCACTATTAAGTAGACTCGGTGAAAACTGGGCAATTTAGTCCCTGTCTTTAAACAATGTATAGGTCTGTTTCCTCACGGTGTGTATACGTGGGTAAATAGTTGTCTTTTGACAACTTCTCTGGAGATATAAACAAAATGCTTGCATTACATATAAACTACTAAGATCTTTGGTTTTTTATTCTTCTTGGGGGTTATAGTACTGGTGTTCATTAATAAATGGTTGTTTATTATTGAAGATTTAGAATGGTTTGAGGAATGTATGTTAGAAATTTAAATAAAAATAACACATTGCCATGTTTAAAAATGGTAATTACAATTTGCTATTATAATGTTAGTTTTTAAGTGTTTGTTATAACAATGTCCGGTCAAGTAGGAAGAAAAGGTAAGATAAACAAATCTAAAATAAATAAGAACAACACAAAATCCAAAAACCTAACATAAAAATCTTTAGCATGCTACAAACATAGTCATTTTAAGGTCAGGTTCTATGCTATTTTTGTGCGTGAGGCTTTGTTTCTTTTTAACAAATAAAAATTCATAATATTTTTCCCTCCAAAATTATCCTTTGCTTGCCTAGAAATATAAAATGTCTTGAGCAAAATTAAAATAGTAGACAAGAGATGGGCAAATCTTGAGTAGATCACCTTGGCTGAGATTGAGATGGGAGTCAGACTAGTTTTTTCATAGATAAGGAATAGTTCATGAAAGTGACAACTGCAGCCCCAGTCAGAATGAAACACTTTATTTTTATCCTTATTCATAACTTAAATTACAATGCAGAGTAGTTTTTTTCAGCAGAAAAGTATAAATGAGCTGATATTTTCCCCAGTTCCTTTCCATGTATATCGCCATGAACTGTGACTTTTTTCTCCAATATTCCATGATTTTGACTGTTATAATATGGCAGTACCATTAGAGCTTTAAGACTGGATCAAACCAGGACAATAAACCATGTGTAGGAGAAGTAGCATTTTGTTTTCTTCCAAAAGGGGTCAAATTTGTGTTCCTAAAATCATGAAAAGTGTCTTCTGAATCAATTTAAAGACCAAGCTGCAAATTGGAAAATAAGTAATAAAATGGAGATAGGAAGAGTTGAGAGAAGAGGTGGGTTGAGGGCAGAGGTTAAGAGTAAGGCTATGAGTGAAGTCTCTGATAGGAGGACTCATGAATGTAGTGCTCATCTATACTGTGGAGTCAAGCTGGTGGCTTTATAGGAGCTACCCCGCACTACACAAATTGCAGCCATTTAAAGAACAAAGAACAATTCAAGGAGTTAAAAGGAAGAAGGGAAATGCATATGAGACAGGTATGAGAAGAAGAAATTTAAGACAGTCATGGAAGAATTAGCTATTGTGAGTTTATTTCTTACCCCTCTACTGAATATGCTGGTAATGATACCTTGAGTGAGATTAATTCTTACACCTCTGCTGAGATTCACTAATCCTGTAGTGCTCTGGTATTTGAAAACTAGGTTTCCTTGCAAAAAGATTTTGGCTCAGTTGCTAAATGCATACCATTTTACATTAGGAACAGTGTAAATAATTCAAGATTCTTTAGTGCACCTGTCAGAGGACCGAAGAAGATTTGAAATTTACATGTACATAAATGAGCAAGGGTGGTAAGTAAGAAGAGAAGGTCCCTGATCCCTCGATTATGTCTTGGCATCTGATAGCTGTGTAGGGCCAGCATTTCCAATTATAAGACAGAAATGAATCCATATTGATCTCTAATCACTCTTGAGCATCCTTTGGAAAAATGATGTTTATTCACAGAGGAGGTACCATTCACTCTAATAATTTGTTTCAGATGATAAATGAGTGTGGCATCAAATTATACTAAGCTCTGGGGCAATGCAACTGTTTTATTTTCTCTTTTTTCTCGGCCAGGGTGAATATTGTTATTTAAAACTCTATTACCTCTCATATTTAGATAAAACCAATGTCATCTTATTATATAAAGTAGTTACATGTATTATAAACATAATCTATATCTTTACTATCTGTCTCTCCCACTGAATTAAAAAGGCAGGAGTTTTGTTATTTATATATCTCACCCCCCATACCATGGGATGCATATAGTAAGATAGCAATCAATGTTTGTTTAATGAATGTTTGAAAAAATTCTATTCAAATATCAGGAAAACAGGTGTTCCTGCACTAATTCTATTGGCTTAATGAATTCAATTGCATATATCTTATACTGTGAGCCAATTCAAATCCCTTTTGGAGGAATGTAGAGTATAAATTATAGATTAATGAAATTTATAGTGATTTATGGATTCATGTTCCCATAGAAGACCAAATGTTCTACATTTTCAATCATCTCTAGTATCCCAAGGACTAATAATCTGGGATTTCTGTTCATACTGTGTTCACTTACTGAGGTGATTCGGGCAGAAAGTATCATTGAGGTCATTGTCACTAACACCAACTGTCTCATCTGACCAGTAGTTTACTTTGGCTCCCATTAAACTTTTGAACTTCTGGTGAAATATCAGGAAAATTGTGAGTATAATCTGGGCACATGCTCCCAATTTTGACCTGAGGAATTAAAACTAACTGCAATTTATATTAGATTATGCTGAAATATCGTCACTCGTTAATTCCTCAAAACATAGATTTGTTTCTCAAATACTGACTAATTTTTAAATTCACATTAAATTTGCAGAGACATTTAATCCATATGCTGCTTACTGTAACTCATCATTTTGTAGGCGAGAACGGGTCTAAGATCAGGACTATTTTTTGACTAAGACACTTGGAGTGTTTTTAATTAACATTTAAAACTTTTTTTTTAAGGCAGGAAGTTATGTTTGACAAAGTTAAGGCCACACACCAAAAGGTTAGTGTTTTGTCTAGAACTCAGCATACATGAATCTTAAATGCATTTTAAACCTGGCTAAAATAAGCTGTCTCACTCCTTGAAAAAAGTGATAGAGAATAAGAATTTTTGCCACTAAAGAACTTAGAGGAGTATTTAATACTAGCTCGAGATCAAGGAAAGGTAGTTGGAAAGGAATCAGTGTGTTAAAATAAGTTCTTATATACTAGTAAGTAGGCCACACACACATGAATAATTTCTTCTGTGTTTTTGAGGAATTCAGTAATTCGGACCCACAATTTTTCTGACTTACTCAGAGTTAGATTTAAAATCTGCCTCTGAAACTGCCTACCCGTGGCAAGTCAGGTAGTATCTAATCTAGACAGTATCTGTGTGTGTGTGTGTGTGTGTGTGTGTGAGAGAGAGAGAGTGAGAAGAGGGAAAGAGACAGAGGAAGGTGTAGGAAGATGAGGCTTCTGTGGTCATGCCTAATGTTGGGAATCAATGATAACTTTTGGTCTGATGATACTCTGACAAAATGAAGAATGTTTAGCAGCACATGGAAAATGAATCAAAATTGTCAGTTATAAGAAGTAAAGAACACATGGGAAATCAGGGAAGAAGGGAAGCAGGGAAGCATTGGGTGTTGGCCCGCCCCCAAAAAGGAGGAGAATCAGAGCTTTGACAAGCAGAGATAATTGAGGCCTCTGTGATAGCCAGCCTCCAAAAGAATCTCCAATAATTCTTGTTTCCTGGTAGCTATGCTCTTTGTAGTATCCTCACACACAGAATCAAGGCTGGCCTGGTGACCAATAAAATATGGTAGGAGTGATGGTGTGTAATTTCTGAGGCTAGGTCATGAAAGGCATTGCAGCTCTTGCCTAGGTCTCTTGAATTTCTCCCTCTGGAGGAATTCAGCCATCGTGCAGTGAGGAGAGTTAAGAAGTTCCACGTGGAGAGGAACTGAGGCTCTGGCCAACAAGTCAGCAAAACCTTGCCAGTATGTGAGTGAACCATCCTGGAATTAGCCTCTCCAGTCCCAGGAAGCCTTCAGGTGACTGAAGTCCTAGTCAACATCTGATTGTAACCTCATGAGAGATGCCAAACAAAACCACCCAGCCAAGCTCCCAAATTCCAGACCTGCAGAAGCTGTGATAAATAATCACTCATTGTTGTTTTAAGTCATTATGTTTATGGTTGATTACATAGCTATAGATAAAACAGTAAAAAAGTTAATTCAGGAAAATATCATACTCATGTATTCAAACATCAAATATATATTGAGGGCCAGGTACTTTGAGGTTTTAATGGAGAAAAGATTGATATAGTCCAGATTTAGAGTATTTATGTTCCAATGAATGTGGATCCTTTGTCAATGTTTTAAAAGCATTTTGGATGGTAACAAATTAGTAAGACAGTAATTATAAATGAAGACATTCCTATGAAGTGAATAATAAGGGGCTGAAATTTTAAAAAATCAAGGATTAATTGGGGGGAGACTTTTTAGAAAAAATGTTCATGGCAGCCTCTCTGAGGATATGACATACATTTATTTATTTATTTATTTATTTATTTATTGTTGATTTACAATGTTGTGTTAGTTTCAGGTGTACAGCAAAGTGGTTCAGTTTTATATATATATATATATATATATATAAATGGAAATATATATATATATAATATATATGTTATGTATAAACAATTCAGATTCTTTTTCCTTATAGGTTATTATAAAATACAGAGTATAGTTCTCTGTGCTATACAGTAGGTTCTTGTTGGTTATCTATTTTATGTACAGTAGTGTATATATGTTAATCCCAAACTCTAATTTATCCCCCCCTTTCCACTTTGGTAACCATAAATTTGTTTTCTATGTCTGTGGGTCTATTTCTGTTTTGTATATGTAAAACCAGACACTATTAAAGTCCTAGAGGAAAACATAGGCAGAAAACTCTTTGACATAAATCGCAGCAATATCTTTTTGGATCCATCTCCTAGAGTAATGGAAATAAAAATAAACAAATGGGACCTAATTAAACTTAAAATCTTTTGCACAACAAAGGAAATCATAAATAAAACAAAAAGATGGCCTACAGAATGGGAGAAAGTATTTGCAAACAATGCAACTGACAAGGGATTAATCTCCAAAACATACCAACAGCTCATACAGCTCTATATCAAAAAACAAACAACTCAATCAAAAAATGGGCAGAAGATCTACATAGAAATTTCTTCAAAGAAGACATACAGATGGCCAACAGGCACATGAAAAGATGCTCAACATCGCTCATTATTAGACAATTGTAAATTAAAACTACAATGAGGTATCACCTCACACCAGTCAGGATGGCCATCATCAAAAAGTCTACCTGAGTTGAGGAAGTGCTGACTGTATTTAAAGAAAGGAAAGATGGTTGGAGCAGAGTGAGTGATGAGAATTATGCATCAGGAAGGTAGGATGAGTGGCAAGGGCTAGATTTTGCAGGATTTCATAGACCATAGTGAGAAGTTAGGATGTTCAAAGGTAATCACTGAAGGGTTTTGAGCAGAGGAATAAGACTCTCAACAAATTCAATTAATGGTAGGCTCAAAAGCACTCCTTCTTTACAACAATGACAGTTTTTTCAAGGATTGAGTATGTCTGACAACTAGTCAAGGGTCCATGACTTAGTGTCATCTCTTGATTAATACCGATATCTCCACTTATTTTGAATGTAGTCATTCCGTGGAGAACCATGAGAAGAATAAGTTATGCACACTTTTGGAGAAGAATTCCTCATACATAAATTTATTATTGTCTATTTTTGGAAAATTTAATATACTCAAGAATAAGCATCTTTCGTTTGGTTTGTATTTGGAATACTGTAATACTGTGAAGACAAATCAATAAAGAACAGAATCATTTCTATGGAGTATTATGAGTCTAAGAGGTGAAGAATCTTTCAAGACAAAGATCTCCTGAATTACAGCTTACAAAATGCCTCACTATTATCAGGAAAACCATTTTCTTTACCTAGATCCTCAGCCTAATTTTCCAAAGGAATTATCCTAAGTAGTTAGTATACTCATCTTTTTATAGTTTAAGGAACCCTAATTGTGCTGAATCATGGTACAGACACGATTTGACAAATGTAATAATGCAGGTAACATTCAAGAAAAGAGCGCATTAATTTTGGATTTGCAATTTGCTACAATTCAAATAGCCCTATTACTTTAATAATGGATATTCCAATTTAAATTTTGTAATTTTTTCCAAAAGGGTTGAGTGTCAACTCAAATTCCATAATTTGCATTTGAAAAATAATTTCTCATCAGTGTAAAGTACTGTTTGTCACCTGGCAGGTAATAATTTCCTATCCCAACTCTTATTTCTGGTGAATATTTTCCCCTTCAAAGAATGTATTAAATCAAAAGAACACAACATTTTATGCTAATGCAATCTTTGTAAAGGCTGAGATAAAATTTCAAGTACTGATAATTTTGAAAACCCTACAAGAGGATTCTAGAAATATTGGTTTCCCTTATTCCTGGGGATGCTGTTCTATCAAAGAGAAATAATTTTATATATACATTTTCAAAAGACTAGTACCAAGGGATGTATTTCCAGAAATACCTTTCTCAAACAGGTCATTTAATTCACCCACTGAAGAACCACATTTCATAATTATGCCTTTGCAAGAGACACTAAGATATATCATACGTATTATTTGACTTTGGAATGAAAATTTAATTTTAAAGTATGTATCAGTTCAAAATAGTAAAATTTTTGAATAATCAAATGCATTCAGTAATTCAGTAATTATACAAACATTTATTTAGCACTTGCTTTGTTTAAAGATTTTGCTAAGAGTCAGGGATTCGAAGAAGGAAAGCATTCTCTTTCCTCAGCCAGCTTAGTACAGTTCAGGAGATGAAGCATTTCATGCTACACTGCTGTTGTTCTTCTGTGGAACAAATAAAAGAAGACAGTGACCATAATAATCTTGGACAGAGACCAAAGTGAAGGAAGGCTTCCTGAAGGAGGTGATACTTGAGCTGGGTTTGAAGGCTGAGTTAAAGAAGCAGGGAAAAGCATCACAGGCAGAACGACCAGCATGTCCAAGACTCAAAGTGAGAAAAAGATGCTGAGTTGTGGAAAAAATAGCTGCTTGACATAGCTGGATCCTAGCATATATATTTTTTAAGCATGGGTAAAGGGGAAAATAAAGGAAGACCAAGATTAAAAGGGGCTTACTTTACTATATTATGATACTGTGACTTTATTCATAAAGCAAAAGAAAACCATGGGGATATTTTTACTCAGATCTTAAATCTACCTTAGAAAAAACTTAAAAAACTAGCTTATGGATTTTTTAAAAAAATCTTCCTCAGTTGTGTTTGCCATGCTGATGTTGTCTTAACTCTAAATTTTTGAAAGAGAAACTCAATACTTCCAATACTCATGAAGGTGGCTGGCACGTCAGCCCTAGAGAGGAAAAACCTTAATTAAGGCTCAGATCAGCCACAGCAAAGCAGCGATCTTTCCCATATTGATCTGGATAAACTGCTTAGGAGAGTGAAAATGCCATTGTCTCTATTTGTTTTCCTTACACAGCCAGAAGTTGAATATCTACCGTTTGGGCTTCAGCAAAATAAACCAATGATGCTCCACCCAATCTCCTTCACTCTTTATTTCCAGAAGCTGATCAAGGCCACAGCTGTGTATTAGGAAGGCTCTTACACTCAGCATACTTCACCTCTGGCCAGCGTCTCTGGGGACTTTGCTTTCAGAACACTGGTGTGAAGGTGCTCTTGAGGACAATATGGGAGACAGATCATCAACATCCTGACTAGAGCAGTTGAAGAAAACCATGTTGCTTATAGAAGTGAAAAGTCACTTAGAGAAGTGAAAAATAGGAACCCCTCAACCCAAAAAACCTTTTTTCTTTAGTAGTTTTTTTTGTGTAGCCGTTATTAAGCCGTATCAAATACTTTTTGTGTTTGTAAAGAAATCAGGAAAACCATCCATTGTTATGTAGTTAAGTAATCATTAAACTGCTTTTAACCAAATTGTGGTGAGCTTATGATTAGATTGAAGACTGTTTCCTGTATAACCTTAGGTGTGGAGTTCCCTTACCCAGGGACATATGCATGTTAAGATGTTCACAAAGTTAAGGCAGTTATTCATTGTAGGTATAATGCAATTATCCACAGTTAGTTTCTTAGGGTAGGTTTCCAGCTGTAGAACCTGAGATGCAGTCCACAGGCCACTTATTAAGGAAGAGCTTCTGGGGAAAGTGCCTGCGATGGATCATGCACTTGCCTGATTCTCTCCCATTTCCTGATCTGCTTCCCTCCCCTACTAAGAACCCCACAGAGGGTGGCTTCAGTCTGATCCCACAGGGGAGGTCTGAAGAGTAAGTTGTGCCTCAGTTTGTCTTGAACCAAAAGCCAAGTGTGCTGACACCTTCATAATTCCAACACCCACACTCAGAGGATCCCAAGGAGACTTACATTCCAAACCATTCCAACTCTTTACATGCTGGCTTCAGTAGCCAAGGAGGACCGTAAGTGTCAACTTTTGTATGAAAAAGTGGCATGAAGCTGAGAAGAGCATAAAAAGGCTAAGAAAATAAATACAAGTATTCAGGGGATCTTGTTGGAGTAGATAAATTATTTATTTACATTCAGTCAACAATTTAATTGAATAATGGGTACATAAACAAAGATTTGATGAGAAGTTATGGGGACCTTGGGAAAGCTGATTTGCAGTCAGGGCAATCCTGATGTGCAGGCCATCTAAGTATAAGCATCTAGGATAGCATCACAATTTTAAAGCAAAATTTACTGAAATGACAAAAAAGATTGGAGAGGTGGTAATTTTCATTACCAACAGATTCTAGGGAGTTGCTGGACTCTAATGGAAAGATCATTGGGATAATTGTCAGTATGGAATTCAATGCTCAGATTTGCTTCCTGCCAGTGAGTTACGATATAGGCACGCTAAACATTTCTGTGCTGCAGTGAATATTGTGATGCACCAATCAGACTGTCCTCTTTAAGGCTGAGGCATGTATTTCCACAGCTGCTAATAATGTTGGACACGAATGCCTCACAGCTCAGTCCTTCCCTAAGAAACTGTCTTTGGCCAAAGTGTGCAGCTTCACCCAAGGCTAGGTTCCCTCTCTGGGGACAGTCTGGTAGGAATTAAAGTATGAAGATCTGATCTCACACCTTAATTTTGAAATATTGAAGGAATATCTCATTAGCAGAGCTACTGGTAGGATGGCCTGAGGCTTCCTTTCTAACTGTATCACAGTTCAACTTCTCCCTCTTCCAGTCCTGCTTCCCTTACTCCCTCACAGTTGTTCTGCACAGCTCTCTTCAAGAAGCTTGCCGAAGTTATATTTGTGGCTCAAAGTCTGTTTTGTGAGGAATATGATCCCAGAAAGCAAAATCTAGAATAGAATTTTATATTTTACTGTGGTTAAATACATGAAATAAAACTTACCACTTTAACATCTTAAAGTGCATAATTCAGTGGTATTAAGTACCTCCGCAATGTAGTGCAACATCACCACTCTCTAGGTCCAGAAAATTTTTATCACCCTGAGTGGCAACGCTGCACTCATTAAGCAGGAACTCCTCATTCCCTGCTCCCATCAGCCTTAAGCAACCACTAATCTGTTTTCTGTCTCTACGCATTTACCTCTTCTGGATTTTAATGTAAAATTGAAACATAGATTCAGCCTTTTATGTCTGATTTCTTTTATTTAGCAAATGTTTTCAAGATTTCATTTGTGTTGTAGAATGTATCAATAGTTCATGCCTTTTTAGGGCTAAATAATATTCTATTGTATGGATATATACCACATTTTGTTTATTCATTAGTCCATTGATGGATATTTGGATTGTTTCTACCTTCTAGATATTATAAGTAATGCTGCTATGAACATTCACATGCAAGTTTTTGTTTTAGATCCCATTTTCAATTATTTTGGACGTATACCTTGGCATAGAATTTCTCAGTCATATGGTAATTCTATTTTTAACTTGTTGAGGTAAAGCCAAACTGTTCACTGTAGCTGTATCATTTTACCACCAGTTTCCAGTTTCTTCACATCCTCACTGACACTTGTTGTTTTCTGTATTTTTGAATACACCTAGTAGGTATGAAGTAGTATCTCATTGTGGTTTTGGTTTGCATATTCCTAATAGCTAATGATGTTGAGCATCTTTTCATGTGCTCATGCGTAGTCCTTTACCCATTTTAAATTGGAATATTTATCTTTTAGTTGTTGAATTATAAGAGTTACTTACATATTTAGAATGGGATTTTGGAGCTAGAGTACATGCTGTCCAGCTGGCAATGTAGACTGCATCACTGACAGTGTCCTGATATCATCTGGCATGCTATAGAGATGCATATATGATTACTTTCATGTATAGTGAATTGAGATGGGATATTGTGGAAGGAAATACTCTGGCAGGTATGATATCTTAAGCATTTGAGAGGTTCTAGGAATCTTCTAATGACAAGTATCATGGTATCAAATGCCTCTTGCTAGGAGCTATCAATGTATTGGAGAAATACAATAAAAGTATGTGAGAAATTAACAACCAAATCACCAATTAAAAGTTAAATTCAATCAAAAGCCAGCATTCTTCTGTGGCAGCATATAAAAGAGACTATTATCTCCTAGAGCTTGAACTCAGACAAAGCTGAGGGTCACGTTGTAAACTTAATTTCAGTGACAACAGAGCTTCCAGAGAGTGTTGAATTCTTAAAACCATAGTCTGCTATTCCCAGGTCAGAGTGCTGGTTGAAAGTAACTGGGACCATGAGATCTGTAATGGGAACATCCATGTTGATTCACACAAAGATATTAAATCCCCATATTTCTCTGAAGTATCTGTGCCTGCAGAAGTATCTTCCATCTGGATAAAGATTGGGACCTTCCCCATATCCTTGCTTGAAGATGATGCATAGCCTTGTCTCAGAGGCGGATACATGCCTTCCTCAGGATATACTCCCACCTACTTTTCTGGTCATCAGAACAATAACGAGGGTCAAGTCACAGCATGTACCGAATGGGAAAATCTTGGATCTGCTAAGGAAAGAAAGAGACTACATGGAAGGACATAGTATTTAATAGTATAGCATGTACCAAAAAAATTAATTAAAAGAAAAAGCTAAAAAAAGAATATATGAGACTCAGCTCAGGGCACTGGGTTTTTTTTTGGGGGGGGGGGACGGTTTTGGGACAGCAAACATAAAGTTTGACAATGGAACATTTGTCAACATGAAGGACTCTTCCACAGGACAGGATTTGCCACTATGTAAAGGACCCTAGAAGATGGTCCTAATCTTTCGCTAGGATAGCTTTTGTAGTATTGGAGAAAATGATGATTCATAGTAAGGAAACTAGAAATGCCAATATTGCCATGGCAGAAAGTAGAAGAAACCAAAAGGCTTACATAAATGGGCATGCAAGAGTAGAGATACTGTGTAGCCTGAAAAAATTCATATACTAACTACACCTCACAAGAAGATAAAAGACATTCTATTCACTAAGTAATAAGGAATTTACTGGTGAGTGGGTCACTAGCATTACTGAGAAGCTATTGATGACTGTCTTTTGATCACCAGGGCTAAAGGTAGAATATATTGTTACAGAAATTGGTTCCATTACAGCAATAGAGACCATAACGTCCCTGAAATAATAGAGACCAGATGGTGGTGCTTCATTGTCAAGGGCTTGGGGGTGGTGCTATTATTATAACAAGAAGTAAAGTTGGAGTGACAACCAAGGGACCCTAATGCAGATTACAGTTGAAATGGTAAATCGAATGCAGCATCCCCAAGAAGCAAGATAAATGAGTAGCCAACAAGGGTATTAGTTAATCTGTATAACAAAAATAAATAGGTGGATAATCATAAAACCCTCACTAATAAAAAATGATAATCTTTCAGACCTACAATCCATTGATTAAAGAAGAGACCAGAGTCCTAAATCCAGTACAAAGGACATGGCATACAGTAATGATTTTCCTAGTCCTTTCCCAAGGGTCCCAGAACCATTTACTGAGGTACCTAAATACTTAGAATAGATACTGTCCAAACATTTTGAAGATTTTATGAAGCAGAGTCTATTTTTACATGACTAACCCAGGACCTGAAGACTTATTATTCTCCTCTTCCTTCCCTTGAGAATATAATTCATGGTGACCAGGCAAGAAAAGAAGTCTTGGACCATGTCTGGCTCACAGTGTGTGCACTGGATTTATGGGACCACTCAGTGGTCATTTTGATGGAGATACACCTGCTTGCTGGAAGCACCCCTCCCCTGCCCCCCATACACACATCAATTCCTTGGCCTGTGGGAAGAGCTGTCACAGTGGGGAAGGCCAATTGGAAGCGCTCTTGGGATTATGTTAGCTATCTCTTACTCTGTCACAGTGCAGTCCAAGGGGTCCTGTATTATTTGGATGTCCCACACAACTTCGCATTTGTCTGCAATATCCTTGATATGTATTTAATCAGGTAGTTAAGCAAGACATGCCTAATATACTGGAAGACTTGGCAAAATATATGCACTCCAGAAATTGGGAGGTGAAACCAATAAAGATTTAAGAGCTCAACACCTGAGTATATTTTTTAAGGGTCTGGCTGTGTGGGGCAAACCAGGATATCCTCTCTAAAGTAAAATACAAATAATTGCATCTTGCATCTCTTACAAATAAGAAGGAATCACCGTGTCTGTTTGTTCATTTTCTATTCTGGGTGCAGTATAATTCACACATTGCTTCAACCTAATGACACAGAAGACTACCGTAAGTGGAGTTTAGAATTGGAAAGGGCTAAACTGCGGTTAGCCTACAGTTAGCTGGTTGGTTCCAGCTGTGGTACAAACAGCTCTGTCACTTGGGCCATGAGACTCAGCAGACCATGTGGTATTATGTATTATATGTAATGGAAAAAGATACCATGTGGAATTTATGGCAAGCCCGTTTAGAGGAATTGCAATGTAGAACCCTAGTGTTCTGAAGCCAGGCCATGCTGTCTGTAGCAGAAATCTATATGAAACAGATTTTGATAGTCTATTAGGTCCTTGTAGATACAATGTATCTAATTGTGGGTCATCAAATGGCCATACAATCAGAACCAACTACCATGGACTAGATTCTGTCAGTTTCAATAAGTCATAAGATTGGAGGCATCAGCAACAGTCCTTTCTAATTTAGAAATGATACATCCAAGAGATACGGGCAGAGTAGGTTTGAGAGTAAATGAAAACTGCATGAGCAAGTGGCCTAGAACCCCACATTATAAACTGCTACTTGGATTCCTCTCCCTCAGTTTGTACCTATACCACAGGGAAGAACCTTATGGCCAGCTGATGGGTGGTGGCAAATGGTGTGAACACAAAGGCAGCAAGTGGATGGACCTACGGGAGTGAGAATCTACTATAAAGGAAGCATTATGGAAGTAAGTGTATAGAATGACTTGGTAGAAGCAGTGGAACTGGGACATGTTATCAGATTCTGGATATAGTTTGAAGGTAAAATGAAAAGGATTTTCTGATGAATTGGACAAGGTTTGTGGAAAACAGCAAGCAGTCAAGGAAGTTTCCAAGATTTTCTGCCTGAAACACACAGACACATGCACATACATAGATACACATACACACAGACACTCACATACAGAGGTTACTTTAAAATACACTAGAGATAAAAAAAATGTTAATAATAGTTTTACTCTCAATTTTCGTAGAATTAATTCACAAATAATTTTTCTTCTTGCTATTTTGTATTCAAAATAAGATTTTGATAGCAACACAGTATTAGTTGGCTTTAATCATTCCTCTGTAGTTGAATAAATAAATTGTTTATGAGTTTTCACCATTATTAATAATACTGCAAAAAATATATCAATGCATAGAACTTCTCATTTAGGTTTAATTCTCCAAAATGACGTCACTGGCAATAACAGTCTTTATACATATATAAATAACAAATATTACATGCAACAAATTATAATATTACATAAATTATATTATTACAATATATTATTGTATATTACATATGTAATATATATACTAGATTTATATATGTATAAACAAAATATTTGCCAGTCAAATAGAGATAAAATTGTATCTTAGTTTAAAATATCTTCATTCGATTACTATTGAGGCAGAAATCGTTTTTCATATACTTGATAAGTACTTAGTATTTCCTCTTTGCAGATGGTCTGTTCAGGTCTTTTTCCAATTTACTTCTTGAATTCTTGGTATTTTTCTTATTGACTTGTGTAACTTTTCTATATTAATAAAGACTTTGTCAGTTTGTCACATTTGCTGGAAATACTTTTGGCAGCTTTTTTTGAAGTAGGCTTTTTATAGCTTTTTGTTGATACGTTGCTTTGTGATTGCTTCTTTATTTCTAAATTTAAAACTGTATCTACATGTCAGTATTTTTTCTCAACAGCCTGTTCCATTTTCTCCTAGTTATCTATGCTTTCATCTTAATACTGAATTATTTTTGCCTCTTGAAATATCTCTTGCTTAGCAACTTCACTGTTATATATAAGGTAGAAAGAGGGAAATCTCTTACCCATGCCCTCCTCTACCCCCTTTCTTTACCCAGCCTTGGTTGGTAACAGAGAAGACTCAAAATAGAAGCCATTTGCAATGCTAGCAAGACATCAAACAACAGCATTTCACATAGGAGATGTTAAATATGGTGATTTTTAGTTGATCAATCAATAACTGTATATCATAGGAGAGTTAAAAAGAGAAAAGCTTTCCAAATGCAGGCAATTAAATACTATAAGCTTATTACTATTAGCTCCAATAATTCACCACTCCTTTTCCTTTCCACATGCAGGTTATTGTACTAATCAAATAAAAGCACCTGTATGTGTAGTGGGTTCTATGAATTTAATATGGTTCTTGGCTACATCAAATAATATTTACCATTTAGTGTTCAGTTTACTCTTTATACCAATTTTGGACAAAGGAGATAAAGTGCAGACTCAGAAGAACCAAATAATAAATTAACTAATACTTTAGTACAGAAAAAAAATGAATAAATCAATGGGAGAAAGAAAGAGAAAAAGCTGTGATATATATTTTTTAATATCCTGGATGTGAAATAGCACTTCTCACACCATTATCAGCACAATTTGAAGTTATTCAAATGCAGTCTTCTTTGCTTTAGAGGAACCAGCAGGTTCGCCAGCAGCTGCTGGGACCCCTATCTAGTTTCTCTTTGAAGACTTTAAATTCAGCGTTATGTTCTCTGCCAAGATTTCAATGTGTTGGAGGATAAACAAATGAAATCTTGGGATGGCAGGATGCTTTATAGAGAAAAATGATTGACCAACCCACATGTTACGCCCCTTGCCCATATTATTATACTGGTAGAATGTGGCAGATTTGAAATATAAAGGTTTGAACATTAAGGACACAAAAGTCCTATTTCCAGATCCTACTGTAGCAAACTGAGTGCTTGAAAGAAGAGATTCAGGGAACTACTTAATTTACTTAGCACAGCATAGATCCCAATTATACTCTCTTCTATCTCCATCAGGCCTCCTAATGAATATAATTCCAAGTCCCAGGTATGGCCTTGCCATAATTTCCTCTATCACTTTCAAAGCCAAATGAAAAAAAAAAAAAAAACCTACTTTTTCCTACTCCTGTGCACACCACTAATTTCTCCTTTTCTTAATCAATACTAATTAGGATTTATCAAGGAAAAAAAAAAAGAGGGCTGCTATTTTTCTTCTTTCTTGTACCTACATCTCGTAATTTTTCTACACGTATTTTTAAAATTCAATGTCAGCTTTTATATTGTTAGAATTTTAAACTCTTAGTTAAGTCTTTAAAACCAAAACCAGTGTAGTTTAGAACGAGACCCGCAAAATACTAAAACCTTCTAAGAGTAATATTCAAACATTGTCTGGCTGACAAAATCAACAACCCAGTCTAACAAATCTTGCATTTTGTGAAACAATAATTTAAATGATGCATAAATTCACTTTACTATTTGAAGACTGACAAGCATTTTGAAGTAAATTGACCTATTGAAAATACATTGATCAAAGTTATTGTCTAACTTGTGTGTGATACTTACTATCAAATAAAAATTGATGTAGTCCTATGATCAATGTATTTGTTTCAGAGTGGAGAATAGTATGTCCTCAAAATGAAATGAAACAGTAATGGATCTCTCAGTTATTTACCAAATTTTAAATAATTCATTAGGCAATGTCAAACAAATTTTAATCCCTAAAGTAAAACATTTTTTAGTTCACAAAGGATGTCATTTTATAGCAGTCACATGTTTTGGTGCAACTGCCTTTATAGTTTTTGTTCTCTTAATTATATTAGTGGTCTGATCACCACACTGAATATTTTCATCTAAAACTTTGACTGTTTCCATTAGGTTTTAAACTTCTGACATAAATCAAACGCAAATCTACCTTTTTTCTCTTTAAACTAAAAGAATTACTAATATACCACCTTCTATGAAAATGTTTGGAGTTCAGAAGCCTCTGAAAGCTATAAGCTTATTTTGGTAAAAATAGAAATATATTTTTATAGAACATGCCAAAATAGCTTAAGATCAGCATGAGACTTGTTTATTTTCATTAGCATGTTGTGAGAGTGAGAAGGTATTCTATTTTCTCTAGGAAAGATGCAGGTGGCAAATGAATTGAAAATATATTGGAAAATGTTTGTGTCATACATATAGAGACTTCTTGATTATTAATAAAACATACACCTGCATATTTGTTGTGAAGGAGTTATAAACACCAGTGTTTTTTAGCAACATCTAAATGCTAAATCTAAGGAAGTTAAATCCATAGGCCTAGAATGTAATAGACACACATACGTACAACACACATGCACTCACTCAGGCAGACACATACCACACACATGCACAGTGCATTCTCACAGTTAGAGATATGATTTTTTGACTTTGGAACATTTGCATGATATATGAGTCAAGATTGAACACTTTATTCTCTAATTCATTGAAAGGACTTCTGTGTCAAACATTTTCTTGCATAAACTTGTCTACATAGACTACAGTAATATAGAAGCATTACTATAGATCATAAAGATGAAAATAAAAATGTCAGCATGCATTTCATTCTCACTATATGCCATTTTATTTTATCTTTACTATATTTCTATAAGATATGTTAGAGGATTGTAGTGGGTTGAATACTGCCCCCCTCCAAGTATGTCCATATTCCAGTCCCTGGAACCTGTGAATATTGACTATATATGGTGCAAGATTGAATGTTACATTATTTGGGAAATGTTCTTTGTAGATATAATTGGGTTAAGGATCTTGGATAATCCAGGATGAGGGAATCATCCTGGATTATCCAAGTAGGCCACAAATCCAATGACAAGTGTCTTTTTAAGAGAAAGGTGGAGGGAGATTTGACACAGAAGAGAAGGCATAGAAGAGAAATGTGAGGAGGCCAGGATTGGAGATATGCAGCCACAAGCCAAGAAACACCTAGAGCCACTAGGTGCAAGAGGCAAGCAAGGATTCTCCTCTAGAACCTTTGGAAGGGATGAGGCTCTGTTGACATCTTGGTTTTGGACTCTGGCCTCCAGAACTACGAGAAAACAAATTTCTATTTAAGTCACCAATTTTGTGTCAGTTGTTAGGGCAGCTACAGGAAACTAATACAAGTATCAATCCTATTCAGTAGCTAGGGAAACTGACAGAGAGGTAAAAGTAATCAAAGTTATGAAGTTGAGAGGCAAAGCTGGGACTAAAACCTGGGCTTGTCTGAATCCAAAGACCTTGTTCTTAGCTACTTTGCAGGTAAAGACATGCCATATTGATTATTCATTTTTGTTTCTTGCCTAAGATTGCTACGGCTTAAGTAATGATATAATTAGTTGTTTTGAGAACTTGTTTTGTGACTTCAGGCTCCCAACAGCACAATTTCAGGAAAAAAGGTAGTTCTGTTATCTGTTGCTGTATAACAAACTACCCTGAACTGTAGTGGCTTGAAGCAACCATTTTATTTTGCCTCATTATTTTTTGGGTTGGGAATTTAGGAGCAGATGGACTATGTAGTTCTTTTGCCTAACTGGGAACTGAGCTGGATTCAGCTGGGGGCTTCTCTGGGCTAGGGCTGGATTTCTAGTGCCGAGGACCATCTCCTTGTGGTTTTTCTTTCTCTGTGTGTCGTGAGATGCTTCAGAGCATCTTATTATGGCTTAGACTTCTCACAGCATGGTGGGCTGAGGGTAGCCCCACTTCCTGTAGGAGGTTGGAAGACTCTGTTTCCCAGCTTTAATCTCAGTTTTGCAAATGTCATTTCAACCCATTTTATATCCAGAAATTATCCCTCTTGCTAGTTCCTGAACATTGTCTACTTAGCTCTTCTTGAAGGTATGTTTTACTTTTGAATTAGTTTATCTCCAATTTGCTTCTTTGTAGACCACTCAGTTCCACTCACTGACATTTACAGACTCTTATGCCTGAATCTAATTCCAATATATAACTTTTAAATTACAACTACCACCCAGCCTCATTTCCTTCCTAAGGAAGGCGCTCCTGCAGCATTTTGTCAATATGGGCCAAGAAGAGGAAGAATGGAAAGTAACCACTGGAATAGAATTTCCCTCTTCATTTCACCCACCTAAAGCCCAAGCCTTCAGGGAAGTAGCCCACTGAATATCATTTATTCTTTATTTCTGCCTTGATATATAGCAGAGCCTGACCTAAGAATAGAATAGGAGAAGTTATGATGCAGTCACTCAGTAAGACATTTTTATCAGGTACTATATATATAGTACCTGATATATGTATATGTACAATAAGTAAATATATATAAATATGTATGCACATATGTATATATTACATACTTGTGTGTATGTATATTTAGTAAATTGTGTATATTAAGTATAGGTATAATTCATGTGTGCAATATTTATAAAATATCTTGCAAGGATTTGGGTGCAAGTAATTTATTTGTTTGGTTATCTCAGAGCATGGTGATGAAGTGAGAAAATGAGACAGGGAAAAGAAGAAAGTCAATAAAAGAGCATTAAATTAATGAGTAGGATAACATGATGAATAACTGGATTTAATCCTGATGTAAAAGAACCTGTGTAAAAGAACCTCAGAATAGTTTCAAGAAAACTGGGTTATTTATGCCCCTTCATTGGTTGAAGTTTATCATGGAAGCCCTGAATCTCTATCCCTTGTAGCCTGTGGTCAGAGAAAACTCTCAGGTAGAGGGATGCAAGCGCTTAAGGTCAGAAGTAATCAGTGTGTATGAGAATTGTCTACTCAATTGTGTGTGGCCCACAAGATGGGCAACATTATTTTGATTTATTCTATTATCTTTCTGTACAGATTGTTGTACATAACCCCTAACGTGCATGCACCTGCTTTTGAAGACCATAACAAAAGGTTCTGAGACGCCTGTGAAAAAAGAATGATTTTAGTAATCTCCGTATTCACCCTTGCTATAACTAGCACTATTCAGTTCTCATTATAGGTGTTCAATCAATTCAATTTGGTACCAAGATGGAATGTCTGATGTTTAAACAGAGATACTCTTTTTAGTAAGTCATAACTTAATTCACTCAAACCCCTTGGTTTGGGGTGTGGCATCACTATGGAATTAGCTTTCATTCATTTTCAATAGCAAACCAATGGTATTTGAAGACTAGAAATCCAAAGAATACGTTTCCAAAGTTTCTATTTAAGTCTTTTGAAAGACTGTATAATTGAATGCATTAACGTTTTAACAGTCCACGTTACATACCAAAGTCCTCTATAATCAAGTGGCTGGTGAATAAATTCTTGGCACTCCCATCTAGCTTACTGTAACAAATAGAATACACGTCTTTCTGGAATAAACCTCGACCACTCAAGCTAATGGGAATCCAGTTAGGTTTTTGCCAACCTCAGGAAACATCCATTATCAATAGATGCTGAGAAAGTTATATTAGAAATAAGTGTTTCAGAAAGAAAATAGTAAGTGCCTCAGAGTTGACAGAAAACAGAATCTGTGGTGGTATTATGATTGATTTTGGAGAGAAATAGCTGTGGATGCTTAAATATATGAATTGCTTCAAAATATTTTAGGCTTCTAAAGGGGATATTATTGACCTAAAACATACTAAAGTATCTTGGTAACTTGTGATTCATATATAAATACATATTAAGAGGTTGTTTAAAATTCATATTATTGATCTAATTGATTTCAGCAGCTCCAAGGGAGTCTTTGAACATTTTGTAAATAATATATCTGTTAAAGATTGGGTCAGTGTTCACAAATTTATGGGGGAACTTCTGGATTTGATTCTGAAAGGAATTAGAATGTTACATAAAGAAAAAAAAATAACCCAGTGATAAGAGCCAACTCTAAGCACCCATGTTTTGTCTGACTAAACACTTCTGATGGGAAGTGTTCCATGCAGTATTGAGATAAGCTATTAAACTATCCAAGATAGCTAAGGAAATGTTACAAATTTAAGACAATATTTAGCCTAGTCTCTGGATTGTGAGAGGGTGGATATAGGACCAAATCCTTGGCTTTGCTCGTGTTTTATTTTTATCCTCTAATCTTAGCAAAGGAGACAATGGTTATCTTAATTTTGAGTACTCAACTTAGAATATTTACAGAAACTAACACAACATTGTAAAGCAATTATACTCCAATAAAGGTGTTTAAAAAAATATTTAGGAGTTGGTACTACAAGGGAAGCACTAGAATACATCTTCAGTTTATTAAATGTCTCTTAAGTACTATGAATCATTTGCAACTTCAGCTCAGGGCAAGATCAATTTAAGGAAGCAGAAGGAATAGATGTTTCAGACCCCAAAGAGATTACAGCATTTAGACCACAGTTTTACTTCCAGGAACTATTTAACTTCAAAAATTAGTTAATGAGTATTTTCAACCTTTGAAAATAAATTCATGAATTGCCATCCCATTACCTTATCTACCTACCATAAATGTGGAAACATATTAAGCCAAACATGTCACATGATCCTATGTATAAAATGACAACTGGATTTATAAAAGGAAATGACATCAAGGGGAGTGTTTACCAACCAACATGACTCCAGGTTTGTAACCTTGAGTTATAAGCACCCACAAGAGCGTACCACATGGCTGTAGTAAATTAAACCTGGAAAAAATGGTTTTCTGGGCATCCTATATGGAAATACTGTCTTGACTAGTAGTGACAGGAATCAACCCAACACTGCAAGAAATCTTTCAGTCTGTTCACACCTAAGAATACTTAACTCCTAAAAACAAACAATCCTGAAACTAGTTGGGAGATAGCTGATCAAAAACTAAACTGTGACTTTTGCCTCAAGCCTTAGGTATTGGGCAGATTCCTTCTACTCTTTCAGACCTCAGTGGTAAAATGAAAAAATGAGGGTTAGATTGGATTAGGCCAGGCATGAAACCAGATGCTTTTTGTTTGTTTTGTCTTGTTTTATCTTCTTAATTGCATTCTCTCTGATCTGAGGCCACCAGCATAATTTTGAGGCTACATCCCAGTATAACCAGAAAGAGTGAAATGACGTAGTGTCAGTCAATGTGATGTGATATTTGTCTCTTCCTTTCCTTTAGCCTATAACTCATATAATGATAATTCAACAAAGGTCCTTTGTAAGGAGTTGTGATTTTTGTTTTCAAATCAAAACAGCCTTAATTTTAACAAGCCATATTCCTCCATTAAATAAGTTCCTCAGAGCAAATTTGTTTTGCGTATTTGCTCATGATCAGAAATAATAGATTGTGAGGCTGTGAGTCTCTGTGCTTTGTGTAGGGAAGTGGGGCATGACCCACACAAAACGGAAGGGTGTCTTACATCTTTATTAATATCAATTTCCCCATGTCTGTAACTCTCATAACACCTTAGTTCTGTGGTAAATTCAGGGGGAATAAAATCTTGAATAGTTTACAGTAGTTGCATTAGTAAAAGTCAGTTTCAGGAACAATTAGTGACAGCTCAATACTGCTTTGTAATAGTAGCTGACAATCAGTCATACAGTAGCAACAGAAACCTATCCACTTACTGTGGTCAAGTTCATGGTCTCTCAGGTCAGATTGCTCTGGTTCAAATATGGGTCTACCACTTGGTAGTTACAAGACTTTGAGCAAAGTTGTAGTATGCTAAAATGAGGATAATGAGTACTTTATTAGATTGTTGTGGAGACACAATGTATTCATCTACGTAAGACTTTTAGGAGAGTTCCTGTCAGAGTAAGCTGCCTTAAATATTAGATGCTGTTGATGTTATTATTTGTATTATTAGTAAGAATATCAGTAGAAATAATTTAGATTTTCCTGACAATGGAATATACATACTAAAAGCAGAGAGAGACAGAGACAGAGATGGAGAGAGACAGAGAGAGGGATAGTGCAGATGTGTTTAAATGTTGAGAAGGGTGAAAACCATGGCATTGTTCTTTGTGCTGTTCTTTCTTGTAACTTTTCTGGAACTTTGACATTATTTTCAGATACAAAATGAAAAGAAGTGCAGATGAAAATAACTGGTAAAAGCAGTTTTTAGCCCAAAGGTCAAAATACTGTTTCCACCACATTTAAAAATACTATCACATTGGATATGTTAATTAGCTTGATTGTGGTGATCATTTCACAATGCATATGTATATCAAAACATCAAATTGTACACCTTAAATATATACAATTCCTATGTGTCAATTATACCTCAGTAAAGCTGAAAAAAAATTGATCACCTAGCATTTAATGAGACTTTCCAACATTGCAGGCATTGTGCTAAGCATGTTATATTCATATCCAGTCTCATGTAATGCTTACAGCAACTTATGAGATATTGACTACCCCTGATTTACAAAAAGAGTTATTCTGAATATGAAGTTTGCAAATCTTGCACAGTATAGCTTCATATATATACAGTGCAATTTTATGCAGCCTGCTAGCTTGTACCTATTGGGATTTGATCTAAAGTAAGGAGGAAATCTGAAACATAATAGACTAGTTTTGAAATCTACTACATTTGCTTCTGAATTCTAGCTCTACCATTAACTAGTTTTGTGACATTAGCCAAATCCCCTCTCTGAACGTTAGTTTCTTCCTCTGTAGAAGCAAATAATCTGATTTATAGTTTTTAAGGATTAAATTATTTTAGGTACCAATAATTTTTGAAAAATGATTTGCACACAATAAAGGCTTAATAAATAACAGTCATTATCATTCTGTTTTAAAAGATAGCATCAAAATAAATAAAACCATCTTTACATTGTCTAATTAATGTATATATTTTTTAAAAAAAGAAGGTCATAAAATCTGAAGTGATGCATCACTACTTCTATGAATGTATGCAAGATAAACCAGATATATAAGTCATTCAGAGAATAGCTTTAGATACAAATATGATTCTAAGAGAATCAAATCTTGCCCCTTTTATTCATTTTTTATAAAGCATATAAAATAAGCATTTAGGCAAAATGTAGTACAATCTCAAAGGATAACAGAAACTGCACAATTTGTGAGATGATTTTACATTTATTATTTCTGTGAAAACCTGTCATCTGCTCTTGGAGGATAAAGTAATTTGGGGGGAAATTTTACTATAATTGCTCCAACTGATTCTGATTTCCTTCTGAAAGATCCCTTGTCAACTTATTTTATAGACTTCAGTGAGGACTTCATAAACTATTCAAGTATTTTCTGGTCAAAGCTCTTAATTCCGTTTCTCTAACTCTAATCCAAATAGTAAACGTTTCCTGATTTTTTTTTTTTTCCTGTTAAAGATATTCAGGTAAGAACCTTTAAAATAAAAATCTCATAGTTGGAAGGTATCCTATGGAGGGAGAACCATCCCATGTATAAATTTGACTGTATCCAAGAATTCAGTAATATCTCTGGTTTCCAGAATCTCTCTGGTACAGTTATCATGAAACTAACAGACATATTAAGTATAAAACTCTTCCTAATCAGGCATAATTCCTGGGTGATCATTGTCAGTGGATGTGATGCCTGCGTCGATATTAATTGCACAAATTTCAGGCAGGATTAGGCAGAATACAAGAAAAAAAAATCAGACAGACCAGGAGGGAGAGGTTTCTTAAGCTATTTTAGCAGCTTAGAAGTGAATCATAAAATGTCAAGCTACAGAAATTGGCTCTGATAAATATGATTTTTTTCCTGAATTAGTTCACTAAGCTTTTATCCTTTCTGAACACTTTCAGTCAATCCTAAATACTTTAAATGCCAAGCTTAATATTGAACAGTTATGCTACAGCACATATAGAAGATTGAAAGCAGCAGTTATTCTAGATGAGAATGAGTTATTTTATCTTCATTTAGACCGAAACGAAGGAAAATAACTATCATGCGAAAAGATTGTAAACGAATGAATACTTCTAAAGGTGCCAGGTTGTGGCTACCAAATGGGAAAGTATAAATTATAAAAAAAATTGTATAATCATTTCAGCCAAGCCATGTGTATGGATTAGACCTCCCCCCACCCACTGAGAGTTAAGGTGTCTGAGTTCCTGTAAGGGGATATGTGGTTCTAATTGTAATTTAATTTTACATTCTTATTTAAGGGGATTTAGATTTGTCAATGACTATAAAGATTGCCTACCAGCTGTCACTTGGCTTGCATTCAGGTGCGGTCTTTGTTCGATGCACGTAAGTCCCAGTAATGCTGAGGAAACTTGTGCAAGGAAGGATATTTTGCATTCCTAGAACTTTTATTAGAAATATTATTTTCTTTGTTAAAAAATTACATATAAGTATTATCCATGTTCCAGGTTTCTCGAAGAAAGATATTTTATGCCATTTAATTCCCAAACTGTGATTTTAAAGCTACTAGACAAACATCACACGGGACCTTAGAAAGGGTACTAATTTGGAAGTGAGGAGGAGATAGATGTTCAAGACCCAGAATCCACATGTGTTAGCTGGGTGACTTTGGACAAGCCAGGTAGTCTTTCAAGGATTTGTTTACTTCCATATAAACGAGCTTGATTTGACTTTAAGTTTCCTGAGATCAGGAAACTTAACCATGTCATATTTATTGCTCTATTTATAGTATATACTTGATACAGAAATGATGAATAAAATATTTTTTAATGAGTGACTGAATGTTGACACCACACTTATTAGAACAGTTCATTATTTTTTCCCAAGCTGAAGAGGAATATTTAAGATATCATAGAATTGCAGTGTGTCTTTTATTAAAGGACACCCTCAGTTTATTTTATTGGCATAGAATATAACATAAGGCAGAAATTCAAACCTTGTTTAGAAATATGAAGAAATCAAATGGGCTATTCTTTGTTTAATGTTTCTAGAAGTCTACCAAATGGTGCCGTTTGTAATCAAGCAGCTGCTGTTTTATTCCCAATGACAATATAATGTTCCAGTGGTTTGTTAGGAAAAGACTCATTCACTGCTTAGTTCTGTAGTTTTCCAGAACGTGTATCAATATGTATCATTAAAGTGGAAAATCAGGGAATCCTGGTTGTTTTACCCACTGAAGTTTGAGTTCTTAAGTGGTGCAAGTCATGTTCTTTTTTTGGATTCCCACTTTAAGCTTGATGCCTGGGACCCAACAGATACTAAGTAATATCTGCCACTTAAATGAATACCTTAAAGAGAAAAGGATTTTAAAAAATAATGTTACATTTTAAAAAATGAAATAATTAACACATATGAACTATAGATAATTCAGAATTTTAAAAATTTCAAGTTAGAACTGAAAAGTATGCAAGAATGGTGACCATTATCTGGTAAATTGCTCACTAAGGTAATATAACATAGATGAATGTCTAATAGTAATTTCAAGTTTCTTCCTCCATTACTGAATATATCAATAGTTTCTTCATTTACCACCTTTTAAAAATTATATAATTTATCACTGATGAAGTTTAAAGACAGCTAAGTTCCCCTATCTGTAAAAATCAGGGAATTAAAGGAAATTTGCTAAGATTACCAGGGAAGTCAATGTTAAAGGTGAATTTAGGACACAGGTCTTCTAATTTTGGGCTATACTTTATTCAGCCATTAAACTCTATTCTGCAAACATTTTCATAAAATTCTAGGTGAACTTTCTAAATTAGTACCCTCTCTGACCTTCTTAAGTCTGCGCTCCCTTTCTGAGCTAAAATAGTAAATGTCTAATAATTTGCTCTATTTTAAAAGAAACTGAGATATTTTCTAGGTAAACATATGGCATTTTATCAGTGGGGAAATTATTTTAACTAAGGATTAGGCAATTTTATTCATAGCTCCTTCCTTATCTTGGTCTGGATATAATGTAAATATCATATATGTAGCTTTAATGAAATGATTTAAACGAGTGTTTTTTAAAAAATTTAATCCAAATAATTTGTTCACCAGAAATTTATAATGAAGTTTGTTTCTCTGGGTTATGTGAAACATATTACCCTTATTGAGTGATGGTTAGCAATGTTTTTAAAACACTCATCTATTGATGGTTTCATTGAGAGCAGAATTATTTAATAAACTTCACAATTCTCTTCTTCAGTGTTAGAATTGTTTCCCCCGAAGCATTTCTCAAGGTAAAACCAGCTTGTATTCTCATTATTCTCCAGCTCATCTTATTACAGTAAGAAAGCAAATATTGAATTGGAAAAGGGGACTGAAAGTAAACAGTGAGAAAATATTTGTTTCTCCAGATGTATTAGAAACACAACTTTCTCCCATGGTTCACCGCTAAGCACTTAAAATCTGGCATTCTCTAAGTCAACAAATGCCTACTACGAATTAGAATAAAAAAACAAGTGAAATATATGAATACTAGGATTGGAATTGTTAAAGAGATATTATTTCTGGTTTTTGAGAACACCAGAGTCCAGCATCCCTCAGGATGGAGGCTGGCCTTTCCAAATAGCTTGGGTCATGGGCCGGTTTCACTGGGCAGCATTTAGGGCACCACGTGCCTTTGTGTATGAATAGGAGATTGTTAAAGAAATGGAGTTAGCCAAGCCAAAGTCTGTAAAGGAAAGACAGTGTTCACATTTAAGGTGACGAACCGTCTTCTTTTGCCTGAGACTGATGGAGTTCTCTGGATGCAGAAGTTTCAGTTTAAAAACCAGGACAGTCCCAGGCAAGTTATCCTGGTTTGCCTGGGACTGAGGGACAAACACAGATTAGAGGACTTTTAACACTAAAAGCAGGAAAAGTTGCAGGGCAAACTGGGAGGAGTCAGTCACCTTACAGTACTAAGTCAAGAAGTGCCAGGGGTGATAGGAAGTTCAGAATTGGAGGGGCAAAAATGAGGATGCTGTGGGCCAGAGTATAATCAAGTAATGAAAAGAGTGTAGATGAGATGATGGTCTTGAGTTAATTATCCCATCACTGAATGATTTACTGTCTAGTTATATGCATTGAAAAATAAGTGGATAAACCAGGATGTAGCAATGCATTTGAATTCTTAACCTGGCTCTACCACTTTGACGCTTAGGGCAAGTAACTGCTTTTCTTAGTCTCAAATTTCCATCGATGAAATGGGGCTAATAGTTCCACCCTGAAGATTTTTTGTGAGCATTAAATAAGATTTTTTTAAAAAATTAATAACATACATAGAACTATTATTATTGCTATTCTTATTTATCTATCTTAAAGGGCAAAGAACTAGAACAAAATATAGGAAGGACATCAATATGGCCTCATATCTAACCTTTCTGTAAAATTGCCTCTTTTCCTTTTAATTTCCTTAGCTTAAATTTTTGAGATTTACATAATTCTTAATATATCAGTGAGTGTCTTCAGAGGGTCTCTTAAAATACCTATTAAAATATTCAGATATCCTGATATTCTTATACAAATAAAATGAAAATGTAAACATTGCCAAGTGTACAGAACTTTGTGAGGAAACTAGAGATGCCAAGGCAATTAAATATAGATATTTAATTTGGGAACTTCAATCCATTATATATTGCAAAAGATCCCCCCTTTTCCTCTTGGAACCTTTCACATATTAGAGACAGGATGCAAACACTTATGTTTAAAGCTTTTCCAAAGGTACACTACCAATTAAAGCAGGAAAGCTGTAGATAATTGATTGCTTTTTGACCTTTGAGAACTAATTTAGGGTATAAATATGGCTGCCCATTAAAATATCAAGTCCAAACAAATCACTATAGAACAGTTCCTTAAAATTCTCTGTTTTCAAAAGTTTAAAAAGAAAATCATACTGGTAATTATAGGAAAGAAGGATTTTTTTAAGAGATAACAGGGGATTTAGAGATTGTTTTGTCCATTTTCTTTATTTTATAGATGAGGCAAATGAAGCAGACTGGAGAAATGTCATATCCCAAATCACTGATGTATTTTTGAGTTTTAGGACCTAAATCAAGTGAGTGAACAAAAAATAATAGTTTGCTTTCAGTATTATAAAAAATACTGTCTTTAAAAAAATACTCTATTGAATTGGTTTACTTTGACTAATATATAGATAATAAATAAATAAATGGGAGATCCACTTAGAATGGAAAAGATAAATGCTTGGTTTATTCTAATGCTCGTTAGTATGAGTCACAATAGTTCCTTGTTATTTGTTTTTTCCCTTCAAATATCATCCACAGTTAGCAAAGCAAATTATCATTGGATTTACAGAGATTATTTTCTGTTCAAAGATGAAATTTCCCAATGAGAAATAGTATTATGTAACCTACCTAAACAGGGCATAATTATTTTTAGCAAAGATTTGAGACTCATAAAATGTAGTGTGTGTGTGTTGTAAGAGGAGATACATTCCAACAAGAAGTTACTATTAGCATCCAACAAGTAAGGGGATGGTTGCTTGAAAAACATGAGCCACTGAAAGGTAAATTAAAACAAAACAATGTGAAACAATTTTGGGGCTTCCCTAGTGGTGCAGTGGTTAAGAATCTGCCTGCCAATGCAGGGGACGTGGGTTCGAGCCCTGGTCCGGGAAGATCCCACATGCCGCGATGCAACTAAGCCCATGCGCCACAACTACTGAGCCTGCATGCCACAACTACTGAAGCCCGTGTGCCTGGAGCCCGTGCTTCACGACGAGAAGCCACCACAATGAGAAGCCCGCACACCACAACGAAGAGTAGCCCCCACTCGCCACAACTAGAGAAAGCCCGCGTGCAGCAACAAAGACCCAACACAGCCAAAAATAAATATACATTTTTAAAAAAATATGAAACAATTTTAAAAAATCACTGAAAACTTGGAACGTTACATACAATATAACCAGTTGTAAGAGACAATTGAAACTACTCATCAAATTGAACTGACTCAATGATTGGTACTTCAAAGAAAAAGACAAAAATCCCAACATCCTTACTTCTGAAATATTCCATAGAAGGGTCAGAGTTTGTGGTAAGGAGAAAAAGTTCAGTAAAATTTATAGGTTCTGTTGATTCTACTGTCCCCATATCCTTATATATGTATGCTCATTTTCACTCTTTTTTCCATTACCAATTCTCACTATCAGTCTACTGCTCTCCAAAATATAATGCCACTCTTATTCTACAGATTGTGTTGGGTGATCCAGAAAAGGTTTTACACCAGTAATTAACTTCAGGTCTATACTATACAGTACAGTGTGACAGGTGTTTTGAAGTACGAAAGATGCCCCATGAGCCTCACAGGCTTTTCCAACAAAGTCCTACCTTCCCTCCCAAGCTCACCACAACACACACTTACCTGTGCTTTTTCCATCTGCAGTGGATACTTAGCTCCATAAAGCCTGTCACTACGCTTTGTTTATGCCAGTTCGCCAACTTAAAACATTTCTCTACACTTCTCAATTTAACCCTTAAGTCATAGCTCAATCATAACTTTTTTCTTTACATATATATTGCTCCTTATGATAGAGATTTACTGATTTTTATAACTCTATTATACCACCCCTTGTGATCTTCCTAATATAATAGTTAAGTATGAGCCTGTTGATCTTCTCAGACCATGAGTTCCTTGGGGATTATGACTATAGTCATAAACTTGTCTACAGGATGTTTCATAGTGTTTGACATAGAGTTAGGTTTAATACATATTTCTTGACTTGAAGTATTAGCTGAGCAGTCTTTAAGCAAACTTCCCAGTGTAGGTGGGGGAAACATAAGTCATTTAAAAACACATATTCTGAGAAGGTTTTGCATCAAGAAGGTTGTCCTAATTTTGAATACAAATCAGTAAAAATCATACTTCACTTTATCATTTCTGTGAACACAAATTAATTATATATAGCTACAAAGTTAAAGCCATTTTTAGAATTACTGAACATTAGCATGCTTCTGCAGAAAATGTGCCTTTTTAATCTTTAAGTAAAATAAAAAATAAGGTCACTCTTGCACTGTGTTTTAAAGAGGGATTTGAAACCACGTATGATTTTAAGTAGTATCTTCTATGTAATGGATGGAGTATTTGAAAAACCTCACCTGATTATTAAATAAAGATATGTTTTCCTCTTTCTCTGTTACATGATATTTTGTCCTTGTAACATTTTTTCCACAAGGCATTAGCTTTCAGCAGTTGTCTCTTATCAAACTAGACAAAGCTTTCAACTTAATTGAATTTGAAAATTACAGAGATTGAGCTGACTTACAGAAATGTTATGTGGTCGCTTTAAACACATAAACAAAATGGATGAAACTGGCATGTTGTCTTAAGTATACCAGTTGAAGGAAAGGTATAGTAAAAGGACAATTTAATTAAAAATAGATGAATCAATAAAAATGAGGTTATATTTACAATAAAATTTATGATAATGAGCTTGACTTTTTTAGATCCTAAAATATGCAGCTACATATATAATCTCTAAAACTTTCTAAAATATGTTCATCAAGATTCCATCAATGTAGATATTATGTAGAAGCATTTATTAATATGATAGTCCCCCCAAAACATTAAACATCCACAGCAGAAAAGAAAAAGTAATTGAATTTAAGGGGAGAGAAAGAGAAAAACTTGATGCTTACACACCTGTTTTGTACCAATTATGCCTTAACATGTGTGACCTTGGCTAAGTCACTACAAATTCCTAGACCTTAAAATTGTTTAACAAATGAATTAAATGTCTTTCTTATCCAAAGTTTCTACGTTCTCTATGCAGCCAAATTCAGTACTCACAGAAGTTAATGAAAGGCCTGGGCAGAGAAGGGTCTGTGCTTTTTGGGGAGCAATTATTGTAAGAAAAATTTTTTTCTTGTTCTTTCTCAGCTCGGGGTTGGGGAGCAAAAGGAAAGAGGTAACAACACATAAAAGATACGTTGTCAGGCATTCAAGAATAGTGATGAGTTATATATGTAAGTAAGTCCATGTTATATATATTATTATATATAATACTTTATTATATATAATATAAAGTGGCTATCGCATTTATGTGAAAGTCTTTGTGTTGACATATGTCTGTTTATCTTAAATAAACACTTAGGAGTGGAATGGCTGGATTATATGGTAGGTGTATATTAACTTTTTAAGGAAGTACAAACAATTTTCAAAGTGCTTTATTATTTTACATGGTCACCAGTAGCATATGAGAATTTCGATTGCTCCATATACTTGCCAGCACTTGGTATGGTTAGCTTTCTAAAATTTAGTGTTCTACTAGGTATGTAATGGTACTTCATTGTAGTTTTAATTTCCTCTTCCCTAATGACTAATGATACGGAATATCATTACATATGCTTATTGACCACTATTATATTTTCCTTGTCTGTGTTTATTCAAAAATTTTGTCTACTTTTAATTGGATTTTTTGCCTATCTATAATTGAGTTATATGAGTTATTTTTATATCCTGGATTTCCGTAGCTTCTTGAAGAAATATTTGGCAAATATACTGTACTGTGGCTTGCATTTTTATGTTCTTAAAAGTATCTTTTAAAGAGCTAAAGTTTTCAATTTTGAGGTTCATATTTATGATTATTTTATTTTGTGGGTTTATTTTTTTGGTCCTATTTAGGAAACCTTAGCCTAAGCAAACGTGACTAAGATTATTCTACTACGTTGTCTTCTAGAAGTTTTACTTCATGGTATGAAGGGTCAGGGTTCATATTTTTTCATATGGATATCCAATTGTTCCAGCACCATTTGTTGAAAAGATTATCATTCTGCATTAAATTACCTAAAAATCAATTTACACTGTATGTCTAAGTCTAGTTTCAGACCTTCTTATTCTGTTTCACTGATCATTATGTGTAGCTTCTCATCAATACAAAGCTGTCTAGATTATTGTGGCTTTATAAGTCTTAAAATCAGGTAATATATATTCTCCAACTTTGCTGTTACTTTTCAAAATTGTATTGGTGTATTAGTTTTATATTGCTGAATGACAAATTGTCAGAACTTTGGTGGCTTAAGATATTGATTTATTATTTCACAGTTTCTTTAGGGCAGAAGTCTGAGCATAGCATAACTGTATTCCCCTCTCAAAGGCTTAAGGTTGACATCAAGGAATCTGCTAGGATTGTGTTCTCACCTGGATCTTACCCTTCGAAGCTCATTCCGATTTTTGGAAACATTTATCCCTTGAGGTTGTGGGTCTGAATCCCTGTTTTCTTGTTAGCTGTCTAGCCAGAGACCACTCTCAGCTCCTAGAGGCCATCATCAGCTTTTTGCCACATAACCCCTGTGTAGGCCCTTACATACTCACATGTTCCTGATCTCTTCCTTCAGGAAGTGTCTAGTCCCTTTGAAGGTCTCGCCTGACCAGGTCAGGCCCACCCAGGATATTCTCCCTTTTGGTTAATTCAGAGTCATCTGATATGGGACCTTCATTACAACTGCAGAATCCCTTTACTTTTGCCATGTAGTGTACTCTAATCCAAGGTATGATATCTGTTATAGTCACAGGCCCACCCACTATCAAGGGCTGAAGATTATACCTGGGAGATGTACTAAGGGGTGGAAATTTGGGGGGACAACTTTAGAATTCTCCCCATCATAGCTATTGTATGTTTTTTCCATTATTTTGTAAATTATAGAGTCAGATTTCTGATTTCTAGAAAAAAATGTGTTGGATATTTAGACTTCTGTTGAATATATGGATCAATTTGAAGAAAATTGATCTGTTAAGAATGTTGAGCCTTTGAATCCATTGGCATGTTATAATTCACTATTTATTTGCATTTCTTAATTTCTTCCAATAATGCTTTTTAGTTTTCACTGTAGAGGTCTTTGTCTAATTTATTTACATTTTTTGATGCATTTGCCAAATGAGCAAACGTTTTTAAATGATCCCTGGGGTGAAAAAAGCTTTCACTTTTAGACACGTGAATTAACGTTGAATACTGTAGAAGTATTAATACTACTCAGAGAAGAGGCACAAATAAGAGGTTTTAGGGACTGTTAAAAACAATAAATTGCCTGGAGTGAACTTTAGGTCATTTTTTAAATTTTCCAGTGACCTAAGGTATTTTTGTTTTTCCTCAAACCAGTGATGATTAAGTCTAGAGAAAATCTTGAAAGCGTATCTCTAAATTTTTATATGTATCTCATTTTGTAGGAAGTAACTGAAAGAGAGTACTAGGCTTAACTTAGAAAGGGAAATTTTATTTGTGTGTATGTGTGTTATCTGTGATAAGGTGATGGTGAGATATTTCAAATCAGTCTTCAATGAGCCAAATATAAAGGGGCTCCTTTTTTTTGGCAGAGCTGTCTTAGGACAGCTACCCTACAGATGTTGCAAATCATTACCCAGGATCTATACGTTCAAAATAGAATTTAGCATGTAAGAAAAACTATGACATGGGAATAGGTAAAAATCCAGAAATAATGGAGCAGAGGTTTAAACTATATAGACAGAGTCAGGACTATAGGTTCAGAGCCATTTCAGGAAGTACTGTTGTTAACAGTACTGATCCACTGTGGATGTCTTCCTGTTGATGACTTGAATTGCTTGCTTATTATGGGTTGGGTCTCCAAAGTGTTGAACCTAGGTAAAAACTGTCATTACAGCAAGAACACATCCTGACAACCAAACTATCAATATAAATAAATCAGCAAAACATAAAGAGTAATTTTCTTCTATTTTTCCTCATCAGTGTTTATATATATATATATTTTTTGACATATTGACACAGAACAAAAGATAATGGAGATGGCAGAAATACTCAGAGTGTCCTAAGATAAACTAAGAGCAAAATGAGGAGCACTGGAATTTTAAGCTGAAATCAGGAAGGAAACAAGGTCAGGATATTGAAAGCATTTAGCTAAGGGGTTTAACCAAAACCTTTAAACCAAAGCAAGGTTAGTATTAGGCAGATGATAGATGTCAGGTGAAGAGGCTCTCAAAACAAAACGGGGAAATGTCACATTTATAATCCATAGCCAGCCTGAAACATACTCCACACAAAGGATTTTTTTTTTTCCATTTGTAGTCTTAGCATCAGCCTTCTGTTGTAGTGGGAACTTGATAAAGACCCAGACTGTTTACCAGAAACACTTGGCTTTTCCCACTTTAAACAGAATAAATGTGGTTTTTCATATTAGGTGTTCATGAAACTATCTTCTCACATACTTTACAGTAATTTATCATTGTGTGTGTTGTTCGTATTGATTTGCCCACAAAGATGTCAACACATTTTACTGTGAGAGTTTTCATGGTCTCCCCGTCTCTCTGTGTACTACCTGTTTGCCATTAGGCAAGTTGTTTAATGTCCCTGAACTTAAGTTCTCTCACAAAGCCTACCTAATAGGCTTATTGTGAAAATTAAATCAAAGTGTGCATATCACATTTAACCTAGTTCTTGCATAGTTTGAGCCCTCAGTAAATGTCAGTTGTGCTCAAAACATGCTATTGTTGTCATTTCTATTTTTAGACCAAGAATATGGCAACTTGACCATGTATTGAATAAAATATTGGATCACATGAAGTTATATCTGTGAACCAAATTGTGGAATTTGGAAGCAAAAGCTCTTGTCTTTATGGAACTTAGATTCCAATCAGGGAGATGGATATTTGATATGTAATTAAAACAGTGTGAAGAATCTGAGTAAAATATGTAAAGGAGATAGTAAGGTGGGGGGGCCTATTCTAATTTAAATAATCAAAGAATATCTCCCAGATTCTTTTCCATTATACATTATTACAAGATATTGAATGTAGTTCCCTGTGCTATACAGCAAATCATTATTGTTTATCTCTTTTATATATCATGGTGTGTATCTGTTAATCCCAAACTCCTAATTTATCCCTCCATCCCCCTTTCCCTTTGGTAACCATGCTTGTTTTCTATGTCTGTGAGACTATTTCTGTTTCGTAAATAAGTTCATTTGTATTATTTTTTTAGATTCCACATATAAGTGATATCCTATAATATTTGTCTTTCTCTGTCTGATTTACTTCACTTAGTATGATAATCTCTAGGTCCATCCATGTTGCAGCAAATTACATTATTTCATTATTTTTATGGCTGAGTAATATTGCTATATATATATATATATATATATATATATATATATATATATATATATACACATATACATATACATATACACACACACACCATATCTTTGTTATCCATTTATCTGTCGATGGATACTTAGGTTGCTTCTATGTCTTGGCTACTGTTAATAGTATATAATACTACTATGAACATTGAAATACATGTATCTTTTCAAATTAGAGTTTTTGTCTTTTCGAGATATACACCCAGGAGTAGGATTGCTGGATCATATGATAACTCTACTTTTATTTTTTAAAGAACCTCCATACTGTTTTCTATAGTGGCTGTACCAATTTACATTCCAACCAACAGTGTAGGAGGGTTTCCTTTTCTCGACACTCTCTCCAGCATTTATTATTTGTAGACTTATTGATGATGGCCATTCTGACTGGTGTGAGGTTATACCTCATTGTAGGTTTGATTTGCATTTCTCTAATAATTATCAGTGCCAAACATCTCTTCATGTACCTGTTGGCTATCTGTATGTCTTCTTTGGAGAAAAGTCTATTTAGGTCTTCTGCCCCTTTTTTGATTGGGTTATTTGTTTCATATTGCACTATATGAGCTGTTTGTGTATTTTGGAAATTAAGCCCTTGTCTGTCATATCGTTTGCAAATATTTTCTCCCAGTCCATAGGTTGTCTTTTCGTTTTGAGAAACTAATATTTAGAGCTCCAAGAGAATGTGAAATATTCTGCATTTTTACTTCTCTCTTCCTAAATTCCTAGATTTTTTTTTTTTTTTTTGCCCAGTGAGGAGGGGGAGACACTTAGATTAGACATCATAGGTCTTTTTCTCAAGGTCCTTATTTTAGAGATGATATAACCAGTCTCCAAATATATGATTTTCTAATTATATTTCCAAAATTATGCTTTATTTAGTAAATGAGAGAAAGGATTAGAATCTGACTGTTGGTTTCAGGTAATGACTGGTTTAAATTTTATGAAAACATATAGTAGAAACTGTAAGCCCCATGATGACTGATGTAAGTGTCAAAGCACTACATAGAGGAGTGGTTGAAATTTCATGGGTCAAATATCTGTATTGGTATCTTGCCTCCTGAACTTATTCTGTGGCCTTGAGGAACAAATCACAGGATTTTTCTAAGCCTGGTTTCCTCATCTTTAAATTAACTTTAGTGCTTGCTATAAAGTAAGGACTCAAACTATGGTAAGTTATAAACAAGCTTATTGTTATTAACTTAATGAGAAATCCAGAGGTAAAAATGGCTTTAGTTGTGATGCCAGGTTTCTTATTCCAAATCTCAGAGATTCTCTCGGCACTTCCCTTTTCCGGGGTTGACTTTGTCTCCAACTTAATATCAAGTTGGGTGCAGCTATTTTATTCATGACCAACAAAAACAAGAAAACCAGAGAAAGGCAAGAGAACTAATACTTTTTGACTCTTAGGAGTGAGAAAACCATTACCAACAGCTCCTCCTCCAAGAAGTTTTCCATTCATGCCTCCTCAACCAGAAATAATTCACATACCCGTTCCAAAACCAACCTCTAGGCGAGGAGAATGGTTGTACCATAATCTATTATACCTCTGTAGTAGAATGGATATTGGTGAGTAACATTATTCCCAGGAATTATAATCAGTTCTGTGGAGGGCAAAATTTAAGACAACTTACCCCAAATTGTCAAGATGTTATTTTCACTACTATAAGGAATTGGAGCTTGAGATAGAAACCAAGCACAGTTAAAGAATAAAGATATATTTTTGGCTTTTTTGAGTCTAGGTCATTGAGGAACTTAATCCACTCCATATATTTAATATAAATGTACTTAAAGCACTGCTAGCAATTATTTGCTTTTAATTCCTTAATTTTGTGAGGGAAATAAGAGAGAATTTTCAAATTGTGTAATAGGGTAGATCCTGCTTTTAGTTTCCCTATAGGAATTTTCCAGAACACATTCAATTATTTGAGATCTTTGGCTTTCTATCAATAAAATACAGTTAAACACACACACACATGCTTTTTTTTTTTAATAAATTTATTTACTTCTTTATTTTTGGCTGTGTTGGGTCTTCGTTGCTGCACGCGGGCTTTCTCTTGTTGCAGCAAGCTGGGGCTACTCTTCGTTGCGGTGCGCGGACTTCTCATTGCGGTGGCTTCTCTTGTTGTGGAGCACAGGCTATAGGCGCATGGGCTTCAGTAGTTGTGGCACACGGGCTCAGTAGTTGTGGCTCGTGGGCTCTAGAGTGCAGGCTCAGTAGTTGTGGCGCACGGGCTTAGTTGCTCCGCGGCATGTGGGATCTTCCCGGACCAGGGCTCGAACCCGTGTCACCTGCATTGGCAGGCGGATTCTTAACCACTGCGCCACCAGGGAAGTCCCCCACATGTATGCTTTTGACAAGATGTTGTGTATGAATTGTTAGAGAAGGAGAGAGAGAGACCCTTTGTGTCATTTCCAAATTCCCCTTTTTAGGGAATGTTCCTTTCATGCCGCAAGTGAAAAGAGAGATAAGAGTCTTAGTGAAGCTTTGTGCTAGTGTAAGTATACAGTAGGAGCATAAAACTACTTTACATATCTTCCCTTTTTTTTCCCCTAAAATAGTTTGTGAATTTAATCTATACCTTACCTTCTCCCACTTCCCCATAAAGTACAGCCCATTGCTAGGAATAAAATTTTAAAAATAAAAAGATGTATCTTAAAAACATTTTAAAAGATGAAAACAGGTATTTGTCCTCTGTTCTAATCTTGAACACCAAGTTGAATATTGTGACTCAGATCTTTTTGGTTCTTCTTTCTTTATAGGTTGTCCATACTCCTTTAAACTATAATAAACATCTCCAATATGTGCAGTCTTTTTCTCCTTAGTGTGTGTGTGTGTGTGTGTGTGTGTGTGTGTGTGTGTGTATATATATATGGATCTCAAAGAGATCTTTTTAATCCATTTCCACAATACAGTCTTTGTAGATAATAACCATTCTGATGGCAGCACGGTGTCTTTTATCTTCAAGAATTCTCAAATGAAATAAAAATACCCTTATTCATTGAAAAATGTTTTATACAAGTTTAACTTATTTTTAGATTTTTGCACTCTAGAAAATATTTTCATATAAACAGGTACAAAGAGAAAAAGTATTTTGAACACACTGAAAGGGAAAATTAAACTATTATCTATAAAATTAAATAATTTTTAAAAAGGAGACTTACAAAATGGTATAATTTATTATTTGAAATAATGCCATCTAAGAATGTTATCATAATTTTATTCACCTTATAACCACTATATAGTAATTATTATGATTTTATAAAAGCACAAATAAATAATTGGAAAATATAGAAAACAAAATGAAGTTACATTTAGTATTCTACAAGTGAAATATATGGTTGTAAGTGAATGGAATACAATTTTTTTTTTTAATTTATTTATTTATTTATTTATTTTTGGCTGTGTTGGGTCTTCGTTTCTGTGCGAGGGCTTTCTTTAGTTGTGACGAGCAGGGGCCACTCTTCATCGCGGTGCGCGGGCCTCTCACTGTCGCGGCCTCTCTTGTTGCGGAGCACAGGCTCCAGACGCGCAGGCTCAGTAGTTGTGGCTCACGGGCCCAGTTGCTCCGCGGCATGTGGGATCTTCCCAGACCAGGGCTCGAACCCGTGTCCCCTGCATTGGCAGGCAGATTTTCAACCACTGCGCCACCAGGGAAGCCCCAATGTATTTTTTTTTATTGCTCTGCTAATGTAGTGATTTTTCAAAATGTTTATATGTAGTGAACCGATGATTTCCTGAATAAATAAAAATACACAAAACTTAGCATATGCATTGGTCTGAATGTTTGTTCTCCCAAAATTCATATGTTGAAATCCTAACCCCCGAAGTTAATATTATTAGGAGATGGGGCCTTTGGGAGGTGATTAGGTCGTGAGGGCAGTCCCCTCGTTAATGAGATCAATGTCTTTTCAAAAGAGACTCCAGAGAGATCCCTTTCCCCTTACGCTATATGAAGACACAGCAAGAGGGTGGCAGTCTGTACCTCAAAGGGGGCCCTCCCCAGACTGTGACAGTGCCTTGATCTTGAACTTCCAGCCTCCAGAACTGTGAGAAGTTAATTTCTATTTTTTGTAAGCTACACAGTCTGTGGTGTTCTGTTATAGCATCCTGAATGGACTAAGACAGCATTTATGTTAATTATTTTTATATCCTCCATCTCAAGTTATTTATAAGGCTATCATCATTAGATATCATTTACTTTTGTAAACATTTCATATATTCATGTAATCTTTACAAAATTTACTCATTAAATAAATGAAGAAAAGTATACGGAAGAATTATCTATAATTTTATAATCTCCATAGTAAAACATAACTGATAAAACTAGGTATATATTTTTTGTTAGTTTCACTGTGTGTCTGTTTCTTATTTTGACACCTGTGAAGCCATGCTAAATTTAGTATTAAATAGCTATTGTTTTTTATTCTTTCCTCTAAGTGTTATCTGATAAAAAATCTTCATGTCATTCAAATTATTTATAGGTATTTTCACTGATCTTTTATAGTCTATCCGGTGATATGGCCATATTTCAATTAATTATTCAATGATTATCAAATGTTTATCATACTTCTCATTTTGACTCCTATAACTAGCACTATGATGATCATCTTTATTTATTCATAAATAATTTTCTACATTTTCTATAATATTGTAATAAATTCAAGTTGTTTCTCAGAAGAAGAATGGCAGAAACAAAATGGATGTAGATTTTTTAAATTCTTCATAAATATTGTGATTTTTTACCAAATATTTTCATTGCCAGAAGTGATAAATAAGAACATCCTTTTACTCTACCTTTGTCAGTATTGGTTATTCTCATTCATTTATTTTATTATTGTTGTTGTTGTTGTTAATCAGATAGATATAAATACCATCATTAATAGTTATTTTGCACCTTTTTCATTAGTTTCTCGGTCCTGTCAGTCAGTTGTCCTTTCTTCTCCTTTGGCATGTCTACTACAAAAGAGTTGAAGATTTTTATTATTGGTATAGTTCAAGGTTTAATCTTATGAATAGACTATTTTTCCTTTATCCGTGTTTTAATATTTACACCGATCTTGGACTCTGAACCAACTCACCAAACTTCCTGATAAATCTACACCGTAAGAAAAGTATAACTGACTTTCAATTAATAAGGAACCAATCACACTACATTTTGATATTCTGTGTTGATCACTTTCTGTTTTCCCACTTGCTGTCTTCTTATAACTGAGTAGAAAATTAAAAAGGAAAGTTATTCATTATATCCATAAATACATAAAGTGGAAGTAGGGACATATTTATCAGCAGAACTAATAAAAGCATTTAAAAGTGAGAGACAAGAGGAAAATAAAAAAGAGGTGATGACTGCTTCTCACCTTGGCTTTGGGAAAAGTTTTATAACTGGTTTCTGGAGTCTGTACTACCAATCTCTCCATCCCATCTCTATCCTCTATCCTGGTCGACACCATTACCAGTCTATTTTATAGTCACTTACAAGCCACTGAACACTGAACATGTACAAAGATGATTACAGCTGTTATTTAAGGAGATTAGAGTACAAACTATTGATACCTAGGGCCCTCCATCATCTAACTGATACCCATATGGATTTTTATTCTTGTGTCTGTTTTCTCTACTAAGTGAACACTGTACAAAATAGCCTCATGCCTTTTCATGGCTACACTCTTTTCTTTGCCAGGTGTATGTCTTGTTCAGGTTTTCCCCCTGGCTTTCTGATGTGTTCTCCTTCCATATTTATGTCCAAACCATTCTTGTTCTTGAAAATCCAGCATGAAACCCTATCATGGTCTTCCTATCCACTTACCTTTATTGAATGCAATCTTCCCTTTACTTTTGGTTTAATATCGCTTCAGATATATTCATCCCAATTTGTAAAACAAGAAGTAAGTCATAAATTGCTAAGAAGATTATCAGCTCTGGGAGTACCTCAGGCCTAATAATCAGGTTACCAGATTCCTCATGGGAGAAGTCGTGGCTGATATTTCTTCTTCCCACTATGGCACCAGGGGTGGAGAAGAAAGACAACCTCTTAGGCACAAAATGGTGAGGAACCCACATGGGATCTCCTGAAACTGTATTAATTGTGCAAGATGTTTTCTCACTTCAGAATGCAAAAATTGAAGTTAAAAAAGAGAAACTGATTCAAGAAGCACTAGTTAAGCCTCTACTATGTTCCAAACAGGTTGTTAGGCTCTGGTTACACAGTAGAGAGCAAAGATCATATATACATTAGGGGGAATATATATATATAAACAAGATAGTCACAGGACTGTTTTTGATAATGATATGTGATACAGGGGAAATAAAACAATGTGGTGTGATAGTGACTGATATTATATAGTTAGGGATGATTTCAATGAGGAAGTGGCTGTTGAGCTAAGACCCACATGACAAGAAGACTGCAGCCAGGGGAAGTTCTGAGATTGCGGCAGGGTAGAGGTAGTGTTCCCAGCAGAAGACAGTATAAGTATAAAGGCCTTGAGGTGAGAGCATGCTTGGTAATAAAGGGTAAGAAAGGAGGGCAGTGTGGATGAATATGCATGAGCATGGGTTGGGTTCTAGAAGGTATGTAAGAGGTAGGCAGAAACTGGATATTATAAAGTATTTGTGGCTATGAGAGAAATAAATTTTGTTGATATTCTAACAATAATGAGAAGCCACTAGAGTATTAAACAACAGCATACTGTGACTATTCTTTTTCTTTTTTTTTAAGTAATTTTTTCTCCTCCGATTCTTATTTTCCAGCTTTCCCAGCACAGGCACTTTGTGACTGTAGATGTGACTCAACATAATATCTCTCCCTCCCTCCCTTTCTCTCTCTCTCCCTCCCTCCCTTTCTCTCTCTCTCCCTCTCCCTCTCTCCTTCCCTCTCTCCAACCACCACCCCCAATCCCTCCATCACTTTTTAAAAAATTTTAACAGGGTTGCATAGCTGACTCTGGGTTGGAAATTAGCATAAAATGGGCTTTTTAAGGAGTGCTGTTGGTATCTACACCTTTGGAATAGAGGAGAAGGAAGGAAGATTGGGCAGAGGAAAATGTTGAACCGTAGTGCCATTCTCAAAAAAAGCATCATGAGTCATTTGACTCCATGGGAGCTCTGAAAATGGGATGGCCCTATCAGCAGCTTTGCCTGCAACTGGGAAAATAAATTTGGGGTGGCATGCTACATCATTAACTCCATTCACTTAATCTTTATATATTTCTCACGTGTGACAGCTGCTCCTCAAATTAGCTATCAAACCACCTCTGATTCTCCATGAGATAGGCAGATAATAACTCACCAAAGACATTCACACTTCTAATGCAAGGAACCTGTGAATATGTTAATTTACATGGGAAAATGGACTTTTCAAATGTAATTAAATTATGGATCTTGAGTTGGAGAGATGATCCTGATGGATACAATGTATTACCCATGTCCTTATAAGTAAAGGAAGGAAGTAGGAGATTCAGGATCAGAAAAGGAGATGTAACCACAGAAGTAAGGGCAAGAATGATGGCACTGCTGGCTTTCAAGATGGAAGGGGGCTGTGAGCCAAGGAATATAGTCAATCTCTAGAAACTGAAAAAGGCAACCAAATGGATTTTTCCCCAGAAGCTCTATAAAGGAATGCAGTCCAGTCAACACCTTGATTTTAGTTCCCTGAGATCCATTTTGGACTTCTGAATTTTAAGATAATATAGTTGTATTGTTTTAAGCCACTAAATTGTGGTGATTTTTTACAATACCAATAGGCAACTAATATACTCCTCAAGCCCAACTTTTCAACTGTAGAGGCTTTCTTTCCATCATCCCTAATCTCTATTCATTCTTCTCATTATGGATTCTCTGAGTTTCAGTCTAAATCAACCCTGTTTACTCATTTGAGCAAGATATCCAACTTTGTTCTTGGGCCTTTGAAAAACAGATGAAGAGAGGATAAGCTGTTTGGTGGGAGATTTATCGAAATCTCACAACATTCATGCAGTTAACTCACATGTGTGAACTTCATACATCATGTATATTGTGGGGAAAAATTAAGTTAATGAAAGAGTTACTTAATACATTTATTTATTCATTCAAGATAAATTCATTATGGTTTACTGTGTTTTACTATGTTTTACAGTATTTTACTGTTAGCTCTATACAGGCAATGAGGATATAATACTAAGGCAAAATGAGACACAGTTACAGCCTTAGTATTATAGGAGAAACCAAGAATCGTTCCAATAAATGTTATATTACAAGAATAATAAATATTACAGGTAGAAGGAGATCATGCTATGAATATCAATAATAAGTGATTTGTCAGAAAGAACAGGACAATTTGGAAGAGGAAGTGAGGACTGAATAAAGATCTGAAGGAAAATGAGGAGTTAGGTTGGTAATGAGAAATAAAAGAATTTTCCAGGGAGGGGGCATGTTAAGGATTCTGACTTTTATTCTGATGCTGCTAGGAAAATATTGATATCTTTTAAATAGGGAAAGGAGCATAATTTACATGAGTTTTGAGAAGCTCATTTTAGTTTAGCTGGAAGGGTCAGGATAATAAGAGGAGACTAATTAGAAGAGAACCTTAAAATTTTAAAAGTACATTATCATAGTTGTACCAGGGTAGTGTTGATGTTAGGGAAGGTAGGAGGAAGCTGACAGGTTAAATATATATGTACAAGATTTGGTGGCAGAGAGAGGGTAACCAGCACTATATTTACTCAGTTTGCTCTTTTAAATTCCCTTTCGTGTCTTTGCCACTCTCCTCTTGTTCCACAGGTCAGCCCTAGTGGCTCCCTAGTCTTTGGCTTTTGATTGGGTCTAGCTAATAGTGAGAATCGACAGGAAAACAATGGATGTAAGACAGTGAGGTCAGGCTACAATAAGTCTCCTACATAGGAACCTTCAAGTTTTGAACTTTCAAAGATGCAAGCATGCGTTTGCATGTCCGGTCGCATTAGTTCACATGTCTGGCATACATTGTCATGTGTGTGCGTCCTCTACAAGTGGTTGTGCTTTTGTGTACTTTACAGTACTGTACAGAGTACAGTAGTACAGCATCTTTATTTCAAGCCCAGCATGTCTGGAAGCAAGTGTAAAAGGAGCGGTGATGTAGCTGGTACTGATAAGAAGCGCCAAGCAATAATGATGGAAACAAAAGTGAAAGTAATTGAGAGAATGGAGCGAGGTGAAAAGATGGTAGATGTCGCTCATTCTTATAACATGAATCGTTCAACCATCGGCACAATTCTAGAGAACAAGGACAAGCTCATGGAACATGTGAAGTCGGCTGTGCCGATGATGTTGACAATAATATCAAAGAAGTGTGGAAAAGTGATGGAGGAGATGGGGAAACTTCTCAGTGTGTGGATGTAGGATCAGCATCAGCGTCAAGTCCTGCTCAGCTTAATGTTGATTCAAGAGAAAGCTAAACGCCTTTATGAAGACTTGAAGAAGAAACACAGCAAAGAATCAGAGGGTGCATCTTTTAATGCCAGCCATGGCTGGTTTCATCGGTTCAAGGCTAGAGCCAACTTTCACAACGTAAAAGTAAGTGGCTAGGCAGCGAGTGCACATACAGTAGCTGCCCGGGAATTTCCTGAAACACTTCAAGAAATTATTGATGAAAGCACATATATACCTGAGCAGGTTTTAAACGTGGATGGGACAGGACTGTACTGGAAGAGTATGCTAGACTGAAGTTACATCAGTAAGGAGGAAAAGTTGATGCCAGGCCATAAAGCAGCAAAGGATAGGCTAACTCTGTTGTTTGGTGGCAATGCTTCCAGGGATATGAAGCTAAAGCCTCTCTTAGTTTATCATTCGGTGAACCCAAGAGCCCTTAAAAACATAGCCGAGGGCTCTCTTCCTGTTGTATGGAAGAGTAACCCCAAAGCCTGGGTTACACGGGCCATTTTCCAGGACTGGTTTTTCCACCACTTTATCCCAGAGGTAGAGAAATATTGCTTGGAGAAAGAGTCCCATTCAACATTGTTTTGCTGCTCAACAGTGCTCCGGGCCACCGCCCATTCATGGATGACTTTCATCCCAATGTCAAAGTAGTGCATCTGCCACCGAATACTACTTCACTCATCCAATCTATGGACCAGGGAGTTACAGCGACTTTCAAGAAATATTATTTATATCACCCTTTTCGTCAGGCAGTAAAGGTGAGTGACGAATTAGGAACAACCTTGCGACAACTTTGGAAGGGCTGTAACATCTACAAGGCCATAAAAAACATTGACTTCGCTTGGCATGAGGTTATGGCCATCACCATGAATGGGATTTGGAAGAACCTTTGCCCGTAGCTTGTTCACAATTTTCATGGACTTGAGAAGGTGGATGAGGAGTCCAAAGAGGTCTTCAGCAACTTAGTGACCCTCAGCGAGAAGCTGGAGCTACATCTGCAAGAGGATGACTTCACTGAACTTCTTGCTGTGCAACATGAGGAGCTTACTAATGAAGACTTGATGGAATTGAAGGCCCAGAGAAAAGACAAAGAGAGACAAGAGGAAGAAGAAGAAACTGAGGAACGGAAGAGATTCACAATGCAGGAAATGGCAAGGGGATTTTCTTTATTTGAGGAGGCACTGTTAATTTTTGAGGCACAGGACCCAAACATAGAAAGGTACACAAAGGTTGCAGCAGCCATTCATGATGCAATCCAGTGCTACTGTGTCATCTATGATGAGAAAAAGAGAGCTACTACCCAGACATCACTGGATCGTTTTTTTCAAGAGGGTAGATAAAATTGAATCCAGCAAGGAACCAGAACCTGTGCCATCAGTGTCAAGGGTGAATGAAATTGCAGCTTGCCCTCCATCTCCTATTGCTGACGATCCTTCAGCTCTACCATCTCCTACCTCCTCGCCCTCCTCTAGTCAGTAACTCTTCTTGCCTGTTTGCTTGATGCCAGCCCCTGTATGCCAGCTGTTGTACTGTACTACTGTACTTTTCAAGGTACTGGACTGTAAGATTAAAAATGTTTTATTTTTTGTGTTTGTTTTTTTTTGTATCATTTGTGTGAAAAGTATTATAAGCCTATTACTGTACAGTACTATATAGACGATTGTGTTAGTTGGGTACCTAGGCTAACTTTGTTGGACTTACGAACGTGCTCTCAGAACAGAACTCATTCATATGTAGGGGACTTACTGTATTTCTTCCCCTGGCTACCTCCCTGAAGGATTGTCTTGGGTGGCTCCCATTCTCAATCAAAATTGCTGCTTCTTTTAAGGCAGCAGATCTACAGGACTCCTTCCTTCTGGATTCAGTGGCTCTTTTGTGGCAAAGGTGGTAGAGTCCCAGGATATTGTGCTTTTCCTTATGGGAGCCATATACACTGTCCACCCTTCATGAAGATTCCCGTAATTAAAATATTTTAGAGTTATTGTAATGAGTGTGCCATCTGTTTCCTGCTGGTACCCTGACTGATAGAATGAGTGAGGGAGATTAAATATCAAGAATGACTCATAGGGTTCTGGCTATGTAAGAGGATTGATCATGGTGCCATTCACTGAAATTAGAAATCAAGGAAGGGGATTAGTGTTGAAGAGAAAGATCATGATCCAATCAATGAATGTGGAGCATGTTGAGTTATGTCTTCCTTTTACACATCCCAGTGGATATGTGACATAGATCATTGGCTATGTAAGACCAAAGCTAGGAAAGGAAGTAGCCTTTGAGTTCCTTTTAACTATCAATCATACAGAAAGGGTTCTTGGAAGGCAACGGAGGCAGAGTGCTAGAAGGATTGGGGGATATATAGCACAGAAACACAATCTCTGTCTTCAGGGAGGTGGTTATTCTCTCTGCCCAGCTGAAGTTTCAATGTCTTGTGACACAGAAATATGTCTGTTTCATCTTTGTGCTTATCTTTCAGCAGTATATGTTTGCTTTATTTATATTACTTATGGCATAGAGGTAATCCCCTAACACCATGTCTAACATAAACTAGTTGCTGTGTGTCGTCTGAGTAAATGAATTCTGTATTATATGTGGGTTTTAATTATCCACAATACAAATGAACGTGGAAGACACAGAGAAAGCATTCCAAATAACACCCAACAGACTTAGCAACAACTTTCAAAGTGCCTTTCATGTCCTGCTGGAGAACATTAGCTGGCTTTTCTGCCTACACTGCCATTCCAGTCGGAACATCTCATAAAGTCATGGAGTCCTAGTCCAAGTTTTTAGTCCTCTGCTGAAAGTTGTCTTTAAAGTTTAAACCCCCTAATTTCACATTAAGAAATTAAATAGCAGAGCCTTGGAAGTAACTGGTCCACAGATATGCAACGAGTTGCTAGACTAGGCAACATTATGAATGTGGGTATCTGTACACCTATTCTAGGGCATTATTGTCCACTTGGATTTCTTCTGATCTTTTTTGTTTCTTTTTTAGTTATATAATATAACTAATAATTGTTTATTATTTTTAGAAAATGAAAAGACAGAAAAACATACCAAAAAAAAACCCTTAAACACACTAATAAAGTTAACACATTACATGAGACAGAATAATGGATCCCCAAAGATGTTCATGTTCTAATCCTAGGAACCTTTGTTTATGTTACTTATATGGCAAAAGTGACTTTGAAGATGTGATTAGAGTTAAGGACTGTGAGATGAAGAGACTGTCCAGTTATCAGGGTGGACTCCATATAATAAGGAGGATCCTTTAAAGTGAGTGAAGGATGCAGAAGAGGAAGTGAGAGTCTGAAAGGGATTTGAAGATGAAATACTCCTGGATTTGAAGATCTCCTCCCTCTTCCATTGACCAAGGAATGCCAGATGGCCTTTAGAAGCTGGAAAAGGGAAGGAAACAAATTCTCCCTGGAGCCTTCAGGAGAATGGCAGACATGCTGACATCTTGATTTCAGCCCATTTCAGACCGATCCCCAGAACTCGAGGATAATAAATTTGTGTTGGTTTAAGCCACTAAATGTGTGGTCATTTGTTATGGCAGTGATAGAACACCCATGCAGTTGTCCAGCACTTTAATCTAATTACAGCAGTCCTTAAAAGTTAGAACATTTCCTGGCTGCAGAGAAACAGAGAACTGTTTTGGGAAGTACAAAAAGCTACTGTTTAATATCTTGGTGTATACTTCTCTAATTTTTTTTTTTAACTACGAAGACATTTTCAGAATTAGAAATATGTGTTAATTATTCTTTTGTAAGATTATTCATTGATATACATCATTTATGTAACTATTATTTTCCTAATTTGTCATTTTAGTTGAATTTCATTCTACTTCTAGATGTATACATATTTTAATTATCTGTACAAACAAATGAATAATATTAAAATAATTTCTTGACTTTCCAAAAAGTTTATAACAAAATATCCTGGCTATTTTATAAAAGAATTTATATTCTGCTCCATCAACATAACCTTTCATAATTTAGACATTATTGTATTATTTACAATTATTTATCTTTGGAATACATTTTCATATCTGACAATGCAACATTTAGCCTTTTTGTTCTTTTTTTATTCAGATTTTTTCTGTTCTCATATCTTTATAAATGCATACACATAAAAAAATATTATGTAATAGCAATAAAATCTCCAATGGATTTTTTAGGATTAAAAAAATAATTTAGAGAATTGTCATTTTAACAACATGGCTTTTTCTTATTCATTAACTGGGAATATTTCTTCATTTATTTGTCTTCTTTTATATCCCTCAGTAATACTTTATACTTCTTTTTTTAGAAAGGATTTGCACGTTCCTTATTGAATTTTTCCAGGATACATTTTATTTTCAGACCTGTTATGAATGGTAAATTTTATCCTCCCAGTTATTGTGCTTATGGGAATATAGGAAATGTAATGATTGTTAGCAACTCCCAAGCTGAAATCCTTTATTCTAAAAGTATTCAGCTGAGCATGTGGGTTTTAATCATTATTCCAAATCTTTAAGTAAATATGCTTATATATTTTGCTTAGGCACATGCAAGTAAATATTTCCAAAATTGTTTCTTTCAGTGACAGTATGAGCAAAAGGTAATGCTGTCTTGTGATACTTGTCAGATATTTATTGTATGTATATAACACAGTTATAGTCGGTTGAACAGTAAAGGTTTGTAGTATGACTGAATGTTTTCACCAGTAATTACCAAGGTTACTGTGTATGTTTTGGCACTAAATATCATTTCTAAATTAAAGCAAAAGTACTTTTTGAATGCTAGACTAAATGTAGAGGCAAATGTTGTCTTATTTACTGTAATTTTGATTTACATCAACATTTTTTTTGTTTGTTGATTCATTTGTCAGTACTATAATATGAGGTTCAATCAAGCTTAATGCTTGTAGAAGTCATAGAAACTAAAGTTAAGCAATAACCTTGGGTCTAAATCTGAAGAGTCATAAGTAGAACTGAATTTATTGCCACACCAGTAATACTAGTATTTTATACTAAAAATGATAGTCTCCTCTAGCTGACTTGTATAATAGTGCAATATGAAAAGATAGAATTTTTATGAAAGTAGTTTTTTTCATGGTCAGCACAGAGATCTTACAATATGCTACTAATCTAATTGTTATCTTTACTTGTTACAACAATGTATTAAGTGGAAATATATAATTCACACCCACCCACATGTACATATATTGTTTCATCCATAAGAAGATTGTCACAGTTTCACATATATGAGTTACATATATAGTTCTAGCCAGCTTCTCTCACTACTTTCATGAAATTCAGGTTTTAAATACTATTGCATATTACAGTCATATATTCAGTACCATAATATAGCATTTATCTACCAGCCGTGATGCTCTCTATTTATTTATTCAAGCACATTATTATTGACCAATTTGGGGTTTGAGAACAACATGATGAGCAAAAGAAGATGCTCTTTCCTCAGGGTGTTGGCAACCAAGCTTCTTAGCTTAAAATTAAGTGGCAGGTTGGCACCATTAAGAAAGACAGGAGGAGAAACATACGCCTCAGACTTCTGGGGGATTCTTTACATTTTAAATATAGATAACCTGTTTTTTATATGCACCTTCTTATTTAATAGAAGAATACATGTATATGAATAAAAATATAGACTAAATACAATTTCACTTTTATAGCTCTGTAAGAATCTGTTAAGAATTTTAATGGAGCAGGAAAAATATTTTGTTTTGCTTTAAGTGTATTATTTCTACAGATCAGTGACTGGGTCAATGGGAAGCAGGAAAAAACAAAACAAAAAATAAATCAAACTAAAAAACCAAACAGTCCTTAATCCCAGAAGATCTGTAACATACATTCTTAGATTTAAATATTCATTCCTGTCCCCAGATCGTTCTTATTTTTATTCACACTTCTGACTCTATCAAGGTTTCCAACCACTAGTCCTTCTAGCAGGTTGTAGCAGCTTCCACGGTGGTCTCAAAGTGCTGCCTACATCTAAGTCAAATTGAAGCTGGTATGTGTATCATCTTGTAAAACTATGCATTATAATATACAGAGTGTGTTGCTATCTTGGACTGTTAGGTTCCTGAGAAAAATTTCCTTGATGGTGGTTTTAAAACAAGTTGAGGGCTTCCCTGGTGGCACAGTGGTTAAGAATCCGCCTGCCAATGCAGGGAACGTGGGTTCGAGCACTGGTCTGGGAAGATCCCACATGTCACGTAGCAACTAAGCCCATGCGCCACAACTACTTAGTCTGCGCTCTAGAGCCCGCGAGCCACAACTACTGGGCCCGTGTGCTGCAGCTACTGAAGCCCACATGCCTAGAGCCCGTGCTCCGCAACAAGAGAAGCCACTGCAATGAGAAACCCGTGCACTGCAACTAAGAGTAGCCCCCGCTCGCGACAACTAGAGAAAGCCCACGTGCAGCAACGAAGACCCAAAGCAGCCAAAAATGAAAATTTTTTTGAATAAATAAATAAATAGAATAAAACAAGTTGGTTATCTTTTAAATGTATGCAAACAATATTATGCTTCCGTGAACAACGTTTTTCCAAGAGCCAAATGTTTACTATCTGTTAGGATTTATGGACACAAGTTGGTATTGAAATAACACTTGGTCTATTTTTTTCTTCTATCTTTCTACTCTTAATTCGGTTTGTATATGAGTGTATGTGTGCATGCTAGTGTGTGATGGGCTCTTTACAGTCAGTTATATTTACTTATTAAAAAAGTATGTTCAATGGTACTTCTAAAATATGGTGAATTTCGCTTTTTACAGCCCTCATACATTATGCATTTCTTTCATTGTTGCACAAATATTTTAGATATAAAGAAGAATCTAGAGAGAACCATGGCACATTTTGCTAGGTGTATTAGACATCTATCTTCAGCTTATTTTCAGATTTTCTCATTCATCTGCTCTCTGTCTCTGTCTCTCTCTCAGCACTCTGCACTCAAAACTGCACCTATGCTCCCTGATTAAAACTTCAGTGCATGGGATTTGGCCTCCTGAAAGGCTGCTGAATGGTTAGAGGCAGTAACCTAGAAGAGTACAAATTTTAGCATCTGTGGCATGAAACCCTCATGCAGTAGAAAGGAGAGAGAGCTCTCTAAGGTCCATTTTATAAGGGCATTCATCCTGTTCATGAGGACTTCACCCTCATGACCTAATTACCTCCCAGAGGTCCCACCTCCTAATACCATCACATTGGGGACTGGCATTTCAACATATAAAATTTCAGTTCATTGTGCCAAGCTAAGAGTCCATAGATTACGTGGCCCCCATAAGCCTTACACTAACAGCATGTATGGTGATGTTTTGGGTCCTCGAAATGTTTGGTTACTTCCCTTTCCCTGATGTATGGTTTTCCTGGAAAGGAACATAAGTTTCTTGGGCAAGACTGGGGAAAATGTTATTTATGCTTGCTCTAGTTTCTTTTGGACGTCTGGCCTCTCCTTTGAAAATTGATAAAGGGATCATGACTTTATTGAGATTTATATCCCTCAGCCTCCTTATCATCCCAACTTGAATTCTTTTGACCGTATAGGTTAAGCAGCACCCTTTTTGTATGCCTGTCTGTTTTGCCCCTATAAATGTGGTTTTGTATCCATTTCTCTGGCACTCTGTGGATCTGGTCCTTCTGGCTGCCTTTCAGACCTTCTTGCACATTACAATAATTTCACAACCTGGCTTCTGACAAGTGGTTGAGAGAAGATAGCTGGCCTCTATTTATTTTCAGTATTTTATCATCCCTATTAGCATAAATCATAGAAGTTCTATAATTACAATTACTATTCTCATCCTTGGTTTACAGAGGAATCCACCTTTGAGCTTCTCAATGATGCCAGCTACTCTCTCTAGTCTATTTCTTATCACATTGGTGAAGTGCCTTCTACGACCTTAATCTGTTCATCTGACGGGATTCCTCACCTCATATAGCATATATCTTTAGCATATCCATTTCTCTGACTTTTTCTTTTTTTTAAACTGTCTGTCACAGCATTTCTGGGCAATCACTTTCTGTAAGGGAACAAGAATCATTCTGGGAGCATTTTTACTACCATCTTTCAGGGTCCTTGCCAGGGTGTTAAAACCTGTTTCATGAGGAAATCCTTCTATATTGATAACTCTCTTTTAACTGGAACAATTAGGATCTAGTCCCATATGCATTTTCCAGTCTCCAGGCAGCACATCTTGGATGGCCCTGAGGCATCAACAGGTCCTGCAGAAACAGAGCATCCCTGCCTGGGTTAGGTTGAGACTTAAGCTTAGTCATTTATCTTGTGGTCAAGAAGGATGGCAGAGTTTATCCTCAGGGAGTATATGCCATTTTGTAAGGCAGAATGTGCTTCATCATCTTCAAACAAAGGAAAAAAGGTAGAGGCTTCAACAGTTACGGCTAAACTACATCTACAGATCCAGAAGGTCCTGGGAAACCGGATTTAAGATCTTTGAGTGTGTTGATTGCATTGAATTGCATATCCCTTTCCCAAGCCTCAGAGCTTCAGTTCTTCCTAATCAGCCCTCTGACTTTGGCAGAGTAGGCCTGCTATGATTGAGAATACAACCACCTCTGGACCTATACTGATCTTATAATTAATTTTTATACCTGATTCTAAACTTTTCTGAGACTCTGGATACAGGAAAGAGTATATTTGTATGCAGCCAACAGGGACTTCTGGATTTCACACTTTGTCCTTTTGTTGATTTTTATCATCAGCTTCTCATTGCCCTTCTCCAATTAGTTGATTGCCCCCAGAAATTTTCTTCCAAATCCATAGCCCTTATGATTACTGTTTTCCTTCTACCTCTAAAAGTACCAGTATACCAGTGTACCTACCACTGCATTCCATTATACTGGTGTCTCATTTTAACTTTGGTGATTGCTTTGACAATTTTACTGTTCCCACATTTCAGGGACTAACAGTGTTCCTTCTACTCACCAGCAATGATTAGGGGTCCTCTGCCAGCCAGTGAACCAGTGAGCCATGTTCAGAGTATCACTTTAGACTCTGCTTCCTGGAACCATCTGCCAATATAAAAACAGGCTCTGAGATGAATATTTGTATACAAAAATTTTATTGGTGATTGGTCTTAGCATCAACATCTGTGGTGGAGTGAAGGATTGTGTGGAAAGAAAAGTTTAATTGTGATGCCATTGCAAAAAGGACCTCATCTGAGCCTATAGTGAGTTCTCAATCTGAGATGACCCTTCAGTGTTATCCAAAATTGAGGAAAGCTTTCCGGGCCTTTATATGCTTGTATTAATTAATCGTTTGACAAGAGTTGCCTTTAGGAAAGAGGCATGGACTTGAGTGATGTGACTCTCTTTGACCAAGGGGAATTTCTGCAGAGGAATTCAGTCAAGATGTTGCAGTCATCAATAATCCCAGAAGACTGGGAGATTGAATGCTTTAGTATGCAAGGAGTAAATCTGAGCACTGCCTCACTTATCTATTATAAGGAATAAAATAGATTCATTAAAATGAGTTTTTAAATTAAAATCAATGTCATAAAATTGCTTGTTTTTGGTGGGCCACTATTTTTCTTCTAAGATGTCTAACAGCCTATGCAGACTGTGCAGAAACTATAATGGTCAATGAGAAGATTAACATTAGCCATAAGAATAAACACAGACCAGTGGCCAGCTATCCTGCACATTCAGATCTGAGAGTGATTTCTTCTAAGTAAGACAATGTGCAATTAATAAAAAATATCTTCAATAACACCTTTATAATAGACTGCATTGAGTTTCATGTAAATGTAGTTATAATATCTCACAATAAGAGCCATTGGCCCAAACTCAGTGCCAAATCCATTAAAAGATATTAATCAGAATTTCCTATAAAGAGATCATGACTCTCAAGTGACCTGGCTTTACTTAGTGATAGATTTTTTGCTACTTCAAACTGTGCATCCATCCATCAAACCTCTGTAAATATTGTTTCTCTCAGGATAGCCTGCTTTTAAATACCCTATTACCTAGAAAAGCAGTATTTAAGAACTAAATTTCTGCTGAGTCCCTATGTCAAGTCAAAGTAGGTGCATTTTATTTTTTAAACAATGTAAACTTAGCTCTATCCATCACTATATAGAATGTAAAAGGAAATAAAAGTGTATGAGAACATAGCTAAGTACATTCACACAGACTCATAAATACAAATACATACAGAGTGAGTTTACCTTAAATTTCACATGTAGCAAATGCTTTCAAATTTATTGGGGTCAGAGAGAAGAGTGAGAAACTTCACCCTGTGTCAGCAACATTTCTGATACTAGAATTATTTCAGCCACAATATTTTAAAACTTGCAAAGACTTGTTTCATGTATTGGAACACAAGGAAGATATTTAATTATTTGAGAATAACAAATCATACATCACTTCACTGGTAAATTTAAGAATAATATCTATAAAATAGATTTTCATATCTCCCTTTTGTTGTTCCAAACAGAAAACTTATCTCTTAATATGCTATTTAGGAGAGGTATCCACATTTCCTTTAACTGTTGTAAGAATGTTTATATGTTTCTGATTTCTCTTATGCTGGTGCCAGGTTAGGTTTTACCTAATTTTAAAAGTAGTTGAAAGAATGTCCACTTCTTACCAAGACAGAGTGGACTGTATTTTCTATCCTATCTGAAAAAATTAAAACATGCAAAACACATGAAACAACGCTTCTCAAGAAATTGGGTATCAGGCTATGAAGGACAGTGATCCCTGAGATACAGGAGATGATCTAGATAAGCTCTATAATTGTCCCAACTTATGCATTGAGAGAGTTTCTAGGCCATGGAAAAGGGAGGGGAAACTCACGCAGAGCTTAATGGACTCCCTGAGTTGAGGAGGCATAATTGCGAGTACAGAGAGATCAAGGAAGCTAGAGTTGGCAGGACTATTAAAAAGGAAAGGGCTTTTGGTCTTGTTTATGGTTTCCTTTGCTGTCCAAAAGCCTTTAAGTTTCATTAGGTCCCATTTGTTTATTTGTGTTTTTATTTCCATTTCTCTAGGAGCTGGGTCAAAAAGGATCTTGCTGTGATTTATGTCATAGAGTGTTCTGCCTATGTTTTCCTCTAAGAGTTTGATAGTGTCTGGCATACGACCCAGCAATCCCACTACTGGGCATATACCCTGAGAAAACCATAATTCAAAAAGAGTCATGTACCAAAATGTTCATTGCAGCTCTATTTACAATAGCCAGGACATGGAAGCAACCTAAGTGTCCATCATCGGATGAATGGATAAAGAAGATGTGGCACATATATACAGTGGAATATTACTCAGCCATAAAAAGAAATGAAATGGAGGTATTTGTAGTGAGGTGGATGGAGTTAGAGTCTGTCATACAGAGTGAAGTAAGTCAGAAAGAGAAAAACAAATACAGTATGCTAACACATATATATGGAATCTAAGGGAAAAAAAATAAGGTCATGAAGAACCTAGTGGCAAGATGGGAATAAAGACATAGACCTACTAGAGAATGGACTTGAGGATATGGGGAGGGGGAGGGGTGAGATGTGACAGGGTGAGAGAGTGGCATGGACATATATACACTACCAAATGTAAAATAGATAGCTAGTGGGAAGCAGCCACATAGCACAGGGAGATCAGCTCGGTGCTTTGTGACCACCTAGAGGGGTGGGATGGGGAGGGTGGGAGGGAGGGAGACGCAAGAGGGAAGAGATATGGGAACTTATGTATATGTATAACTGATTCACTTTGTTATAAAGCAGAAACTAACACACCATTGTAAAGCAATTATACTCCAATAAAGATGTTTAAAAAAAAAAAAAGGAAAGGGCTACATAAAACGAGAGCTCTGGATCATATGGTAATTCTATTTTTAGTTTTTTAAGGAACCTCCATTCTGTTCTCTATAGTGGCTGCACCAATTTACATTTTCACCAACAATGGCGGAGGGTTCCTTTTCCTCCACACCCTCTCCAGCATTTATTATTTGTAGACTTTTTGATGATGGCAGTTCTGACCAATGTGAGGTGATATACCTCATTGTTTGATAGTTTTGATTTGCATTTCTCTAATAATTAGCTATGTGGAGTATCTTTTCATGTGCCTGTTGGCCATATGTATGTCTTCTTTGGAGAAATGTCTATTTAGGTCTTTTGCCCATTTTTTTTATTGGGTTGTTTACTTTTTGATATTGAGCTGCATGAGCTGTTGGTAAATTTTGGAGACTAATCCCTTGTCGGTCACATCATTTGCAAATATTTTCTCCCATTCTCTGGGTTGTCTTTTTGTTTTGTTCATGGTTTCCTTTGCTGTGCAAAAGGTTTTAAATTTAATTAGGTTCCATTTGTTTATTTTTGCTTTTGTTTCCATTACTCTAGGACACGGATCCAAAAAATTGCTGCAATTTATGTCAAAGAGTGTTCTGCCTGTGTTTTCCTTTGGGAGTTTTAGAGTATTCGGTCTTACATTTAGGCCTTTAATCCATTTTGAGTTTATTTTTGTATATGGTGTTAGAGAATGTTCTAATTTCATTCTTTTACATGTAGCTGTCTAGTTTTCCCAGCACCACTTATTGAAGAGACTGTCTTTTCTCCATTGTATATTCTTGCCTCGTTTGTCATAGAATAATTGACCAAAAGTGCATAGATTTATTTCTGGGCTTTCTATCCTGTTCCATTTATCTATGTGTCTGTTTTTGTGTCAGTTTTGATTACTGTAGCTTTGTAGTATAGTCTGAAGTCAGGGAGCGTGATTCTTTTAGCTCCATTCTTCTTTCTCAAGATCTGAGAAATCTTCGTTTGGCTATTTGGGTTCTTTTGTGTTTCCATACAAATTTAAATTTTTTTGGTTCCAGTTCTGTGAAAAATGCCATTGGTAATTTGATAGGGATTGCATTTTATGATCTTTGTCTACTTGATTGAGAGAAAATATTGCAAAACATATATCTGATAAAGGACTTATTTCCAGAACATATAAAAGAATTTCAAAATTCAGTAATAAGGAAACAAATCAGGTAAAAAAAAAAAATGGGTAAAATATTTGAACACTTTAGCAAATATATGTAGATAGCACATAAGCATCTGAAAATATGCTTAACATCATTCATTAGGAAAGTAAAACTTAAAATCATAGTGAGACAAACCTATCAGAATGACTAAAAGTAAACCTGACTGCACTTGGTGTTGGTGAGGTTGTAGAGAATCTGGAATTCTCATACACTACTAGTGGGAATGTAAAGTAGTGGGACCACTTTAGAAAACATCTTGGTAGTTTCTTAAAAAGTAAAACATACACCTATCATATGATCCAGCCATTCCACTCCTAGGTATTTACCTAAAAGAAATTAAAGAAGATGTCTCTACAAAAAGTAGTACAAGAATGATCATAGCAGCTTTATTTGTAACAGCCAAAAATTGAAAACAGCCCAAAATGTCTATTAACAGGTGAACAGAATGAATACATTTGGTATATCTATTCAATACTCAGCAATAAAAAGAATGGACTCTTGATACATGCTCCAGTATGGGTGGATCTTGAAATAAGTATTCCAGTTGAGGAAGCCAGACCAATAAGTGCACACACAGGATTGCTCTATTTATATACAATTCTAGAGAGTTGGAAACCAATATACCATGATGGAAAAAAAACGAGTGGGAGGGATGACAGAGATGTGAGTGAGCTGAGGTGAGAGGGAGGAATTACAAACAGCCATCAGCAAACTTTTGGAGTGATGGAAATGTTCATTATCTGGATTTGGTGATGGTTTCATGAGCAAAACTTATTGTATTCCTTAAATGTGTACATCTTATTACATATCAATTATACCTCAAAAACATGTTACAAATAAAAAAGGAAGATGTACATGAAAACAAAATTGAGCAAAACCAATTTTCTAGAAAAAAAGTAATTGTGGTAGTTACAATGAAGACAATTTAATTATCAGTTAATCACATAGACACACACTTTTGTACAGGTTTATAATAGGAAGTGCAAATACTGTTAAATTGCTATCTTCTGGTTTTTTTCCAACTTTTTTGAGGTAAAATTGACAAAATTGTATACATTTAAAGTGTACAATATGATGATTTGATGTATGTACACATTGTGAAATGATTACCACAATTCTATTTTCTGTCTTCATAGATCAAAGGCAGAAGAAAATTAGGGTGATGAAACCAGAGAAATTAAAAAATAAATAAATAAAAATAAAACAAGCTTAATTTTAAGTGCTTTTCCCTTTGTTCTTCCTAGTCATATTGAGAAGGGAAATGGTCTTCCTCTCTTCATTATTATAAGTTCTTTCTGTATGTTTGCTCTTTGTCAGGTTTTCTAAAAATCATTTTTACCCAAAGTTTTCCTAAGGAAATTGCAGCAGAAAACAACAACAATAACAACAACATAAAAACGCTTTTTACTGTGATGTTTACTTGAGGCCTTTAAGCTCTGGTTCACCAGTAAATGGGAGCACTTTCCTGAGGCAGAAAGTAGAATAACAGGAAAAATTGTTTCTGAATTAATAATAAGAAGATGAAAGGAAATATATATATCTAAAATTCACCTTGAAAAAGTATAAACTGGAAATACCAGATTTGTGTTTCTCTTATGCTAATTGACATCTCTGTCTTGATATCTGTAAATATCTACATCTGCAGCATCAACATATACAAACTTGATCTCATTCTTTTCCCTCCATTAATATCTTTATTAACGTCTCCATTAATACCTTTATTCACTTAAGCAACTAATGAAGTAATATTTAGCTCATTTTTACTCTTCCTACTTCCTCATTGATGTAAAAATTGATTCTGTCTTTTAAACATCTCTAATGGATATATTAAACTTATAGAAAGTACTCAAAATATAACTTTATTTTTGTATTCTACTGTCCCTTTAAAATGTACTCAGTACAGGAAATTAAATTTTTCCTCTGTTATTGCATGATAACTCCTGCAGCCTCCATCATTTCTCTGTTCACTTTAGATAATAAAATGTCCTATGTTCAATTTTTGCTGTAAAAGTCTTGATTCAGAAGTCATCCAGTCCTATACTGATTAACATTTTAATCTTCTATAAAGGTAAAGACATTTCCCACCTCTCTAATGAGGACTGGCTTCGAGTTGCTACTCCCATTAGACGAAAGCATATAGCAAAGGAGACCTCTTTTTCTCACTTACTTTCTCTCTCACTAGCTCGCTACTATCATTGACCTCTCCAGTGCTGGCAGATGTAGGAACAAAAAACAAAAACAAAACACAGACACACACACACACAAAAGGAAAATGGCCCTGCTGACGATACCATTTGTATTAGATCATACATTGTTATGCATAATACTTTTCAGAAACTCTCTGATCTACAGAACAATATCTTTATACTAGTATATAACTTTTTTTCATAATCTGTTGCATTTCCAACATCTTTTCTATATGTGTCTTGAAGCTGAACTACATGAAACTACCAACAGCCTGAGTTCTTACCATACTCCCCCACTAACCAGCTATGTGATTTTAGAAAAGTTACCTAATGTATCTGTGCCTTAATTTTCTCATTGTGAACAGGTTGGGAATACATTGGGAGCATATATTTGATACATAGAGTTTTGAAGAAGAGTAAATAATTGCTACTACCACTCACATAATAATGATGATGATGGTGATGATGGTAGCAAATATTCTGTAAATAATGATAGTGCCAGGCACCATTCTAAGCATTTTATATGTCTTTACACAAACTTCCCCAATTATTCAATTGTCTCTCATATCCTGCTGGTTTTCACAGGTTGTATACTCTCTATGAAGTGATTTTTCTATTCTTATCTACCTGGAGAATTCCAGTACATCCTTCACAACAAACTCAACCATCTCATCCTGTGAAGCTTTGCCTGATGCCTTGTGGGGCACAGTGAGAAACCACTTTCTTGATCCCATCACATTTATTCTGTTTCTTCATCTTTTTTTCTCTTCACGTTGTGCTGAAGGCTAGTTTGTTCAAGAAATATACTATGTGCTTCTCAGAGACAGAGATGTTCTTTTTCTCACCTCTGTCTTCAGTGCCTAGTTGAGTGCTTAGCACAGAATAGATAATCAATAATGTTGTATTCATAAATAATGAACTGCATTAATACATAACTGATATAAAGCCCACATTTCAGCGAATGTTGTAAACATTTCTTGAATTTAATTAATTTTTGTTGAAATCAAAAGAAAGACAAAAGAAAGGTCAATTTTATTTAACTGCTCTAAGTTATATTTGAGAAAAGTTGTTACTTTCTATCTCTATCTCTCTCATATAGAGAGAGATAATGGCCATTCTGCATAATGGCCAAGTGTGCATGTAATAGTTTTTATTCATTTTGATACAAGATTAAACTTACATGGACCAAAACTTTGTGGTGCTTTAGATGACAGTTTCATGGTCTATAGTGTTTCCATCCTCTAAAACATGTCTAGGTATTGGCAAAGGAATTTCAAGAGCTGCTCAAACATTGCAGCAGGAGTGTATATTGGTTAAAAAAAAAAAATTCAGAAGTCAACTTGGAGGTATTAAAATTTTAAAATGTGTTTACCCACTTCCTAGCCAATTTCATTTCTAGGATCCACACTACAGAAAGAGTTGTGCTAGCACATAGCACATAAGGATATATTTATAAATATGCTTATGAAAGCATTGCTTGACAAAACTGAGACAACCTAAATGTGTATTAGATCAGAAATTGTTTTGTCAAAGACTCCTTTTTTGTTGTTTCATTTACTTATCTCACCCTAGGAAATAATAGCCTGTACAAGCTCTTACTTCAGTGACAAAAAATGTTTAGAAAATAAACCCAAGGATAAACATGCCAAGAAAAGAAAGTTTCTCAATGAGATCCTGAGTAGGATTGTTGTAATTCTCATATTCTTATGCAATTCCAGAGCAAGATCCCTGATGAGCAGGAGGCAGCCCCAAACACATCACATTTTATTGCATAAAATAATATCAAGAGTGAAACAATCTGAAAATTCGAAGATACTACACTAAGAATTGCAGGGGTATGAGGGGAGTGTGAGGGAGGGAGAGAGAGACAAAGACAGAGAAAGAGAAAAAGAGAGCAAAAGAAAGAGTTTCCCCCCTAACATCAAAAACTCTATCCTCCATTTCTTTGTCTAATTAGTATTTATGTATCCATGGTCCACAATTAGTATCCTTCTTCTTAACAGAAGAACAAGGTAGAGGAGACAGTGAAGGTGAATCTAAATTCCTGGCTGAGTCCCCCAACTTGTCATTCATTATCAGCTGAGTCCATGAGGTTCAGACTGCTTTCAGATCATTCTTGGTACTGAAAAGATATATATTTTAAACAGTTTGTAGTGGAAAAATAAACATACATAAGAAATAAAGTATTTAAATTCTACTTAATCTCTACTCCCCACCATAAAATTATCTTACCGTCTCACTTCAGTCACTCTTCACTCCTAGAATGTTCTATAGGTGTGGACTCTACTGGAATTTAAGACTTGAGTTGAATCTCGACAACCACTGGCCATCAGAATAAAACTAATTCTACAATAAGTAAGCCCTCTTGTATTTATCATTTTTACTTTTACTTTAACAACTATAAACGAGGGACACCATTCACTGGCAAAGAGATACCTGGAAATAATCCATACATGTGGAAGGCTGGATGTGAAAAAGTAAGGATGATTCAAGGAAACCTCTATTACATAAATAATATAATTGATCTAGGAAGAAGAATATCTTTTAAGTCATTATATTTTATCACAAAAATCTATATTATTTTAAAAATTATTGCAATCAGCAGTAATTTTGCTTTTTTTCTGGGGTGCACTCCAAATTTATGTTATTCTCACTGCTTAAGAAATGTTAGATTAACTTAGTTACCCTTTACCTTAGTAAGCTTGACCAAAATCCACATTAAAATTAGAAAGAAATATAAATTTATAGCAGTTACTTTGGATCGTGACGTATATAGAAATCAGAACACATCTTTAAATATTCCAATTTTTTTAAGAGCTTAGTTATTTGCAGTGTAATCTGGTAAAGTCAGCTAAATTATGTCTTTCTTGAAATTTTACTTGCAAGTTTATGAATTTCATCAAGAAGAAAAACACCAAAAGAGTGAGTAAGGCATTTCATGATGTAAAAACAAAATCAATTGCATAAATAGAATTGGGGAATGTATGATGTGCAGCAAACTGTTCTAACTTATGCAGTTAACCTCTGATGAAATTAATATCGTCTCCAGATTTAAACCAAGTTAATATTCTGTCTATGTCATGTTTAAAGTACAGTATTGTCTGTCCAATATAGTGAAGCTAATCTGGATGCTATATTTGGAGACAAATAATAGAAAAGAGTAGACATCACTGTAGGAGAGTTAAGTTCAAATTTCAGGTCTATCATTTGCTTACTGTGTGATACAAAGTGATCCATAATTCTAATTCTAAAATCCCACCACATTTTCTTGAGAGCTTCACTGAGAACGACACATGCTTAAATAGTATTTGCTTGGTTATTAAACATCTAAATCCAAAATAAGTTTCTTAAAACATTCTATTAGAATTTACATCCCATTCCTCATCATTCTTCATGCATTTCCAGAATAAAACCTATGGTAAAATAAACAAAATGTGAAACACATAGAGGTATGTGATGTTATAAAATAGATTAATAATTTTAAGATGTAGTATATTGGTTTGGGGTTATTTGGAATGAGTTTGTCTTCTCCTTAGGGGGAAAAAAAATGTAAGCTCCAGAAACAAAATAAACTGGACCATCTCTGTCAATTTGACAAAAAACTATGGTGACAGACTTTAAAAATCTATTTTACTTTTAGCCAACCCTGAAATCAAAGCACTTAGTTTTTTTTTTTTTTAAATAAATTTATTTATTTATTTATTTATTTTTGGCTGTGTTGGGTCTTCGTTTCTGTGCCAGGGCTTTCTCTAGTTGCGGCGAGCGGGAGCCACTCTTCATTGTGGTGCGCGGGCCTCTCACTATTGCGGCCTCTCTTGTTGCGGAGCACAGGCTCCAGACGCGCAGGCTCAGTAAGTAGTTGTGGCTCACGGGCCTAGTTGCTCCGCGGCATGTGGGATCTTCCCAGACCAGGGCTCAAACCCATGTCCCCTGCGTTGGCAGGCAGATTCTCAACCACTCCGCCACCAGGGAAGCCCAAAGCACTTAACTTTTGATAACTCTGCTTTAAATTAAGTTTGCTGTCAGAAAGATCTAAAACTCAAAAACAATTTAGCATTTTATGTGTTCTCTTTAGTGTTTCTGATAATTCTTCCTTGCTATTTGATAAATAATAAGTCAGTTTTCTCTTGAATAACCTAGAGTTAATTCTGCAAATCAGTTAGATTGAAATATTGTTTTGAATTGTGCAATTTAATTGATTTCTAAACATCTTTAACATCGTCTTATGCACTTCTTTTCCTGAACATTTTGTTGTATTTAGAGTTTTGATATTTTTTGAATAATTTTATGATGATATTAAATATCATACTTTGTCATGTTAGAAACAGATATTTAAATACTTTATAGATTTCCCCCAAACAAGATGAGTTTCTTCCCCTTGAGTACTTTGTTAGATATTGAGACCTCCATATTGAGAGATATGCATGTTTGTGTGGGCGTGTGTGTGTGTGTGTGTGTGTGTGTGTATATTAATATAAGTGTATCATTTGTACTGTGGGTAAGGTTGGAGCTGGAGTAAGTATAATAATCCTAAATTTCTACCTTAAAAATTTCTGTTTCTCAGTAAACTGCACACGTACACACACAACAGTAAATCTATTAACTAGTGTCTGCCTAGGTTTTGACATTGCATGGCTTAAAAAAAATCTCATTTTAAAAGTATATCACTAGCATACGGTATGTGTTTTTCTCTTTCTGACTTACTTCACTCTGTATGACAGACTCTAGGTCTATCCACCTCACTACAAATAACTCAGTTTCATTTTATGGCTGAGTAATGTTCCATTGTATATATGTGCCACATCTTCTTTATCCACACATATATATGGAATCTTAAAAAAAAAAAAAAAAAAGGTCATGAAGAACCTAGGGGCAGGACGGGAATAAAGATGCAGACCTACTAGATAATGGACTTGAGGACACGGGGAGGGGGAAGGGTAAGCTGGGACAAAGTGAGAGAGTGGCATGGACATATATACACCACCAAATGTAAAAGAAATAGCTAGTGGGAAGCAGCCGCATAGCACAGGAAGATCAGCTCAGTGCTTTGTGACCACCTAGAGGGGTGGGGTAGGGAGGGTGGGAGGGAGGGAGACCAAGAGGGAAGAGATATGGGGATATATGTATATGTATGGCTGATTCACCTTGTTATAAAGCAGAAACTAACACACCATTGTGACGCAATTATACTCCAATAAAGATGTTAAATTAAAAAAGTATACCGCTGCATCTATAGCTATATCTATATTTAACTTTTAAGAGTATGTTAGAAATATTTTGTAATCTGTTTCTGAAAAACTATCGTCTTCGAGAGTCTTGATCAGCAGTTTCCCATCTGGTGACACAATGATGGTATCACTAATAGAAATAAATACAGGCATACCTTGTTTTATTGCAGTTTGCTCTATTGCACCTCACGGATCCTTCATTTTTTACAAATTGAAAGTTTGTTGGCAACCCTGTGTCGAGCAAGTCTGTTGGCACTGCTTTTCCAAAAGCATTTGCTCACTTCATTTGTCTCTGTCACATTTTGGTAATTCTCATATTTCAAAACTTTTTCACTATTATTACATTTGCTATCGTGATTTGTGATCAGTGACTTTGATGTTACTATTGTAATTGCTTCTGGGTACCATGAACCATGCCCATATAAGAAAAAACTTAATCAATAAATGTTATGTGTGTTGTGACTGCTGCACCAACCAGTCATTCCCCTGTCTCTCTCCCTCTTTTGGGGCCTCCCTATTCCCTGAGATGCAACAGTATTGAAATTAAACCAGTTAATAATCCTAATAATGGTCTCTAAGTGTTCAAGTAAAAGGAAGAGTCACATGTCTCTCACTTTAAATTAAAAACTAGGACAAAAATCAAAAGCTAGAAATGATTAATCTTAGTGAGGAAAGCAAATTGAAAGCTGAGATAGGCTGAAAGCTAAGCTTCTTGTGCAGGTTAGCCAAGTTGTGAATGCAAAGGAAAAGTTCTTGAAGGAAGTTAAAAGTGCTACTCCAGTAAACACAGAAGTGATAAGAAAGTGAAACAGCCTTGTTGTTGATATGGGGAAGTTTTAATCTTCTAAATAGAAGATTAAACCAGCCACAACATTCCCTTCAACCAAAGCCTAATCCAGCCACAACATTCCCTTCAACCAAAGCCTAATCCAGAGCAAGGCCCCAACTCTCTTCAGTCCTGTGAAGGCTAAGAAAGGTGAGGAAGCTGCAGAAGAAAAGTTTGAAGCTATCTGAGCTTGGTTCATGAGGTTTAAGGAAAGAAGCCATCTCCATAACATAAGAGTGCAAGGTGAAGCAGCAAGTGCTGATGTAGAAGCTACAGCAAGTTATCCAGAAGATCTAGCTGAGATTAATGAAGGTGACTACACTAAACAAGAGTTTGTCAGTGTTCAGCCTTTTATTGGAAGAAGATGCCATCTAGGACTTTCATAGCTAGAGAGGAGAAGTCAATGCCTGGCTTCAAAGCTTCAAAGGACAGACTGACTCTTTTATTAGAAGCTAATGCTTGGTGACTTCGGTGAGTTTAAGTTGAAACCAATGCTCATTTACCATTCTGAAAATCCTAGGGCCCTTAAGAATTATGCTAAATCCACCCTGTTGTGTTCTATAAATGGAACAACAAAGCCTGGGTGACAGCACATCTGTTTGCAGTATGGTTTACTGAATATTTTAAGGCCACTGTAGAGACCTACTGCTCAAAAAAAAGATTCCTTTTAAAATATTACTGCTCACTGACAATGCATCTGGTCACCTAAGAGCTCTGATGGAGATGTACAATGAGATTAATGTTGTTTTAATGCTGCTAACAGAGCATTCGTTCTGCAGCCCATGGATCAAGGAGTAACTTCAACTTTCAAGTCTTTTTATTTCAGAAACAGAAATGTATTTTGTAAGGCTGTAACTGTCATAGATAGTATTTCCTCTGATGGATCTAAGCGAGTAAACTGAAACCCTTCTGGAATTCATGAGGATTCACTATTCTAGATGCCATTAAGAATATTCATGATTCTTGAGAAGAGGCCAGAATTTTACTTCAACCCTCATGGATGACGTTGAGGGGTTCAAGACCTAAGTGGAGAAAGTAACAGCGAATGTGGTGGAAATAGTGAGAGAGCTAAAATTAGAAGTGGAGCCTGAAGATGTGACTGAATTGCTGCAATCTCATGGTAAAACTTGAACAGATGAGGAGTTGCCTCTTTTGCATAAGCAAAGAAAGTAATTTCTTGAGATGGAATCTACTCCTGGTGAAGATGCTGTGAAGATTGTTGAAACAACAACAAAATATTCAGAATATTGCATAAACCTCATTGGTAAAGCAGAGGCAGGGTTTGAGAGGATTGACTCCAATTTCTTTTAAAAGCTCTACTGTGGATAAAATGCTATCAAACAGCATTGGATGCTACAGAGAAATCGCTTATGAAAGGAAGAGTCAATTGATGAGGCAAACCTTAATGTTGTCTTATCTTAATAAATTGCTATGGCCACCTCAACTTTAGCAACCAGCACCCTGATCAGTCAGCAGCCGTCAACATCGAGGAAAGACCCTCCACCAACAAAAAAATTATGACCCACTGAAGGCTTAGATAATGGTTAGCAATTTTTAGCAATAAAGTTTTTTTTAAATTAAGGTATGTACATTTTTTAGACATGATGGTATTGCACACTTAATAGACTATGGTATAATGTACGCATAATTTTATATACACTGGGAAACCAAACAAAAATATATGACGAGACAACTGAACCTAGTAACCGGTCTTCCTTTCATCTGTATCAGCTGAACCCAGATTGTATTCAGGGGAGCACATTTGCTAGCTGAAAAGGTCCCTAGTTTCCCTTGAAGATAAGGTTGATCATGTGGCCTAATTCTAGCCAGAGTGATGCACAAGAAAGTCATATGTTAAGGGTTAAGTAAAGCTCTTTAAAGGAGCACACTCCATTGGCATGATACTTTTTGCCTTGCATCTCTGTCCTTCATCGGTTCAATAACATAAATATGTTGGTTTCTCCCATATGGTCACAAGGTGATGGCTTCAGTATCTAGTCCTACCTTCGTGAGCCATTGAATCAACAACACAGCTGCTTAACTCAAGAATTCCTATTACCTGAGAAAACAGACTTCTGCTTTATTAAGCCAATGGAAATTTTTTTTTTTTATGTCATGCAAAATTCTAAATAACTTCAGAAACACAGGAAGTTGTGCATATGGTCCTAGATTTTGAGTATATTGGAAATATTTTACAGACACAACAACACTCAAGTCCAAGAGAAGGAGTAAGAAAATTATCATAAGCCATTCTGTAGCATAAAATTACATGTTTCAAAAGTTCCACCATCAAATATAGGTATTGAGAAAAAATTACAATAGAGAAGAAACAAGGATAAATTATATTATACTTCATTACAGTTCTGTTTGTCTAGCCACACTTGGGACTAGCACACAAAGAATATGGTCAACACCACCAAGTTCTGCCAAATTAGAAGGTAAACTTCTAACATAATAGCACTTAATGAATGTGACAGACATTCATAGCATTGCATTTGGAATTTTACAGTATGGACAATAAAGGAAAAAAGGTTTTATTCAACAGATTTTTTTTCAGATGATTCTAATATGCTTGGTAAGATGCTTAGAATTTTAGCTAATCATCTTTTTTCCAAATTCCTTCAGAGTCATTATAAACTGTATATCACGTTAGTATAATCACAGAAAAATTTCTTTCTAAGATTTTGAAAGACCTTGTAGGACAGATAACTGGAATCTAGTCCTACCTGTTCAAGAATTAGATGGCTGATTTGGGGCCAGTTATTTACCCTTTCTGAGCTTTGTTTTCCTTGTATTTAAAATGAGGGACTTCCCTGGTGGCGCAGTGGTTAAGAATCCGCCTGCCAATGCAAGAGATATGGGTTCGATCCCTGGTCCGGGAAGATCCCACATGCCACGGAGCAACTAAGCCCATGCGCCACAACTACTGAGCCTGCGCTCTAGAGCCCGCGAGCCACAAGCACCACGTGCCTAGAGCCCGTGCTCCGTAACGAGAAGCCACCACAATGAGAAGCCCGCTCACGTCAACGAAGAGTAGCCCCCGCTCGCCGCAACTAGAGAAAGCCCGCGTGCAGCAACGAAAACCCAACGCAGTCAAAAATAAAAATAAATTAAAAATAAATAAATAAATAAAATTAAATGAAAATAATATTACCGAATTCGCAAGATTGCATTAAGATGAAATGGTTTCATATATGTAATTATCAGAATGAATTTCCAAATGAATGCATAGAACAGTGAGGTAGAGGAGAGTTAATTTCTACTAAGCACTAAGAATCCCAAATACATTATTAAACCTCTTCCAAACATTTTACCAAGACCATCCCATCCTCCAAACATCAAGAATTCTGATTTATTAATATTGAAAAAGTAAACCTCAGAGGATTCTTACTAGGAAAATTATAAGAGCGAACTCTTTCATATGTAGGATCACTGATTTGTTGTCATTTCTGTTTTCTAACTTGCTCAGCTGATTTTTATAGTATCATAGACTATGTTTTAGAAATATTTAGCTAAATTAATTGCTTGGTTATGGTGGATCTTGTGATTGCTGATAATTAGGGTATGGAGTTGTTTATCTCCTCTTTTTCCTTTCCTTCTCCTCCTATTCCTCTTCCTTTCTGTCTTCTTTCACAATACGATTTGAGACATGTAGTTATCATTTAGTCTGGAAAATGAGAATTAGAAGTTTAAGCATTTAGTAATCTTAAAACTCAGTTTTAGGAAGATAAATGCAGTATGCAGGAATTCTGCAAAACATCTATCTTGTACTTTTAAAAATATCAATGCCACGATGAACAAACAACCAAGTGAAAACACAGGGCTCTTATTCCAGATTAAAAGAGTCTAAAGAGATACAAGGACCAAATGTAATGTATGATACTTGGTAGGATGTTGGATTAAAAGACTAAAATAGATATTTTGGAGGCAGTTGTAGAAAGTGAAATGTAATCTATTAACTAGACTATGGAATTATTGTTAATTTTTTAGATGTGATCATGGCATTATGGTTCTGTATGAGAATGTCCTTATCTTGGGAGATGCATGTTGAAGTATTTAAGAATGAATTTTCTTAAATTCACGTGTGATGACATCAACTTAATTTCAAGTTGTTCAGAAAAAGATAGTTAGGCACACATAGAAATAAACAGAATGTGGCAGGATATGAATATTTAGAGGATCTACATAGGTTTATATGGGTCGTCATTTTATTCTTCCTTCAATTTTTTTTTTTTTTTAATTAAGAGTTTGGAGGAAAATATATATGCCTCTCTCACCCTCATATACATATATGCTTCTCCCCACGCTCTACAAAAAAGAAAGTTTTCAGCCTCTGTTTTTCTTTCCTGGGGCTTCCAGAACAAACTACCACTACAAACTTGGTGGCTTAAAACAACACAAATGTATTCTCTCATAGTTATAGAGACTAGAAGTCCAAAATCAGTATGTTGAGAGAGTCAGTCTCCTGTGAAATCTCTAGAGGATAAAGAGTCTTCCCTGGTCTCTTCCTAGTTTCTAGTGGCTCCTAGCAACCCTTGGTCTCCCTTTGCTTGTAGAAAGAGGCTTCACTTCAGTCCCTTTATGTGTGTGGTATCTCTGTGTATCTGTCCTTTTTTTTTTTTTCCTTTAATTTAATTTAATTAAATTAATTAATTTATTTTTTATACAGCAGGTTCTTATTAGTTATCTATTTTATACATATTAGTGTATATATGTCAATCCCAATCTCCCAATTCATCACATCACCACCACCACCCCCAACCCCGCCATTTTCCCCCCTCAGTGTCCATACGTTTGTTCTCTACATCTGTGTCTCTATTTGTGCCTTGCAAACCGGTTCATCACTAATTATTAGAGAAATGCAGATTAAAACTACAATGAGGTATCACCTTACACCGAGTAGAATGGGCATCATCAGAAAATCTACAAACAACAAATGCTGGAGAGGGTGTGGAGAAAGGGAACCCTTTTGCACTGTTGGTGGGAATGTAAATTGATACAGCCACTATGGAGAACGGTATGGAGGTTCCTTAAAAAAAACTAAAAATAGAATTACCATATGACCCTGCAATCCCACTACTGGGCATATACCCAGAGAAAACCATAATTCAAAACGACACATGCACCCCATTGTTCATTGCAGCACCATTTACAATAGCCAGGACATGGAAACAACCTAAATGTCCATCAACAGAGGAATGGATAAAGAAGATGTGGTACATATATACAATGGAATGTTACTCAGCCATTAAAAGGAACAAAGTTGGGTCATTTTTAGAGACATGGATGGACCTAGAGACTGTCATACAGAGTGAAGTAAGTCAGAAAGAGAAAAACAGATGAACCGGTTTGTCCTCTTTTTTATAAGAAAACCAGTGACTGGATTTAGTGCCCGCCCTAATCTGGTATGACCTCATCTTAACTAATTACATCCCTAAAGACCTTATTTCTAAGTAAAGTTACATTCTCAGGTTCTGAGTAGGCATGGATTTTGAAGGATACTATTCAACCCACTATACCCTCCTATTTCTAATTTCCAAGTCAAAGGTCTTCCCAAAGTGTAAACAACCATTGTTCTCCCTTCTTTATTTCAAACTAAACGTAGTATTAACCTACTTCATCAACTAGAATTACCATCTAACAAGCACCATGCTGTTAGCCCTGTCAAGTATGTAGGAGCATCCTTGGGCCAGGACATCAATATCCCAGCCTCTGAAGCCCCACTGACTATGCTATCACAGGTGCCTAGCAGCATACTAGGTGACCTCAGGCACCAAACCCTAGATGCATTCATCTTCTATGTTGACGTAGGTGACGATTTCATTTTCTCACCCAAAAGTATTTCATTTTTTCCTCCCCCTCCGACCTATCTTATATTCTCTCTCCTGTTTCTTCCTTTGTTTTTTTTAAATTATCTCTCATGTAATCACACAGGTCAACTAGGAGCTGCTATGACTACTTTGATTTTGTGCCTGAAGTGTAGAATGAAAATAATTTTATATCACATTCCTGTGTTATAAAGATGTTTGAGTACCAGTAATAAGACTAGCTTACATTATTGAATCTGTATTCTGTGGTAAGAATTATGGCCCAGGCAATGTGGGTGCTTTACATGAATGATGTTAAGAATATCTTCCTATAACTCTGCAATTTAGGTAGTACTATTATCACCTGTTATAAATATGGAGAAACTGAATTAAATACTTTGTTCAAGACCACATATCTAGTAAATTGCCAGACTGATATATGAAACCAGGCAGTACGTGCAAAAATACTCTTAACCCACAAGACATTCTTCTCCTGAAATTCAAATCAAGAGGTCCACACTTTTACTAGGAACTGTTCTCCATCTGCTTGAGTACAACATAGTATCAGGTTCTGGCTTGAGAGGGGGATGCAGAAGTTAATATGTCTAGGTGTCACCCTCTTTCTTCCAGGACACCTGGAGAATGATGGCTATAAAATCTCTGTGGTGTCTTACTCCTGGTTTTTTGTTTTGTTTTGTTTTGCTTTTTTTTTATGTAAGTCATCTATAAGTCAGAGGTATGCCTTCATAGTCTCTGTTTGATCTGCAACAGCCAAGTCCCAGGTCGAAGCCTGAGTTGTAAAAAATCAACAATAAAACTGTTATTCTTTGTCCCTGTTCTTAGCTTTAGAAATAGACTTACTAGTCCATGTTTCTCCCCTTGGCTCAAGAGCAGTGATTTCTGGTCATGTAGAAAACTTGCCATGTTATTTCAAATTCCCAGTCAGTTGCATACTCAAAGGTCACTTATGTATCCAACATTTCCTGCAGCATTTACATGGTGGTCTTTGTCCATATCTTGGCTTGTGCACATTCTGCCAGTAAAGACAGAGCCCCTACCATCTTTCTCGAGCAAGTGGCTTTATGCCATGACCCAAGGTTGAGCTGCTAGGAGTAGTAATCCATATCTCTTTTTATACATGCACAGTTTGAGCTTCACCAGAACTTATTCCTTCTGTTAGTGGATCACCCTCCCAGAGAGCCACAACTAACTGGGAGAAACACAAACATTGACCAAACCCTTTCTTGAGGGTGTTTCTTTATATTATTTGCAAATTGTGGTTTCTGTCTGGCCTAGGAAGCAAGACACAATCTCTTCTTCTAGTACTTTTAATTAGTAGTTGCTAACTCTTTCTGGTTGGTCAAAGATACAAAGCAAACTGGAGCTCAGTACATGCCCCAAATAAGTTAGAATGATAGATTTATCCTCCGGTCTCTTTTCAGTCACTGCTGGTTGTCGTTGTCAAGATTCCTTCCCCATTTCTTTTTGAGTCATTTCATTATTTCCTGAGGCTTCATCTGTTATGCCTATGTAGATACTTCCCAAAGTTACTCTCTATCATTATTCCTTCTTCAGGATTCCAGACTTGCATCTTTGTACTTATTGTCACTTCTAATCCATTCCATTCAAATGTAAAACCTATCCTCCCTTTGCAACCACCCTTTACTTTTAAGTTAATGATTTTTTTAAATTAATGAGTTAATGATTTCCTCATTTCCTTTTGCTAAGAAAATTGAAATTTGTAATGGTCTCCAAAATGGTACCATTTATAAATTCTATCAAGCTAATCTGCCCATAACATGAATCAGCTCAGTAACATTTTCTCTTCATCCTTGTCTCCATCTGTTGCTCTTCCCAATAAACTATCTGGCCCCAAGTCCTTATCTGAGGCTCTGCTTGTGGAGGAAGTCTAAGCAAGACACCACATGTCTTGATTTACTAGAGACAGTCCCAATGTATGTCTATTAGAAATAGTTATAAATAGCACTTTCATTCACGCTTTAAATTTTCCTTGTTTGGGCCCTAAATGGTCCACTGATGCTTGCCCTACTTTGAACGTATACAAATAATACATATTTGCAGGCTCTTCCCCAGACTTAAGGAATAAAAATATTTATGGGTGGGTCTGGGAGTATGCATGTTTAGCAGGTATATCTCGTTGTTCCAATGCTCATTAAATTTTGAGTACCATTATCCTGAAGTGTATAATAAGGCTGAACATCATCCTCAGTACGTATAAATATTTGCTCTCACTTATTAAACTATATCTAAATCCCTTGTATGTAAAGGTAAGCCTCTGTGCAACTCTAAACTGCTTGTTTTCATTCTGAAACCACTTTCCTGATGAATAGTATGCTCATCGACATCAGAATAATTGCCATTAGCCCAGTCTTATAGCCCTCATGGTTTATTTAACAATATTTAGCTTCAACAGGGAGTAATCTCAACCCTCTCATACATTTACATGTGTTAAAATCCAACCCATCCATCTAATCCCAAGTCAAGTGTTATCTTATCAAAAATGTTCTTTATTTTCAGATTTCAGCTTTATTTTTCTTTCATGATATTTTGCATTTATCACTGTTAGTTTTTCAAAATTATGCTCCCTTTATAATTATTTTATGATCCCTCAAAGGTAGTGACCACTTCTGATTTATCTGAACGGTCCTCAAAATGCCTTTTACACAGCCTTACAAATAATACTTACTAAATATATGTGTAATTAATTAGCTAGTGGTATGGGGTCACCATTTTAGGTTTATATTACTCAATTAAAAGATGAGTGATTATCCAAGGGAACATTCAGGCATGGCTTATCTAAATGTCCAAGTGATATTATTGGGGCAAGTACTTCTCCAGGCATCCCTTATTTCTGCTTTCTTCTGCATTGGCATCTTTGTCAGGTCTCAAGAGGTAGTTCCAAAGAGCTCTTTTTATATCTGGGCTTCATATAGTTCTAGCAAAAATAGGGACTCCTTCTTAATAGTTTTATACAAGTTCTTGATTTGAGGTGTGTCGAGGCTAATCTGACTGTATATGCATGCATACCTGACCTAATCACTGTGGCTAGGGAAATGTGATGATCTGATCGGAAAAAACTGAGTTACCTTCTCATCCTTTGAACCAAAGGTGGAATTTGCTCCTTGTCAACCATGAGAGCTCAGAATTGGAGAGGGGGATACATTATTAACAAATTCAAAATGAATAAATACTTTTTAGACCAAAACAGTAGATGTCCACTAAAGCTGAATCCTGAAGATTTACCACAATGGGAATGGGCATTCCTGGACAAGGTGCCACCTGTACAAATTCTGAGTTGTGAAAGAGCAGGTCATACAAACAGCAAATAGCTCAGGATGGTAAGAGCAAAGTGCACGTTTCTGGGAACATCAGAGAAGAGGGTGAGAGATCACTAAGAGATCTCATTTTCCACAAAAAGGCCTCCGTTATTTATTTTTCTCTGGAGGAGTATGCATTAAAGAGTTCAAGTAGTGTGCATTCGTTATGTATTACTGCTTAACAAATTACAAAAAACTCAGGGGCTTACAATTAAATACATTTATTATCTAATAGTTTTCTTGGTTCATGAGTCTGGGTATGATCCAGAGGAGTCCTCTGTGCAAGGTCTCACAAGGTGGTAATCAAAGCATCAACCAGGCTGCATCCGAACTGCAGGTCCTCTTTCAAACTCGTTTGGTTGTTGGCAGGATTCTTTTCCTTCCTTGCAGTTGTAGGACGGAGGTCCCATTCTCTTGTAGTCTGTCAATCAGGGACTACTCTCATTTCCTAGGGGCTACGTGTAGTTTTCTGCCATGTGACCTGCCACATGCCTCTTACAACGTATTTGGTCATGCAGGAGGATCTCTCTTTAAGACTTTCACTTGATTAAGGCAGGCCCACTTAGAATAATCTACCTTTTAATCATTTCAAAATCAACTGATTTGCGACCTTAATTACACTTGTAATATCCCTTCACCTTTGCCATATTCTGTTAGTTAGAAGCAAGTCACAGGTTCAACCTGCAGTCAAGGGGAGACAGTTATATAAATATGTGACTCATTGGGGGTCAACCCAATTCTAGTGTGTCCACTACACAGTGGAATATCATAGTAATGTTTTCTGAGCAGTCTATTCATTGATATTTCCTATTAAACCTTTTTGTTTTCCTCTAAAAAATAGAATGACAGGTCTTTATCAACATTAATCCTCTCTCTTTCACCACCTCCCTTCCAAAACAGTCTCATTAATCTGAAAACCTGCCAAAATGAGTATAAACTATGTAAACTCGTTCTACCCTAGAGTAATCTAGGAGTGTCATTTAGGGTAGGTACCCAACTGCAAATACACACAGTTTCTCAAAAAATTATTGCTACATTTTCTGTCTTCACTTCTGAATACCCATTTGTAAATCATTTTTTCCTATTTAAAAAAATTAAAAAGCAGATATTTCTTCTGATTGAATAAAAAATTATTTTATGAAAAAGCCAGTTATTTTTCTTTAGCTATCCCAATCAGCAGGTGATTTGCTGAATGTTTTACCATATATTATAATAATCACCATCTCAAGCAACCAAAATGAAATTTGTGGTAATTGTTGTGTCCCAAAAGATTACATTTTAGAGAACTTAACATTTTCCCTACTTTCATCCTGTATCTGCAACTGAGCTTACTGCAATTAAGGATATGGGTCAAACAATGAAAAGTACTAATGAGGAAAAAGAAGAAAGTCTTGTCCTATTTTGGGCTGTGTTGATCGTATTCCCTAGATAATTGCAGTTCCTTAAAGCTTCCCTTAAGTATTTCCACTAAAAATCTCCACTGAAGTCTACAGTTGATTCTGTCAACATTATTTTTCCCAAACTTAGTCTCTGGATCATTGTAATTTTGTGAAAGTGAAAAATTATGGGTCCTCTATTTGTTTTTTAAAAATTTAAAAATATATTTCAGAGATATGGTGAGTTGTGAAAATCATGGGCTTTGGACTATAAAAACACCTTGTTTAATTTATAGTTCTGCCTTTTATATTCATGATCTTGGTAAACTAACCGAACCTCTTCAATTTTATAAGATAAAATTCTAAGACGTTATTACTATTGCCTCTTCAGGGAGGATGTGTGACTAATTAAAATGTGTTAAATTTTGAATCCACTATTTTGAAAGTGTGTTGTGGACACTGCATATGTATCTCAAATAAGTCTTAACAATTTATCTAAAATATAAACACCAATTGAATTATAAATATAAACTATGATCACTGATTATATATCATTGTTTCAAAGAAACTAGGTGGAATGATTATTGACTACCTAAAATCGGGAGTATTGTTATTCAATCCCAAACATGAAGTCAACAGAAGAGGAAAACAAAATTCAATTCTTGTTCTTATGTTGTACATCCCAAAATATTCAGATAATTACCTCAATATTGAAATGCATTTATACATTTATTTATTTAATAGTTTGCTCCTCTTCCTACATGTTTTCTTAAATTAAATCATTTTTCACAAAACATATGGTAGCTTACCAAGATAATATTTTCTTTAAAAACTAGTATAAATTATGACAAAAGGGAGGAAATATAGCAAGGGTCGACTCCAGAGTTGAACTTTCTGATGTCAGATCCCTCCTTTACATCTCACTACCTTCATAATCTGGGCAAGAGTTATAATTACTCTAAACCTCAGTTTCCTAGTTAGTAAAATGTGAGCCAGAGCCTGTAATTCATAGAGTATTAGAATATTAAATGAGTTATTGCATGTAACATGATTAACACAGAGCATGGTAAATTATTATCAGTTTGATAAATGTTAGTTATTATTATTAATGCTGAGGTAAGGAAGGTTCAAATGCAAACCTATAGCCTGGTTATAGCAATTTGTTGAGCTACTAAAGGTAACCCAGAATTTGTTTCCAAGCTTCTTAGTAATCAATATCACAGGAAAGCATTTTTTCCAATTCCGTTAGGAGCCTATAATTTCTATCAGAAGAGAAAAACTCTTTCTGCCACTTAATCTCTCAAAATTTTTTTCTCAAGTAATGCTTCTTCAGGGAGCAAAGAAAGTAACGCAGAAGTTAATATGTTTGGCAACAACTCTCTGGTAAATTCCAAAGGAGATTTTCTAGCACTCATTGCTGCTGGAAGTGGGTCGTATGCCACTATATCAGATCACAATTTAGTGAAATTGCTGCTGGAAATGGGTTGTATGACACTATATCAGATCATAATTTAGTGAGAGCCATTCAACAGAGTGTATATAGTTTATAATGAGCCAGTGTATTCTATAAGATTAAGTATGTATACATATATATTAGGCAGTGTGCAGGTTCTCAAATTTTAAGGTGTATCAGAGTCACCTGCAATGCTTATTCTGCAGATTTCCAGGACAAGGCATCAGTGATTCTGATTCATTATTTTTACAGATGGGCCTAGGAATCTACAGGTCAAATAAGAACCTGGGCGATTCTGATGCATGTCGTCCAAGGAACAATTGCTGTTTTAAAAGTATATATCTGTTTTCTACATAAAACGCTAGACATGTTAGATAGTCTGGACCAAAATTAATTCAAATAAACTTAAGTTTTAAAACCCTATAAAGCATATCATCCTCTTGAAATGCCATATCGAACCATATGATATTAAAGGCCCTGAGGTGTTCTTCACTAGAGAAATAAATGTATCTTTATTTAACTTAATGTTCCCCAAATGTATTTGTCCACAAAGTCATTTTAGCAACTAAAAATTATTAATGCATGTTGAGACTACTGCATCTTATAAGAACTAGGCTGATTCGCAAAATAGGCTTTCAAATGGCCCAGTCACTCCTACATGCTTTGGTTCTGAGAGTTGGGAAAAACCTGAGAACTTAAGGGAACCAAATTCAGGAATCCCAAAGTTGTTTGCATTGAGCCATTAGTTTAGGGGCTGGACACAGACCTATCGCAGCTGAGAGAACTAGATGCATTTGGGTTTGAGTTTTTGTCACACACTGAAATGTAAGTCAGCCCTAAATAATCAAAACACTGTATTTTTTTTTTAATGGAAACTTTCTGAAGAAAAAGTGATATGTAACATAGCTGATATTTAAGACAAAGTTTTTATCATTAAAAAAAAAGTGTTTACTGTTGTAAACACTGTTGGTGCCCTCCCTGATCTTCTTTGCTGGGTTAGGACCCCATCCTCCAGATTCTGGAAGTGTCGGCTGCAAATGCTCACAGCTTCATACTTCTAGAAGGCTCCTATATCAGAAATGCCTAGAAGGCTACACCCAGTTGTGCACTGGATCCAACTCATACCAGCTTGTGAGAGCCAGTTGTGCTCTTCCCAACTCAGCAGCCAGTGATGTCACGTGTTGGTAGCTTGAAATCAGTCATCGAGTATTTGTATCTTGAAAGTCTACAGATCAAGGGCTGTTTGAGAGCCGTTTGTTAAACATTTACTTGTATACTACTGGTTACATCTATAGACAGTGACTGACAGATATAGGGGATGCAAATGTCCCACTTTCTTGCCCCAAGTTGTGCTACCTTAGTGCTACCCTTCACACACCAGAGCTTTCTGTGAAATCAGGCTGAGGCTAGACTCCAGATAAAACCACATCTTTGCTTTGCTTTGCCCTCTGCCCTGTCCCGTTTCCCTCAGTCCCCTTTATGTACAGAATTGTCTTGAGATCATTGCCCCAAACACTTGATCAGAAATCCGTATCTCAGGATCTGCTTCTAGAGAACTGACCTATGACAATCTCTTGTTGAAACTAGTGTTGCACACAGCACACTTTAAGAAAAGCTAAAGCAAAACCTCAAAGGATTGAGGTTCTGTATCTATGACAGCATCCTCCATGAATAAAACTTATTTTAATCACACCTTTGTTGATTTGAATAAAAGTTGAGCAACATGTGTATCCCATTTGCCTGTGGATATCTTGAGTGTTGGAACTTTGCATCATTCATTTTCTCCCTATCCTTTACGGGCCTCATGAAATTGTGAATACCCAAAATGTTTTCTCCAACTGTTTTGACAATGCCTGGGAAGGGCATCCTATTAGGCAGTATGGCATATTATTTTAGAGTATAGACTCTGGTTCATAAAGCCTGAGTCTAGATTCGATTTCATCACTTATTTTACCTGGGGCAAGCAAGTTTGCCTGTTTGCAAAAAAGACATTAATATACTTCCTTCAAATGCTGTTCTGAGGATTCCTTTCCTTTGCAAAATGGAGTAAATGCATTCAGCTCAAATATTTTTATGAGTATTCAATATGATAAATGGTATTTAACGTGGTAACTGGTACTAAGATTTTTAATATTTAACAGACATTACTATCTAGCACAGTGTCTGGCACATTGTAGGCATTTAAGAAAGTTCCTTTGGAGCAAATATTGTTGAATATTTAAATAAGAAGCTAATAACTTCAGTATTTTTCACAGAAGCAATAATTCACCTGGAATTGAATTATATTCCTTTTTTAAATAACCCAAAGGCCACCTCAAATCCTCTGTGGAAAAAGGCAAAAGCATTGAATAACAATAAACAGATTTCTACAGGTAATATTGTTGGTGATTTAGTTGGCCTAAGAAATAGAAGAATGCAGGCAGAATGCAAACACAGGAACTGATTCATAAAGAAAATGCTATTTCCATGCAGAAGTTTCAAATAAAAAATTGTGATATTCTTATGTTTACTATATCAGGGAATATAAATTTTTTTTTTTTTTTGGTTCATGTAAGATATGCCTGTGGAAATGCTCTGTGGACAGTGAGAAATGGAAACCACCCCCCACATACACAAATACACACAAACACATACACACCTTTATTGTTATGTTCACAGAAGTTTTGAAATACTTGAAGTCAAGTTGATACGTCAACCTGAATCAAGTAGAGAGAGGGTATTTTTCTGAAGATTGAAATACATGGAAATTTGTCCATCTGATAAGACAGTCCTATCCCCACAGGTGTTTAGCAAAGCTACTTGAAGAGGCTGTAAAAACTGCTTTCTGTTGCTTTTTTTTTTGAATGCAAACTAAGACCACTTGACTGTTACTGAAATGAATAGCCCAGTTTGCTTTTTTTTTTTAAAAGAAATTCACGTTCTTTTATTTATTTATTTATGACTGTGTTGAGTCTTCGTTTCTGTGCGAGGGCTTTCTCTAGTTGCGGCAAGTGGGGACCACTCCTCATCGCGGTGCGCGGGCCTCTCACCATCGCGGCCTCTCCTGTTGCGGAGCACAGGCTCCAGACGCGCAGGCTCAGCAATTGTGGCTCACGGGCCCAGTTGCTCCGTGGCATGTGGGATCTTCCCAGACCAGGGCTCGAACCCGTGTCCCCTGCACTGGCAGGCAGACTCTCAACCACTGTGCCACCAGGGAAGCCCTCTGTTGCTTTTAAACAGAGATTTTTAAGATCATTAATGAGAGATGGAGAGAGGTATCTAGGGAGGGAGGAAGGCAGGGAGGGGGAGACAGAGACAGAGAGAGAGAGAATATGAATTACCCTACACAGTGCTTTCAAGTTTGAAGTTTCTTGCTGATGGAGAGTGCACCACCAGGGGGGTCCTGGTTCTTGTGGAGTGGTGTGTATATTACCACAATTTAAAAAGGCACTTGGAGAGATTATTTCAAGATGGCGGAGTAGAAGGACGTGGGCTCACTCCCTCTTGCGAGAGCACCGGAATCACAACTAACTGCTGAACAGTCATCAACAGGAAGAAACTGGAACTCACCAAAGAAGATTACCCACATCCAAAGACAAAGGAGAAGCCTCAGTGAGACGGTAGGAGAGGCACAATCACAATAAAATCAAATCCCATAACTGCTGGGTGGGTGACTCACAAACTGGAGGACAACTATACCACAGAAGTCCACCCACTGGAGTGAAGGTTCTGAGCCCCACGTCAGGCTTCCCAACCTGGGGGTCTGACAACGGGAGGAGGAATTCCCAGAGAATCAGACTTTGGAGGCTAGTGGGATTTGATTGCAGGACTTCGACAGGACTGGGAGAAACAGAGACTCCACTCTTGGAGGGCACACACAAAGTAGTGTGTGCATCAGGACCCAGGGGGAAGGAGCAATGACCCCATAGGAGACTGAACCAGACCTACCTGCTAGTGTTGGAAGGTCTCCTGCAGAGGTGGGGGGTGGCTGTGGCTCACTGCAGGGACAAGGACAATGGCAGCACAAGTTCTGGGAAGTACTTCTTGGCATGAGCCCTCCCGGAGTCCACCATTAGCCCCACCAAAGAGCCTGTAGGCTCCAGTGCTGGGTCACCTCAGGCCAAACAAGGAACAGGGAGGGAACTCAGCCCCACCCATCAGCAGACAAGTGGATTAAAGTTTTACAGAGCTCTGCCCACCACCAGTCCCTCCCATCAGGAAGCCTGCACAAGCCTCTTAGATAGCCTCATCCACCAGAGGGCAGACAGCAGAAGCAAGAAGAACTACAGTCCTGCAGCCTATGGAATGAAAACCACATTCACAGGAAGACAAAATGAAAAGGCAGAGGGCTATATATACCAGAGGAAGGAAGATAAACCCCCAGAAAAACAGCTAACTGAAGTGGAGATAGGCAACCTTCCAGAAAAAGAATTCAGAATAATGATAGTGAAGATGATCCAGGACCTCAGAAAAAGAATGGAGGCAAAGATCGAGAAGTTGCAAGAAATGTTTAACAAAGACCTAGAAGAACAATTAAAGAACAAACACCTAGAACAATTAAAGAACAAACAAACGGAGATGAACAATACAGTAACTGAAATGAAAAATACACTAGAAGGAAGCAATAGCAGAATAACTGAGGCAGAAGAACAGATAAGTGACCTGGAAGACAGAATGGTGGAATTCGCTGCCGCAAAACAGAATGAAAAAAAAAGAATGAAAAGAAGTGAAGACAGCCTAAGAGACCACTGAGACAACATTAAATGCACCAACATTTGCATTATAGGGATCCCAAAAGGAGAAGAGAGAGAGAAAGGACCCAAGAAAATATTTGAAGAGATTATAGTGGAAAACTTCCATAACATGGGAAAGAAAATAGCCACCCAAGTCCAGGAAGAGCAGAGAGTCCCAGGCAGGATAAACCCAAGGAAAAACACGCCGAGACACATAGTAATCAAATTGACAAAAATCAAAGACAAAGAAAAATTATTGAAAGCCACAAGGGAAAAATGACAAATAACATACAAGGGAACTCCCATAAGGTTAACAGCTGACTTCTCAGCAGAAACTCTACAAGCCAGAAGGGAGTGGCATGACATATTTAAAGTGATGAAAGGGAAGAACCTACAACCAAGATTACTCTACCCAGCAAGGATCTCATTCAGATTTGGCAGAGAAATCAGAAGCTTTACAGACAAGCAAAAGCTAAGAGAATTCAGCACCACCAAACCAGCTCTACAACAGATGCTAAAGGAACTTCTCTAAGTGGGAAACACAAGAGAAGAAAAGGACCTACAAAAACAAACCCAAAACAATTAAGAAAATGGTCATAGGAACATACATATCGATAATTACCTTAAATGTGAATGTATTAAATGCTCCAACCAAAAGAAACAGTCTCCCTGAATGGATACAAAAACAAGACCCGTATATATGCTGTCTACAAGAGACCTACTTGAGACCTAGGGACATATACAGACTGAAAGGGAGGGGATGGAAAAAGATATTCCATGCAAATGGAAATCAAAAGAAAGCTGGAGTAGCAATACTCATATCTGATAAAATAGACTTTAAAGAATGTTACAAGAGACAAGGAAGGGCACTACGTAATAATCAAGGTCTCAATCAAAGAAGAAGATATAACAATTTTAAATATTTATGCACCCAACACAGGAGCACCTCAATACATAAGGCAACTGCTAACAGCTATAAAAGAGGAAATCGACAGTAACACAATAATTGTGGGGGACTTTAACACCTCACTTACATCAATGGACAGATCATCCAGACAGAAAATTAATAAGGAAACACAAGCTTTAAATGACACAATAGACCAGATAGATTTAATTGATATTTATAGGACATTCCATCCAAAAACAGCAGATTACACTTTCTTCTCAAGTGCATATGGCACGTTCTCCAGGATAGATCACATCTTGGGTCACAAATCAAGCCCCGGTAAATTTAAGAAAATTGAAATCATACCAAACATCTTTTCCAACCACAACACTATGAGTTTAGAAATCAATTACGGGGGAAAAAACATAAAAAGCACAAACAAATGGAAGCTAAATAATACGTTACTAAATAACCAAGAGATCACTGAAGAAATCAAAGAGGAAATCAAAAAATACCTAGAGACAAATGACAACAAAAACATGATGATCCAAAACCTATTGGATGCAGCAAAAGCAATTCAGAGAGGGAAGTTTATAACAATCCTATCTCAAGAAAAAAGAAAAATCTCAAACAATATAACCTTACACCTAAAGGAACTAGAGAAAAAAGAACAAACAAAACCCAAAGTTAGTAGAAGGAAGGAAATCATAATGATCAGAGCCGAAATAAGTGAAATAGAAGCAAAGAAAGCAATAGCAAAGATCAATAAAACTAAAAGCTGGTTGTTTGAGAAGATAAATAAAATTGATAAACCTTTAGCCAGACTCATCAAGAAAAAGAGGGGTGGTGGTGTGATGAATTGGGAGATTGGGATTGACATGTATACACTGAAGTGTATAAAATGTATGACTAATAAGAACCTGCTGTATAAAAAATAAATTGTTAAAAAAATGAAAAAGGAGAAGTTGCAACAGACACCAGAGAAATACAAAGCATAATAAGAGACTACTACAAGCAACTCTGTGCCAATAAAATGGACAACCTGGAAGAAATGGACAAATTCTTAGGAAGGTATAACCTTCCAAGACTGAATCAGGAAGAAATAGAAAATATGAACAGACCAATCACAAATAATGAAATTGAAACTGTGATTAAAAATCTTCCAGCAAACAAAAGTCCAGGACCAGATGGCTTCACAGGTGAATTCTATCAAACATTTAGAGAAGAGCTAACACCCATCCTTCTCAAACTCTTCCAAAAAGTTGCAGAGGAAGGAACACTCCCAACCTCATTGTACGAGGCCACCATCACCCTGATACCAAAACCAGACAAAGATACTACAAAAAAAAGAAAATTACAGACCAATATCATTGATTACTATAGACGCAAAAATCCTTAATGAAGTACTAGCAAACAGAATCCAACAACACATTAAAAAGATCATACACCAGGATAAAGTGGGATTTATCCCAGGGATGCAAGGATTCTTCAGTATACGCAAATCAATCAATGTGATACACCATATTAACAAATTGAAGAATAAAAACCATATGATCATCTCCATAGATGCAGAAAAAGCTTTTGACAAAATTCAACACCCGTTTATGATAAAAACTCTCCAGAAAGTGGACGTAGAGGGAGCCTACCTCAACATAATAAAGGCCATATATGACAAACCCACAGCAAACATCCTTTTTAATGGTGAAAAACTGAAAGCATTTCCTCTAAGATCAGGAACAAGACAAGGATGTCCACTCTTGCCACTATTATTCAACATAGTTTTGGAAGTCTTAGGCAAGGCAATCAGAGAAGAAAAAGAAAAAGAATACAAATTGGAAAAGAAGAAGTAAAACTGTCACTGTTTGCAGATGGCATGATACTACATATAGAGAATCCTAAAGATGCCACCAGAAAACTACTAGAGCTAATCAATGAATTTGATAATGATAAAGTTGCAGGATACAAAATTAATGCACAGAAATCTCTTGCATTCCTATACACTAACAACTAAAGATCAGAAAGAGAAATTAAGGAAACAATCCCATTCTCCATTGCAACAAAAAGAATAAAATACCTAGGAATAAACCTACCTAAGGAGGTAAAAAACCTATATTCAGAAAACTATAAGACACTGATGAAAGAAATCAAAGATGACACAAACAGATGGAGAGATATACCATGTTCTTGGATTGAAAGAGTCAGTATTGTGAAAATGACTATAATACCCAAAGCAATCTACAGATTCAATGCAACCCCTATCAAATTACCAATGGCATTTTTTACAGAGCTATAAGAAAAAGTCTTAAAATTTGTATGGAGATACAAAAGACCCCAAATAGGCAAAGCAATCTTAAGGGGAAAAAACGGAGCTGGAGGAATCAGACTCCCTGACTTCAGGCTATACTACAAAGCTACAGTAATCAAGACAATAGGGTACTGGCACAAAAACAGAAACACAGATCGATGGAACAAGATAGAAAGCCCAGAGATAAAGCCACACACCTATGGTCAATTAATCTATAACAAAGGAGGCAAAGATATACAATGGAGAAAAGACAGTCTCTTAAGTAAGTGGTGCTGGGAAAACTGGACAGCTACATGTAAAAGAATGAAATTAGGACATTCCCTAACGCCATACACAAAAATAAACTCAAAATAGATTAAAGACGTAAATGTAAGACTGACACCATAAAACTCTTAGAGGAAAACATAGGAAGAACATTATTTGACATAAAGCACAACAACATCTTTTTGACCCACCTCTTAGAGTAATGGAAATAAAAATAAACAAATGGGACCTATTGAAACTTAAAAGCTTTTGTAAAGCAAAGGAAACTACAAACAAGACAAAAAGGCAACCCTCCGAATGGGAGAAAATATTTGCAAATGAGTCAACGGACAAAGGATTAATCTCCAAAATTTTTAAATAGCTCATGCAGCTCAATATTAAAAAAACAAATAACCCAATCAAAAAATGGGCAAAAGACCTGAATAGAGATTTCTCCAAAGAAGACACATAGATGGCCAAGAGGCACATGGAAAGATATTCCACATCACTAATCATTAGAGAAATGCAAATCACAACTACCATGAGGTATCACCTCACACCAGTTAGAATGGGCATCATCTGAAAATCTACAAACAACAAATGCTGGAGAAGGTGTGGAGAAAAGGGAACCCTCTTGCACTGTTGGTAGGAATGTAAATTGATACAGCCACTATGGAGAACAGTATGGAGGTTCCTTAGAAAACTAAAAATAGAGTTACCATATGTCCCAGCAATCCCACCACTGGGAATATACCCAGAGAAAACCATAATTCAAAAAGACACATGCACCCCAATGTTAATTGCAGCACTATTTACAATAGGTCATGGAAGCAACCTAAATGCCCATCGACAGATGAATGGATAAAGAAGATGTGGCACATACATACAATGGAATATTACTCAGCCATAAAAAGAAATGAAATGGAGGTATTTGTAGTGAGGTGGATGGAGTTAGAGTCTGTCATACAGAGTGAAGTAAGTCAGAAAGAGAAAAACAAATACAGTATGCTAACAACATATATATGCAATCTAAGGAAAAAAAAAAAAAAGGTCATGAAGAACCTAGTGGCAAGATGGGAATAAAGACACAGACCTACTAGAGAATGGACTTGAGGATATGGGGAGGGGGAGGGGTAAGATGTGACAGGGTGAGAGAGTGGCATGGACATATATACACTACCAAATGTAAAATAGATGGCTAGTGGGAAGCAGCCGCATAGCACAGGGAGATCAGCTTGGTGCTTTGTGACCACCTAGAGGAGTGGGATAGGGAGGGTGGGAGGGAGGGAGACGCAAGAGGGAAGAGACATGGAGATATATGTATATGTATAACTGATTCACTTTGTTATAAAGCAGAAACTAACACACCATTGTAAAGCAATTATACTCCAATAAAGATGTTTAAAAAAAAAAAGATGTGGTACATATATACAGTGGAATATTACTCAGCCATAAAATGGAATGAAATTGGGTCATTTTTAGAGACGTGGATGGACCTAGGGACTGTCATACAGAGTGAAGTAAGTTAGAAAGAGAAAAACAAATATCGTATATTAATGCATATATGTGGAATCTAGAAAAATGGTACAGATGAATCAGTTTGCTAGGCAGTAATAGAGACACAGATGTAGAGAACAAATGTATGGACACAAAGGGGGGAAGGTGGGGTGGTGGTGGTGGGATGAATTGGGAGCTTGGGTTTGACAAATATACACTAATATGTATAAAATAGATAACTAATAAGAACCTGCTGTATAAAAAAATAAATTAATTAAATTTAAAAAATTTTTAAGAGGCCCTAAAAGAGGGACCAGACCTCCCTCCCATTTCCCCAACATTCCTCCCATCCTAGGTACAAACAATGCCCACCGTCTTCAACTGTCTCCTGCCCTAAGGAACTCTGTAAATGTAACCACCTCAGTTTGTTCTGCATGCAGATCCAAGCTAGTGGTTGTGCAATGAGTCATGGCTGCAGCACTTTGATCCCGTGGTGACAGAAGACACTGTCATGCCCAGCTTCCTCCTGCAGCTTGGCTTGCAGAGAATGTCTTGGGTAATGCTTACATTTTCTCCTTTGCATAAATAGTGCTTTCAAAATATGGCATGTAGGTGCAGACTGAGTGTGTGTCTTCAAGTTAACTCCACACAGGGACTTAACAGCAGTCAGTTGTTCAGATTCTCATTCTCTCTCTCTCTCTCTCTCTCTCCCTCTCTCTCTCTCTCTCTCTCTTACAATGATTCTCTCTGAAGTAACTTTTTCATTGTATTACCATAATCAAGTGACCTGAACTTTCTGTATTTTACTTCTTCAACTGAAACAATGAGGGTAAGAGTAACATCCTACTTATAAAGGGAAAAATGCTAGGAGAGGACTGAAAAAAATGTCCCACTCATTCTTGATATGATCGGTCCCATTCAACTTTTTCGCTCAACTTGGTCTCACACACGAGGCACAGAGTTTGTGTGGAGAATGAGGTGAGATGAATTTCCAGTCTCTGCCCTGCCAACTCTGAGGTGAAGCCTGATTAAACCCACTATTCATATTAACGTATGTGTGAACAAAGAGCTTGCCATATATATATTCATATTTACGCATCAGTAGAACTGTGTCATGTCTTACACACGTCAAAACCGAAGCAAAGTTAGGTAAACTGCATTATTTTGCTTCTAAAAATTAGATCTTGTGTTCCAACTCAGGTCTGTCTGTGTTGGTGCCAGTTGTGCTCATTTTTCACCAGACTATGATTGTTGAACTGCCTGGTGAGTCTCAAAAATTACCACTAAACATGACTTACAAAAAAAAAAAATCTACCATTCTTGAAGGGCAACAGTACTTACCTCAACCAAGCTGAAACCACTAAGTGGCATTTAGGGGGCTCCGAGGAGCTCTGGTTCTTTATGTCTCAGTGCAAAAAGAATTCAGAGAGAGGCAAAGTGATAGATAGAGAAGTTCTCACTCCCTGAGAACTTAGTGAGCTACAGTTTTATAATCAAAGGAAAAGTGGGGAGGGGGAGAAGACTACCTTTTTCTCATTCTTGAGTAGACATCAGGCTTCCATCATCCATTCCTCCTCCACGTCAAGTGGGGGAGTTTTCTTGTCCCTACGTAGTCAAGCTGGGACTGTCATGGTTCAATGAAAATGAACAAAAAGGCGGTAACACATGCTAAAATGGTAAATCATCTCAGGTTTTAGTATAATGTCACCTTTTCCTTATATTTTTGCTTTTAGTGCACACAGAGGAGCATGTCCTGGGAATATATTAAATTACTGAGCTCACTGGGCAGGATGTATGTCTCATGCCACCATTGTTTTATTGTTTGGGGGCAGGTCTCACGCCTCTGTTGCATGGTTTTGTTACTAAGCAAGCCTGCTTGGCTTTGTGATTAAGCAAACCTGCTTTGTTGAGTGATCATTAATTTACAGGGGTCTCCCATACTTTTTCTCTACTTATGACCCCCTAGTAGGATTAACTAATTACCTACTTTGTCCCTTTACTCTGCCCCTATCAAAGCTATATTGTTTGTTATACTCAGGCTACAGTCAGTTTTTTCCAAAAGTAGTGCTTTTACTCTGGTGGGCATCTCATCAATTCATAATTTTCATGTAGGAAAAGTGGAAAGTAATGGAAGCATGTGGATATCAATTATTCCACCTAACCTGTGTGTGTCCTTTTCTTAAAAAACTTTCTTTTTAGAAGGAATTTTTTCAGCTTTCATTTTTTCAGATGAATAAATAAAATATAGAAAGTGTAAGTAACTTGACAAAGATCATACAAATAAGTAGAAGGCCTCTGACTGGATTTATGACCTACTCTTATCTTGTGATGATATTTGCATTATAGAATGTTGCTCTCAATTATGCTGTAGTATTTTTCTGGGAAAAATAGTATTCAGTAATCATGTCACCCTGATGGATTATATAGGTAAAGTTTATGTAGATTTTGTAAGCCTAATATGATAAGAAAATACTCTCCTTTGGAGAAGAAATTACTGAGTCACTAATTTAAAATTTTATGATCTGGTACCAGAGGTATAATAACACTGACATTTTCAGGCTAAAGAAAAATCATGAGGGCAATAATTGTGTCATTTTCAAGATAGTAGGCTATTTCAAAAGCCCCAAGCCACATGTTCTTTACCTTTGATCATATAAACGTGAAAACAAGTTTTATCCTGCTATGCACCATCATAACTACTCTCTCTCTCTCAAGCCTTCTTTCCCTCTTCTCTCTGACCCTCTCTTTTTATTTTAGAAGCTAAGCATTCAGTGCCATTTAACATTTTATAAACAGGCCACTATGTTTCTGTTTCATGTGTCTTTCTGCCACCATCCAACTTCTCTACTCTTTAAACTAGATGCATTAGTTGTAGGTAGGTTAATTTGGGGACAATAGCAATGTGACAATAGCCCATCTCTAAATGTATTAAATAACAAAGAGATGTATTATTTTATAATAAGAAGTCTGGAAGTAGTCAGGATCTAGAGTTGGTTAAAATATGTTGATTCAATGGATATTATCAAGGGTTCAGGCTCCTACCCCTTTCCTAGGGAGAATATAGTGAGGATAGCAAAGTTTTTTCAAGGTCCCAGTTACAAGTGTGATAGGCCACAAATTAGGAACTATTCCTTCCTGAAAATTACATTTAAGGAGTAAGGAAAACCTTTCCCAGAAGCTCCTTTAGCAACTTCTCAATCATGGCTAATTGTCCAGAATCATGTTACATGTCAGGACCTAAACCTGTCATTGGTAATGGGAATGGCCCCATCCTGACTGGCTTTAGACAAATTCTAATAACCTGAAGCTGGGACTGTGGCTGAAACTGCCTCCCCTGAAGAACTTGATTATGGATAATTGAATCAACTGTAGCTCTTTAAACAAGAAAGGGGGTGGGATCGTTCGGGGAGTGCAGATTGCTCTTTTGATAAGGAACCAAACTTCTTTGCCACCGAATTCTATAAAATTAAGATGTTAAATTTTCTGTGAAGTCTTCTCTAGTCAGACCAGGCAAGGTTAATGATGTCCTTTTCTGCCTATATCTGAACTTTGTACGTACCTTTACTGTTGTAATTATTCTATTGCATTGGACAGAATAAAATTAAATTGCAGTCTCTCCTACCAGTAGGGAACTCCTATGGCAAAAGAAATGTTTTATTCATCTTCATACCCACAGCACCCAACATTGACTGGCACATAATTGGTTCTCAATGAATGTTTATCAAGTATAATTGGAAAGTAAATTCTATTCATAAATGTAATCATTTCTAAATTCAATACATCATTTATGATAACATTTTAAAAGAAAAATTCACTTAAAAGAAACAGCTACTGCTATGCAAACATAAATGGTAGTTAAGAAGATATTACAGCTACATAGAAAAACACTAACTACAAAATGAGAAGAGAAAATAAGGATATAGATTTGAACCTATGGTGGATAGATGAGTAGATATATTATAAAACAAGAATAGCAAAATATTAATAATAGAATCAAAGTGGTAGGTATACATGGGTTCACTATAAAATTCTTCCAACTTTTCTATATGTTTGAAATTTTTCATAAGAAATCTTGGAAAATAAAATATTTGAGACTGTTCCTTAGTTATAATTGTATTAACTATTTTGGGACCATGTGCGTATAAAACAAGAAAATGTAGAAAAAATAAACAATTGATTAGTCAGGATGATGAGATCATGGGGCTCTATTTTTTTCTTTCCTTTTTATGATTGTTACCATGTGCTTTGGGTGAGGCAATTTTATATTGCAAAAAAGAAGCCACATTGAGTGCTGTTAATAATGGAGTCTGGAAATATAGAATATTGTTGGTTAAAAACTAATTTATACAGAGAAAACTATATTTAGCAATAAATAACAGTTTAACACATAATTAATCATATAGAGAAACATCAAATTGCTTTTATAAACCAAGACCCAATATCTGAATTTAATCATTTTTATAATAAAAAGTCACAAATACGAGAAAATGTAGAAACAAAATGGAAGTAGAAGATACCTATCATTTCCAGTGTTTTCTTTCTCCTAGTTCAGTTTTTGTTCTGTAAAAGGCTCAAACTATATTAGTTTAATAAACAATTATTGATCATGTAGTGTATTCTAGCCTCTGTGCCCTTCAAACTTTGAATCCTCCATCTGCAGGTAACCAAGGGAAGAATGAAATTATTCAGTAAGGCTTAGCAGTGTAAAGTTTCCTCTATTATTATTTTTTTGTCTTTTCTAATATGAGACTGACATCCAGCCAGTATCAATTCTATTTAATTCTCTCCGGTCTATTTATTCACTGATGGCACATATAACTTTGCACCTAAGAGCCAAGTATAGAATTTACTGACACCTGCAAAGCAGATGTGTCCAGCTAATGGAGTCTCCCTTCTGCTGACCATGACCTCTCCAGTATGAAGGGCACATTTCTGCAGCTGAGACTCACCTCTAAGGTGAAAAAAAAAGCCACTTCTAGTAGAAGAAATGAGATTGATAAGGGAGACATGATCCCACCATAAAATTAGTGCCACAATTACAGATTAATGACAGTGATGTAGGATTTCATTTACTGAGGGAACATGGCAGAGGGGAGATTCACTTTAATCATGCCTGTTCCTAAATGTGAAGAAAATCCTTTCCATTTTGTCTTACAATTTAAGTGTTTTTTTTTCCTCTTGCATATACGTGGGTTTTATTCTTTGTGTAATTATAAATATGAATATATAAAAATACATGTACAAGTATATACAGTGGGAGAGAGAAAGAGGCTGCTGCTGATAATGATTGTATTAGCTTCCTGTTGCTGCTGTAACAGAATACCACAAACTTAATGGTTTAAAGCAACACAAATTAATTATCTTACAGTTATGGATATCAGAAGGAAGAAAAGGGTCAGGCTAAAATCATATGTTGGAAGGGCTGTGTTCTTTCTGCAGGCTCTAGAGGAAAATCCCTGTTGCACTGTTGGTGGGAATGTAAATTGATACAGCCACTATGGAGAACAGTATGGAGGTTCCTTGAAAAACTAAAGATAGAACTACCATGTGACCCAGCAATCCCACTACTGAGCATATACCCAGAGAAAACCATAATTCAAAAAGACACATGCACCCCAATGTTCATTGCAGCACTATTTACAATAGCCAGGTCATGGAAACAACCTAAATGTCCATCAACAGAGGAATGGATAAAGAAGATGTGGTACATATATACAATGGAATATTACTCAGCCATAAAAAGGAACAAAATTGGGTCATTTGTAGAGACGTGGGTGGACCTAGAGTCTGTCATACAGAGTGAAGTAAGTCAGAAAGAGAAAAACAAGTATCGTATATTAACACATATATGTGGAATATGAAAAAATTGGTATAGACGATCTTATTTACAAAGCAGAAATAGAGACACAGACATAGAGAACAAACGTATGGATACCAAGGGGGAAAGGGGAGTGTGGGATGAATTGGGAGATTGGGATTGACAACTATACACTATTGATAATATGTATAAAATAGATAACTAATGAGAACCTACTGTACAGCACAGGGAACTCAGTGCTCTGTGGTGACCTTAATGGGGAGGAAATCCAAAAAAGAGGGGATATATGTATACGTATAGCTGATTCACTTTGCTGTGCAGTAGAAACTAACACAATATTGTAAAGCAATTATACTCCAATAAAAATAAAAAATAAAAAAAAGGAAAATCCTTTTTCCTACCTTTTTCAGCTTCTAGAGGCTGCCCACCTCCCTTAGTTCATGGACTCTTTCCATCTCCAAAGCCAACAAAGTTGTCTCACTGAGTCTCTCTCACACTATATAACTCTGAGCTTACCCTTCTGACTCCCTCTACCACATTTAAAAACCATTGTGGGGACTTCCCTTGTGGTGCAGTGTTTAAGAATCTGCCTGCCAATGCAGGGGACACAGGTTCAATCCCTGGTCTGGAAAGATCCCACATACTGCAGAGCAGTTATGCCCGTGTGCTACAACTACTGAGCCCGCGGGTGTAGAGCCCGTGCTCCTCAATAAGTGAAGCCACCACAAGGAGAAGCCCGAGCACCACAACTAGAGAAAGGCTTTGCACAGCAATGAAGACCCAACACAGCCAAAAATAAATAAATAAAATAAATTTTTTAAATAATGTGATTATACGGAGACCACCAGATAATCCAGGATAATCTTTTTATTTAACGTCAGCTGATTACCAACCTAATTTCCCCCCCTTGCTGTGTAATATATTCACAGTTTCCAGGGATTAGGGACATGGACATGGAGGGGACGGTTATTCTCCCTACCACAATGATTGACACAGACTATTTGTTTATATCTTACTTTTCTTGCTTTCTCTCCAGGGAATGGGATTTGCTGAACACTGATTATGTACCAGGCACTTTACTGAAGAGTGGACCCATTGTCACTTGTTTACAATATTTTTCTCATGATGAACAATTTTAAACTATCACTTCACCATTAAGAGATAAGGATACTCAGATCCTGAGGACTCAAATATTTACAGTGAGGGATGATGATTTTTATCTAAATCTCTCTAACTATAAAGCCATCCCCTATGCTTGAATCATTGCATTATAGCCCATCAACCTAGAGAAAAAACACTGATTTCTCAAACCATTTGAACTCTAGATTTGAAGAGAATAAGGAAAACAATGCAAAAAATTTTGAACATCCTTAACAGTCATAGGAGAAATAAAATCCTTGGAAGACACTCATATGAAAAAGGCAATCTGATTAGCAGATAGCCAAGTTTTAAATGCCCTTTGTCTCATTAAATGCTGCTGGCAGGAGAAGACTGCTGCAACTGAGCTAGTTATCTCAATTATTAATTTACTAATTCATTCAACAATATTTATTACGCCTAAACTGTATGTCAAACAGAACATCAGTTGTGTGCACAAAACTGTCCTGGTTTCTGTGATTGCATTGGAAAATAAAAATCAAATAGCTAAATAAATATTAACTTGTGACCCTGGTAAAAGGGCTATAAAAAAGAGCACAATATGAGAGCACAATGGGGTGGGGGTTGATTGAGTTGTAGGGGCTGGTGAAAGAAGACATTACTGAAGTGAAATTAGAAGGCTAGTAGGAGTTAACCAGGCTAAGATGGGCGGGTAGAGCTTTCCACTTGAGAGAACAGAGTGGGAAAAAGGCCCTGGAGGGTGAGGGAATTTGAGATTCTCAACCTAGAAGACCAGTATGGATGGAAGATGTGAGGAAGGGGAAAGCAATAGTGAGCTGGGAAGGGGAGGCACATGTGTGCCATGAAGGGTAACCACCATTCTCTTTCTAGAGAACAAAAATTCAGCACAGGCAGGTTTGTACTCAGCACAAAGGTGTTTAAAACAGGAGGGCAATGGGCATCTTATCATAAGACAAAACATTTGAGAAGGTCTAGGCTGCTCTCTGTGCCAGGTGAGACCCATCCTTTCATTGGGAACCATATGGCACACCAGGTTCAGAGCAAGCTTCTCATCATTTCAGATTATTTTATTAAGTTAGATCTTGAAAACAAGTACTCCATCCGATGATGCTGAGCTTAGTGTTTGACGTCATTGCTCCCCAGGGAGAGCAGACCTCCAGGGGCATCGAAAGAGGCCATATTAATCACTTAGGTAATTTACAGCTGTTGTAAAGTATAGGAACCCCAGAGGCTGACAGAGTTAGCTTTCACCACATTTAAAGAGGGAAATGATGGTAATTAAGAATGGCATTTCTAATTAGTGAGAGGTTAATTTGTGAGAGGCTGGAAGGACTGAGGAGCCCAGTTCTCCCATTTCCCAATCCACAGCTCCCTTGCAACTGACTACAGAGCTCTCTACTTTTCTCTTGCCTACAGGGTCGCTAGGGAACTTGAGGCAAATTTCTTCAGTATGTTAGGATGCAAAGTAAATTTGATAAGGAGAGTAGCTGAAATAGTCTTAGAATCTGTCTCAGCATTTGGTATGAAAAAGATATAAGAATATGAGTGAGCTATATGGACAACTCTGGTTCAACACATTTGCAAGACCCAGCAAAGTAAGAGAAATAGGCTTCTTAGGATCTAAAATTGCCAATGCACTTTATTCCTATAAGAACTTTCCAGCCTCTCTCAGAGCCTGTTTATTCTTATTTTACAGACAGCAACATAAAAGTAAGTTGACACTCAATTTAGCAAGGGAGATAAATGACTAGCAGCAAATATTCTGACAATAGAAGTGAAAGTTGAAAGACAAAATAATTAAGAATAAACACACAAAAATCAAAACAGAAAATAATATTTTTAAAAAAGAAAACAACAAAGAAACAAGAATTAGAATGAGAGCCTATCTTTGTTCTAATAGGCACTACATACTTGGTGGCTTGAAACAACACAAATGTATTATCTTTTAGTTCTGTAGGTCAGAAGCCCAAAACCCAGTGAGTTTTATCAGGCTAAAATCAAGGGGGCAGCAGGTCTGTTCTCTTTTTTGTATTCTCTAAGGGAAAGACTGTTTCCTTGCCTTTTCCTGCTTCGAAAGGTTCTCTATACTCCTTGGCTCCTGGACACCTTCATCTTCCAAGCCAGCATCTCTCTGACCTTACTTCTTTAATCATATCTCCCTCTGATTATAGCCTGTGGAAGATTTTTGTGCTTTTAAGGATTCTTGAGTAGGTTGGGCTCACTTGGACCATCTAAGATACTCTCCCATCTCAATGTCCTTAACCTTAATTATGTTACAGAGTAACAGTTTCATAGGTTCTGCCATGCAAAGTAACAGTTTCATAGGTTCTAGGGATTAGGACTGGGGCATCTTAAGGGGCTATCGTTTTGCTTTCCACAGTTAGGGTGGGTGTGCCAGTCAGAGTGTTCATCTACAAGTAATAGCATACTAGGAAAACAATGAATGAATCCACAAAGACAGCGAATTTACCATAAACCAAGGAGTCAGGTGAATCCAAATTCATGTAGTGGCTTAATGTTGCTATGAAGGACATGGGTCCATCTATCATGTTACTGAGCCGTGTTCAGTTGTGACTGTCATACTTAGGCTCTTTCCCTAGGAATCACAAGGATGCTGCCTCACCTACAACACCACATCCTCAGATAAATATATTCAAACAGGAGGAAAGGAGAAGAGGCTTCATAAGTGGTCTTTTCTCGTGCATGTGTTTTTTGGTCAAGCTTAACGTAAAATCTGTTTCAGAAATCCCCATAGAAGATATTACCTATCTTATATTGACCCAAACTGTATCGTTAAGCCAAAACTATCTGCGAGAAAGATTACAGGAGACTAAGATTGCCGTGTTATACCAATCATGATTCATACCTACCTTCTTAGAATGTTTTTCTAATTGGTGTCTGATTCACATCAATTTCTGTTGGCAAGAAATAAGGAGGGAAACGATTGTTAAGTGGGCAGCCAACAGCATCTGCCACAAGGGCATATTGTGTATTAGACCTATACTTTTCAAGATTACTAGGGCAGCAACGAGACTATGTCTAGCTTACGTAGTATCAGTTACTATGCAAGACATAGGCATTCACTGAACAATTAATGCAATTCTAATTCGCCCACTAACATGGTGTCCTATTGTTCTGGAAGACTTAGCTGCAATAATATAAAACATTCCAGCATAATGTTTTGTCATGTGAAATAGGATAATGCCATGTGCTACAATAATAATTATTATAAAACTTATTAAACCATTTAATCATGTAGATATATATATATAGATGATGCACTGATACATACTTTTCACCTTGCCCTCAGTAGTCCAATAAAGATCTCCATTTCTTATATAACTAGCGCTCATATAATTGAACTAAAGCTTGAAATAAAAACTGATATATTCACTACATCTTAAAAGACTCTTAAATTTTCTTAGGTATTATGGAAGAGCTAGTTGTATCTACTGTCCTAAATTAGTGAATTCTCGGCATTCTAGAGGGAGACAGCCTAGAATAGTTCTGAAGAACTGTGCAATCACAATGCCAGTCTCCAAGCCTTAGACCCACCATCTAACTCTTAGCATCAGCAAGCTGTTGCAGCACTCTGAGCCATAGTTTTTCAGCTATAAACTGGGAATAATAATAATACTTAGTCTCATTTTATGCTGATCAAATGAAATAAACCTAAGTGCTCTTAGCAGAACATTTTTTAAAAGTAGGATCTCACTATGTGTTAGTTGTATTTCCTAGAGTATAAAACAATTGCAATTACAAGATGATCACCAATGAGTGCTGAGAGGCAAGAAACAGTACAGTAAGGTGATGATGAGTAAAACCCTGAGGTTAGATAGCTATAGATTCCATCACCCCCTTGGCTACTTACTTTATTTTTTGTCTTTTATTTTTTTTGTTATTACCTATTTTTAAAAAAATTTTTATAGGAGTATAGTTGATTTATGAAGCTGTGTTAGTTTCAGGTGTACAGCAAAGTGAATCATTTATACATGTACATATATCCACTCTGTTTTAGATTCTTTTTCCATATAGGCCATTGCAGAGTATTGAGCAGAGTTCACTGTGCTATACAGTAGGTCCTTATTAGTTATCTATTTTATATACAGTCCACTCGGCAACTTTATTAACTCAGTAGCCTTCATTAATTTACTCAGATTTACAAAGCCTCAGTTTTAATATTTATAGAATGGGTATAATAGCCATACCTAGTTAATAAGATTATTCTTAATATTAAATTGAGTCCTTTTATGTGGTATGCTTAATTAAAACAATGCCTAATATAGAAAAATCACTCAGTAAGTATTAGACACTCTTACTTAAACTAATGAAAGATAGAGATTAAAGAGAATATTTCATTGGGGAAAATAATCAGTGTGTTCGCCTCCAGGTCAAGTGATGGGGTCTTCTGAGAATTACCTAGAGAGCTGGAATTGGGAGGCAAGTTATGCCATCTCAAATATCTGTGAAAATATGCTAAAGGAGAGAAGATAAAACACTAAGTCATAGTAGTAGTAGTAGTACAAAGATGGGGTCCATTGAGAGTGAACTCCACTACAAACCTTGCTTCACTGTAGTGGGTTTTGTATGAGCCAGACTGTCTCACCTTGAAATGGACCCAGACCAAGGTGAAAAGCAAGGTAACCAAGCACAGGGGGTCTATATGTGGGATTAATGAGGAGCCATCTAAGGAACTGCAGTTGGGGTTCTACGTAGGGGCTAGGGGAATACTAAGAAACCCCCAAAATAATTTACCTTAAAGAAAACCAGTGTGTGGATATTTGCCAAATTAAGAAGTTTCCAATATTAATTATATCTGCTCATGTAGGGGTATTTTAATGCCTTCTCCATATCTCAGCTGTAGCCTAGAAGTATTCAGCTGCTTGAAAGTAGAAATAGGAAAAGGGGGTTGAAGAGAAAAAAAGGTGGAAAAACAGTTTAACAACAACAAAAAAAGCTGGAAAGAAAAATAAAACAAAAAATATATCGTGCTATTCTTAGCCTCCTCCCCCGTTGGCAGACTCTGGATTTGGGGATAGATTTGAAAAAGTAGAAAAAAATAAGTTGGCAATTAAAATTCACATTATGAAATCTTGGTTTTTAAAAACTCTTTGGGTAAAAAATTCATTTTTAAAGTATTGAATATGCCAACACTGAGTAAGTGAACAAAGTATGTTGATAAAACACATATTTGGGCGCCCTTGGTCTGCCAGGTTGCAGCATCTGAATTAATATTTTAGGTTCTGGTTGACTTTCAGTGCTGAGGTACACAGACTTTCTTTGTTTGAAAACTCTTTGTTGAACCAGGGACTTTCTGACAGTGGGAGACTCTAATGCTGGTAAATAGAATAGAAGGGCACAAGGGTTACGCTAACCTCTCTGCTATATTATCTTAGGTATTCTGAAATATCCTCCAATTTGAAAAGCAGCCCTAAAATTTAATAGGTAGTAGAACTGTTTGCTTGATTTATCTTTTAAAAATTGCAGTGGCATTTTTACTCTTTTACAGAACCATTTCACTTTGCCCTTGGGTGCCAACACAGTGTATCCTTTAGATATATAAATTTGATGAACTGGTTGAATAGAACATTTCTTTCTTCATAAAATAATTACTTCTATATTAACCACTTAAGCCTCCAGGCAAGTAACAGATCTTCATTTCTTTATTAATGTGGGGCTTCCCTGTGGCAGGTGGATGTCAACTATCAAACATTCAATGTAAACAAACCTCCTGTTGATGGGGAAGTCAGTTGCCCAGTGATGGTATCATTCCTCCATTTCTCTCTTTGGACTACTTTGAAACAGAGGGTGATTTCACTTTGCAAGGGGAGAAACAAGTAAGAACATTTGCAACAGTAATAAACTTTGCCTGATGTTACCACAGCAGCAATGGGAAAGTTAAAAGGATGCTGGCTTAGGAGTCAGTTAATTTTGAATTTGAATACTGCATTTGGTATTGAAGAGCTGTGTCACTTTTGGCACTTGTCTTCTGTCAGTTTGAAGCTATGCATTTATATGAGGATAATTACCCCCCAGAATGGTAGCCCGGGTTTAGTCACTGGCACATGTTAGGTTTATAATGAATTTGTAAGTTCCTTTGCCTTTATGTTTAACTTTCATTGTATCAGAACAGAGGCAACGGCATACAAAAAGTTTAAAAAATAAAAGAGAATAAGCTACAATTTTAAAACACTGTTTCAAAGATGAGGTTCCTTATTGTTGCTTCTCCATTGCCATGGCCCCTTTATTCTTAAAAAGTTCAAAAAATATTTACTGATCTGGTAGTTGGGAGGCATCACAGCATGGCAGGATAAACATGAGCTTTGTGTTTGTATTCAGCTATCCAAGCAAGAGCACAGTAACTTTTAGTTTGAATTCATGGTGTCTTGATTTATAGTATTAAAGTAAATATACCAAATACTTTTTTCTATGAGGATGAAATAAAATAATAAGAGCAAGGTGGCTACAGAAGAAGCACTTAGTGATAATAATAACTTCCATTTATTAAATGCTAGGTAATGTGATAAAAGTTGTGGGCATTATAAATGAGGATTCATTTTGGTATCTGACAATTAGGAGTTTAAGGTAAAGTAAGAAGATTAAGGTAAACAGTTACAGTACAGAGAACTGAAGCTTTGGCTTCACAGTGACTCTCTTTACTTACACTGTCCATTTGATCCCTGACTTACCTGAGTCACCAGTTCCTCAGCAATCAAAGAGGATGATAGAAATCCACTAATTGGTAGACAAAAATATTGAATTGGACTTAATAGCAGATATTCAATATGTGCATTTTATTTAAACGATTGCTAATAATATATGTTAATTATTCCATATGTTCATGGCATAATGTCACAACTCTTACTTTTCCATTAAGTTGAACCCCTAATGACTTATAAGAAGGAAATTCAGTTTCCTTCTCTTGAGAGTCCTCTCCTTTAAACTGTCCCCAAACATTCTAGATTTGCTCTGTTCAAAGTTGGATTCCATTCTCTTTCAACAGCAGGTTAGAGAGAAAGCCCAAGTCTGTTCAGTTAATTACTGTCAACATTGTTTGCTATTACACAGGGTCACAATTAAATGATGGTCCTGCACACTCTGATAGATGATGCTTATCTATTTACTGGCCCAGATCCCTGTGCAGACCATGATGAATTCCCAAGAGGAGATGATAGACTGCCCTTACTACTGGGTCGTGCCAAATATGTCCCAAGACACTTGGCACGCCAAGGTTATAGCTCTTGGCAATGCATTTTTTTGTTATTATTTCTATAAGTAGCAACCTTCCAGAACCACCAGGTCAAGGCAGGAGTTTCTGTCTCATCCTGTTGTTTTCTAGTGACTTTCTCTTTCCAAGAAATAAGAGAGATATTCAAAACTCAACATAATTTTCTATACTCTTTTCCTAAAGAAAGGCACCCTACTTGCTTTAGTTTTGCCTAAATAGGAAAGAAAAGAAAAGAAAGCAATACAAAGAAAAAATAACCATTTTAGTTGACATATTGACATACGCTGTCTACTGCTATGTGAATGAGAAGCTGTCATTTTAAGCAACCCACTGAAGTGCACCTGGCTTAACCTTTGCTTTGTCAGTTACTCTATGAAATGGGAAAGCATTACAATACACTCATCATTTCAGAAACCATGGTCATCTACCACCTCAAAGAATGGAGGCCAGCACAAGAGGACTGTGAATTTTTCTGAAGACAATGTTGCTCAGTAATAAGGAATGTGTGCTTTCTAGGCACATCTGTTGTTGAAGCCAGCCCTACTAAGTCAATTACTGGGTGAATCAGATGAAGAAATAAAGGCATGTCCTGCATCCATGGTCTAGAGATCAAATTATACCCTATCTTCATTGGAGAACCAATGAAAAGTTCTAAGCTGGGAAAGTACATGACAGGATTTGTGCTTGAAAGCTCACTCTGGAAGTTGAATAGAAAACAACAGCTTAGTTAAGAGGCTCTTTCACCTTGACATCAGAAAAGCTATGGCTAAATAGAGAAATCTCTTGTTTCTATATAGGAAACTACAGAAACCTGAAATAATTTGGAGGAAAAAGTGAATTGTCTATAACCTTAAATAATGTAACCAAAATTTTAAATGGGATTCGGGGTAGTCTAAAATCAATGTAGAAAAAACAATGGAATATACAATTCATTAGGAGCTTGCCACCAGCATTTGAAACTTAAAACATGTCTATCGTTGGTAAAAGTAGTGTGGTATTGGCAGAGGGAAAAAGAAACAGACTCTTGGAAAATAATAGAGTGTGCAATATGATAAAGATGATACTTCAGCATTTTGAACCTTTGAGTAAGAGACCAATTCAGTAAATGGTTTAGGGAAATTCACTAATTATTTGAAAGGAGTATAGAATGTTGTTTCACACAATATACAAAGAGTGTCAGTATGGATTAAATATTTTAAAATAAAAACGAAGTCTAACAATATTAGAAATAATAGGTAAATGTTTATATAATCATGGTACAACAGAGGCTTTCTGAACAAGACACCAAAATCAGAAAGCATATGGAAAAAGTTGATAATTATTTAAAATATTTGTGTAGATGTGTCTACGTATGTATATATAATGACAAAATGATATTAATGAACTTCATGTATAAAAAGTTCTTTTAAGTCAATAAAGACAAGATGAACATCCCAATAGCAAAATAAAGAAAACCCAAATAGTTCAAAACAGAACAAATGCAGTTAAAAAGACAACATGTAAAGTCCTGAATTTCTCTAGTTCATATATTCAGAGATATCTAGAGGAGGGTGGAGATTATTAAATGGCCCTTTAAAAATTTTTAGATGATATTGTCCATTATTCAAATAGGTGAAGGGAAATAATTTTACAAAACTTTGGTAGGATTATAAATGGCAATTTTCCACCAAAGTTAATTTGGTGTCACCTGTAAAAAATATTTAGAAATACACATTACATTCTAAATTTAAATTTGAAGAGAGAGAATGGGAGAGAGGGAGCCAGTTATCCAGGCAAGTAATAAAAAGAAGTAGAACTAAAATGGTGAAATATGAAATTAAGCAGAGGAGACAGATTTGAGACCTAATTTCAGTTACAGGTATAATAGGACATTGCTGGATGTTCGTGGGAGCCATCGAGAAAGACTCTCCTCTTCTCATCCACCAAAAGTAAATCCAGCTCTACAACACTAATGAGGAACCTCAGGTTTGCTGCACATTTCATGAGGAACTGAAGGATGGGCTTTACAAAGTAGTCACTTAACAAAAATCCTCCAATTGGATGTTTCCCCTGACTTCTCCCATTCTTAAATTCTTCCCAAATCTTCCAGGAGCAAGACCTTTGCATCAGTTTTTCCATACTTCTTTCCCAATTCTTACTTGACCTATGGCAATGTGGCAGTGACTCAGTTCCTATATGCAAATGGAAACATAACTTGACTTTCCTTTCCATGTTTCTTTGTTTCCAGGAAGATTTAAACCCCTGATGGCTTATTAAACTTTTCATTTAAAAAAGGCAGAACTCTCCATTGACAGAGGGTGGAGGGATTTTATTCTTAAAGAATGTAATTTTTTTTATCAATTTTGTTGCTTAGAAATGTATTTTAAGAAACTACTCTGCAGGTGCACTAGTGTTTCTCTACAAGACCTTCTTTTTCCCTTTTTTTTTTTTTTTTTTTTTGTGGGAAATAGCAAGGAATTAAAAGTGTTCTAGAAGACTAGCAGGGAATTAAGAAGACCATAAAAGATAGTATACATATAAATTATAGGTATAACATATGATAAAATACTATGCCACCATTACATGTAATATTTTAGAAAATATTTTACGTATATAAAGAAAAGGAAAGGGATAATTCCAAAGATTTTTATTTTCTATTATTGTTTTTGATGTTATCTGTGACTGGGAATGTTAAGATCAGTTTTCTTCAGCTCTGTATCACGATGTTGAGGGTGGTAATTTATCCCCAAATTCCAATCAGAAAAAAATCAATTGCATTTGAATTCTTCTTGACTTGAAGAATGCTGGGTTCCTATAGTCACACATATATATTGTGACTATCTTGCTGCTGTCACTGGCAATTTTCCTTCTATAGCCAGTTGTAAAAATGCCCAGAGAGATCAATAATGCATTACAATTTTGGTAATTTAGATTTTTTTTTTCAGTATAAATTACACTGTTATTTTCTTTCCAATGATACTTAACTGGTTCTTTGGTTTTTAGAAGGGGGAAAAAGATATAACATGCATACAGACTACTGTATGTTTCATGCTTTGATTTTGTAGGAACTTTGAGTTTAATTCAAACAGGTAGTTATCCTACAATTAAATAAGTCTAAATGTTAATGTCATTCTCTCTGACTTATAATGCAATCCAGCTTTGAAGGAGGCAAATTACATCATGCAAGAGGATTGTAAACACATGTGAACTTATGGTTATAGGTAGAAAGATTGAGGCCAGAAAAACAAAGTAAGTGGCAGTAGTTGGGAGAAAATTCAAAGCCATTGGTTTCTAGTCCAGTGCCCATTGCAGTATTTCTTCTCCAAAATTTTTCAAAACTTCTTATACATTTGCTGAAGAGAACAGAAAAGAACCACATCACAGTTAACCACTCCCATATCCATAAGCTCAGTTTGTACAACTTGACATAGTTTATGGCCTCTTTTGTCTCTGAACATCATAGTCTCTGTATTAGCTTTTCTGTACAAGTGCTTTTCTAGGCATTCAACAAAATTTGTGGAATATATACACACATAAGAAAAATAAAGATAATAACAAAAGAATAAATGAGATTTTATTTTAATAGTCTGATTTGGCCTGCAGACTTCATGTGTCTGTGGGAATTCAATTTAAAAATTTCTAATTTCTTAGGACTAAGTATGTAAAAGTTAAAAAATAGGACTAATTATTAAGGCAGGTAATCTTAGTAGTTATATTTTAAAAAACTGGTTACTTATGTCCATTTTATTTTTCAGATGAACTTTTCAATCACTTTGAAAATACTCAGAAAAAAACTCACAATGTCATTTACTGGAGAAATGTATCAATTTTTTAGATTAATCTGGGAAGAATTGGCACATTTATAATACATTGTTCACTTTTAGAATCATACAGTGTCTCTCCAGTTAATAATTGACCTTTTATATTGCTCCATAAACTCTTATTTTATTTTTTAGAACCAGATCATTAATTTTAATTAAGCTTATTACTAAGCTTGTCTTTTGAGGTTTTCATATTTTATATGTCTGAGTGAAATCTCATTATTATATAATCTGTTTATTTTAATATGTAAAATGTTATATTTTTAAGCAAACTTTCTTATTAGTTTAATATTCTTTTCCCAGTAGAATGTCTGTGTTTGTCTGGTAGACAGCCATATCATTAGAAAGCCATGTAAATATTGTTTCCATCTTTCTAAATTCTATATTAGTTCTCATCTAGTCACTCATGCAACAGAGAGTTAGTAAGGTCTGCTTCTCAAGGAAGCCGTACCATTTAATTATTCCAAAGCAACCACCCTGAAAAAGAAGATTTTTTTGGGGGGGTGGGGGGATTCTATCCAAAGCCTCCTCAGTCAAGTGAAGATAAGACTTTTACATCAAGCTTATCACCTATTGAAAATCTCACCCTAGAGCAAGACTTCTTCCACCTACTAAAGCATGATGATAAGATAAATTGTTTCCAAGGAAGGATAAGTGTCCATAGTAATGTCCATTAAATCAAGAACACATGCACATGTATCCATTCATTTGCTAAACGTATCATTTGTAAACCAGATACTATGCATGCGGTGTATCAGGTATATGTTATGCAAAGATAAACACAAAATGCATTCCATAGCTTGAAGTTTTTCACACTTGTAACCTGTTCATACTGTCCTGGAAGGATGATTGATAATAGGGTTTCTCAACATAGCTGCACAAAAGAATAAGCCACATAGCTTTAAATTAATTCTTATTGAATTTTACTGATTCTTGGGCCCCACTCCAAGAAGATATGATTTAACTGCTCCGAATTGGGGCCTGGATATCCTGAGATACATTACTCTTTGAAAAGATTAATTAAGAGTTTATTTATTTTTTGAGCAGGTTTAGGGATTTATAGAAAAATTGAGTGGAAAGTACAGATACCCACATACCCCTCACCCCCTACACCTAGATTTGTTATCTTTTAAGGGAGGGTGATCAGGATTAAATGTAAGTTTCTTAATTTAAAACTGAACATCTCAGTAAGTTCCTTTCTTAGGAAATGTAAACATATAGAAAAAAGTTTTGATTTTTCAATACCATTATCATGTTCTTACACATGAAACATCTTCATAAGTCTAAAGGAGGGGTTAATGAAACTTTAATTCTCTTACTTTCTCCTTCCACTGCATATGGGGAAGAAAATATGTCAAGGTACTAGCAAGTGCTTAGAATTTAGAATATATAAATAAGGTTGATTTTTGTCCTTTTTACTTTTCTAATTTTAAGAATCCTTATGCCGTTGAAAATACTTGTGGCATTTGGCACTTGTTAAAGGAAGGCAGTTAATGTTAAAATAGACAATAGCTGGAGTTTAGCAGGAAAAAAAATAGTGTTTAATCTTCTTTTTAAATTATTTAACCAAATTCTCCATCTTGGAAAGAATATTTTTTGCTTTGGATCCAATAAACATCATAAGAAGACAATGCAAATGGTAACTATTATATATGAATTTTTGAATTAGTATAAAGATAAAAAAATAAAGAACAGAGGTAACAATAATATTTGACCTTATCCCTTCTGATTTTATGGCCAAATGATCCTTCTATTTTTACTATATGCCATGCCAATATATTGACACATTAAATTTAGGGTCAGGAGTAAGAGTTCCACTTACTTTCTAGGATCATGTCTCTGTTAGTTTCCTAGGGCTGCTTAACAAATTACCACAAACTAGATGACATAAAACCAAGGAAATTTATTTTTTCACAATTCTGGAGGCTGGAAGTCTGAAATCAAGGGGTAATCAGAGCTATGCTCTCTCTGAAGGCTCTAGGGGAGAACCTGTTCCATGATTTTCTCTTAGCTTCTGGTGTTTGCCGGCAATCATTAGCTTGTAGAAGCATCACTTCAGTCTCTGTCTCCCTTGTATTATGGCATTCTCTGTGTGGGTGTCTGTTTTTGTGTTTCTTCTCTTCTTATAAGGATGCCAGTTATATTAGATTAAGGGCCCACTGTATTCCAGTAGGACCTCATTTTAACTAATGATATCTTTATGACCCTATTTCCAAATAAGATCATATTCCGAGGTTCCAGGAAGGACACAAATTTTGGGGAATACATGTCCAACTCAGTACAGTGTCTTTAAATAAATAAATCCTTAAAGTTTCATATATTGTTGTGGGTGAACTGTAGTATCCCCTCCCCATATTCTGGGACTTTAGGAAACTCAGATAATTTAACAAGGAATTATATTATAATGCCATGAGGCCAGGATAAGGGAAGTGCAGTATCTGGGAGTCAAAATAGGGCATCAAATCAAGACTTCATTGATTAGATGCCCTTATTTGATCTCTGTTCTCAAGAAGGAGGACATAGTGGGAGATAGATGGAAGAAAGAGGATGAGCTATGCAAAGAGTACAACATGTATGCAGTCTCCCAGGAGACAGCTGGACTTTTTTTTTTATAAAACTGAAAGAAATTTATTCAGACTGGAGCATAGAATTTGGAGGAGAAAAAGTGGAATAGTCAGAAATGATGAGACTGAAAAGCAAATGAGTCCCTAGATTATAAAAATCATAGGGAGTCAAATTAAAGAGTTTACTACTCTGTATTTTAGATCAATGAGAAGCTATTTTTTCTCTGACTAATTAGCAAATAACTTAGCCAGTGTTGAGGCTCTGATTATTTTATACTCTTTCCTTCAATTTTCTGTTCTCACTGTCATGCTGACTTCTACATTACTCAATAAATACTTGCTAGATGTTATTATAGTATCAATGAATGGCAGAATTATTCCAAAACGGAACAATCAATTTCATTTATTTGTAGTCAGTCACTTAGGTGATCATTACCCAAAGAATTAAGTGACAAAAACTCAAAGTCAGCACATATTCTGTACAGTAAGTAAGATTGCTCTTGTAGAAGTTTGATAAGCTGTCAGATTGAATTGGCTGGACTTCCCTGGTGGCGCAGTGGTTAAGAATCCACCTGCCAGTGCAAGGGACATGGGTTCGAGCCGCAGTCCGGGAAGATCCCACATGCTGTGGAGCAACTAAGCCCGTGCACCACAACTACTGAGCCTGCACTCTAGAGCCTGCGCGCCACAACTACTGAAGCCTGCGTGCCTAGAGCCTGTGCTCCACAACAAGAGAAGCCTCTGCAGTGAGAAGCCCGCGCACCACAATGAAGTGTAGCCCCCGCTCGCCACAACTAGAGAAAGCCCGCACACAGCAACAAAGACCCAGCGCAGCCATAAATAAATAAATAAATAAGTAAAATTGAATTGACCAAATATATTTGTCTCTCTTCTCGCTGAAGATGGGCAGCTAAAGAGTTGAAATCCTGAAACATTTCAAGCAGCAATTTGAGCCAGCTCTGTTCACCTTTCAGTTAAAGTTCCCATTTGATAAATGGAAACACACTATCTGATTTGCAAGAAAGAGAAATCAATAAATCTCAGTGATATGGATACCAGTGCATCAACTCTGAGAAAATGGTGTTTGCATAAATAGACTAACATCTAAATAAGGCCCCAATAATATTTCAAATGGAAAGATAAACCTAAACAAACAAAAATAAGTAAAAGATAATAAAATATAATATCACTTTTCTCAGAGCAATGAAAAAAGAAGCTAAACCAAATTAAAAAGAAAGATATGATTGAGGGTTTGTGTTAGAATTAATAAAAGGAAAACACCAATATCCAAAGTTGTATATGCTATCATAAACTTCTTTATATTTGCGGTACTTAGATTTTATTTGCTCTCTATGCCTGCATTCTTCAAGAGATATTTTCCCTGAGTTCAGTTATATTGGAAAGTAAGATTATATTGCTATTGAGTTCATTTTCCTAGTATATAATACCAAACTGGGTTGCAATATCTGACAGATTTATGACTATTTGCTGAGACATATTTTAAAAAATGGCAGAATAGGAGGCATTTTTTTTCAATCTGCTCTCTGTAGCAAACCTTCATAGAAAAAACAGTTTTTAAGGAGGAATATATTATAGTTTTTTTCAAAGTCTTTTTTTGTCTGTGGCAAAGGATATTTCTGAATAATATGTTGTAAAATAATGTATTTCAGATGAAACACACAATTCATTGCTTATCCTATAGAGAAAGGCTTCTTCCTGTCACTGCTAAATGTGTGGGTTCATGGGTATACAAAAATAGAATGTACTTGGCAATGAAAGTTACAGGCTGATTGATGACATCCCATTGTCAAACAATTGATAGCTAGTGAGGAATTATAGCGACCTTGTAGTAGAGCACAAATAATTCAGCAGCCCCTGAAATATGTTAAGCAGACTAGCTTCCCTTTTAGAGGTGCCTGGGTCATTAAGAGGGGGAAATGTATCTCTTTAATTTCTTTGTGAAAAATTGTAATCACCTCCAGACAAGGAAGGGAGTGGATAATTTCAACACAGTTCCTTATGTTACCTTTTAAAATAGCTATTAATTAAAAATTATTAGATATATTACAGATCACCCTAAAAACCAGCCAGAATAATATAGGAATGGAACTGGAAATTTTAAAATTTCATCTTCTTAATCAAAAAATGGTGGTAAGGAAGCATAATGGATTATATCAGCTATGGTCTTAGCCAGATTTAAGATCAAATTGTGAGTTTACCACTTACTAGCCTAAGGAGCTCGGGCACACTTCAATTTTCTCATTAATAAGTGAATAAAAATGCATCTTTCACAGATTTTTTTGCAAGGAATGGACATAATAATCTGTGTGAGTGGATACAAAAATTCATAGCACTAAAATGTACTTCAGATGTAGAATAAACAGAACTCTGAGTGAAAAGGGCATAAGGATCAAGTGGGGAGAGGTTCATTCAAAAACCTGTGGTTCTGCTATTTATTGGTGACCTTGAGAATTATTTTCAAATAAAATGAAAAGTGTATTTTTAACCATCTTGACCATTTTTTGATGAAGACTCCTGTTTGGTAAATGGTGAATTTGGAGATGGATTTCATGCATATGTGAGTTTATTGCTCAGGAGATAAGAAAGTGAGGGATAGGAGGAGAAAGATATGAGTCATCAGCTTCCAGATGGTACTGGAAACCACAGGAGTTTTTAAAACCTTTCTGGGTGAGAGATGATATGCTGTAAGAGGTAGACTGAGACAGGGAATCAGTGAAGGGAACTGAGTCTGAAAGCTGATAAGTTTGTATTTGAAAATGCTAGGTCCTTATCAGTGCTCAGCCCTTTAGCAATCCTCATCATAAGGAGAAGCCACTAATATGTGGAATATTACAACTTGGATTTTCAGGGAGGGCAGGGTGAGAAGGATTGAGGCTGGTCAAGCCATCTAGTCACAGTCAGCCAAAGCAAATGACTAGTAAGGGATGAGTATGACACCCACAAAGGTAACAGATATCACTGAACAAAAGTCTTCATCTTCAAATGGTGTGATCTGTGCTTATAAATCAGCCATGTCAGAAATGCACTGAGCAATTTATTTTTTGAGTATTTACTTTGGGCAATGAAAGACATGTTTCACATTTTTGAAAAACTCATCTCTAAGAAGTTTTCACCAACAGAGACTGTATAATTGGAAAGAATTGATTACACCACGCTTGACAGTAGGAGAGGACAAGTGAAACCCAAGTGAGAGCTCAAGGCAGACCTTTTTGGGGCCTTGAGGCCTTATATGGCCCCTATGAGTCGTGATATGGGGTTTGACGAAGGCTGTTTTAGGACTAGTCTCCCATTCTATCTATTACTCTATCTATTAGGCGTTAATTAAGAATCTACAGTGTGACATGAATTCTGCCAGATTCTGAAAATATAGAGATTAGTAAGATTCTTAAAAACTAGAGATATATGAAAAAAAAAAACAAAACCCAAAGGAGTAAATAAGAGATACTCAGGTGATTCAACAAGCATAACAATTTTGTGTTTTTAAAGAAAGTTGCATAAACTGTCTCAATGTATCTGAGTAAGAGGCAGCTCTGTAAGACCTATGAGATTTCTATTATTCTCTGATGGCCCCTCACTTAGAAAATGGTGTGTACGATGTATGCTTTCAATAAAAAACAAAGATCAACATATACTCTGGCAGCAACACTACTACTGAGGAAACTGAAAGGTAAAAGGCATTTTGCCATAAAAATATTTGCTGAAAAAATAAATCCAATTGACTTCTCAAAAGTGCTCTTCAGAGAAAATAGTTTACATGCTTTTTTTTTTTGCTTTTTTTTTTTTCATGAAAGAGATAGTTTGCTATCTCTTTTATGGATAAAATTTTTTTTTTCCCTAGGTAAAATTTTTTTTTCCAAATCCTTAGCTTCTGCAAGAACAAAGTATAGCCAATGATTATTTAATCAATGACTGCAAGTTTATTTTACTTTGATTATAATCAGAAATATATGTCTTGCTGAAAGAGCAGTGACTAGGAGCTCAAACCCATGTGCTAATTAATATAATAATAGTTAGCATTTATTGAGCACTTAGATGCTCTACATTGTATATGCAATATCTCTTTGGTAGGTTGTTGTAGGGTTGAACTGGAATTTAATAACTATCCCCATTTTTGAAAGGAGATTACGGAAGCTAGAGTGAATAGATGAATTTCCCATAAATTTCTAGCTTGTAAAAGAGATGTATGGGATTTTCTCCAGCATCAAACTCCTTCTCATAACATTATAGCAACTCTCACTTGGAAATAAACTTATTTGGCTAATTTTAATTTTTTATTAGAATATAATTTTTAGCATGCAACTTTTTTGGCTGCATATATTCTGAAAGGGCAATATTCAGTAGAATACTTTTTTTTCCAATGAACTGTTTTCCAGATATTTCCCTTTTCTTATGCCAAATATTATTTTCATAGTCAACAGTTTACATAGAATGAGTAAGTAATCATCCAAAGGGCTTTGGAAAACTTAACATGTCTGAACCACCATTTCCTCATCTATAAAAAGGAGGTGAGAACTCATCTCATAGGTCTGTAACTGGGATTAAGTAAGTTGACCAATGTAAAGCCAGTGCTGGAGACATTGTAGATGCCAAATAATGTTGGGTTTGTTATTTTTTCATGTGGCAGGAAATAAAAGAATAAGCAGTTAAGGAGCTTAATTAGTATCAACCAAATTGGTTACATATCAACAGATTGTTTGATGAGTGCTTAATGTATGTTATTATATCTCATGCTCAAAGAGACCAATTAAGGTAGAAATGTAGTGCCACTTGATGAGAAGCTGCTGAGATCCAGTGACGTTAAGCCCAAATCCCATAACTAGTGTGTGTCAGAGCCAGAGTATGAATTTCACCTCCACAAGCATGTCAATTAGGATGCTTTCTGCATCAAGTAATAGAAAACCCAGATCAACAGGCTTACACTGTAAGGAGATATATTGGTACCTGTCACTGGAATTCTAGAGGTAGGCACAGTTATCTCTCATCTTGGTGATCTTCCTGGTGTCAGTGCCATGACTGGTCAGGAAGTGTTGACTACAGGGGTTCAAGGCTTCTTATTTGGATATGACAACATGTAAAGGGAGAGAACATGCCTCTCCCAGCCTTTCAAGCAATATTCACTCAAATTAGACCTATTGGTTCCTTGTCCCTCCCTGCACCATGACTGTAAACCAGGAAAATGAAATTTGTGGATGAGCTTAAGGCTTTGGGACCATAAGAAGAAATTCAGCTTCATAGACACAGACACAGACACACACATAAACACACACACACACAGATATAAGCAAACAAAAAATTAAAATCCCACTTACAGATCTAAGAGATGAGTTCTATTCTTACTTCCTTTTTATAGATGAGCAAACCACCTCTATAGGTGGTTCAGAGATGTTAAATTCCCAAAGCCCGAAGGACGGTTATTTACTAATTTTGTGTAAACTGTTGACTGTGAAAACAGTACTTGGTACAAATAATGGGAAATTTTTCCCTTTTCAAAAAGAGTTATTTTTTATTCTAAAATGGATTTTAAACAAACAAAAAGCAACAAAACTAGTTTACCAAATATTTAACCTTTGTCAAGCTTTGTGATAGATTCTTGCATTAGAAAAGGAATACAGGAAGACAGGTCAGTGTTTAAAGGTGAATACAGTTTTTGAACCTCCTGGATTTTTTCTTATTGCTTATCTGGTGCTTGAGTTTAGTGAAATGGCTTAAACTTTGAGCCTCTGTTTCTGCATCCATTAAATGGGTTTCTGTTAGGACTGATTGAGACAATCAAAGCTGCTTAGCAAATGTACACTATTATCAAGGAGCAGAAGTAGAACACAGAGATAAAGAGAGAAGGCTTTGGAATTTGCTGGGCTGAAATCAAGTCTAAACTCTATCACATACTGGCCACAGGAGCTTGTACACATTCCTAAACTTCTCTATGCCATCTGCAAAAAAAAAAAAAAAAGAATTGAAAACAAACAAAAACAACCTGAAGTTTGTTGTGAGGAAATTATGTCAAAAAAAAAAAGCATTTAGTCTAGTGTCTGGCTTAGAGAATGCAGCCCATAGATATTTGTGTTATTCTTATTGTTATTAATACTATGACCAAGGTGCATGTTCTGTCATCAGACAGTTTACTGTCCAACAGGAGAAAGATAGTAGTAACAAATAAAATGTATTACAAGAATATTATGGGCATTAAAAGGTGTGATATTGCAGGTCCAAGAGAAACGGTATTTTCTCCTTGAGGGGTCAAACATTTCACAGAGGAGGAGAAAATAAGTTGTACAAGGTCCTCCTTTCACAGGGAGCAGCATGCAGAAAGCCTCGGCAGTGTGGAGAAACAAGACGATTAAGTTAGACAACTCATAGCAGGAATGAGAACACCGGCTTTCATAGCAAGTCTGCACAGTCTTATCCAAAGCAAAGATGTTCTGGTGCAGACTCAGCCTGAGAAAGAAAAAGTGACAGGGAAAACAGATTTCCTCCTTATAATGTGTCAGGGAACTTGGAGTAGATTAAATCCTTGTAGGAAGGCAATAGAGAGGCTTAGAAACTATTTTGACAGAACTGAAATAGAGCCAGGAGCCCATTACTTTAATACTCAGGGAAACCAGACTGATCGGCATCAGAGCCATTCAGGAAAGGTGGGTAGATTGATGATATGGTCCCAAGTGACATCTTAGAGCAACAGCAAGCTTTCAGTCCTGGGCAGACTTCCAACTGACACCCAAGTTTTCTTCACATACTACAAGTTCCTCAGGTTCCTAATATATATGTGTGTGTGTGTGGTGTGTGTGTGTGTGTGTGTGTGTGTGTGTGTGTCAAGAGATAGGTACACAGTAGATACCCATTCATATTTGTTTACTAACTTATTTCATAAACAATAATGCAAGATAGTTAATTTATGTTGGGATCTGAGAAACAGATTCTTATGTATTTGAGGCAGTATAATATTTCTTGGGCAAATTTGTATGTTGATTACCTGGCTCCCATTCCACCCTTTTTTCACCCATTTCAGGAGTAACTGAATAGATATGCATCCAGCAGACTTAATCTAAAAGGACAAGAATCTAGGGCCAAAGAAGTGAGATGGAATTTGAGTAATGGTAAAGATGGACAACATCCAGGGACCTATATAGAGAATTAGTCAGAAAGCTGACACTGTTCTCTGAAATTACAAAATGTACCACCACAAGCGCAAAAAGGCTGTTATTAGCAAGCAGCAGAGGCCCTGACTGAAAGGAGTGATTGCTCATCCCACCCCATTAATATTCCAGGAAAGCAGAAACTCACTCAAAATAGTAAGATTCATTGGAAGAACAAGACTTTTCACAATGCAATACACCAATGCCATCCCCTGTTTAAAATATCTAGTGTCTCCTAAGACCTTCAGGATAAAATCTACATTCTTCAGCAAGACATATAAACCTCTTCAACATTTTCTTCTCAACTTTCTCCTTAGGAATAACCTCCCCCCTGTATTCTTGCTCCAGTCATGCTGAAATATTTATAATTACTCGGAAGAATCCTGTGGTTTCTCAACTCCCTAATCTTAGACATGCTATTTTACCTGAAATATTGTTTCTCCTTCCCACCTGCTTGTTCTTTATCTAAATCCTTCAGAATTATCTTTTCTAACTTTCTGACACCAGCTCTGAAATTCCTTCATATGCCAAGGTTGATAAGATATTTAAAAATCATTTTCTTTTACCCATTGATTGCCTTATTCATTGATTCATTGGTCCATTTTTCAACAGATATCTGCATGTCATTGCCCTATGCCTAGGTGAGAGAGCATTTAGTAAGTCAGATATTTTCTTAGGGTCTAGTATCCTCTGCTGTACTCTCCTGTATCACTTATCAATTAGTATTTTGTCTGTTGGCACGGGGAAAATATCATTCATGGGAATCCTTGCGAACAGGAGGCCTGTATTGTTCATTTTGATACACATAATGCTCTATGCCTGGATTATAGAAGTTGAAGAATGCATAAAAATTTTTTGAGAAACTAATTTTGAGAAAATTAATATATATTTATATATATGTAAAACAAGGTGAGTAATCTATTTTAATTGTATTCTAATATATAGTGAACTTGTAAAATTGGTAGTCATTACCCTGCATTCAAGATTTTCTAAATCTGGGCCACAAAATTGGATCTTTAGAAAGTCGTTTAGAATGAAAGATGATGAATGAAGTTCACATATCAACAATTGTGTATAAAATATGTTTTCTGAGATATTTCATTGCAAAGTATGCAGTGAAGTTTGCATACTTAAATCATTTCTTTTTATAAACATAATACATATGTATAAACATAATATATATATGTACATACACATATACATACAGATATGAACAATTAATATATGTAATTATCTACCAGCCACAGCATGGTAAAACCAGCATGGTTTTCTTCTCACCACATTCTGAGGTCTAGTCAGTATACTCCTAACATCTTATCATGTTAGAAATAAGGATATTATCAACTTTCCTGGCATGATTAATTTATTTTACATCATGTGCTAACTTGGTTTGATAGCTAGTAACTGCTTGGAATCCTTTTGTTGGTAAGAATCCTATGCTTATGAGGAATCTCAATGGGTACTCTTATTATTTAGTGATGTTTGGCATGTGTTAGGAATCATGGGATGCAAGTAACAGAAACTCCTTCTGGCGGAAAAAAAATTTGTAACAAGGGTATAGAGCATGTCACAGAATTGAAGGGATGGCTGAAGAACCTGGACAGGAGCCAGGGTAATTACAAAAATCCAGGTAGCAGAAAGTAAATGGCAGAATTGTGACAATTCAGGGACATTAAAAAAAAAAAAAATCTTCTGGGCTTAGCTAATTCTTCTCTAGATTCAAGTTTCTGGGAGAGAAAAATGAACTGTTATCGCTTTTGTTACATACTCAATTCTTATTTGAGAAGAACATAAAATTTGGCAGCAGCTCACAATGGAAGTGAAGTGGATCCCCCAAAAGAAATAAGGTACTGTTATCAGAGTAGAGGGAAATGGCTAATGTGAGGTCAGAAACCAGGTGGTGTCCAGTGTATGGACCTGAACTAGGGAATGGGAAATGCTTCCCTTGTTACCTCCTTTCTCAACCAACTTATAACTGAAAAGTTCAGCCCAATGAAGAAGAAGTGAGTTGTAATTAGTGAAGGTAAACTTAAAGCCGGTTCACTTTTCTCTTAAGGTTGCACAAACATGAATTACGATTCCTCTCCCCAAGCACTGCAACATCCCAAGAGAACTATTAACAGCCCAGCAGTAACTCAGGTAATAGGGGAACCTGATTCAATACACTTAATTCAACCATTTACAAGGTAGAATTTGAAATCAATAAACATTTAGATTCTTTTATCGAATGCTGTTTTTTCAATGATATTCTAGCTCAAACAAAATCATGATAAAGAATATTAAGGTGAATCCTTAAGCCATGCTTAAATTATATTGCTTATAATAATTTACAATCAATTATAGAAGTCCTAAAAATAACCCCAATAAAGATGATATTGCCCATTCTAAAGATGAGTAAGAACCAGGTATAATTTAGAAATGTTTCCTAAATTCACACCCAAATTTAATAATGTTAGCCTTGCATCTGACCAGCTTGATACCCACACACACGCTCACGCACACACACACACACACACACACACAAACACGAGCAACAACAGAAATTCATTCTTGATTTTATGTAACAAAAACACAGAAGAACATTTTTTATACCTCCTATCAAAGGCCAAGTGTATTCAACATGGCAAAAAAATTCAGTTTAGACTAAAAGAATGGGCATTAACTAAAATATGTGAATATTTTTTTCTCAATTTTTGACCTCATGGTTTTTGTCCAGAATGCCAGTTATGCTTCTTTCAGATACAGGGTCCTCAAAGTGTGGAATTAAATCTGAGTTGTAATGCAGAAAGATTCACTGAACATTGTCTCAATACTTGTCTATCATCCCCTCCCGGTTCTGAATTTTTTGTTGCCTTGCTTTTCTCCTCATTCAAGTTTTGCTTTAAAAATATATATGTATATTGTTTGCAAATAATAAGAAAATTTTGCTCTTACCAGTTGGTCTGAAAATTTAAAAGACACATACAAAAGTACATTTTTCAGTTCATAAAAACCTCTCTAATGAGACAGATGAAAATATGAATTGCTTCTAGTGAGCTCAGAATTGCATATACTTCCCTTGGTTTAATTTTCTAAGTGTTCACAGATATTTTTTGTTGAGCTTATTATAAAACAAGAAGTGGCCACTAGGCTGTGATAAACCAATTTGTGAGATTAAAGTGCTGAACTTGAACATTTTCATTAAATTCTAAGTCATGAGTTGAAATTAGAATTTTAAAAGCCTCTTTTTCTTATTTGCACAAGACTCACAGCATTTATGCAGGCAGAATAGTGCCAGTTAATACCAACTCCGTGTTGATGAGGTCTAGAAGTACCCCTTAGGAATGCTGTCTTTTTACCATATCTCCCCTACATCTTCATGTACATCCTCCCCCTAAAAATACAAAACCCAAGCATAAATGACATTAAATCTAGACACCCCATAATACCCCAAGCCCATTTCCTGGCCAGTACTCATGTACGCATGTTTAAAAACAAGCTCTTATATGCCTTATTTAATATATTACACCTGGGGAGTTTTAGAAACCCAGTTTATCAAATTGAAAGGGGATTGATCATTGTAATGTGCTGTTATGTAAAGATAAACAGAATTACAGTAACTATTATTTGTATGCAAACAGCAGCATCTAGTTAATTAGTGGTGCTACTTAGAAATTATGGGTTTCTCAAAAAAACTGCAGGGTGTAATAAAATAGAATAGATGATCATTAGCTTTCAGTAATGAAGTTCAAGGAAAATAAGCACAGCCCTGCCTTTCTTCAACCCGCAAGAGCCAAATCCTGAATATAAGCACATTACACTTAATAACATTAAATGTAATATACCGTTTAGTTTATATTTAAACACATGAATATATTTAAATTTTCTACCAAACACACCATCCAAGTATTATTCTGTTTCATCTATCACCATACTTATAATTGGTGGCCACCAGTGTAGTTAAGGGAAAGTTATTTATATGACCTGAAATAATTGAACGATGTGTGTGTGTCGATGTGCTATTCATCAAGACTCCAATAAGCCTATCTTATTTTTACTCTTCCCACAGGTAATAATGATACATAATATATGTATATGTATACCAGGAAATAGAGAACATTGATACTGGGCATTTCTTTCTTTATGATTTTAAAATCTGTTCTCTTTCCAAACTCTCAATAAAAGAAATTCAAAAAGCACTATACACCAGTATTTTGTAACCCGGTGTCAATACTTGAAAGACAAGTTTCATCGTCATCATTGTTCACTAATCCTAATATGTTGACACTAGGTGTGTAACCCTGGAGCATATTACTTAATTTCTATATGGCTTAGGTTTTTCACCTCCAAAATCAGACATTTACTACCCAGAGATGAAGAGAGGATGTAATTAGATGAGGAATGTAGAATAATTAGTCCAGTGCCTGACAAGTCACAGGCACTGGATTAATGTTAGTTACTATCGGTGTCCTTCCTTAACCAGAATGGTATCTGCAAACCTCAGGGTCCTGCTTCACATTGTTGGCAAGAAAAGAAATCGTCAAGCAGTTTGTCCTTCAGTCGTGAGTACAGTCAAAATGTACCAAGTGTGTCCTGAGGGATTGCACCCTCCTAATATCTCACCACAACTTAAAATAATTCTTTTCAGGAACCTGAGTAACCCAAAGACAGGCCTATAGGGATAATATTTTTGTTTAGTTTTGCATTTTAAAGGCTTGTGGTGTTATCTGGGTCCCCAAGTATCTTTTAAATACACACAGAAGCAAACATACATTTTTGGAAAATGGTTCCAGAAGAGACAAAAAAGGTTCTGAGTGGTAAATGCCCTCTCTTGACAGGGGGCAGCAGCATTATACCCAGTGCAAAAGTATCCATGTTCCCTCCCTCTGGCTTCTGCCAATGTTGCTGAGTCAAAGACCCTTCATATAATTTCAACACGAGAAATTATGCTAGCACCTAGAGAACCACTAATAAGCAAGATAAAACACCAGAAAATGTATTTTCAAAGTCCGCTCTGCAACACTTCATCAGGTTATGTTATAATAAGCTCCTGAAATCAAAACTGCTGCAGTGGGAACACAACTTCAGAGGGAACATCTGGACAGCATAGAGTGGTATATACCCTTGGTGTGTAGTAATTTTTTTTTTTTTTTTTTGGCTGTGCTGCAAGGCTTGAGAGATCTTAGTTCCCTGACCAGGGATACAAGCTGGGCCCCCTACAGTGGAAGCTCGGAGTCCTAACCACAGGACTGTCAGGGAATTCCCTGGTATATAGTATTTTTTAAATTATATATATGACAACTTAAAGGAAGATAATTAAAAGCAAAACAAATAAATATTGGGCCTGAAAGATAAATGGAAACATTGTAATACAAAAATTGTTTGTTTGTTTTTCCGTAAGCTTATAGAAGGCACACAAACATCTCAGCAGGGAAATAGTGAGGCTTAAGACATTCACCTACATGTAAATCTGTGGAGTAGAGCAAGGGTTTTATTAATGCAAAAGAAAGGGCTGGGGAAAAAAAGCAGAAACAGGCGCTAGATTTGCACACTGTTTCACTTTGCTTTCACATATTCTATGGTAATCTAAGACTCTCTACTCCCCCTCCCATAAGACAATTTTTATATTTGATTTCTTTTAGTTTTTCTTTTTTTTTTTTTCTCTAATGCTATCTTATCTGGAGTATTCAATTAAGGAATGTCTGTCTGCCTCTTGCACTAAATACCATATAAGCTTGGCCTTTAAAATTTTTGTAAATGAAGACCATTGGCAGAACAATTAGCATTTAAAAGCTAGAATGACCTTAGCTCTGTGTACCATTGTGATTAGTCTGGACTCTAATAGCAGGTATATCACCGAGCTGCCTTAGATGCCAAGATAAAAAGCTTCTAGCTTTAGCCCAAAGGACATTGGACAATAGTGTGATACTTGGGCAGTGAAACATAAAGGACAAACTAGTGTGATTATGTTTGATTTGTGTTGACTTAGAAACTGAGGAAGGTCCCTCAGACCTGAGAGTACAGGCAAATGAGAATAGAAGTGGCCTGTTGAGTTAGTCTCCTTTGTAACTGCTGTGCTACTTAAAAACCTAATTTTAAGGACTTCCCTGGGTGGCACAGTGGTTAAGAATCCACCTGCCAATGCAGGGGACACGGGTTCGAGCCCTGGTCCAGGAAGATCCCACATGCCGCGGAGCAACTAAGCCTGTGTGCCACAACTACTGAGCCTGTGCTCTAGAGCCCACAAGGCACAACTACTGAGCCCACGTGCCACAACTACTGAAGCCCGTGCACCTAGAGCCCATGCTTTGCAACAAGAGAAGCCTCTGCAATGAGAAGCCCACACACCACAACGAAGAGTAGCCCCTGCTCACTGCAACTAGAGAAAGCCCGCGCACAGCAATGAAGACCCAACGCAGCCATAAATAAATTTGTAAAAAAAATAAAAACCTAATTTCAGCACAGTCTTTCTCCCCAGTGAGATTCTCTTAAATCTGTCAGTTACAAGGTTCATTTATTAACAATGGCAACAAAATAGAATGCAAGGAAAGAAATACTTGCTTTTGTTATTAAATAGGGTATTGTTGGTTTTAATTTAAAGCATACATCATGAGGTTCATAGTTTTGCCAGGCCCTCTGCTTATCACTGGGAATAAAAAGATGAAACACACATGCCGTCTGTGAGTGTGTGCGTGTGTGTGTAAACTATACTGAATCAGAAAATGCCATTATCAACCATAGAATTGAACTGATATGACATACTTAACTGTGCACAATAATATATATTCATGGTTTTCCATAGTTTGAAATCTTATGTCTTATATAAAATCTATTTAGGGCAGTGTAACTACTCCATATGATACTTTAATAGTGGAATCGTGTTGTTATAAATTTGCCGAAACCCACAGAATGTACAACACCAAGAATGAACCCTAATGTAAATAACAGACTCTGGGTGATTATGATGTCACAGTGGAGGTTCATCAGTTACAATACATGCACCACTCTGGTGGGGGTTACAGATAGTGGGGGAAGCTATGCACATATCTGGCAGAGGATATATAATCCAAACGTAGTTGTGGTTATTGATGTTTATGATATTATCATTGTAATTATTATTATTACTAGCTTGAAGTTTTCAGTAACTTGTTAAGATGTGATTTCTTGTTTATATTTATTTTCTTCAAAACAGATAAGATAGTTTAAAAAAGAAAGACAATAGAGCATTTTATAAAAGCAAAAGTTTTCCTTAAATTTCAAATATAAATGCAGTTGAACCATATTAACAACAAAAGCTCTTTTTATACATTGAATTAGAAATTTTGTCTACATGTAAATAACTCTAGCCATAAGGAGGACCCAAAGAATTGCTTTATGGAAATCCACTGATAAAAACTGCCCTAAATTCCAAGTAGGTAGAACTTGGTCACCTGCAGCGTGAACAGTAAACACAAAAAGACTAGTTACATGTCACTGGACCTTGCAGATGAAAGAGAGAGAGAAAGAGAGGGGGAGAGAGGGAGAGAGAGAAAAGAAGCAAAGAAGAAAAAAGGAAATAGAATTATGATACAGTCCAATAAGTATCATTAAAAAGGCCAGCAGAAGATGCAGTGAGAGCTAAGAGGAGAGACATTTAACTCAGATGGTGAAGGACAGGGAGTGATAGCTATTTCATTTGGCCATCTTGTAGCAAGTCCCATTGGTATACTTGAAAATGAATTTAAACTAGGTAATATTACTGCATAGTTAAAATAAAGTAACAAACAAAAAAGCAGGAATAGGTCCTGACTGCAGGAACTTGTTTTAAGACGAGGATTCTGTGACACACGTGATTTGACTTCTTACGTGCCTTTTTCACTTTCTTCCTGATTTGGGGTTCAGTTCCTGGTGGGTATTGTTGCTAAGAGGCCAAAAGCTGAATATATAGCGTTTTTCTGCATTATATATTTTTCATAAACCCTCAGACTAGTGGGGGTCTTATAAGGAACCAGTACAGGTAGAAGAAGATAGATATGCTCAAGTGCTCTCATCTGATTTCTTTCTTTTTTTTTTTTTAATTTTTGAATTTTATTTTTCTTATTCAGGTTCTTATTAGTTGTCCATTTTATATACATCAGTGTATACATGTCAATCCCAATGGCCCAATTCAGCACACCACCATCCCCACCCCCCCAAAGCTTTCCCCCCTTGGTGTCCATACGTTTGTCCTCTACATCTGTGTATCAACTTCTGCCCTGCAAACTGATTGATCTGTGCCATTTTTCTAGGTTCCACATACATGCTTTAATATACGATATTTGTTTTTCTCTTTCTGACTTCACTCTGTATGACAGTCTCTAGATCCATCCATGTCTCAACAAGTGACTCAATTTTGTTCCTTTTTATGGCTGAGTAATATTCCATTGTATATATGTACCACTTCTTCTTTATCCATTCGTCTGTCCATGGGCATTTAGGTTACTTCCATGACCTGGATATTGGAAGTAGTGCTGCAGTGAACATTGGGGTGCATGTGTCTTTTTGAATTATGGTTTTCTCTGGGTATATGCCCAGTAGTGGGATTGCTGGATCATATGGTAATTCTATTTTTAGTTTTTTAAGGAACCTCCATACTGTTCTCCATAGTGGCTATATCAATTTACATTCCCAACAGTGCAGGAGGGTTCCCTTTTCTCCACACCCTCTCCAGCATTTGTTGTTTGTAGATTTTCTGATGATGCCCATTCTAACTGGTGTGAGGTGATACCTCATTGTAGTTTTGATTTGCATTTCTCTAATAATTAGTGATGTTGAGCAGCTTTTCATGTGCTTCTTGGCCATCTGTATGTCTTTGGAGAAATGTCTATTTAGGTCTTCTGCCCATTTTTGGATTGGGTTGTTTGTTTCTTTAATATTGAGCTGCATGAGCTGTTTATATATTTTGGAGATTAATCCTTTGTCCGTTGATTCGTTTACAAATATTTACTCCCATTCTGAGGGTTCTCTTTTCATCTTGTTTATGGTTTCCTTTGCTCTGCAAAACTTTGAAGTTTCATTAGGTCCCATTTGTTTATTTTTGTTTTTATTTCCGTTACTCTAGGAGGTGGATCAAAAAAGATCTTGCTGTGATTTATGTCAAAGAGTGTTCTTCTTATGTTTTCCTCTAAGAGTTTTATAGTGTCCGGTCTTACATTTAGGTCTCTAATCCATTTTGAGTTTATTTTTGTGTATGGTGTTAGGGAGTGTTCTAATTTCATTCTTTTACATGTAGCTGTCCAGTTTTCCCAGCACCACTTATTGAAGAGACTGTCTTTTCTCCATTGTATATCCTTTCCTCCTTTGTCATAGATTAGTTGACCATAGGTGCGTGGGTTTATCTCTGGGCTTTCTATCTTGTTCCATTGATCTGTGTTTCTGTTTTTGTGCCAGTACCATATTGTCTTGATTACCGTAGCTTTGTAGTATAGTCTGAAGTCAGGGAGTCTGATTCCTCCAGTTCCATTTTTTTCCCTCAAGACTGCTTTGGCTATTCGGGGTCTTTTGTGTCTCCATACAAACTTTAAGATTTATTGTTCTAGTTCTGTAAAAAATGCCATTGGTAATTTGATAGGGATTGCATTGAATCTGTAGATTGCTTTGGGTAGTATAGTCATTTTCACAATATTGATTCTTCCAATCCAAGAACATGGTATATCTCTCCATCTGTTGGTATCATCTTTAATTTCTTTCATCAGTGTTACAGTTTTCTGCATACAGGTCTTTTGTCTCCTTAGGTTTATTCCTAGGTATTTTATTCTTTTTGTTGCAATGGTAAATGGGAGTGTTTCCTTAATTTCTCTTTCAGATTTTTCATCATTAGTGTATAGGAATGCAAGAGATTTCTGTGCATTAATTTTGTATCCTGCAACTTTACCAAATTCATTGATTAGCTCTAGTAGTGTTCTGGTGGCATTTTTAGGATTCTCTATGTATAGTATCATGCCATCTGCAAACAGTGACAGTTTTACTTCTTCTTTTCCGATTTGTATTCCTTTTATTTCTTTTTCTTCTCTGATTGCCGTGGCTAGGACTTCCAAAACTATGCTGAATAATAGTGGTGAGAGTGGACATCCTTGTCTTGTTGCTGATCTTAGAGGAAATGCTTTCAGTTTTTCACCATTGGGAATGATGTTTGCTGTGGGTTCGTCCTATATGGCCTTTATTATGTTGAGATAGTTTCCCTCTATGCCCACTTTCTGGAGAGTTTTTATCATAAATGGGTGTTGAATTTTGTCAGAAGCTTTTTCTGCATCTATTGAGATGATCATATGGTTTTTATTCTTCAATTTGTTAATATGGTGTATCACATTGATTGATTTGCATGTATTGAAGAATCCTTGCATCCCTGGGATAAATCCCACTTGATCATGATGTATGATCCTTTTAATGTGTTGTTGGATTCTGTTTGCTAGTATTTTGTTGAGGATTTTTCCATCTATATTCATCAGTGATATTGGTCTGTAATTTTCTTTTTTTGTAGTGTCTTTGTCTGGTTTTGGTATCAGGGTGATAGTGGCCTCATAGAATGAGTTTGGGAGTGTTCCTTCCTCTGCAATTTTTTGGAAGAGTTTGAGAAGGATGGGTATTAGCTCTTCTCTAAATGTTTGATAGAATTCACCTGTGAAGCCATCTGGTCCTGGACTTTTGTTTGTTGGAAGATTTTAAATCACAGTTTCAATTTCATGACTTGTGATTGGTCTGTTCATATTTTCTATTTCTTCCTGGTTCAGTCTTGGAAGGTTATACCTTTCTAAGAATTTGTCCATTTCTTCCAGGTTGTCCATTTTATTGGCATAGAGTTGCTTGTAGTAGTCTCAGGATGCTTTGTATTTCTGCGGTGTCTGTTGTAACTTCTCCTTTTTCATTTCTAATTTTATTGATTTGAGTCCTCTCCCTCTTTTTCTTGATGAGTCTGGCTAATGGTTTATCAATTTTGTTTATCTTCTCAAAGAACCAGCTTTTAGTTTTATTGATCTTTGCTATTGTTTTCTTTGTTTCTATTTCATTTATTTCTGCTCTGATCTTTATGATTTCTTTCCTTCTGCTAGCTTTGGGTTTTGTTTGTTCTTCTTTCTCTAGTTCCTTTAGGTGTAAGGTTAGATTGTTTACTTGAGATTATTCTTGTTTCTTGAGGTAGGCTTGTATAGCTATAAACTTCCCTCTTAGAACTGCTTTTGCTGCATCCGAAAGGTTTTGGGTCATCGTGTTTTCATTGTCATTTGTCTCCAGGTATTTTTTGATTTCCTCTTTGATTTCTTTATTCATCTCTTGGTTATTTAGTACCGTATTGTTTAGCCTCCATGTGTTTGTGTTTTTTACGTTTTTTTTCCTGTAATTCATTTCTAATCTCATAGTATTGTGGTCAGAAAAGATGCTTGATATGATTTCAATTTTCTTAAATTTACTGAGGCTTGATTTGTGACCCAAGATGTGATCTATCCTGGAGAATGTTCCGTGCGCACTTGAGAAGAAAGTGTAATGTGCTGTTTTTGGATGGAATGTCCTATAAATATGAATTAAATCTATCTGGTCTATTGTGTCATTTAAAGCTTGTGTTTCCTTATTAATTTTCCGTTTGGATGATCTGTCCATTGGTTAAGTGAGGTGTTAATTCCCCCACTATTATTGTGTTACTGTCGATTTCCTCTTTTATAGCTGTTAGCAGTTGCCTTATGTATTTTTGCCAATTTGATTACTATGTGTCTCGGCATGTTTCTCCTTGGGTTTATCTGGTATGGAACTTGCTGCGCTTCCTGGGCTTGGGTGGCTATTTCCTTTCCCATGTTATTGAAGTTTTCAACTCTAATCTCTTCAGAAATTTTCTCTGGTCCTTTCTCTCTCTCTTCTCCTTTTGGGACCCCTATAATGCGAATGTTGTTGCGTTTAATGTTGTCCCAGAGGTCTCTTAGGCTGTCTTCATTTCTTTTCAATCTTTTTTCTTTATTCTGTTCCACAGCAGTGAATTCCACCATTCTGTCTTCCAGGTCACTTATCCGTTCTTCTGCCTCAGTTATTCTGCTATTGATTCCTTCTAGTGTAGTTTTTATTTCAGTTATTGTATTGGTCATCTCTGTTTGTTCTTTAATTCTTCTTGGTCTTTTTTAAACATTTCTTGCATCTTCTCGATCTTTGCCTCCATTCTTTTTCCAAGGTCCTGGATCATCTTCACTCTCATTATTCTGAATTCTTTTTGTGGAAGCTTGCCTACCTCCACTTCATTTAGTTGTTTTTCTGGGGTTTTATCTTGTTCCTTCATCTGGTACATAGCCCTCTGCCTTTTCATCTCGTCTATCTTTCTGTGAATGTGGTTTTTGTTCCACAGGCTGCAGGATTCTAGTAGTCCTTGCTTCTTCTGTCTGCCCTCTGGTCTCAACTGATTTCTTGGATCCAATAAATAATTTATGTATAAATTCACCGACCTATGATGCCAAGGAAATGTTGCTGAATAGAGAAGGAGAAAATGCCCAAGGTCTGATACACCATGAATTTAACTACATAATTTACTGATTGATTTTGGATTTCCAAATTAAAGTGTGCATGCATATGTCTAAGCAAAATTGCCTGCTTCAGTGAGAAATGATGATTTTAATTTTATGGTTATCTAAATCACCGAATAATTTGTCCCAACCACAGAGAAAGTTCTCCTAATGATTGTCCCAATGATTTTCATATCAAGGAACCATGGGACCAAGAAATAAAATACTTATCAAGCAAAAATAGGGGTTTTTATTTACTCATGAAAATTTCATGAGTTTGACAAATATTACTTAGGTTTCTTTTCTCTCCCAAATTCATGCAAAGCAAACTCACAATTTCAGCCAGCTGTAAACTTAATGAACATTCTGCAAAATTCTAAATTAGCAATGAACCCAAGTTGGAAACAATTCAATAGGAAATCAAACTGATGAAGTCAGCACAAATGGGTGAATTTCTTGACTGGTTTGTTTTGGTTTGTTTGAGGGACATTTTGGGGGTTAAATGGTTTTAATTTGTTTTATTGAAATCTATTTTCAGCTACTACTCACAAAAGCTGGAAAAAATACCACTTTAGATATTTTCCAAAAAAAAAAAATTATCAATGTTTCCAACTCCATAGATGATTTAAGTCTATTTGGAAGTCTAGGAGCATAGAGCAAGGGGCAGGGGCATTTGAAGGTCAGACATATAACTTTAATATACGTTGATTTTAATAATCAAGTCTGTATATTGAAACATGCACTTTTTGAAGCAGCAAAAGGTTGTCTCTGTAGGTTTCATGAGACAGCTATTGGTAATCTTGTTGATTGTGTTTAAGATTGGAATGTAGGAAATGAAGTGCTAATTGTTAAACACATTCAAGCCTATGGAATTCTTTAATAGCAGTAAACTTTATTGAGCATCTAGTACACCACTTACTGGTAAGTTGTATTATTTCCCCTATTTTATAAATAAACTGATACCCTGATGGATTAAGTAACTTGTCCAAAGCCACAAATTACTTTTAAAAGTAACTTGAAAAAAAAGCCATGCCAAAGTAAAAGAACCATAATTAGAAGAAAATCTGATTTTGAATCTATGTATGTGTGCACTATTCTGAACTTCTATTTTATACTAACAACATGAAGGAGAATCTTTCAGTTCACAGCTTTTCAATCAAGAGAAAGCCTTGCTGTGGGTTTGAAAGAGAAGTAGCAATGAGTAAAATGGACTTGTACAAAGATTTTACATGAATTTTAGAGAGTATATAGTTGTTGAAAATAAAGAGAGAACAATAGATTTCTGTACTTCAATGACTTTCTGGACATATTGAATATTAAATCTTTCCACTCTAGGTCCTCCACACCTAGAGCACTGTCTGAATTAAACTAAATTCTCAACAATTCAAATGAATATATTTTGAGATAATTTAAATAAAAAAGTTTTTAAATAGAAGTTCTTAAAGAAACTACCAGTTGAATTCTTCTTATAACTTTAGATAGAAAATCAGTGAAGCTTAGAAATGTAAAGTATTTCTAAATTATACTTTTGGGTGGAGGGCACTTTCAAGGGACAGAGAAGAGCAGCAAACAGAAATGAATATCATTACTCCACAAGTGCTTCATCCTCAAAGCTGGATATCTTTCTGTACGATGAGCCCAAGGTCAATGCCTTGCAAGCTAAGACATTTCCTGTAGCTTCCCTCGGGCTACTTGTTGCAGGGTCAGATTGCAGGACCAGCAGAACTCTTATATCTTTTGAAACATTTGGTAAATTCTAAACAGAATATATGTGCAAAAAAAAAAAAAAATTTTGTGGAACTTTATAAGTACTATATTTTCTTGGGAAGAAAAGTACTTGGTAAAGAGTATAGAGAGCACACTGGAGTCAGAAAGTCATGAGTTTTATCCCTGGCCGTAGTCACTTACTATGTGTGTGATGTATGCATTTGGAATGAATCTCTGGTGCAGCAAAGGCCATCAGTATCCCCATCCTTTAGCCACTGGCTTCTTACTGTGATCACCTGCTGTTCTCTACTTGAGGACTTTTTCTCGTGGCATCCTGACGTTCTAAGAATTTAATGCCCTCCCGGGAGCACATTTCAATCAATGACAAATGAGAATCGGTTCATAACCACCAAGTTTCTTGCCCATACGTTTTACATAACACACCAAAAATCTCAGCAGGCCTTGATTAAATCCTTCAGGGTAAGACCCCCTTACCTGTAACAGAAATATGTTCATAAACATACCCTGTTTGGGTTTTCTTTCTTTCCCTGTCTCAAGTTTCTTCTTTCATAATATTCAAGCTTTCTGGAATCAACTCCTGCATAAATTAGTTAAACATGAACCCTTTTCTCAAGTCCCGCTTCAAGTCAAATGCAATCTAAGATACTTAGATTTTTTCATATCTAAAAACATCACTACTGAGTTTCTGGTTTCAGCTCCAACATGTAAAAAGTTTGAAAATTTTCATTCCCAACTTTATAACAAGAAAAAGCTGGAAAACTTCTCAGCTATTTTTCTTGAGCCCTTCAGAGGATAGAATTCACAGGACAAACTGTTACCCTGAAGTCTAAACATTCAGGTACATTGAGTGAATCCGCTTTCTTGGCACAGAAATTTCTGGAGCCATAACAGGTAAGAACACAAAAGTGTTAATTTTGAATAATTACTGGAGGTTGAGTGTGGACTGTCAGAAAACTGAGGAAATCCTGGGGCTACAGCTTTAGGAGGGTGCCACACATCTGTGAGTTTTACCTTCAGGGTCCCCAAAAGTTTCTCATGATAAAGAACCAAGAGCCCCTCATGGAACAATGGGGAAAGAGTAATCCCTGTGAAATATGCCCAAGTGTTCTCCATAACAGAGACCTGCTCTGGTAAAAGACACTACCAGAGCCTTATCTGACCTGGGAGAAGAGCATTTCTTCAACTCCTAAATGTGTATGCATCTAATAATACATAAGGTAAAAACTGATGGAACTGCAAGGAGAAATAGACAAATCCACCATTATCACTGGAGACCTTCAACATCCCTCAGGTAGTAATTGATAGGTCAAGCAGAGAGAAAATAAGTAAGGGTACAGTTGACATTAAGAGCACTATCAACCAATTTAATTTAATTGATATTTATAGAATACTCCATTCATTAAGGGCAGAGTACACAGTCTTCTCACGTTCAGTTGGAATATTCATCACAATAGACCACTTTCAAAGCCATAAAACACACTTTCAAAAACTTCAAACAATGTAATTCATACATAATATGTTCTCAGACTACAATGGAATTAAGCTAAAAATCAATAACAAAAAAAATCTGGAAAATCCACAAATATTCCATGATTAAATATACACTCTAATAGCACGCATGTCAAAGAAGATGTCTCAAGTTACTTTAAAAATTATGTTGAACTAAATGAAAATTAAAATACACCTTACCAAGATTTGTGCAAGTGAATGAAATTGCTTAGTGTGAAATATATAGTGTAAATGCATACATTAGGGGGAAAAAAAGAGGAAGAACCAAAATCAATAATCTTAGCTTTGATCTTAGTAAACTAGAGAAAGAAGAGCAATTAAGCCTTAAGCAAGCAGAAGGAAGGAACTAATAAAAATTAAAGCAGAAATTAATGAGATAGAGAATAGGAAAACAATAGAGAAAAATAGTGAAACTGAAAGCTTGTTCTTTGTAAAGGTTAACAAAACAAACAAATCTTTATCTAGATTAACAAAAGAAAAACAGAAAGAATTACTAATACAAATAATGAAATAGGAGACATTCATACAGTTCTTACAGAAATGAAAAGGTGCACAACAAATTCAAGTTTTGCTTTTTGCCATTTTACAGAATTTTTAAAAAGTATTTTTGATCTGAAATTAGTTGAATTCATGGATCCAGAGCCCAGGGATACAAAGGACTGATTGTATACTCTATCAGTAGAATAAAAAACAAACAATCCCCGTATCAATAGAATAGAAAACAAAAATCATCTTAATATACACAGAAAAAGCATTTAACAAAATCAAATACTTTATTATGATAAAGCACTCAGAAACTTGGAATAGAAATGAACATTCTCAACCTGATAGAGAATATCCTAACATCATAATGGTGAGAGACTTGATGTTTCCTGCTAAGATCAGTAACAAGACAATAATGTGCACTCTTATCACTTCTATTTAATGCTGTGGTAGAAGTTTTAGCCAGGAAAATTAGGCAAGAAAATGAAAAATTAGGGGCAAAGGAAGAGGTAAATCCATCTATATTCACAGGTGACATGATCTTGTATGTAGAAAATCTTAAAGAATCTATTATACTAGGAAACCATTAGAACTAATTAACAAATTCAGCAAGGTTGCAGGATACAAACTCAGTATGCAAAAATCAATTGTATCACTACACACTTGCAATGAACAGTCCAAAAATGAAATTAAGAAAACAATTGCATTTAAATAGCATCAAAAAATAAAACATTTAAGAATAATTTAACAAAATTGAAAACTGAACTCTGAAAAACTGTAAATATTGTTAAAGAAATAAAAGATCTAAGTCAATGGGAAAAAATAAAAACCCATAAATCATCTTTGTCCATGGATCATAAAACTTAGTATTGTTAAGATGGCAATAATTCTCAAGTTGTTGCACAGATTCAACATAATTCCTATAAGAATTTCAGCTGATTCTTTGTAGAAATAGACATGCTAATCCTCAAATTCATACGGAAATACAAGGGGTCAGACAAGCTAAAACAATCCTACAAAAGCAAAAACAAGATTGAAGGACTCTAACTTCCCAATATCAAAATTTACTACAAGGCTACAATAATCAGGAGAATATGGTATTGGTGAGGGAAAATAGACAGATTAATGTAACAGAACAGAGATCTCAGAAATAGACCCACATAACATAGCCATGCAATCTTTGACAAAGGAACAAGTATAACTGAATGGAGAAAGGTTAGTCTTTTCAACAAATGGTGCTGAAACAATTGGATGTCCATATCCAAAAAATGAATCCTAACACAGTCATTACACTTTTCAGAAAATCTAAGTCAAAATACATCATAGACCTACATGCAAAGTTCAAAACTATAAAATATGTAAAAAAGCATAGGCAAAAACCTAGGTGAGCTCAAGCTAGTTGATGAATTTTTAGGTGCAATATCAAAAGCGTGATATAAGAAGAAAATTTTAATACGTTGTATTTTATTAAAATTAAAAAGTTCTCCTCTGTGAAAACATAGTTAGACAATGAAAAGACAAGCACAGACCAGGAGAAAAGACTGACAAAACACATATCAAATAAAGATTTTCTAATCAAAATATATGTAGAACTCTTGAAACTCAACAGTAAGAAAACAACTCAATTAAAAATGGGCAATGGATATGAATAGGCATCTCACAAAAAAATATACAGGCATACTTCAGAGATATTGCTAGTTCAGTTCCAGAGCACTGTAATAAAGAATATCACAATAAAGTGAGTCACACAGATTGTTTGGTTTCCTACTGCACATAAAATTTATATTTACTCTATAGAGTAGTTTATTAAGTGTACAAAGCATTACATCTAAAAAACCAAATATACATACCTTTATTAAAAATACTTTATTACTAAAAAATGCTAAACATCATCTGAGCCTTCAGCGAGTTGTAGTAGTAACATCAAAGATCACTGATCACAGATCACCTTAACAAATATAATAATAATAATAAAGTTTGAAATATTGTGAGAATTACCAAAGTGTGACACAGAGACACAAAGTGAGCAAATGCTGTTGGAAAAATGGCAGTGATGGACTTGCTCAACACAGAATGCCACAAACCTTCAATTTGTAAAAAACACAGTATCTGCAAAGCGCAGTAAAGTGAAGCACAATAATGTGAGGTACGGCTGTACGCAGATGGTTAATAAACATATAAAAATAGATCAACATCATTTCTCTTTAGGAATTGCAAATTAAAACAGCAAGGAGATACCACCACCACCTGTTAGAATTGCTAAAATATAACAAACTTACACTACCAGTTTTTGGTGAGAAGATGGAGTAACAGGAATTTTCATTCATTGCCAGTGGTAGTGTAAAATGGAACAGACACTTGGAAACACAGTTTGTCAGCTTCTTACAAAGGTAAATATAGTCTTAGCATACAATGGAATTGTAGTCATGTGTGTAACTGATTTCAAAATGTATGTGTACACAAAAAACTTGCATGCAAAGTTTTATAGCAGCTTTATGTATAATCACCAAGAACTGGAAGCAACCAATGTATCTTTAAGCACATTTTGTTGCATTCATACGATGGAATATTATTCAGTGATAAAAAGAAATGAGCTATCATGCTATGGATGAGCTTCAGTGCTTATTGCTAAGCAAAAGAAGTCAGTCTGAAAAGGCTACATAATATCTGATTCCAATTATATGATATGTTGGGAAAGGCAAATCTGTAGATACAATAAAAAGACAGTGGTTGCAGGGCTTCAAATAGAGGGAGCAGTGAGCATAGGGATGAACAGGTGAAGGACAGGGAATTTCTATGGCAATGAAACTATTCTATATGATACTGTAATGGTGAATCCATGACTCTATGCATTTGTCATTTAAAATTCAAGATATATGCAAATAAGATGGAGTTGCTTATGCAGATTCTTTTAATAATGAGAATTAATAAAGTCCATTGAAGCAGAACATTATGTTCACATATAATCTATATTTGTAAATAGCTAGATTTTTTAATCATTTGGAGCTAAATATAATATCATTGAAAAGTACTAGAAAAAAATCATGCACAACAAAATTCTGAAAATTATACCATCCTAAGAAAAACTCCTTTTAAAAAGGATCACAGAAAATTTAACTTTTTGATTTTCCTGATTAAACAACATTATACATATGCACTTGTTGTTTATGAAGCTCATATACTACTACTGAAATTGCCTCTTGAATTTAAGAAACTGATGAAAATTAAGCTCATAAAAATTTAATGCCATGAAACCTAAGTGTAGAGCACATAGGGTGTAGCTTCTTAGAAAAACCACATTAGCCTTAAAAAATAAATTACATTTAGTTTTACACACTGAGTTTGCATAGGCAGGGTTTCTTTTGAGCAAACTTGTAACTCTTCTGCTCTGAGTTGTAGTGAAAATAATTCTGTTATTAAGACATCAGGACAGGCTTAAGGTTACTAGGAAGGATGAGGTGAACGTTCTTGAGAGCACTGAGATAACTAAGCAGTTTCCTCTATGGCAATGCCATTGTGTAACCTCATTTTAAATGTTCGATGTGGAGTCATGCAGAACGGATAGAGAACTGACAGGATTTGGGGAATAGGATCTTTTGTGATAAAGTAGACCTGGCCAGTTTAGTTTTACAAAAGTGTATTTTCCCCCTGTACAACATGCAAAATGCATAAATTTCTTGCTATACCTGGTATTTGGCTATAAAATATGAATAGATGTTTTGATGATTCTGCAGCCCACTTGTGGGGGCCCAGTTGTGAGGAGCTATGAAACGGACTATTTAAATAACTATTAAGTAATGTTGCATGTCTCCCTTCTATTCCATTGGCGATTGAATTGTTAAAATTGCTGGATAAATTATATAATATATTATATTATATTATAATAACAACAACAGCAACAACAACCTCCACTATAAGGTTTTTGCAGAAAGAGATATTGTACTAAGAGAAGAAGGAAAAAAATATCCTGGGAAGACAAAATATACCTCTTTGTCACTTACAAGGAAGATTTTAATTATTAGAACTGTTCAGATACGTCCCTTTCCTATGAAAGTGACACAGCTCTTATTTTTTCAGTTTATACCATGGGGCAGACCCATGGTATAAGCTAAGCATATTATACACATGAGCTTATGAAAATATTCACAGTAACACCTTGATAAACATGCTATTAATTAATATTCCCATTCCCCAGATTAGAAAAGTATTTGGAAAGGTTTTCGTTTCCCAAAAGTTGCACGTGTAGTAAATGGCAGATAAGATATTTAAAGTAAGGTTTACTTTTTCCAGTGCAGACTTTTAACAGTTACGTTCATCTCCTTAACTGTGTCAGTGGAGACGATGAAAATTAGGGATGAAGATAAAACCGTTCATCCTTTGGATAGAAAGTGGGATTTTTGACCTCCCAGTTTCCCTTCATACTGATTCTATTGCATTGGATGCAATAAGTTTTAATATGACATAGGACTTAATATAGTGTTGTCCTAATTTGGTTCCTTGGCCAAGGTATGTTCTTTGTAGACTGTGAACTTCCAGAAAGTATGACAAACTCTTACACTTATATCCACAAGGTCTAGCTAGCACAATAACAAGCACATATAGATGCCCAAGACATACATTTTGGAAAATCTCAACAACAAAATATATAAAATAGGACTGGCTTGAGGAGGCAATCCGTAACATTGTGTTGCTTTTCTACCCTCTGCTTGTATTTCCTTTTCTCATCTTGTCTACTTAAGCAACTTTCATGTACATTTCAAAACCTTTCCTTGTTATTCTTTCTTTGGTGAAGATTTCCCTGAGCAATCCTAGCTTTCTGTACTCATTATAGAACTTGCACACAATACAACTATTCCATGTACCACACTGTATTTTGGGTGTAACAAGTATTACCCATTAGTTGAGAGCCTGGGCTCTGAAATCAGACACTCCTGCCTTTTAATCCAGGCTCCATTGCTTACAAGCCTTTGGGTAAATTAGTTTAACACTCTGAGCCTTGGTCTCTTCATCCAACATCCTTTCCTCGTATGATGATTTGGAGGATTAAACCACCTAGAACATGCTGATAGACAAGTTAGCTGGAAGCAGTAGGGCAGTGGTGGCAGTAAATTTAGAAGCTTAGCTCCATCCCATATCCGAACTAGGAGCCTCTAATTCAGACTTCCAGTAGAACATTCTACAATGATAGATGTGCTCTATACCTGCTATGTTCAGTATGGTCAACACTAGTCACTGTGCCTAGTGTGTACTTTAAATGCAACTAAATGAGACCAAGGAAGTGAATGTTTAATTTTATTTAATTAATGTATTCTTAAATAGCTACACTATGCTAGGGAGCACACCTCTAGAGGACAAGGGGGTGTATATATTATATTTTATTCCTGGTGCCCAGTGCCATGTGATACAAAGCCAATTCTCTGGAACCTTTTGTGGACTGTGGAAAGAAACGATGTGTGTGATGATGGTGAAAACATGACACTATCGATAACGAACTGGATTTTCATATTCTCTGTAAGGAGTCCCCCAGTGGCCATCAATCTTCAGTAAGTGTATACTGTGGTCACCATTAGCACCTTTGCCCACTGTCTGTGTGCTGTGAGTATCCTCCTTTAGAAACTCTTCACAGGCACAGAGACTCACAAGCAAATTCCATAAGCTCTACTGGGCACCTTATTATAGACTTAAAAAGTAGAGGACCCGACATGGTTAGCTTCCCAAGAGGAAGCCATGTTGTAGAGTGGCAGGATGTTTGCAATTAGCTGGACTTGGTTGGACTCCAACTCAGGCACTTTATAGCTGAGCAGTCTTGGACAAATTGTTTAATGTGTCTGAAACTCAGTTTCTTCAGATATAAAGTAGACATAATACCGTACCTACTATAAGGAGTCTTGGTGAGCATTAAAAATCAGCTAAGAACTCTGGCTTGTAAAAGAAAGCACAGAAGATAACTCATGTGTGATCTCTTTCTTCTACATTTCATTATTCCCATCACACAGCCCTCATTTGATAGATGCTTAAAATATTTCATGTTTTATTATCCTTTTCTCTAATTGGCACCTCCATTCCAATTCTCCGCATGCTCAAGTGTATTCCTGCTCTCTCCAGAGAACTTTTGATACATTCCTTTCCACAGCACCTGATGAGAAATTTAATGCCCCCTTTTCCTGTGTCCCTCGACTTTATGGTGTTTACTCTCTTCCCCCAAAAATGATTCTCAAAGGTAAAATGTTCTTCTATTTAAATAAATATCTTTTTTTTTTTTTTTTTCACTGCCAGTTCGATTTTCCCTAGTTTGCCTTTGTTTCTTTTCTGAGGTGTGTTATTGCTTTCCAATGGACAGAGGTGGCAAGGAAGGAAGGGTGCTAATATAATTGGAGTTTACCTTGGGTTAGAATGGTATATGTAATCCACACAACATCAATTAAACTTAACAACCTAACAGTTCCCACTTTAGAAGTTATGAAGTCATTTCCCCAGATTACCCTAGCTAGTGGGAAGTGGAGCTGGGATTTGCACTCCATGCTCTTTCCACTTGGACACACTGCTTTTTGCCTAAACTTCCCTGTATTAGAGCTGCTGGTCAAGCTCCCATTCAGAGTGATGTAGCTGCAGCAGTCAAGGGAAAGGGAAGGAAGCAAAGCCAAGCAGCTCATCATGAAGAATGATAATAACCTGATTTAGATTTAAATAATGATAACCCCTAAGGGACAGGTTCCTAGCCTGGAGAGCGATTATGCAAATGAACTCTGTGTATTTCTGAAAGTAACATTTTGCATGGAAACTGACTTCAGTGTTGATGACTGTTTTAAGCTGGCTTCGAAAAAAGCATTCCACTGTGCCTGCCTTTTCTGCCTTTTTTCAAAAATACATAGCCAAGGGGAAAGGGCAAGTGAGCTAGCATTTAATGAATCCTCTAACATGCCAAACACTGCCTTAGGCACTTTTACATATGTTATTTTATTTAATCCTACCAGCAGTAAGTTTTGCAAGCCCCATTTCTTTTTTCTTTTCTTTCTTTCTTTTTTTCTTTTTTTTACATTAAGAAACTAGATAAGAGAAAAGCATAAGGGAAATATTGAGCACCTAATTTTGTACCAAACACCAAAAATGTTATGTTCACAATATTTAACATTTTTTAAATATTGAAATACTACGATCTTAACACCAAGACCAAGTAAAAGACAGTAAGAGCAAAGGAAAATTACACTATAACCTCACTTAGAAATATAAACACAAAATTCCCTTAAAAGTATCAAAACCAAATGCACTAATGTACCAAAAATTCTAACATATTATGATTAATTAGTGTTTGTTTAAAGAAAAATCTAACATGACTTAATTCAAAGACAATGCACGAGTGCAGTTTACCATATTGACTTCTTATTGGGATAATAAATTATATTCTTTTTTTTTTGGCTGCATTGGGTCTTCATCGCTGCGCACGGGCTTTTCTCTAGTTGCGGCGAGCGACTAGACTCGCAACAAAGCGACTCTTTGTTGCGGTGCTCAGGCTTCTTATTGTGGTGGCTTCTCTTGTTGTGGAGCACGGGCTCTAGGTGGATGGGCTTTGGTAGTTGCAGCACACGGGCTCAGAAGTTGTGGCTCACGGGCTCTAGAGTGCAGGCTCAGTAGTGTGGCACACGGTCTTAGTTGCTCCACAGCATGTGGGATCTTCCCGAACCAGGGATCAAACCCGTGTCCCCTGCATTGGCAGGCGGATTCTTAACCACTACACCACCAAGGAAGTCCCTAAATTATATTCTTAATAGACTTAGAAAGAGTATTTGATAAATTTCAACATACATTTATGAGTTTAGGTATAGAAAAGCATATCTTTAACCTGACAAATTTATGCAAGAAATTGTTCTTATTGGATTAGAAACATTTTCTTCATAACTTGTCAATAATCAAGGATGCCAACTTCACTGCTTCTATTCAGTGCTTTGCTAAAAGTCCTAAGCAACAAGATAAAAAAGAAAAGAAAGTAGTATACAGATTAGGAAAGGAAGAAACAAAACTTCATCATACCAGGCACATGTAGACACACACACACACACACACACACACACACACACACACAGACACACACAGACACACAACTTTCTATAGCCCATTTGGTTCCCTCTACCCTGAAAATTGTCTCTTTTTAAAAGTCTGATAATTTGACTGGATTACTACTATTACCTCCCCCAGAGAATCCCAAGAAATTCTAAATTATTGGAACTAATGAAAGTGATCAGAAAGATTACTGGATACATCAGTAACAAATAGTCATTTACATCTCCTATTTAGAAGCAAAAATAAAATTTTGAAAAAATGTCATTTAAAATGTCAACAAAAACCATACGAATCTAGGAATAAATCTTTAGGAGATGGCTAGATCTTTATGCAGAAAATTAAAAATTTTAATAAAAGGCATGAAAGAAAAAAAATGAAAAATTGTACTATGCTTATGGATGGAAAGACTATGTATCATTAAAATGGGAGTGCTGGGCTTCCCTGGTGGCGCAGTGGTTGGGAGTCCGCCTGCCAATGCAGGGGACACGGGTTTGAGCCCTGGTCTGGGAGGATCCCACATGCTGCAGAGCAACAAGGCCTGTGCACCACAACTGCTGAGCCTGTGCTCTAGAGTCCACGAGCTACAACTGCTGAGCCTGTGTGCCACAACTACTGAAGCCCACGTGCCTAGAGCCTGTGCTCCGCAACAAGAGAAGCCACCGCAATGAGAAGCCCGTGCACCGCAGCGAAGAGTGGCCCCCGCTCACCGCAACTAGAGAAAGCCCGCGCACCGCAACGAAGAGTGACCCCTGCTCACCACAACTAGAGGGGGCCCGCGCGCAGCAGTGAAGACCCAATGCAACCAAATATAAATAATAAATAAATTTTTTTTTTAAAAAATGGGACTGCTTCCCCAAATGATCTATACATTTAATTTTAATGCCAGTCAATATCTCAAAACAGATCTTTATGTGGACCTGAAAGATCAAAAATAGATGACACTTTAAAATAATAAAAGTGAATATTATCTTAGTAAGTATCAAAAAATTTCTGTAAGCTATCATATCAAAATATAATGATTTTGCATCAGAGAAATGCGAATTAAAACCACAATGAGATATCACCTGACACTTATTGGAATAGCTACCATCAAAAAGACCACAAATAACAAATGTGGGTGAGGATGTGGAGAGAAGGGAATCCTCGTACATTGTTGGTGGGAATGTAAATTGGCTGCAGGCAGTTTCTCAAAAAACTAAAAAGAAAACTACCATATGACTGAGGAATCCCACTCCTGGATATGTAGCCAAAAAAATAAATAAATAAAACATTAATTCAAAAAGATACTGGCACTCCGATGTTCATAGCAGCATTATTTACAATTGCTGAGATATGGAAGCAACCTAAGTATCCATCGATAGGTAAATGGATAAATAAGATGTGGCATACATACACAATGGAATAGTACTCAGCTATAAACAAGAATTAAATGTTGCCATTTGCAGTAGTAAGGATGGACTTGGAGGGCATTACGCTAAGTGAAATAGAGAAAGACAAACATTGTATAATGCCACTTATATGTGGAATATAAAAAACTAGTGATTATTTTAAGAAGTAATAATTTTGACACAACAGATAAAAGAATAGGACCTAAAAACATATCCAAGTATATTTGGAGTCAAATTAAATGTCAGAGGAAAAGAATGAGCCACCCACTACATGCAAATCAGAACTTCAGTATAAAGTCTAAGAAAGAAAACTGAAGAAGAGAAAGAGGAAGAAGAGGAGAAGGAAGAGGATGAAGGAGAAGAAGGAGGCAGAGAGAGAAGAGGAGAAGAAAAAGAAAGAGAAGGAAAAGGAGAAGAATGAAGAATAAGAGTAGAATTTTGGGTGCCAAGATATTTGTAAATGAATTAAGAACATAGTTCTAATTATAGAGGCCCTAGAATTTCAACACTAATAATCATAACATTACAGTTAATTAAGAACATATTATATGTTAAGTCCTTTGCTAAGAGCTTTATATACATTATCTCAAAGAACATTCACAAAAATCTTTTGAGATAGGTGAAATTATTATCATTTTATAGATGAGATATCATCTCGAAATGACTTATCCAACTTAAATAAAATGGTTAGTGTCACCTATTGGATTAAAAACTCAGGCTATATGACTCTAGACAACTCTTAACCACTTCTGTAAATGCTTAGAGGGTGATTGGAGGTTCTTTGAGAGGGCTTCAGGTAATTCAAGTATTTCACCATTCTACCAGAAATTAAATATTCACTTCAATTTGGCCACGCAGATTAACAAGCACATTAAATAGTTTTGCTTTAGGCTAGCATAATATCAACTATGGGTAAAACACTGATAAATGAAGCTAATCATGAACTCATTGTTAAGCATATCTTCCTTTTTTTAGTAGAATCTAGAAAGCACTTATTTTTTTTTTTTTTTTAGGAGATAAAGTCAATGATCTCCAGCTTGTCACTCTCAAGGATTCTTTTATTAATCCCCTCATCCTAGTCATCACACTTGTGTTTTTTTGTTTTTCTTAGAAAAAATGTTACTTTCCTATTTCAGGTAATACACATATTTCAGCCACAAATCTATCCCCTTTAAAGAAGAAATTAACACTGAATCCCAAACTCACACAGATTTAAAAAAAAAAAAAAAAAAGTGTTTTCTCTTTGATGTCAAATTGCTTCTGGGCATTTTTCTACCCTTGGGCAATTCTCTTTGCAACATAATTGTGCATCACATTTTTAACATCCTCAGGTCTGTCTTAACACCACTGTTTGTTTGTTTAATTATCTCATTTCCACTAAACTTCTAGTTTCTGGTTTTATTGGTTCAGATGCTTTCAGAGTGATCCTTGTGTCGCACCGTCTGCAAATTTGATTACTACACTGTTTACTCAATTCTATCAAATTATCAATAAAGGATGAAAAGAAAACATACAGGCTTACACTGGTCCTGCAGTGCCCTCTCACCGGCCCCCTAAGGTCCAGAGACAGTCATTTATCACCAGCCCATGTTTATGTCACAGGAGCTGACCTTGCTGTGTGGACAGGGCTGACATCCAAGTGTCCTATTTGTCTTGTGAGTTAAGACCATGGGAAGAGCCATATTGGGCACTTCAGTTAATCCAGTGCTAACAAACTCTCACTATTTTATGGTATTTGAACTTGACATTCATAGTACTTCACATGCACATTCTAAATGTCCCAGAGCCTACCATAGGCACCAAACTGTAAGCCCCCTGAGACTAGAAGCTGTGGATATTTGTGAATCTCCAGTGACCAGCACAAGGCTTAATATATAGCCTTTTTTAATATCTAGTGTGTTAAATTAATGCTACCAGAAAGAGTCTACTTCCTTTAAAGAGTATTAGTCTATTGCTAAGGTTGAGCTTTATAAGATGACTTGGCAATAAATATTTGTTTAATGAGAAATTAATACTATAATCATAAGAAGTAATGCATTCCTTAGTTTCCCATCTGTAAAATGGGTGACCTGCTCATGGTCACTTGAGATTACACACACATACGTACTCACACACACATCTTTGAAGAATGAGCTGAAAAATCACCTCTGCCCCGATAGCTTTGGCAGCTTTCTGAGCTGATCTATAATATCTTGTATTACCTTCTGTTTTAGCGTATAAGATACACACTCACACACACACACGTAAAGTACAGTATGTTTCTTCTGCTGGCTTGTGTGAGTCGAGTCCACATCTTTTTCCTTGGTGTAATCTTGGTGTGTAGCACACGCCACCTAATAAATCAATCAAGTGAGTTAAGTCTAGGACTGCAGCAAATCTTTCTAAGTCCAGGCTCTCTCCTCCATGCCATAGTTAACCATCTCATTTCCATTTTACTAGTCTACAGCAAATGTTTAGCTGTGTCCTTTCATACCTCTTGGATTCTTTCCTATTTCATCAGTATCTGGCTGAGGAATTAAACTGTTTGTGAAACATGTATTTTTAAATACCTTATAAAGTTTTTCTGAGATTAATCTCAATGTGTTTGTTATACCTTGTTGCCTTTTGTGGTGACAGCATGTGTGTTAATAAAATATAAAGTATATGTCTTGGGTTCTGGCCTAGACTTACCCAGTGCCCCTAACATTTGTCCCCCAGCCTTGTAGTTTGTCCCTTGGTCACAGATCAAAAAGGAAAATGTAAGTAATAAATAGTCTGATTTCCAAATGTGTTTTTAAGTTATTGACAGTAAGCAATACCTAATATGTGATGTTTTAGAACACAGAAGGCTCCTTCATAAAATGATCTAGAATTGAATGACATTCATATCAGAGATAATTTTTATCTGCCACAGGGGTATTCTATTACACGGTGATTCCTTCACTCAACACAGGCCATTTTTCACCAATCATTTGTTACCTAGATTTCAATCATTCAAAAACATCCAGAACTTTTAACTACTTTCCAAGTGATTCTAATAATCAGTCATGTTTGAGAGTTTATAATCAACTCAAATGTCCTTCAACTGTAAATAAGAAGACTGGGACTAAGTGAAAAATGCCAAAGACAATGAGACCAATTGAATCAGAATTTCCTAGGGGAAGGGAGGCCTGGAAAATTCTATTTTTCAAAAATCTTCTAGGTGATTCTAATTATCAGTGAGGGTTGAGACCTACTGAATCAGACCTAAATCTGCTGATTTTCATTCTAGTACTCTCTGCACAAGTAATATATCCCTTTTTCCTCAGCTACCTTTCTTAGCATTTTTGGTCACTAAGCCCTACAGATAAAAAGATAGACAAAAGGTCTATATGTTTTACAAACCAGAAACTTTTGCACCCTTCCCCTGGTACTTTGTGAGATGATATTGGTAAGGTAAAAATTGAAAATTAAATAATATTGATAAACAACTAGAAAACCAGTTATGTTTTAATTACTTTTCAATTTTTCTGATGATGTCAAAGATAAAGTCTGTTTGAAGCTAATGGGGTGTTAAGTATCTTACTTGCTGATCTTTCTTTGTGTGAAGAAGAAAAAGAGGAGAAGGAGGAGGAGGAGACCAAGAAGAGGAAGGGGTGGAGAAAGGGGAAAATATCAGGTTCAGAGACTTTGGCAGACACAAGAATCAAGCTGGAATTATATGTGTGTTCGTATGTCATGAATTTTACTTATTTCCATAGCTACTTTCTGCTTATAGGAAGTAACATGGTAATAGTATAAAATTTTCTTTTAATAATAGCTATTAACAGTATACTTTGGGAAATGTATTTTAATGGCATCAATATTGTCTTACATAAGTGCCAGACTCTAAGGCATTCAAAGAATCATATCAAGAATTGGGACTTCCCTGGTGGTGCAGTGGTTAAGAATCCGCCTACCAATGCAGGGTTGGAGCCCTGGTCTTGGAAGATCCCACATGCCGCAGAGCAACTAAGCCCGTGTGCCACAACTACTGAGCCTGCGCTCTAGAGCCCACGAGCCACAACTACTGAAGCCCATGTGCCACAACTGCTGAAGCCCGTGTGCCACAACTACTGAAGCCCGCACACCTAGAGCCTGTGATCTGCAACAAGAGAAGCCACTGCAATGAGAAACCCACGCATCACAACGAAGAATAGCCCACGCTCGCAGCAACTAGAGAAAGCCCGCATGCACCAATGAAGACCCAACGCAGCCAAAAATAAATAAATAAATAAATAAATAAATAAATGCATTTATTAAAAAAATAATAATGATTATTGTAACTGACCTACTTGTCCATGCAATCAAAGGCTTTGACGCTTCATTCAAGGACTGTCTTGTTTGTTATATCAAAGAGCATGTGAAAAACTCTTAAAGGGAATCTTCTGTTCCCGTGAGTTTTTGATAATCCCACCATATGCTACTATTTTGGAAAACTCGGGAGAGGGATGAAAATATTGAAGTAGGCATATGTTTTTATAAAAGTTTCAGAAAAGTGTGTTTATTTTGACTTATGTCTAAATTAGATTCCTGACAGCTGAGTGAAATGTAAATTAGTTGTTTTGTTGGGGATGATAGACATTCCATAAAACATGGTATCAATCATCTGGGAAGCTCCTCTTTTTATTTCAAGCTGCAGTATGATGACCGGCATGATCACTCTTACATCTGAAAGGAATGAACACTGATGAGTATTTAAACAGTCCAGAAGTACCTGGAATTAGTCCTGCCCCTTCCTACTTCAGGGCTTTTGTACCTACCACTTTCTGTAGAATTTTTTCTCCTCAGCTCCTTTTCTTTTAACTTGTATTTCTGAAAAGCATCTCAGGTAATTTTGATTATTAGGCAGGTGGGAACTACTGATCTTGTCCAAACTCCACATCTGTAAAAAATAAATTAGTTCCTCCTCCTCACTCATACTTGAGTTAAAGCCTTCTTGATGCTGGTATGTCATATCTCTCGCTATTGTATTCTTTTACTTTTATAGGGAGCACAACTTGCCACCCCAAAATGTCCCTTTGGCATGTGGATTATTTACAGCTGAAAACAATCAAGGCCCAACAGACTCAATAAGAAACTTTGACCTCCCCCTAACTGCCTAAATAATGTAGCTAGAGAACCTGCTCCAGGAAGGGAGCTGTCGCCATAGATAACTATATTATGAACTAGGTGTGTAGACACGAGGGACCTAGCAGAGTCTGTTTGTTAGAATTCCTCTCTGTGCCCCACTGTCTCTGCAGGGCCCAGCAAACATTTGTTTCCCAAACATTTGCTTTCCCATCTCCATGTGAATCGTTTTTCTCCCCTTTGAAGTCCCAAACCACTGCCCCCAAAATTCTTTTTTTTTTTTTAGATGAAAAAAGTATTTTAATAACTAAACCTGAGAACTTATTTATTTATACATTTTATTTTTTTAAATTCAACCTTTTTATTTTACATTGGCGTATAGTTGATTTACAATGTTGTGTTAGTTTCAGGTGTACTGCACAGTGATTCAGTTATACAGGTACTTATCTCCTTTCTTTTTCTTTTGTCTTTAGATGGTATTGAGGGTAAGGGTTTCAGCCATTTTGGTGAGTTCCTTTTATATATAAGCTTTGTAATTTCAGGGCATTTCTAATTTTTCTTGTGTAATAACTAATCTTAAATACTTTTGGAACTGAAAATTCATGGTGCCTATGGAAGTCTATAGGTGGTGGTATTAGTTTACTTCTGACATGAGAGAACAGCCTTTTTGGCTAGATACTGATGAAAACTGAGTTCTTTGCTTTTCATTGGGCATATCTGCTGGTTGGAAAATGTTTCCACATACACACTTCTGCATCAGAATTTTCAACCTTGCTTCTCCTCCTCTTTTATCCCATTAACCCTGCCACCTGACATGTTTACATGGTGACAGGACCTCTAGATTTGCACTTTGTTGTCACAGCCCTGGCTGAGTTAGCACAGCAGACAGAAAGAAAATTCCCAGAAGCCACGTAAATACCTGGACTGCCAGCAATAATTAAACCACACATGGAAGCAACTGAAAACTGCTTCAGTAAAGCTTATTAAACCAAAATTAAATGTGTTCCCAACTCAGCTTCCCCTTAAACAGGGTTCCCTTGTCAAATGTTAGCTCTATGAAAGTGTCATCCAAATAACTTGTTAATAAGTCTGAGAGAGAAATCCAGGTATAGATGAGGTTTTGGAGTCCAGTTAAGGCAAATCTTCCAATACATGGTTTGATTAAGATTGAATAGGATCATTCTATAACAGTTTAGGATGGAGAGACAGAACAAAATGAGATTTTGAAGCCTAACTCAAAGAACTTTGGGACATAAACCATAAATGCCAAGTTGAATAGTTTGATGTTTACTTAAATAATTTTTTCGGGATGATCTTGAAACTAACAGCCAAGTAATGTGTAACTTTTATTTTCCTGGGCAAGAGTTTCCTAGAATGGAAAAGTGATGTTACTGAAGAATAGAGTCATGTTGGTGAAGCTGTCCATACTGTAGCCATGGTAGTATAGATAGTAAGCTGTGCCTGTGTCAGTGGTTTGTTGAGATTCTCACCCCAGTGCTTTTCTACGGCCTCTCAAGTAACACCTGCAGGAAGGAAGTCAAACTGGAAAGAGAGAGAACTCAACACTGTGGCTTAAGTTATTTACTTTTGTAAAATTTACAAAAAGATATCGTCATGTGAACACGTTGTCCAAGGCTAAGCATATGAGAAATGCTGAGGCTTAAACTTTCTTAGCTTCATGGTAAATCCGCCTCTCAGGAAGCAGATTCCTGGACAACCACATCATCTCCTCCCTCATCCTGATTAAATATTAAGGTTTAACTCTAGTCTAATGCAGGCAGATGGAGGAAGAACTTGAGCAACACTTCACTAAACCAAGGGAAGGATCCTAGGGGAGCCTCCATTCTGAATTCTGTGATGGTAACACAGAACCATCACACACCACTCTCTTTCTTCTCAGCTTTTCCCCCACCCCACCCCTTTAATGGGCATTATTTTTCTGGTAACATGAGCACTTCAGTAATCAATGCCATTTAGCATGCTGAATAGATATGAATAATTCCATTACTTATTAATGATGAAATATTGCTTTGATGAAACATGTTTTCTATGATACTTTCTGATTGTCTTGGAAGAGATTGCCTTTTATATGGCTGCTAGAGTACCTTATTCATTTCTTCTACAGCAGCAGGAGGAAGATGACATATATATATGAAGTATATATGAAGTATATACACATATATGCACACATACATAAACATATATATATATATATACACACATATGTAAGGATTTTATAATCCTTAACTGGATAAATACCTACTTGGTCCAAGGCAATTAACAAACATGAATATCTGTGCTGTCCAATATGCTAAATCATTTTTATGTAAATTTAATTCATTTAATTAGACATTCACACGTTCTTATAGCACAGTTCTTATTGTTTTTACATTTTATAAATTAAGGGGTCAAAGTTCCAAGAATTTAACTAATTTGTCCAAAGTGGATATAGAACTCAAAAGATCTGATTTCAAACCCTACATCTAAATGCATTGCATTTCTCAACATGCTATGGTGCCTTCAAAGAATGAAGGCTGAGTGGTTTTATGCTTTATTAATTTATTTGTGTGTTGACAAGTATGATCATTTTTATCTCTAAGCAGGAATTATAAACAAATGTGTATTAAAAGCAGACCTTAGCTGCCTGGAATGCTTTAAATACTGCAGCTTGCTGGGCTCACTTTATCTTATAAGATTTAAGTAAAACCAGCTTAGATCTTTATCTATCATACAGTTAAATAGCTCCAGGATATTTAGAGAGCTAGTATTTTATGTTGTCATGTCTTTCTCCAATTTCTGATTTTTGCTAAATTTTTTAATTTGGTCAGTCCTTAACCCTTACTGCCCCGTTCTAGCCTGGTGGCTTCTCAATGCACAAGTCAAAACTTTGCATGTTTTTATAAAGATGCACACAGCATTTGTTGAAAATAGTTTGTTGTACAATTCGATGTTCACTGTTGAATAATGCCATTGATGGTGTTACATGCTGTATGCTCCGTGTGTGGGGGGGGCGGGGGCGCGGGGTGTGTGCACAGGGTTGGGGATGGTAAGTGGTGAGTGAGGGTTGTAATTTGGTATTTCAGAGAATGTTAAATAATTAGGCACCACTGTCTAAAAGTTTAAATTTTGTGCTCTTTTTGGCTATCTTGTCGCCTAAAACTAACTCACCAGCCATATTATCAGGTTCTTTTCTGTACTCTTGCTCATTTCCTTCTCATGCTAGTTACCTGCCACCAATCCCTGACTCTTATTAAACTGTTGGGCAATTTTACACCCTCTTTCTTCACACTAAGACATGGGATGAGGTATAGAGAAATATCTTTAACAGGCAATGTACTGTATGAAGGAGTTTCTCTAAACAGAATTCCGTTTGTCTCAGAGAGAAATTGTCACTACCTTAGGGAAGAAGAAACACAGATTAGTTGTTATTTAAAGGAATGCAGGCACACACATGCATGTTTGGAAGACACACACACGCACTCCGGGAAGGTAGAGAAGTAGAGGTCAATCTGGGCCTTTAGCCTCCCTGTCCATGGTCCTGAAGTATCACTAATGCCCTTGAGCAAGTGAAGGTAATGCTTCCTTCTTCTATATCACTTTAGACTACTTTTTTAAACACCACTTTATTTATTTATTTAATTTATTTTTTTTGGCTGCGTTGGGTCTTCGTTGCTGTGTGCAGGCTTTCTCTAGTTGCAGCGAGCGGGGGCTACTCTTAGTTGCAGTGCGCAGGTTTCCCACTGTGGTGGCTTCTCTTGTTGTGGAGCATGGGCTCTAGGCATGCGGGCTTCAGTAGTTGTGGCGCGCGGGCTCTAGAGCACAGGCTCAGTAGTTGTGGCACACAGGCTTAGTTGTTCTGTGGCATGTGGGATCTTCCCGGACTGGGGCTCGAACCCGTGTCCCCTGCATTGGCAGGCAGATTCTTAACCACTGCACCACCAGGGAAGTCCCTAAACACTACTTTAAAATAACGCCAAAGTTAAAATTTGTGTAATAATGCTTAAACGTATTTATAAATAGTTATCTTGACTCCTATTAAACATATATTGCTTACTATCACAGTATCTCCATTTCTGTAAAACTAGTTTTCCACTGCAAGTCTCTGGTTTTACACATGCATTTATTTTTCAGCACAATAACTTACTGGCTACATGGAAACATATGGTAATCCAGGTGTAAGCTTCCCTGGAAAGATGCCCAAGTAGCTGAATCCCCACCTGGCATTCTGCTTTTGGCTGGTAATCAAACTCTTCCCAAACTGGACCACTCTTGAAGTTGAGGAATACATTACTGTGCTAAGGCTCTTACTTAGTGCTTCTAGGATCTGAATGATGATAAGTATCACTTGAGCTGTGAAGGAGAGGACTATCAGAAGAAAATAAAAAATAAAAATAGATTATTGGTTCCTAGTTACAGACATTTCTGGGCTATACACTTGTTCTATTGAATTAGAATTGCAATTTCAAAATGTCTCCAAGTGGTTTGACAACTACATATTAAGCCCTTACTAGGCATCTGGAATAGTATTGTTTACACTCTATGGATGCCTTTCAAGTAAGCAATGCTATTTCTATGATTTTAACCAGGGAAATAATACATTATTTAACTAATGTTCCATCTCCTCAAGTTTTCATCCAAAAATCGTTGATACTAATTCCTTGTATTGTGTTCTAATCTTCAATTGACAGCAAAGAGAAGAAAGAGCATGGTGTTTGGAGGCAAACCAGGGTCCAACTTCAGAAAGTGTCTCACCTATTTTTACCCTAATTTTCTCAGCTTTAAAATGGGGTGAAGGTAGTTCTCTCACGAGGTGGCTATTTGAGGATTTAATGGAATTGCACAATCCCATATTTACCCTACAACAGACATTTTGATAAATAATAGTCACTTTTCTCTGTTGGCAACCAGAGTTTCAGACAAGTCGATTACTCGTTCCAGGGACTAAAATAAAATAATTACTTAGTATAATCCCTGAGCTTCCTTTGAGCCAGGAATTATGAAATATTAAAATTATAGTATATTAAGTATACAATTGTCCTGGAATTCCACATTCCACCAGTGAATTTACTTAGTGTTCTAAAATCTTGAAAATCTTATTCCCACCTTCCTAAATAAGGTAATAAAAAGTAATAATAGCTATATTTCATAAATACTTATCATTGTTATGTTTATAATGTAAGTTGTCCAATTATGTAAGTTGTATAATCTCAACTACAAAAAGACCCCAAAGGTTAAGTGCCAAAAATCCTCAGAAAAAGAGTTCTGTTTCACCCTAGGCATTATGGAAACAAAACAAAACAAAGCAATAAATCAACAACAACAACAACAAAATAATGGCTTAAGGGACATAAGTAAAATTTTTATAAATAAGTTGGTCTCTTCCAAATTAAATAAGTCTATTAAGGCAGCAAGTGGTGTATTCATGATTTTTTGACACATTTCAGATATGAAATACTGAGTAAAGTGCAATTAATTCTCATCTATTATACTTTGCTCACTAGAAAGTTCCCAGGATCATAACACTGATACAGCAGTTGGAGAAATTCTGAGTTAATTTTGCTTTTCTGCACATTATAATGAAGTTAAGAGAGTTCGTTGTTGTCATTAAAGAACTAATCAAGTGACTCTTGGACTTGGAGTCCATATAATTCTCCTGACCTCATGACTCTGATTGACTTGATTTTTTTTCTAATATATGTGACCCTTTAGTTGTGGTAGGAACACGTAAGAGAAGAATCTATTCCCTCCCCCCAAAATGTTTTCTATTAAAAACCATGAACACATCGGGAGTGTAGAGCATATTTTATCCATCAAGTCATCACTCTATCTAAGGAGTCTACTTTCTCTTTGCATCTGGGAATCCTACTGTTCTTTGGTTTCCTTTCTCTCTTCGCCCTATAGCACCTAAGACATTTCTGCCACTCTGCCATCTCTCCCTCCAGAGTCCTACCTTCATTCTAACAGTAGATCTTGATCTCCCTCCAGGTTGATCCTGTATTAAATTCGAGAATCAATAAATCATCCTTAATTTTGTCCCTTGAAAATTCATAGGTTTTCCTGCAGTTTTAGAGTAACTTACACACAGAGTAAATGGCCCTTTCCCTCTCTAATACTTCACACTTCTCAGTTAATGACTTAAGAACTCCTTGATCTATTTTTCTTATCAATGGCCTCCAGGGAGAACAGAGGACTGGGGTGGGGTGGTGTGAAAGAAGGGTTAGGGAATAGTTTGTTCCTTGCTTTCAAAAACCTGTACTTGATTTGAAATTCTCACAACAGAAATTTCTCATAAAATGCATTCACTGTTTGGCAAAGATTGTATACACACACACATCCACACGTACACACACATACATACATACACATACACAGTATACAGTATTTTACAAGTGACCTATTCCAAATAATAGATTTGGGGAACACTTAGAAACTGCCACAAGGTGGGGCAGAAAAGAAAAATGCAGAAGAGATAAGAGAAACATGTTGCAGCTGTATTCTTGCTTACCACTTACAGTACAAATCCCATAAGTATTTTATTTGACTCTTTTTGTTTCTGATAAATAAAACCCTCCTTTGGAATGACATTTTATCTCAGGTCCTCAAACATTTGCCTGAGTCCCGATTTTCTGCCCCCAGTGAGTAAGGAAACAGCCCCAAGGTCTGTGAACCTATTTGCATGACAAAAAATCATCTTCCAGACTTGAACTCTCCCAGGGGCTTTGTTTGGGGAAGGAGGGAGGTTCATTCATATACTTCAGAGACAGGTAGGTGAGTACAAAGCAAATGTTAAGTACCCTAACAGAGAGGTTCTGAAAGCTCATAAGTTCCCTGTATTTGGTAGGCTCTGTCACCATTGCCAACACAGCTGCTAGAAAAGGCTGCCAAAGGAAATGAGAATGAAAGAGGATTAGACTGTAACGGGGGTGGGGGGGGGAGGAATATTTCACACAACTTGGCACCATCTGCCATTCTCTTAATCTGTGTTCAGAAAGAAGGGGATGTCAACAATGGCTCTGACAGCCAACGTTTTTGTCGATATAATCATAAAAAACATGCTGACCTTGTTTTATTAAAAATAGAATGAGAAGGTAAAGACATCCCATTTATGGTTTTAACTATGTTTTGGAGGGGTCTTAAACCCAAACAAAAAAACTATTATTTCAATTGCACCACTGTAATTTACCTCGTTGTAAGAGTCTGATAAGGTAATGGAGGTCTATGGAGATTTTTTTTTTTTTTTTTGGGCAGAGGGGTATGGGTAATGCAGTTGATTCTATATATAAGCCTTTGTGTGTGTGTGTGTGTGTGTGTGTGTGTGTAAAGGGAGAGGGAGATAGAGAGAGGGAAGGGGCAGATTCTACTGACAAATTAGGATAGCTTCTCATTTTTCTTCAGTTGAATGAATGAAAATGGACCCCAATGTGAATGAAGCTTCTTGTGTATGTGCTTCCTTGTATAACAACCTTCTTGCCACTTTTCCTTTCAGGGAGTTAGAATAAGCAAAGACAAGTTGTTAGGGAACAGGCATGTGTGTAATTTGAAGGAGAGGTGAATTTGAGGCTTGTGGGGAAAATGAGGCTGAGAGTTAGGGGAAGTCATTGGCCTCTACAGATTAAGGGAGAGGAAAGAACCATCTGTCTGCCCTTAATTCCTAGAGTAAACATGTGCTTAAGTCTTGGCACTCAGACCCTGAGCTAGAGGAAGGAGCAGAGGTTGGTTCTTCCTTTCTCTCCCTGAGAGGGTGCACCGGGGCCCAAGCAGGTCTGGACATGTGTGTATGATACCTCACACCGATCCTGCCACACTGGTCATCTCCAAAATTGCTCTTATTTCTCCTGATTCCTAGGGTCTCAAAGAAATGCATCTGATGCTTTGACCTTAATTAGCTATTGATGCTCTTCTTCCCAAATCAGAGGAAGCAGCCAGATTGAGCGGCTGAGTCTTTGGAAGGTTCTGAATCCCATCTTTATGTCTTCCAAATGCATAACCTTAAGCAAATTCAACTATACCCCTACTGTTTTCTTCTATGAAAAATGAAATTAGTAATAATACGTGCTTCTCAGGAGTGTATGTGTGTTTGCCTATGTGTGTGAATGGGTGTTAGACATGTGTGTGAATTTAAGATGTCACACATTAAAAAATTAGTTTGGTACCAACTATATACCAAAGGTGGAAATAAAGAATATTTTACCTATAAATTCTGTATATAGCAGTAATTTAAACCCACTCATATCTTCATCCAAAGCAGGCTCCTTTTGTGAGACTAATTCCTTGCAAGTTCCAAAGTTACCACCAGATCTGCACTGGACAGCATTCTTACACACTGTTGAATTCTGTAATGCCATAGCCCAATTTGCTTTGCTGAATTAGAGTGGTTTTAGGGAGAATAATTGGGGCTTTTTAATCAAAGCTAAAGTTTAAATGCCCTAAAAGATTTTTGGTCCTGCTTGGGGAAAAGTACTAATAACTAAAATATTTTCCTTCTCTCCCTCATTTCTTCCTTCCTTCCTTCAGTGAATATTTACTGAGCATATATGGTCTTGGTCTTCAGGCTGAGGACTCAAATTGCATGCTGACAGATTGAAAATTAGACAAAGCTTCTATCAAGGACCTTATACTTCAACACTATGTGGGAGTTAGTGGTGTTTCTCCACTGTGTTGCTGCCTTTGAGAACATTTTCTTATTCAGCCTGGCATGCATATGTGTGCATGCTTGTGTGTGCTTGTATGTGTGTGTATATGTACTTGTGAAAACAAGTTATAGGCATATATAAGATAAACTTAGAAAGCATTCATTCATTTGAGCCCCCTCCCCAAAATAGTTTCATTTAATCCTATTAAAACATCCTGACAAAAACTAACTAGTTACTAACTTCCCTCCCTCCTTCCCTTCCTCCTCCGTCCTCCCTCTCTCCCTTCCTTTTTTTTTTTTCAAAAGGGAATTACCCGATAACCATCTCAAAGAGGAATTGTATCAATTTTATAGAAAACCTTATATGATAAAATCTCACCAACTCTGATTTATGTTTAATATTGATCCAAGTTGTTTTAGGAATGAATCAGAAATACTCAAATGAGATTCAGCAGCAGCACTTGTCTAAATAGTATACAATGAGCCTTTCTTGAACTCTAACATAGAGGTGTTCATTCTGCCTTGATTACAAAATAATTCTGTAGCAGTATCATTGGTATTTTTACATAACCTGGGATGAAATTATTTTCCTTCTTTAGCTATTAAATCTGATATATTCATAATATTTAAATGCTTTATCAACCTCTTCAACCTCTCATTTTTAACAACTCTAAGGCATTTTAAAATTTAATGCCATGAAATCAGAACTAATATTGACTCATTTTTAGCTTCTTTTCTAGTGTACTATTGAAATACACAGTATGGTTAGAACGAACAGACCGAAACATCACCTTTTGTTTGATGATAAAATTATTTCACCTAAAACACTAGATGTTGTTCTGAATAGTTAATTGGTTATGTCATCAGCTGTCAAATTTGTACATTTTATGGAGCTTTTATCTTGATTAAAATTTTCTTCTGAAACTAATTAAAACCTCATTCACTAGTCTTTCTTGTAATGAATTACCCAATAGTCATACTTACAAAAACATCTCTAAACATTTCTGGTCTGATTGGCTTTATTTATTAAATGCCACAGCAACATGATCTAGTATGTGCTGAATCCAAATTCTGTGATTTATTACTAAAATAAAAATTACAGATTCAGAAGAACTATGAAAAAATTCCTTTCTTCTTTCTAACTTATTTCATATTAAGAATCTATAAATGTCATTTGAAATGGAAAAATTATGGTCATTATCAGAATATAAATTTTTGCTTGATTTTAAAGGCATATATAAAAACACTGAAATTCAGGAAGTTTTAAATTATTAAATTTAAATTATTTTGTTTGTTTTTATATCATGGTGTAGTCTTTCTCCAAGTTTTATGCATACCACACTTGGTGAAATAGAGCTACTGCCTAACATGATGAGAGATCATCACATGAGCTGATTTTGCTACTGATGGTAGTAAATATGGGCATTAATTATGTTCATGTATTACGTCTATAAGATGATACATGTAGAGACTTCCCTGGTGGCGCAGTGGTTAAGAATCTGCCTGCCAATGCAGGGGACACAGGTTCGAGCCCTGGTCTGGGAAGATCCCACATGCCGCGGAGCAACTAGCCCATGCGCTACAACTACTGAACCTGCGCTCTACAGCCCACGAGCCACAGCTACTGAGCTCACGTGCCGCAACTACTGAAGCCCGCACAGCTAGAGCCCGTGCTCCGCAACAAGAGAAGCCACCACAATTAGAAGCCCACGCACTGCAACGAAGAGTAGCCCCCGCTCGCCACAACTAGAGAAAGCCCGCACACAGCAACAAAGACCCAACTCAGCCAAAAATAAAAATTAATTAATTAATTAATTTTAAAAAAATTTTTAAAAAGATGATACATGTATTTCATATACTAGCTCTCTTTGTTTTATCCTGACGAAGCACCTGAGATGTGTGCTTTTATTATTTCCAATTTACTGATATTAAAAATAAGACTTAAATATATTCAGTGAATCTCCCAAAGTCACACTGAAAGTGTGAAAGATTCAAACCACAGCCGCTGTGGTATCAAAGTCAGTGTATTAAACAGAAACCCTAGACACCCAGCCTCTCCACTATGCTGTGTTCAAGGCAAAGGGTGGATACTATTTAAGAGTTACTCCCTCCTTTCTCATCCCCAAGAAATCTTACCAACAGTTTATTTCCATTGTTGTCAGATTTGTGCCAGCTGCAAAGAAAAGAGACTGTTTCTGTTTCTAAGATTTTGTATTTACTTCTAGTTCTTTAGATTAAGCTTTAGATGACCTGCTCTAGTTAAGGCTATTTTAGACTGTGTGAAGCTCTTCCGCCCTACTCCTTTCTCTGATTTCTCCCTAACTAGCAGGTTTTATTCTTCTAGCAATAGCAGTTCAGTATGATTGAACTTGAAGTTGAACTTTTCCTCATCAGTTTGGAGCTCATTGACAAACTACTTTGCTTTCCCATCTGTCAAAGGACTATGCTGCACTGCCTTTCAAGATCATCTTTGAAAGACTTTCTTTTTCTTTTTTTTAACATCTTTATCAGAGTATAATTGCTTTACAATGGTGTATTAGTTTCTGCTTTCTAACAAAGTGAATCAGCTATACATATACATATATCCCCATATCTCCTTCCTCTTGTGTCTCCCTCCCATCCTCCCTATCCCCCCCCCCAGGTGGACACAAAGCACAGAGCTGATCTCCCTGTGCTGTGCGGCTGCTTCCCACCAGCTACCTATTTTACATTTGGTAGTGTAGATATGTCCATACCACTCCCTCACTTCGTCCCAGCTTACCATTCCCCCTCCCTGTGTCCTCAAGTCCATTCTCTATGTCTGCGTCTTTATTCCTGTCCTGCCCCTAGGTTCTACAGAACCTTTTTTTGTTTGTTTGTTTTTTTAGATTCCATATATATGTGTTAACATACAGTATTTGTTTTTCTCTTTCTGACTTACTTCACTCTGTATGACAGACTCTAGGTCCATCCACCTCACTACAAATAACTCAATTTCGTTTCTTTTTATGGCCGAGTAATATTCCATGTATATGTGTGCCACATCTTCTTTATCCATTCATCTGTCGATGAATGCTTAGGTTGCTTCCATTTCCTGGCTATTGTAAATAGAGCTGCAGTGAACATTGTGGTGCATGACTCTTTTTGAATTATGGATCTCTCAGGGTATATGCCCAGGAGTGGGATTGCTGGGTCATATGGTAGTTCTATTTTTAGTTTTTTAAAGAACGTCCATACTGTTCTCCATAGTGGTTGTATCAATTTACATTCCCACCAACAGTGCAAGAGGGTTCCCTTTTCTCCACACCCTCTCCAACATATTGTTTGTAGCTTTTTGACGATGGCCATTCTGACTGGTGTGAGGTGATACCTAATTGTAGTTTTGACTTGAATTTCTCTAAGGATTAGTGATGTTGAGCATTCTTTCATGTAATTGTTGGAAATCTGTATATATTCTTTGGAGAAATGTCTGTTTAGGTCTTCTGCCCATTTTTGGATTGGATTATTTGTTTTTTTGATATTGAGCTGCATGGTCTGCTTGTATATTTGGAGATTAATCCTTTGTCAGTTGCTTCATTTGCAAATATTTTCTCCCATTCTGAGGGTTGTCTTTTCGTCTTGTTTATGGTTTCCTTTGCTGTGCAAAAGCTTATAAGTTTCATTAGGTCCCATTTGTTTATTTTTGTTTTTATTTCAGTTTTCCTAGGAGGTGGGTCAAAAGGATCTTGCTGTGATTTATGTCATAGAGTGTTCTGCCTATGTTTTCCTCTAAGAATTTTATAGTGTCTGGCCTTACATTTAGGTCTTTAATCCATTTTGAGTTTATTCTTGTGTATGGTGTTAGGGAGTGTTCTAATTTCATTCTTTTACATGTAGCTCTCCAGTTTTCCCAGCACCACTTATTGAAGAGGCTGTCTTTTCTCCATTGTATGTTCTTGCCTCCCTTATCAGAGATAAGGTGACCATATGTGCGTGGGTTTATCTCTGGGCTTTCTATCCTGTTCCATTGATCTATATTTCTGTTTTTGTGCCAGTAACATACTGTCTTGATTACTGTAACTTTGTAGTAGAGTCTGAAGTCTGGAACCTGATTCCTCCAGCTCCGTTTTTCTTTCTCAAGATTGCTTTGGCTGTTAGGGATCTTTTGGGTTTCCATACAAATTGTGAAATTTTTTGTTCTACTGTGAAAAATGTCATTGGTAGTTTGGTAGGGATTGCATTGAATCTGTTGATTGCTTTGCATAGTATAGTCATTTTCACAATGTTGATTCTTCCAATCCAAGAACATGGTATATCTCTCCATCTGTTTGTATCATCTTTAATTTCTTTTATCAGTGTCTTATAGTTTTCTGCATACAGGTCTTTTGTCTCCTTAGGTGGGTTTATTCCTAGGTATTTTATTTTTTTGTTGTTGCAATGGTGAAGGGGAGTGTTTCCTTGATTTCTCTTTTAGATTTTTCATCATTAGTGTATAGGAATGCAAGAGATTTCTGTGCATTAATTTTGTATCCTGCTACTTTACCAAATTCATTGATGAGCTCTAGTAGTTTTCTGGTAGCATCTTTAGGATGCTCTATGTATAGTATCATATCATTTGCAAACAGTGACAGCTTTACTTCTTCTTTTCTGATTTGGATTCCTTTTATTTCTTTTTCTTCTCTGGTTGCTGTGGTTAAAACTTCCAAAACTATGTTGAATAATAGTGGTGAGAATAAGCTTGTCTTGTTCCTGATTTTAGAGGAAACGGTTTCAGTTTTTCACCATTGAGAACGATGTTGGCTGTGGGTTTGTCATATATGGCCTTTATTATGTTGAGGTAGGTTCCCTCTATGCCTACTTTCTGGAGAGTTTTTATCATAAATGGGTGTTGAAATTTGTTGAAAGCTTCTTCTGCATCTATTGAGATAATCATATGGTTTTTATCCTTCAATTTGTTAATATGGTGTATAACATTGATTTTTTGCATATATTGAAGAATCCTTGCATCCCTGGGATAAACCCCACTTGATCATGGTGTATGATCCTTTTAATGTGCTGTTGGATTCTGTTTGCTAGCGTGTTGTTGAGGATTTTTGCATCTGTGTTGATCAGTGATATTGGCCTGTAGTTTCCTTTTTTTGTGACATCTTTGTCTGGTTTTGGTATCAAGGTTTTGGTGGCATCATACAATGAGTTTGGGAGTGTTCCTCCCTCTGCTATATTTTGGAAGAGTTTGAGAAGGATAGGTGTTAGCTCTTCTCTAAAGGTTTGATAGAATTCTCCTGTGAAGCCATATGGTCCTGGGCTTTTGTTTGTTGGAAGATTTTAAATCACAGTTTCAACTTCAGTGCTTCTGATTGGTCTGTTTTTATTTTCTGTTTCTTCCTGTTCAGTCTTGGAAGGTTGTGCTTTTCTAAGAATTTGTCCATTTCTTCCAGGTTGTCCATTTTATTGGCATATAGTTGCTTGTAGTAATCTCTCATGATCCTTTGTATTTCTGCAATGTCAGTTGTTACTTCTCCTTTTTCATTTCTAATTCTATTGATTTGAGTCTTCTCTCATTTTTTCTTGGTGAGTCTGGCTAATGGTTTAGCAATTTTGTTTATCTTCTCAAAGAACCAGCTTCTAGTTTTATTGATTTTGCCATCGTTTCCTTCATTTCTTTTTCATTTATTTCTCATCTGGTCTTTATGATTTCTTTCGTTCTTCTAACTTTGGGTTTTTTTTTGCTCTTCTTTCTCTAATTTGTTTAAGTGTGAGGTTAGCTTGTTCATTTGAGATGTTTCTTGTTTCTTGAGGTAGGATTGTACTGCTATAAACTTCCGTCTTAGAACTGCTTTTGCTGCATCCCATAGGTTTTGGGTCACTGTGTTTTCATTGTCATTTGTTTCTAGGTATTTTTTGATTTCCTCTTTGATTTCTTCAGTGATCTCTTGGTTATTTAGTAGTGTATTGTTTAGCCTCCATGTATTCTTTACACATTTTTTCCTGTAATTGATATCTAGTCTCATAGCATTGTGGTCAGAAAAGATACTTGATATGATTTCAATTTTATTAAATTTACCAAGGCTTGATTTGTGACCCAAGATGTGATCTATCCTGGAGAATGTTCCATGAGCACTTGAGAGGAAAGTGTATTCTGTTGTTTTTGGATGGAATGTCCTATAAATATCAATTTAGTCCATCTTCTTTAATGTATCCTTTAAAGCTTGTATTTCCTTATTTATTTTCATTTTGGATGATCTGTCCATTGGTGAAAGTGGGGTGTTAAAGTCCCCTACTATTACTGTGTTACTGTCGATTTCCCCTTTTATGGCTGATAGCATTTGCCTTTTGTATTGAGATGCTCCTATGTTGGGTGCATAAATATTTACAATTGTTCTATCTTCTTCTTGGATTGATCCCTTGATCCTTATGTAGTGTCCTTCTTTGTCTCTTGTAATAGTCTTTGTTTTAAAGTCTATTTTGTCTGATATGAGAATTGCTACTCCAACTTTCTTTTGATTTCCATTTGCATGGAATATCTTTTTCCATCCCCTCACTTTCAGTCTGTATATATCCGTAGGTCTCATGTGGGTCTCTTGTAGGCAGCATATATACAGGTCTTGTTTTTTGTATCCATTCAGGCAGTGTATGTCTTTTGGTTGGAGCATTTAATCCATTTACACTTAAGGTAGTTATCGATATGTATGTTCCTATTACCATCTTCTTAATTGTTTTGGGTTTGTTATTCTAGGTCTTTTCCTTCTCTTGTGTTTCCTGCCTAGAGAAGTTCCTTTAGCATTTGTTTTAAAGCTGGTTTGGTGGTGATGAATTCTCTTAGCCTTTGCTTGTCTGTAAAGGTTTTAATTTCTCTCTTGAATCTGAATGAGATTCTTGCTGCGTAGAGTAATCTTCGTTGTAGGTTTTTCCCTTTCATCATTTAGATATGTCCTGCCACTCCCTTCTGGCTTGCACAGTTTCTGTTGAAAGATCAGCTGTTAACCTTATGGGGATTCCATTGTATGTTATTTGTTGCTTTTCCCTTGCTGCTTTTAATATTTCTTTGTATTTTTGTATTTAATTTTTGATAGTTTGATTAATGTGTCTTGGCATGTTTCTCCTTGGATTTATCCTGTATGGGACTCTCTGGTCTTCCTGGACTTGATTGAATCTTTCCTCTCCCATTTTAGGGAAGTTTTCAACTATAATCTCTTGAAATATTTTCTCAGTCCCTTTCTCTTTCTCTTCTACTTCTGGGACCCCTATAATTCGAATGTTGGTGTGTTTAACGTTGTCCCAGAGATCTTTTCGGCTGTCCTCAATTCTTTTCATTCCTTTTTCTTTATTCTGCTCTGTGGTAGTTATTTCCACTATTTTATCTTTCAGGTCACTTATCCATTCTTCTGCCTCAGTTATTCTGCTATTGATTCCTTCTAGAGAATTTTTAATTTCATTTATTGTGTTGTTCATCATTGTTTGTTTGCTCTTTAGTTCTTCTCGGTCCTTGTTCAACATTTCTTGTATTTTATCCATTCTATTTCCAAGATTTTGGATCATCTTTACTATCAGTACTCTGAATTCTTTTTCAGGTAGACTGCCTATTTCCTCTTCATTTGTTTGGTCTGGTGGGTTTTTACCTTGCTCCTTCATCTGCTGCATATTTCTCTATCTTCTTATTTTGCTTAATTTACTGCATTTGGGGTCTCCTTTTCTCAGGCTGCAGGTTCGTAGTTCCTGTCGTTTTTGGTGTCTGACCCCAGTGGGTAAGGTTGTTTCAGTGGGTTGTGTAGGCTTCCTGGTGGAGGGGGCTGGTGCCTGTGTTCTGGTGGATGAGGCTGGATCTTGTCTTTCTGGTAGGCAGGACTGAGTCTGGTGCTGTGTTTTGGGGTGTCTGTGAACTTATTATGATTTTAGGCAGCCTCTCTGCTAATGGGTGGGGTTGTGTTCCTGTCTTGCTAGTTGTTTGGCATGTGGTGTCCAGCACTGGAGCTTGCTGGTCTTTGAGTGGAGCTGGGTCTTGGTGTTGAGATTAAGATATCTGGGAGAGCTTTCACCGTTGGATATTACATGGAGCCAGGAGGTCTCTGGTGGACCAATGTCCTGAACTCAGCTCTCCCACCTCAGAGGCTCAGGTCTGGCACCAGGCCATTGCACCAAGACCCTGTCAGACACACAGCTCAGAAGAAAAGGGAGAAAAAGAAAGAAAGAAAAAATAAATAAAATAAAGTTATTAAAATAAAAAATAAAAAAAAGTTATAAAAAAAAAAGAAACGAGAGCAACCAAACCAAAAAACAAATCCACCAATGATAACAAGTAGTAAAAACTATACAAAAAAAAACAAAAATGGACAGACAGAACCCTAGGACAAATGGTAAAAGCAAAGCTATACAGACAGAATCACACAAAGAAGCATACACATTCACACTCACAAAAGGAGAAAAAGGAAAAGAAAAAAATATATATATATATATGTAAAAGTAAGAGAGCAACCAAATGAATAAACAAATGTACCAATGATAACAAGCTCTAAATAGTAAACTAACATAAATATAAAACCAGAAACAAATTAGATGCAGAAAGCAAGCCCCAAGTTTACAGTTGCTCCCAAAGTCCTCCGCCTCAATTTTGGGATGATTCATTGTCTATTCAGGTAGTCCACTGATGGGGGGTATATCAAGTTGATTGTGGAGATTTAATCCCCTGCTCCTGAGGCTGCTGGGAGAGATTTCCCTTTCTCTTCTTTGTTCTCACAGCTCCAGGGGTTTAGCATTGGATTTGGCCCCGCCCCTGCGTGTAGGTCGCCTGAGGGCATCTGTTCCCCACCCAGACAGGACAGGTTAAAGTAGCAGCTTATCAGGGGGCTATGGCTCCCTCAGGCTAGGTGGAGGGAGGGGTACAAATGCAGGGCGAGTCTGTGGCAGCACAGGCCAGTGTGACATTGCGACAGCCTGAGATGCGCAACGTGTTTTCCTGGGGAAGTTGTCCCTGGATCATGGGACCCTGGCAGTGGTGGGTTGTACAGGCTCCAGGGAGTGGAGATGTGGATAGTGACCTGTGCTCGCACACAGGCTTCTTGGTGGCCACAATAGCAGCCTTAGCATCTCATGCCCGTCTCTGGGGTCCGCGCTGACAGCCACAGCTTGTGCCCGTCTCTGGACGTTATTTAGGAGGTGCTCTGGATCCCCTCTCCTCATGCACCCCGAAACAATGGTCTCTTGCCTCTTAGGCAGTTCCAGACTTTTTTCCCTCACTCCCTCCTGGCTAGCTGTGGGGCACTAGCCCCCTTCAGGCTGTGTTCACGCAACCAACCCCAGTCCTCTCCCTGGGGTCTGACGTCCAAAGCCGGAGCCTCAGCTCCCAACCCCCACCTGCCCCTGCGGGCGAGCAGACAAGCCTCTCAGGCAGGTGAGTGCTGGTCGGCACCCATCCTCTGTGCGGGAATCTCTCCGCTTTGCCCTCTGCACCCCTGTTGCTGCACTCTCCTCCGTGGCTCCTAAGCCTCCCCACTGCCCACCCCTGTCTCCACCAGTGAAGGGGCTTCCTAGTGTGTGGAAACTTTACCTCTTTCACAGCTCCCTCCTAGAGGTGCAGGTCCTGTCCCTATTCTTTTGTCTGTTTTTTTCTTTCTTCCTTTTGCCCTACCCAGGTATGTGGGGATTTTCTTGCCTTTTGGGAAGTCTGAGGTCTTCTGCTAGCATTCAGTAGGTATTCTGTAGGAGTTGTTCCACGTGTAGATGTAGTTTTGATGTATTTGTGGGTAGGAAGGTGATCTCCACGTCTTACTCCTCTGCCATCTTGACGGTCCCCCGGAAAGAGTTTCTTAATGTAGGGAATAAGCAAGTGTTTTTATTTATTTATTTTTTAATTAATTAATTTATTTATTTATTTTTGGCTGTGTTGGGTCTTCATTGCTGTGCGCGGGCTTTCTCTAGTTGCACTGTGGGGGCTACTCTTCGTTGCGGTGCGCAGGCTTCTCATTGCAGTGGCTTTTCTCTGTTGCAGAGCATGGGATCTAGGCATGCAGGCTTCAGTATTTGTGGCACCCGGGCTCAGTAGTTGTGCCTCACAGGCTCTAGAGTGCAGGCTCTGTAGCTGTGGGGCACGGGCTTAGTTGCTCCGCAGCATGTGGGATCTTCCCAGACCAGGGCTCGAACCCGTGTCCCCTGCATTGGCAGGTGGATTCTTAACCGCTGTGCCACCAGGGAAGTTCCTGTTGTTGTTTTTTTAAGGCCCTATGAAAAACACTTGCTCTGTCCTTAGATAAAGGAGGACATAAGGAAAATAAGTTGGCAATTATTTTTTTCTGTGTATGGAAATGGAGCTATATTTTGAGTTTGGAAGAGTCAAAAGGAAAACATTTACAGATTGTTGCTGATCATCTTTAAAACCTAAATACTTAAAAGGCAAACATTCTTAATAAAACTTTAAAAATGCAGCACTGTCAGCAAATTAGGGAAGACGACTCCAAACAAAATTTCTTAATCTTTTTTAACAGCTTCATTGAGATATAATTCTCATAACATACAGTTCACCAGTGGTGGGTAAAATTTCATGGTTTTAGTGTATTCACAGAGCTGTGCAACCATCACTAAAATCAATTTAAGAACATTACTAGCAACCTAAAGAGAAACTCTCATACCCATGAGCAGTCATTTCCTATACACTGAAGAATTATCCTTACCCAAAAAGAAGTCTTGCTTTTTCCCTAAGCTACTGGGACGTGATCTGTAGTTGCCCATAATGTCCTACCTGTTAGGAGTATCTTTGTTTGCGTGGGCACTTTGAGCACTAGACAAGTCTATCGATGTGATTTTATGATGGTGGATTTAGGATATGCCATATCAGTTCCAACCTCCAGGAGAACTAAAGGCTAAAGGTATTATCCTGAACCTTCAGGATGATCTGGAGAAGAAAGGTCAGCCTTGCAGGCAGTATGTGGTCAAGCCTTAGTATAAAATTCGGACACCAAAGGCTTGGGTGAGTTTTCCTGGTTGGGAATACTCTTCAAGTCTTATGATAAACCATAGCCTGGAGGAGATAATGCTGTCCAGGAATCAGAAGAGAGGATGATAGAAAGCTTCATGTTTGGACCAATCCCAGACCTCACCGTATGCATCTTTTCTTTTGGCTGATGCTAATTTGTATCCCTTCATTATAATACAAATATAATCACAAGTATAGTGTGTCCAGAGTTGTGTGATTCATTTTAACAAATCATCAAACCTGAGGGTGATGCTGGGGAACTCCAGATTTGTAGCCAACTGGTCTGAAGTGAGGATGGTCCTGAGAATCTCTAAATTTTCAGCTGGTGTCTGAAGTAAGGGCATTCTTGTGGGAACTATTATCTCCAACTATAAAGTTTGTCTAACTTGTTGTATTTCACATTTCCCATAAAACCTTCTCCACCCCTCAGCCCTTGAAAACCACTAAGCTACTTTTTGTCTCTATAGGTTTACCCATTCTTGATATTTCACACAATAGGTGATTTTTTTGATTGGCTTCTCTTAATTAGCATAATTTTCAGTGTTGAAAGTGTGTATCAGTTCTTCATGTCTTTTCTTGGCTGAATAATATTCCATTGTATGGATATACTAGTTTTTATTTATCCATTCATCAGTTTGTAGACACTTAGGTTGTTTACACCTTTTTGGCTATTGTGAATAGTGCTGCTGTAAACATTCCTGTGTAAGTTTTTATTTGAGCACTCATTTTCATATCTTTTGGGTGTATACCTCAAAGTAGAATTGCTGGGTCATGGAAGAGTTCTACGCGTAGCTTATTTAAGGAACTGTCGAACACTTTTCTGGAGTAGCTGCACCATTTTACAATTTCGCCAGCAATGTTTGATGGTTCCAATTCCTCCACATTCTTGACAACACTTATTAATTTCCATCATTTTGGTTATAGCCATCTTAGTGGGTGTGAAGTGGTATCTTGTGGGTTTGATTTGCATTTTCCTAATGACTAATGATATCTGTATTTTCACTTTCTTCATGGTGTCTCTTGAAGCACAAAAGTTTTTAATTATGATGAAGTCCATGTTTTTTTTTTGTCACTTGTAGTTTTTCATCATATATAAGAAGGCTTTACCTAAGATCCCCAATATTCTCTCATTATGTTTTCTTTTAAGAATTTTATAGTTTTAGCTTTTATATTTTATGTCCATGATTCATTTTGAATTACTTTTTATGTATGGTACGAGTACTTCATTCTTTTGCAGGTGGATAGCTAGTTGTCTCAGCACTATTTGTTGAAAAGACTATTCTCTCCTCAAAAGCTTGTCTTGGAATTATTGTTGAAAATCAATTGACCATAAATTTAAAGGTTTATTTCCAGACTCTCAATTCTATTCCATTGATCTGTATATCTTTATTCCAGCACTATGCTATCTTGATTACACTAGCTTTGCAGTAAGTTGTGAGCAACTTTGTTCTCTTTCTAAAGAGTATTTGACTATTCTGGATAAAACCTGTAAATCTTAACAGTTATGGGGTACTTACTCTGTGAATGTATGAATGGGTAAAAGGTGGAGAAGACATCTTGATCTACCGTATGCATACAGCCTACCTTACTCATTTCCTACACATAATATTTCAGCTAGATTGTAAGTTACAAGAAGAAGGGGATTAATGGATATGATTTATTTTCAGATCTACATATTTTATCTAATTTTTTTATTATACTGATTTGTTTATCTTTGTTTAAAGTGAGGAAATACTATAGCCTAGTGGGAGATGACTGAAGGTTTCATGTAAGCATTGGTATGTAATCTGCATTTTAAAAGACTACTAATATTTTTGTGGGATGAAGAAACAGCTTGGGGTAGAATATAGGGAGAAAAAAAAAGAAAATTGTTTCTTCTATACTCACATTTCACTTTTGACACCAAATATGTGGGTTTTTCCACACCAAGTAATTCTCCAATTCTTGGCAGCCACCAATAGGATGACCTACAATTTAATTCATTATGACATTAACTACCTGGAGTTAGTGCAGACCCCACAGGTTAAGGCCTTGGTCCCAAGACTGCCCCTGACTTCACATGTCTATCTCAAGTCCCAGGTTGTCACTTCTGACCAATTGGCTATAAATCAGGGGTTCCTATGACCCTCTTCTTGGATTCAATAATTTGATAGAATGACTCACAGAACTCAGGGAAACACTACTTACTATTACTGGTTTATTATACATGATGTAATAAAGGATACAAATGACCAAACAAAAGAGGTACATTGGGTGAAGTTCAGAAGGGAGAATCTATTTTATTAAAAAACGAAATATAGTTCATGACACATATTCCATACTTTCGTCACTTAGGTGTACAGAGTAATTGCCAAGAAACTAAAAGAAAAATGGATAGTTTGTTCTGACATTTTGTTCCAAGAAGGGGAAAATTATTAATCAGCTGTGTAGGTATTTTGATGCTTTGTGCACTAAGGAAGTCTTTGGCAATTGTGTATAATTTGGGGCATACCCTAAATTAACAGTAATCTATTTGTGGATACATACTTTGTACTAAAGTAATTTCTCACTTCCTCAGTTATTTAATTGTACTTTGAACAACTTTGGCAGGCAACTCATTATGTATTCTCACTATATATTTTTTTTATTATACAAAGTCACATTGAAATGAAATGGATACATGCACCATTGACTTTAATAGGATTTTGCATTGTAAGAATAATATACAGATACAGTGTACTGCATAGAAATATCTTGTGGGATAAGAATAACAGGATTATTGTGGAATTTCACAGTCATATAACTCAAAAGGCAGTCATTCCTGCAGGTTATGGTTTTCTTTGGGAGGAAGTAGAAAACTGAAGGACAAGTGGTTTTAACAAGCCCACATATGTGATATTCATTTTAGAAATTATTATCTGGCATACTTTGTAAATGTGAAATTGACTTTATATAAAGCAAAAGAGTGAAGAAAATCATAAAAACTGTGTACTGTATCCAAATTCATTTCTTGTCAAGTGAGAAACCCATTTAACAAAGATTTCTTTGTAACTACAGCTTCTAAATGATTTTGTGATAATGCTCAGGCCTCAATAAAGTATCAGGTAGAAGTCTGAGCCAATCAACATTCTTATGAGACTAAAAATGAACAAAAAATGACCATGATAGAGTATATCAGTTATTCGGTGAATTAGCATTTATTGAGCAACTTTTCAGCATCTATCAGGATAAACACACAAGAGATGGTAAAAAATCATAGTTAAAAATATGTGCTACTCAGTCATATCTCTCTGGCCCCAGTCTACCTGATTGACATTGTGTAGATGAATTAACCTCTTAGGTTCTTCAACTAGAAAACAGGGATAATAATAGCATATAACTCAGAGTGTTAGAAGGAATAAATAAACTGTGACATGAAAGGGGATTATCATAGAGTCTGGTATATAGTTAGGGTCTCTGTATTTGCAATTTTAATTCCCCAAATATACACCATAGAATACTAGTGCCACAAGATCCTAAACTTTAACAACAAATACAAGCTAGTAAAGAAGTAACAACATAATATGGTGGTCCAGTTGGTTTGTGAATTTCAAGTGGAGGATAGTATATGAAGCAATTACTCATATATGGTCAGATGGTAAAGGCTCTGAGAATTACTGCTGTAATGGGAAATGTTTACCTTTTCTAACTAAAATGTATTAAAGTAAACATAAGGCAGGAGGATGAATATTTAAGTAGCATTTTGTCATATTTTGCATGCCAAATTGCTGTTTACTTAAGGTACCATTTATTGTATGGGGGCTAACATTTTTCAAAGAATGTTTCCCAGACCATTAGCTGGCAGGATTGTCATAAGAAAATGGCCACATGCTCAAAAAATTCTGGGGAAAAGCTGAGTGAAATGAAAGTTAAAGAGTATTTCGTGTTCTATTTCCCAATTTATTTCCCAACAGCTTTATGACTGTCTCTGGACAGTGGTCCTCATTGTCTGAAATCTGAATATATTGCCTAACGTTTTTGCTGTCTTTCTTTCTACCTTCTTGGTGAGCCTCACCACCTACAAGGTTTCTCCATCTTCCTAGACTCGTACCTGGTGCTCCAGCCACTTTGCACAGACTCTTCCACCTCTGCACCTTCGTATATACTGTTTCTCTGTCTGGAAGAATTTTCTACCACTTGTTCACTTGGCAAAATTTTATTCCTCATCTCAAAACAAATTCTGTCTCCACTATATGATTCAGGAAATTATATCAGCAGACTGTAGGACTATTTTCTTTTGCACCTACTGCATATTCTACTTATACTCATGAAAACATATTTTGCCTTTATCCCCACCAGGACATAAACACTTTGAGGAAAAAGAGTATTTTTTCACAGTTTCTTTAATCTTAGAAGTTAGCATGGCCTTAGAAGAAACTTTTAAAAAGATGCACACACAAATAGAGAACTTAGAAAAATTCTCATTGAAAGAGGTATTTACACAGGTGAAGACTTTGAAGAGAGCTACTGTGACTTCTAATTTGAGGTGTGAACCATATTCTACTTTATATTGAGTAGAATATTTTATTTGAAGAATAATTTTCCTTGGATGAGATGAGTTCCATGTCTGTAGAGGTAATGTTATGATCAAGTAGACACTTTTTGAGGGTGCTATGGAATTGATTGAAGTCTTTTCTAGTATATGAAAAATTCAGTAATTCTACAAAAGGTGATGTTTGATCATACATAGATGAATTTATGCATTTCCTTTTGCAGTTACTTTATGACAAGTAATATTGGGTCTTTCATTTACTTGAGTAATATAAAATTTCCTTTTCCTATCAATCTATTTTCATATAAAAGCAAATCAGTAAATAAATTATGAATTGGTAAGACTACAGGTAGTTTGAGGATACAGAAAAAATGAGGATTATACAAGAGGTATGTGTTTGAATCACAGTGTATCACAAATCAAATGAAAAATACAAAAAGATGACTTTTGAAGATACTTAAATTGTTCTGTGATTCTAAATCTAATCTTTTTTTTTTTTTTTAATATAAGGTTTAACACCCTATTTTGGAGGTAGGAATCCAATGTCAATATGAGTATTAAGATCATTAGGTTGCCTAGTTCAACCCTTTGTTTCTAAAACCTTTCATTTGAATGGCTAATACCTACATTAAGATAATTTGTCTTGGGTCCTTATTGATTCAATTCATATTTAGTATAAAGGAAAACAATTATTTTTCCCTGATTTTCCTGTTGTCTAGTTATTTCTGTGAGTAATTTGTGCCTAGGAATACAAATATTCTTGGAATATGTTGCATGTATATGAAAATGCATGTGAAAGGTTATGTGTGTGTATGTGTGTGCACATATATATTCGAGAAGAAATAGTCATGAGCAGTTGTCATAGCAACACAGCATTGTTTCCCAAAGAGCAAAGTAAATAAGTACTTTTCACATAACACCCGCAATTATCTTGACACTGTGACATTTCCCCCTAAAGCAAGACCTTAAATCAATAAAAGGTTTCAGTATCAAGAAAAAGAATTCCATGATTTATGCACCTTGAGGTATAACCCACCCCCTCCACAAAAGCACTTGGATATACTTCCAAAAAGAGAATTCTGTAGTTAAATATGTCTCTGCTACTTAAATTTTGAAGAAAAGCTTTTGATAAATGAGATCAAGAAGGTCACACTAACTCATTCATTCATCTTTGATATTTTCATGTATCTTTATACGGATATTTTGGCCAGTACTACAGAATAGCACATATACGTACACTATGAAATGCGTTTTAGAGAGTATTATCCCATTTAAAACCAAAGAAAATTTTAGGGTTAAGATTAATGAATGTTGGATCTGGAAAAGACTGCAAACATTATCTGGGCAGGTGTTTCCCGTGTTTGTTATCTTATCACCTTGAAGTTTTGATGCATGTTATTCTATCATAAAAACTATAGTTACATAATTTTTAAGAAATTTTAAAAAATTTTATGCAAATCAATGTACTTAACCCAATGTCTAGTTCATGAGAGATGCCAGCCAACTACTCTTTATAATGCCTCTCCTTTTCTCCTTTGAATCACAAGCCACTTAAACTATCAAAACATTGATATGGGACAAATTAAAATATGGACACAAATGCTATAATCATATCTATATTTAAAAAAACAAAAAGCATCTTTTTTCCCTAAAACCAACATAAAGCTGCCCAGAGGATCATTTTCCTTTTAGTTTACTTGTCAATATAATATGCATTTAATCTAATTCTTATATTTTTCCTAGAGTCTTTATACAGTTTAGAAAACACCATCATTTCTTTACCCAAGCACTTTACTAATGAGCTAATAAAATAATATGTGTGATATGTGTGCTAATCTGATAGTTATTTGAACTTTGCTGCCTCTTTTTTTTTTTTTTCCCAATGACTAATTGCTATTTAGACACTCTGAAGTATTTTCTAGGAGTTTAACTAGCTGTTGTAAATTAAACTATGAGGCCATGTCCTCTTAATTAAAGTGAAAGAGCAAATAATTGACCTTAAACTTAAATACCTCACATGCAAGTAAGGACATCCTTTTCTAGCAATACAGAAAAAATAGCCCTCCATCAGTATACAGGTTAGAAAAAGCTTAGCAGGGAATATTAGAAGGGAATATATAAACACATGCCATATGGATAGTACTCATTTTACTCCCCCCCGTAAAACAGCACAACCTCCTCTGTAACCATAATAATATTGTCACAGGATAGTAGGACATTCATCTGCTTATTGATTTCTCTTTCCTGAAAAGATAACTACTTTCTAAAACATATTTCGTAGTTCTTTGCCCTAATAAAACCCCGAAGTTTTGTTGAAAGCATATTGTAAGTCTATGGGCAGAAAACTTTCAAGTTCAATTAAAAGTGACATTTAAAAGTGTAATTGCTATGGCTCAGTGGTTAAGAATCCACCTGCCAATGCAGGGAACATGGGTTCGATCCCTGGTCTGGGAGGATCCCACATGCCGTGGAGCAACTAAGCCCATGCGCCACAACTACTGAGCCTGTGCTCTAGAGCCTGCGAGCCACAACTACTGAGCCAATGTGCTGCAACTACTGAAGCCCACGTGCCTAGAGCCTGTGCTCCACAACAAGAGAAGCCACTGCAATGAGAAGCCCGCGCACCTCAATGAAGAGCAGCCCCCGCTCGCCGCAACTAGAGAAAGCCCACGGGCAGCAACGAAGACCCAATGCAGCCAAAAAAAAAAAGTGTAATTGCTGTAATTATTTATGTATTTTGACTACTCAGAGTGGTTCTATTGGTAGCTCTGAAAATACATCTATTTAAATAGTGATCCTGGGCTCCTAGAGTGCTTGATAAACAAAACAATTGTGTTGTTACTTCATTAAACTGTTGTTAATTTTAATTGACTGTTTCAGTTTCTATTAAAGATGCACTTTTTTGGGCTTCCCTGTTGGCGCAGTGGTTAAGAATCCGCCTGCCAATGCAGGGGACACGGGTTCGATCCCTGGTCCGGGAAGATCCCACATGCCACAGAGCAACAAATTCCGTGCGCCACAACTACCGAGCCTGCGCTCTAGAGCCCATGAACCACAACTACTGAAGCCCGCGTGCCTAGGGCCCATGCTCCGCAACAAGAGAAGCCACTGCAATGAGAGAAGCCCATGCACAGCAACAAAGAGTAGTCCCTGCTCACCACAACTAGAGAGAAGCCTGTGCACAGCAACGAAGACACAACACAGACAAAAATAAATAAATAAATAAATTTTTAAAAAAATATGCACTTTTTTGAAACCCACCATATTCTAGACCATTTTCTTCTTATATGTTCCCTTCCTTCCTCCCTCCCTCCTTCACTGTCTACCTCCATTACCTCCCTTTCTACCTTTCTTTATTTTTAATTAACTTAACCAGTACAACTCAAAATGTGTTTTAGGGACCTGTTACTTCTTCATAAATTCTCTGTTATCAGAACACAATGAGATAAGTACAAAAATTGAGAGTAAGAGTTCAGAAACTTTTAGAGCAATTTGACATTGCTGTGACACCTAGGGAAGTGGTCAATGGTCTTGTTGCATTCAGCAAGTTAAAAAGCAGTTTTGTGGAATACATGTGGCACGAGCTGGGTATTCCTTAGACTCACTTGGACCATGTAAGATTTGTGATAGGTGGAGGAGGCAAAAAACTTGCTTTTCTTTTTTTCAAGAAGTATTGACCTAATTAACCTACTATCTTAAGTATTCATAGAGGCTGAATCATAAAAAGATCAACATTCTAGTTTTATGTCTGCCCTTTCTCTCTTGAGATACGGCATTTAATTTCTTTGCCTTATTTCTTGCATCTCTAAACTTGGGATTTAAACCTCTGCTGTGAAAAGTCAGGAAGACTCAAATTTTCATTAGCTTTCCCTGCCTTTTTCATATGCATACACAATATAGATAATTTTAGTCAAAGTGAACATACAGTTTTATATTTAGTCTTTTTCTCTTGAGGTCACACCTAAACATGTGTCAAGCATTTGTTATTGGCTTCATAAGTGTACTTTTCAATGACTAAGTAATATTCTATTGTGTTACATTTTTTCCTTTTTTGTTTGAAAATTTTTAGTTTAGATATAAATCACATATGATGATATAATATTCATACCATAAGATTCACATTTTTAAAGTAACAATTTAATGGGTTTTAGTATAGTGTCACAATCACTGTTATCTAATTCCAGAAAAGTTTCATCACCTTGTAAAAAATGTTTTTAATTCTATTAAGTATATATCTGAGAGTGGAAAAACTGTGTCCTATGGTAACTGTCTGTTTAATTTCATTTTGAAGAACTACCAAACTGCATTCCAAAGTGCCTTCATCAGTTTACATTCCCACCAGCAATGTATGAGGGCTCCATGTTCTCCACATATTCGCCAATATTTGTAATTGACCATCTTTTCATTTTAGCCACACTAGTGTGAAGTGACAGACCATTTTGGTTTTAATTTGCATTTTCCTAATCAATGTTAAGCATCTTTTGTGTGCTTACTAGAGATTTTTATATCTTCTTTGGAAAAATGTCTATTCATATCCTTCACCCATTTAAAAAATTTTGTCTTTTTATTGTTGAGTTGTAATAGCTCTTTATACATTCTGGATACCAAGCCCTTATTAGAATATTATTTGCAAATTTTTTTCCCATTCTGTGAGTTGTTCTTTCAGTTTCTTGATAGTGTCTTTTGATGCACAAAATTTTTCATTTTAATGAAATTCAATTTATCTGTGTTTTCTTTTGTCACTTGTAGTTTAGTTGTTGTATTATAAGAGAGCTTTGTCTTAGCCAGGGTCATGAAGAGTCACTCCTAAGTTTTCTTTAAAGGGTCTTATAGTTTTAGTTTAGTTTTAGATCTTGCATTTAGGTCAGTGATACAATTTGAATTAATTGTTATGTATAGTCTGAGTAAGAGGTCCAACTTTACTCTTACACATGTGGATAAACAGCTGTGCCAGCACCATTTGTTGAAAAGATTATTCTTTCCTCATTTAAATGATCTTGGCACCCTTGTCAAAAATCAACTGGCTATGAGTATATCGGTTTATTTTTGGGCTCTCAATTCTACTCCATTAATATGTGTTTCTGTCCTAACTCAAGTACCACACTGTGTTGATTACTATTGTTTTGCAGTCAGTTTTGAAATTGGAAAGTATGAGTCTTCCAACTTTGTTCTTTTTCCAGATGATTGTGTCTGTTCTGGATCACTTGAATTTCTAGATGAAATTAAGGATCATCTTGTCAATTTATGCAAAAAAAAAAACAGCGGAAATTTTGGTAGGGATTGTGTTGAATTAGATACATTTGGGTAATATTGCCATCCCAACTATATTAAATCTTCCAATTGATGAACATAAGATGTCTTTTCCTTTTAATGTCTCCTTTAATTTCTTTCAATAATGTTTTGTAGTTTCAGTGTACAAATCTTGCACTTGTTAAGTTTTTTTGTGTGTATTTTATTCTTTTTGATGCTATTGTAAATGAAATTATTCTATTAATTTTATTTTTGGATGGTTCATTGCTAATGTATAAAAATATACTTGATATTTTTATATTGATTTGTATCCTGCAACCTTGCTAAACTCTTTCATTAGTTTTAATAGGCTCCCCCCACATCACACACATACCTTTTTTGGTGGATTCCTTAAGATTTTATACACACAGGATCATGTCATCTGCACATGGAGATAGTTTTACTTTTTCCTTTCCAGTTTCGATGCCTTTTGTTTTTGTTTTTGTTTTGCCTGTGGCCCAAACCTCCAGTAGTACAATGTTGAGTGAAGTAGTGAAATTAGACATGTTTATTTTGTTCCTGATATAGGGAAAGCTTTATGTCTTTTATGTCTTTTCACCAATATGATTTATCTATTGGTGTTTTAGAGATAAGCTTTATCAGGTTGAAAAAGTTCTCGATTACTAGTTTGTTGATTCTGGTTTGTTTGTTTGTTTTAATTATGAAAGGGTATTTAATATTTCCAGATGATCTTTCTACATTTATTGAAGGAGTTACGTAGTTTTTGTCCTTTATTCCGTTAATATGGTGTACCATATTGATTGGTATGTATATGTTGAATACATTTTTCTACACATTCCTGAAATAAATCCCACTTAGTCATATGTATGCGGTTTTTTTATGTGCTGCTGGCTTTGGTTTGCTAGTATGTTGCTAGTGATTTTTGCATCTATATCCGTAAGGAAAATTGCACTGGACTTTTCTTGAGATGCCTTTGTCTGGTTTTGGCATCAGCTAATACTAAATTTACAGGCTGAATTAGGATATTTTTCTTCCTCTTCTGTTTGTGGAAAAGTTTGTGAAGGGTTGTCGTCAATTCTTTTTTAAATGTTTGATAGAATTCACAAGTGAAGTCATCTGATTCTGGGCTTTTCTCTGTGGGAAGTTTTAAAATTACTAATTCATTCTTACTTGTTATAAGTTTATGCAATTTTTTTTTCTTGAGTCAGTATTGGTAGCTTATATCCCTAGGAATGTTACATTTCACCTACGTCATCTAATTGTTGGTATATAGCTGTTCATAATATTCCCTTATAATTCCTTCTTATCATCCTTCAGTGGTAATGCTCTCTCTTTTATTCCCAATTTTAGTAATTTGAGTCCTCCCTTGTTCTCATCAGTTTAGATAAAAGTTCATTGATTTTTGTAATTATCTTCTAAGAACCAACTTTGAGTTTTATTTTATTTTCTTATTCTTTTGTTATTCATATCCACTCTAATATTTGTTTTCTTTCTTTTTGCTTGCTTTCAATTTATTTTTCTCTTTTTTCTCTGTCTTCTTAAATTGGAAGATTAGTTATTAGTTATTGGTTTGAGATTTTTCCTCTTTTTTAATATAGGTATTTAGAGCTATAAATTTCCCTCAAAGCACTTATTTAGCTGCATCCCATAAATTTTAATATATTGTGGTTTTATTTTCATTCATCTCACAATATTTTCAAAATTTCCTTCTGATTTCTCCTTCAACCCACTTACCACTTAGGAGTGTGTTGCTTAATTTCCATATATTTTTAATTTTCCAAATTTTCCTCCATTTTGATTTCTAGTTTTATTTTCTTGTGTTAAGAGAACATACTTTGTATAATTTTAATCATGTGAAATGTATTGAGACTTGTTTATGGCCTAATATGTGATCTATCTGAAAGGGTTCCATATGAACTTGAGAACAATGTGTATTCTGCTCTTGTTGAATGGAGCATTCTATAGAGGTCTTTAGATCTAGTTGTTTTTTGTTGTTTTTTGTTTTCGTGTTGTTCACAGCTACTTCTCTGTTGATTTTCTAATTGTTCTATTTATTATTGAAAGTGGGGTATTGGGATCATTACTATTATCATTGAATTGTTTCCCTTTTCAGTTACGTCAGTTTTGCCTTATGTATTTTGGGATTCTGTTTTTAAGTGCAATATTTAATAGCATTTAATGAGAAGGAAATGTAATTTATCATGGAAGTAGACACCACAAGTCATAATGATAGTGAATTATTACTCAGGAGCTAAGCTAAATTTGTCTCATGCAGAATTTAAAGAAGAGTAGCTGGGATCTCATCATGGAGGCGTGAATATATCAGTATTCTTTCTGAAGTGGCGCACATAATTCCAAAGAATTCCTCTCTGCTCTCTTCTTTTTGGTCTTTCTCACCAGTACTATCTTTGCTACTTTTCTTCTTCATTCTAATCCCAAAATTCTATTGCTGCAGGCTTACTATACTGACAAATTGAAGATAAATCCCCTATCATATATATATATGTATATATATATATATATATATATATATATATATACATATATATATATATATACATATGCACATACACACACATACACACATATTCCCCTCCTCTAAATTTTAAGTCCTCGCTGCAATAGACGTTTCTCTTGTCTTAGCTTCGTAATTCAACACTATCTATCCACAATTTCCTGACTGAGGCTGAATCACATCCCATGCCATTATAAGACCAATAATGAACTTGGCTTTACCAATAACTATACTTCTACTTCCGTAATTTCATTCTAATCGCCAATCATTTTGAATGATTTCTACCATGGTATTTGCTACCTCTGCCCACCTTTATGTTGGAAGGTTCTGCACTTTCTTGTTGATTTTCATTCACCCTTTTTGAGGTAGGATGGTCAAGTAAATAAGAATCTCATCTTCTGTAAACCCACCTCCACCACTTATTAGCTGTTTGGTCTTGACTAGCTTACTGGATCTCTCTAAGCCCTAATATCCTCATCAGTGTGTTGGTAACTTTTACTTAATAGACTGTTGTGATGATAACAACTATAAATACATTTAAAGTTTTTAGCGAAGTTCATGAAACTAGTAACCACTCAAAAGTACTAGTTGTAAAAAAACACTATTTATCATTTTAAGATTCTTTAGGAACTATTCCATGATCAACCATCCACCCTGAGAACCAAATTTGTGCTTCTTTATTAGCTGATAGTCTCTCAGAAAATCCTGTTAAGTTTTCAAAAATTTACACTTAGACATAAAAAAATATATATGTAACATAAAATGAACTCCCCCACCCCCCACTGTGGGCTGTGGGTTACATTAAATTCACCCTTAAACTTTAAGAGCCAAGTAGGGATACCTATACAAGTGGGTGATTTTCTTTTTTTTTTTTCAATAAGCAGATTCTATACTAAAAAGAGTGAAAGTAGACATCAAGCTATTCTCATCCTATACACTTTTCCTATAAATATATTTGAGTTCTGTTGTGGGAGACATTTTTTACCAGAATTTTACCATCGTGATCTTGGAAATGAAAGGCTTTCAAGCCCTATACCTTGACTAAGAATGTTTCAAATATGTTCGTGAATTCAAATACACATGAGATAGGTGGCCCTAGTATGTTGAGTATAGATATTTATGTCATTTTAAGTTTTTTGAGGCAGCATGAAAAATCAAGGTCAGAACATCTATGAGGTTAGTTAGATAGACTAAACATAAGGTTATGTACTAGTTAGACTGGAACTGTTTTCCATAAGTCAGCTAAAAAATACTGAACTAGAGGGTCAAATTGGCTGGTAACTAGGGAACCAAAAAATTGATTTATTTTACAAAAGAGATGTTTTTATTTGCTGAGAAGATTTATTGTATGATATTTTGGAATATACGGTTAAGAAAAAATGAGGATCTAAGTTTGGCACTGCTTTTTTAAAACATGTTTGATATGTTGGCTGAGATAATGGGAAAATATAATAATGAATTCTAATGAGTAGTATTATCCTACTATATCTGTAAAATACTTATTTGTAAAAGTATTTACTGTGGTTAGCAAATATTGTTTTTGATGATGCTTTCCTGATAGGGGAATATTTACTGATTGCACTTATTCTGGGAAGAATTTTAATCACAGATTTAGTGAAGAAGTGTGACTGTCAGAAAAGCTCTGATTTATCACTAGTAATTCTCCTTCTATTATATTAATTTAAGATATTTATTTCCATCACAGTTTATGTCTTGTTTAACAGAAAATTACACACTATAAAAGGCATGTGTTTGTTATTGGTGTTATTTACACATATATTCATTCCAGTTCTTTTCCTCTTTTTAGGTATATGGCAGTAATACATTCTCTCATCCTTTTGATAATTTACATGATGACTTAGTCTGATAATAAAATTCCAGCTAAAGCAATGTGTGTTGCTTCTGAATGAATGTATGAAGACTCAGTGACATGACATATTATATACCCTTCCTTTTGCAGGATAGAGAAAGCACATATTGAGATAAAATTTTCTATGCTGATTACAAATTATCACACACTTATTGGTTTAAATCAACACACATTTATTATCTCACAGTTTCTGTGGGTCAGGAGTCTGAACTTGGCTTAACTGAGTTCTCTTCTTAGGATCTCAGTAGTCTGCAATCAAGGTTTCAGCTGCACTGCCTTCTCATGTGGTGAGTGGGGAAGAATCCATTTCCAAATTCATTACAGTTGTTGGCTGAATTTATTTTCTTTGCAGCTGTAGGACTGAAAGTCTAGGCTTCTTGCTAGCTGTTGACTAGAAGTCATCTTCAGCTCCTAGAGGCTGCCTACAGCCCCTAGAGTCTGCCCACAGTCCCTTGTCATGTGGGCTTTCCCAACATGGAGACTTATTTCATTAAGCCAACAAGGAGAGTCTCTAGAAAGCAATCAGTTAGCAAAGTGGAGTCTTTTTATAAACAAATGTAACAGTAGAAGTGGCATATTGTCACCTTTTCCACATTCTGTTGATTTGGTGAAAATCACAGTTCTCACTACTCAAGAGAATAGGATCACAAAGCTGTGAACACCAGGAGGCAAGAAACAGGGGACTGCTTTAGAGTCTAGAGACCATCCACCACACACAAGAACCAGTGCCCACTAGCAAACTCTGTTAGACATGGAACCTGTGTGAGAAAGTTTTATTCATTAAACTGGAGATTGGGGTGGGAGGTGCTTGTTACAGAAGCAAAACCTAGTTCATACTCACTAAAAATATGGTATTAATGTAAGCTGTACAAACAACATTCCTAGTTCATGATTAAATTAAATACATTATATGGAACTCCTTATACTAAAAAAAAAGGTTTTTCTGCTGTGTTTCTACCTTCCTTCCTCCTTCATTTCCTTCCTTCCTTCTCTCATTGTACAAAGATTTATTAATAGAAGGAAAAAAGATACATTCTCTGGTCTCATTAAGCTTGCATTGCCTGGGAATTAGGGGACTGATGTTGAGAGGGGCATAAAATAAGTGGGCAAATAAACATATATTATATCAAGTGGTAAGAAATGCTATTAAGGAAAATAAAACAAGATAAGGGAGAGAAAGTGGTGGCAGAACCAAAAGTAAATGGTGAATTAAATTACTAGAGCCCAGCATAATCTTGATGCCATCATGTTTTGTAATACTGAGCAGAGCCTCATGGAGTTTCCTGTGTTTCTAGCAGGATCCTCCGTGCCTGGCTGACTCACTGGTGCACTGTGGTTAAGAGCTAGGTGTGTGTTGCTTGACATTGTCAAGACCAGCAGAAGAGTGGTGTCACTAAGGTCATGCTAAGATTGATGGATACGTCACGTCAGTTCTGAGTATGACATTGGATGACATCACTACACATGGTCTTGTCCACACCTAAATTAGAACATCAGCTTCAACTTTACACATAGAAAAAGAAGTTACTAAAGTTTATCCATTAGTTCCACACCCCCTCTCAAGTCATCTGAATTGTCTCCATTCTTACCACCATTAACCCTCTCAGAAGCCACTGTAATCACTCACTTGAAGCACTACCATAACTACTGAAATGATCTTATGCTCAGGCTTGATCCTCTCCAAGAGAAGACAAGGAATCATATTTGTGTTTGCAAAATTTTAAATTACTTAAAATGCCCTAATGGCTTCCCACGTCCTTTCTGTAAACAGGAATAGAAATTAGGGATCTGTTCATGTAGGGGCTTTGATGTGGATACGCCCTGTCCCCCCTCCCCCCGTCTACCTCAGCCCCCGTCATCTTTAACTCACACTTTGATTGTACTGGAATTCCTCCCATTCTCAGTCCTGATTTTTCTTCTAGATGGAGAGATCAACACATGGATGCTTTATGTCTTTAATCATCCTAGAGATAATCCTTCTTCAAATTCCCCAGCATATCTTCTTTAAGTACCTCTTCCACGACTAAAAGTCATGTCCTCCTCTAATGCCCTTTTTCATCATGCATTTCATGACACATGTCATTGCCTTTTTTTGGCTTTATTTTCTTTCCCACTAGACTGGGATCTCATTGTGCTGGGATAGGTCCTGACATGTGAGTCATGCAATAAATATTACTGAAGTGATGGTCAGTGTTAATGGTGGAATAAAAATTCAGTAAGTTCACTGAATTGACCAGCCATTTAGCTTTATTGACTCTGTTTTGTTCTGATGTCTGTTCAACAGCAAATGGTATGAGTTTCCAACTAACAGAATATGCAGTTGAATTTTGATTTCCTCCGTGGATTTGTGCCAAGGAGTCAGGAGAGAGCCATGCTTTCATACACCACCAATGAATAGCTGAAAATGAACTCCATCCCATGATAATAAGCTAACACCTTGTTATACTACCAAAAATGTACTTCAGTCTTGTGTGTTTGTTTCTGTGTATCACCACAATATTTTCTATCGAAGAAAAACTTCAGAGTATTTAGCTACTAGTACCATAGCCCTATGGTAACCTTTGTCAGTTGAAGCTAAATTTCTAAATTTAGTGTGAAGGAAGAATATCATACAGAAGAATTTTTCCATTTAGAAAAAATAAAAAAGAACTTGTTACTTCAGTATAGTAAAAACTAAACATAAGATTTTGGCAAATAATTTTAACAAGTAAGATTTTGGAGATTTTCCAGAATGACTTTAATGATGCTTAAACTATACTTCCAAAGAAAATATCTCCTTTAAATAACTTATGAGACATAAGCATATCATATTAAATAAGCCCAGTATGGCATCATCCTGTGAGGATGATAATATATTGCATATAACTTTTCAGATTTAATCTATTTGATAGATTGTTTATCAATGTGACTTCTCAGAGGAATACTTTAACTCAGAATATTAATACTGAAAGAATCTGTAAACAACTACCCAAACAATGCATATAGAACTCTATGTTCTATACTTTACAATTGTCTTACACATATAATTGTTTTACAAAGTTACATTATAAGTTGATTCGATAATGTCTTCTAATTACCTCATTACTAAAAAATTAGTGAAAAACTTCAACTAATTTTGGATTAAGGAATGAACTGTTCTGCCTTATTCCTCTTCTTGAAGTTTCCAAGTTTTGCTCATTTACTTATGCTGTCCTCTATCCTTTGCTCCTTTATATTAGGATTCTGTATTCTTGTCAGGACTCCTATGAAGGAAAGGTCAGCCTCACTAATATTGCTCCAAATTCATGTTATCTTTAATCTTTTAACCATCCTATTCTTACGGCTTTGCCTTCCTTAGCTATGTAGTTGTAAAATGGCTGCTGGTCATTACATTTTGTAAGGAAATGTTTATGTCCTTGTTTGCACAGTTCTCAAATTTTTACCCTAGTGTATTCTAAGTGTTCTTTGTTCTTCCCTTTTCTACTCTGATAGAAGAGACATTTTAACTCTGCTCTTTTGGTCATGCACATTATCTTCCTGGCTGACTTTTAAGCTTAAGACTTCGGGCAGAAATATGGCACTGGCGCCACTTCCTGTGTAACACCATGCCATTTCCTGTGTAATCATATCATTCTCAGAGTAATATCATTAAACATTTCCCACCCACTGAACTGTGACAGCTCACAAGAATTTCATTTAATCATTTCATGCCCAGCACTGTGTGAACTGCCCTTTCCCTAGCTTTTGTTAAGAAAGATTGGTAGGCATATCATACGCATATCCAATTAAATTTAAAAAAGGTCAGACTATGTCTGTGCATAAACTGAACTACCTACTTTAAAATTATTGGATATAATTTACTTACAATGCTTCACATTTCCAAAGTAAATGCCAAGTTGACTTTATTATTATTTTATTTTTCAGAATGGTAGTTTCCTCAGTCTTAGACACAGTTTAAAATATGGTGAAGAAATTTATTGTTATTGATATTCTTGCTTCCATTTTGATTTGTTTCCTAAGTGTTAGCTTAAACATTTAAAGAGTATCAGTAGGGGAAGTAGTAAATATGTTTAATGCCATTTATCGGGATCTTCTCTGTATTAAACATTGCGCTGGGCATTTTAAGTATCGATACATTAACTTATTTACTCTTCACAAAAGTCTGTGAGCTAGACATTATCTAAAAAAGCTGATGCTCAAAGAAGTTAAGTGACTTTCCCCCAAAGTATCCAAATACCAAGTGACAAAACTGATTTAACTATGATAACTGGATTTAAACCCCAGTTGTTCCCAGAGTGCCTTTTTTTTTAACGCTTATTTTATTTTATTTAAAAATTTTTATTTAATTTTATTTTAAAAAATTTATTTTATATTGGAGCATAGTTGATTAACACTGTCGTGTTAGTTTCAGGTGTACAGCAAAATGATTCAGTTATACATATGCATGTATCTATTCTTTTTCAAATTCTTTCCCCATTTAGGTTATTACAGAATATTGAACAGAGTTCCCTGTGCTATACAGTAGGTCCTTGTTGGTTATCTTTTTTATTTTATTTGTTTTATTTTTTTATTGGAGTATAGTTGCTTTACAATTTTGTGTTAGTTTCTACTGTACAGCAAAGTGAATCAGCTATACATATACATATATCCCCTCTTTTTTGGATTTCCTTCTCATTTAGGTCACCACAGAGCACTGAGTAGAGTTCCCTGTACTATGCAGTAGGTTGTCATTTGTTATCTATTTTATGCATAGTGTCAATAGTGTATATATGTCAATTCCAATCTCCCAATTCATCCCACCCTCTCCTTTCCCCCTTGGTATCCATACGTTTGTTCTCTACTTCTGTGTCTCTATTTCTGCTTTGTAAATAAGATCATCTATACCAGTTTTTCAGATACCACATATATGCGTTAATATACGATATTTGTTTTTCTCTTTCTTACTTACTTCACACTGTATGACAGTCTCTAGGTCCATCCATGTCTCTACAAATGACCCAATTTCGTTCCTTTCTATGGCTGAGTATTATTCCACTGTATATATGTACCACATCTTCTTTATCCGTTCCTCTTTTTTGTTTTTTTTAATATTTATTTATTTATTTTTTGGCTGCGTCAGGTCTTAGTGGCGGCACATGGGCTCTCTGTATTGGGTCTGTCATTGCGGCATGTGGGCTTCTCTTTCTAGTTGTGGTGTGTGTGGGTTTCATTGCCCTGTGGGCATGTTGGATCTTAGTACCCTGACCAGGGATTGAACCTGTGTCCCCTGCATTGGAAGGCAGATTCTTAACCACTGGACCACCAGGGAGATACCCTCCATTTCTCTGTTGATGGGCATTTAGGTTGCTTCCATGTCCTGGCTATTGTAAATAGTGCTGCAGTGAACATTGTGGTGCATGACTCTTTTTGAATTATGAGAGAACCCAACACTGGAGCCTACCTGGGCTCTTTGGTGGGGCTAATGGCTGACTCTGGGAGGGCTCACACCAAGGGGTATTCCCAGAACTTCTGCTGCCAGTGTCCTTGTCCCCGCGGTGAGCTACAGCTGCCCCCCGCCTCTGCAGGAGACCCTCCAACGCTAGCAGGTATGTCCTGTTCTGTCTCCTATGTGGTCACTGCTCCTTCCCCTGTGTCCCGATGTGCACACTGCTTTGTGTGTGCCCTCCAAGAGTGGAGTCTCTTTTTCCCCCAGTCCTGCCTAAGTCCTGCAGTCAAATCCCACTAGCCTTCAAAGTCTGATTCTCTAGGAATTCCTCCTCCCGTTGCCAGAACCCCAGGTTGGGGAGCCTGATGTGTGGCTCAGATCCTTCACTCCAGTGGGTGGACTTCTGTGGTATAAGTGTTCTCCAGTTTGTGAGTCATCCACCCAGCAGTTATGGGATTTGATTTTACTGTGATAGCACCACTCCTACCATCTCATTGTGGCTTCTCCTTTGTCTGTGGATGTGGGGTATCTTTTTTGGTGAGTTCCAGTGTCTTCCTGTGGATGATTGTTCAGCAGTTAGTTGTGATTCCAGTGTTCTCGAAAGAGGGAGTGAGAGCATGTCCTTCTACTCCACCATCTTGGACCAATCTCCAGACTATATAATTTTAAAGTTAAAAAATTTTTGTGCTCAAAAAATGCCTAGATAGTTTTAAGACTTTAATAAGTTTTTAATTTCAATTAAATTGAATGCATTAGAAAATGTCCTTTTACCAAGCATAAAATGGTTATGTAAATTCACCAATAAGAAAGTTGAATAAGGCAGTTTATGCTACTGATCTTATAAAAATTCTTGCAGTTGAAAGTAACTCTTACTCCTCGGACCCTCACTGAACATCAGTTCATTAAATATTTGTTGGCTATGTCAGGCATTGAACAAGGCCATGTTCAAGCCATGAAGAGCATGTGTGTTTTAGTGGAATAGTGAAAATAAAACTTATAATGGGGATATATATTTTACACTTAAAATACTCAGTGACAAAGCATCCATCTCAAGTATGACTAAATATTAATAATTCCCAATCTGGATAGAAAATCAAAGAAGCAACAATTATATTATGCAAATAACAGCAATTTATTGTGCAGTTAGAAAATAACAACCTCTAAAAATAAATGTTTGTAACAAACTATCTCATGCATATAAGTAGATCAACAATTTATTCTGTATTCCTGTGAAGCTTGCCAGCAGATCTAATGCAGGAGTATGGTTTCTTGTCTAAGACTTTATCTTCATTTGCTTTATTTTGTGTTTGTGCTAAGCTCATATTATTACTGATATATATGGGTTGGCCAAAAAGTGCCTTCGGTTTTTAAGTAAAGATAAAAGACACATTTTTCATTTTCACCAAGAACTTCATTGAACAACCTTTTTGTTCCACTACCTTCTGCCATTTCTCAGGCAACTTCATAATTCCATCTTCACAAAACTTTTTATCTTTTTGAGAAAAAAACTGTTCCAGGTGCCTTTTACACTCTTCCAGGGAATTGACATTTTTTCCATTAAAAGAATTTTAATGTCTTTACCTAAATAAATGGAAATCCAAAGGTGAAATGTCTGGTGAATACAGCAGATGAATCAGAACTTCCCAGCCAAGCTGTAACAGTTTTCGCCTGGTCATCAAAGAAACATGCAGTCTTGCATTATCCTGATGGAAGATTATGCATTTTCTGTTGACTGTTTCTGGACACTTTTCATCGAGTGCTGCTTTCAGTTGGTCTAATTGGGAGCAGTACTTGTTGGAATTAATCATTTGGTTTTCCGGAAGGAGCTCATAATAGAGGACTCCATTCCAATCCCACCGTATACACAACATCACCTTCTTTGGATGAAGACCAGCCTTTGGTGTGGTTGGTGGTGGTTCATTTCGCTTGCCCCACGATCTCTTCCATTCCACATTATTGTACAGTATTCACTTTTAATCTCCCGCCACAATTTGTTTTAAAAACGGAACGTTTTCATTACTTTTAAGTAGAGATGCGCATGTGGAAATACATTCAAGAAGGTTTTTTTTGCTTAACTTATGTGGAACCCAAACATCAAAGCAATTAACATAACCAAGCTGGTGCAAGTGATTTCAGTCCTTGATCTGGATATTTTGAGGATGTTGGCTATCTCCCACATGGTATAATGTGGATTGTTCTCAATTAATGTCTTGACTTGATCGCTGTCGACTTCAACTGGTCTGCCAGACAGTGCAGCATCGTCCAGCGAATAATCTCCAACACAAAACTTGACAACCGCTTCTGACATGTTCGATCAGTCACAGCACTTTGTCCATACACTGCACAAATCTTTTTTTTTTTGCATTTCAGTTGTGTTTTTACCTTTCTTGAAATAATAAAGCATAATATACCAGAAATGTTGCTTTTCTTCTTCCATCTTCAGTATTAAAATGGCTACACAAAAATTCAGCAATTTTGATAAGTCTTTTTTTAAATGCACGCTGATATGATAGCTGTCACATAAAATCTAACGAAATTGTTCTAAATAAAGTTAAAGACAGCTAAATACTACTAGAGCCATCTTAGCAGAAAAAACTGAGCAAAACTTTTGGCCAAACCAATATAGATAGATAGATAGATAGATAGATAGATAGATAGATAGATAGATAGATACAGATATAGATATGATTCACGTTATATATATTTTCATCATTTATAAAACGGATTTTGAAAACTGAATATCCCAGAACTTTCTTACAGGTAACAAATCAGTTTCTTAGAGTTAAATGGAACACTGGAATCATGTATTTTAGACTCAAAAATCTCTTCCATATTGATATTAATTTTCCAGCCTTTTTCACTCATTCATTGCATATTTATTAGATATTTCTCTTTGCAAGGGCTTACACTGAGCATTATAAATATACCTTTGAGTAATAGCAGATATAATCCCATGAAGTATAGTCTGGTGGGGAAAGCAGACTTTAATCAAATAATTATATACATGGAAGTACATTCTCAATTGTGGCAAATGCTATGAAGGAGAGGAATATACGGATACAATAGGTGGCTTTGCCTAAGAATGGAAAGCCAGTGGGGGCTTCCCTAGGAAGAGTTGGTTTGAGTAGAATGCTATTCATTAGAGGGTGTTGCACTGCCCGCCCCTCCAAATGAATAAAGTGAGGAATTTCTAGAAGAATGGCATGAGTGTCTACCCCTGAAGAGTACCCAGGTTTATGAATTATCTGTAACAATAGCAATCTGTGAGCATCACCTCCATGCTCCCAATCTTAGAATGCCATACCTTGAGAAAGATTTTCTCACTTTAATGGAATGCAGCCTATATTTTTGTCTACATTGCCCAGATAGAGGTGGTTTACAAAAAAAAAAAAAAAAAAAAAAAATATATATATATATATATATATATATATATATACACACACACATATATATATATATATATATATACACACACATATACATATATCAAGCTAAATAAGGCTGAAGTATAGAGAGTATTAGAGATATGATGATTGAACCAGACAATAGAAGCCTGATGGATTGTTAAACTAGAATTTAGCATGGCAAATGAAATATTAAAGGCTAACCGAACAACAATTTCTGAGAGGATAAAATGGAGACTAAGCAATTATTCTCAGCCTTCACTGGAGATAAAAGGAAGTGAATCAAAATTATGTCACTTTTACTTAAAGAGATAACAGCATGCATTACCAAGACACATATGCAGTGCCTAGAAGTCATTAGGAATCTATGTCCAGAAGGGAAAGAATCTTATCTCCCCAGAACTATTCTTTCCTTCTTCCCTCATTGTTTTTTCTTTAATGCCCTTCCAGCTTCAGTATTACCTGACTTCACAAACATAGCCCCTGTCTATTGCAGTACTACATCTTATCAGTGGCCAAGTCCTACCAATTGTAACTCAAGAATTTATCACACATATTCCACCACTACCATCTTAAGTCAACTCTGTAATACAGCTGATATGAAGTATTTTAATAGACTCTTAAGTGGTCTGCTGGAGCTCAGACTCTCACTTATGTTGTCCATTTTGCACATTGTAACCAGTGTTCTTTCCTTAAAGCACATCTCCATGCACGAGATGTCCTTTTACAGACTTCACTTGGCAGGCAATAGGGAATTGTCAAAAGTTATTAAACCCATTAGCATGTAATTCGCAGTTTCTTTTAAGAACTATTTACAACAAACAAAAGCCCAGGACCAGATGGCTTCACAGGCGAATTCTATCAAACACTTAGAGAAGAGATAACACCTATCCTTCTCAGACTCTTCCAAAATATAGCAGAGAGAGGAACACTCCCAAACTCATTCTACGAGGCCACCATCACCCTGATACCAAAACCAGACAAAGATGTCACAGAAGAAGAAAACAACAGACCAATATCACTGATGAACACAGATGCGAAAATCCTCAACAAAATATTAGCAAAGAGAATTCAACAGCACATTAAAAGGATCATACACCATGATCAAGTGGGGTTTATCCCAGGAATGCAAGGACTCTTCAATATGCACAAATCAATCAATGTGATACACCATATTAACAAACTGAAGGATAAAAACCATATGATCATCTCAACAGATGCAGAAAAAGCTTTTGACAAAATTCAACACGCATTTATGATAAAAACTCTCCAGAAAGTAGGCATGGAGGGAACTTACCTCAACATAATAAAAGCCATATATGACAAACCCACAGCCAACATCATTCTCAGTGGTGAGAAACTGAAACCATTTCCTCTAAAATCAGGGACACGAGAAGGATGCTCACTCTCACCACTGTTATTCAACATAGTTTGGAAGTTTTAGCCACAGCAGTCAGAAAAGAAAAAGAAATAAAACAAATCCAAATCGGAAAAGAAAAATTAAAGCTGTCACTGTTTGCAGATGACATGATACTATACATAGAGAGTCCTAAAGATGCTACCAGAAAACTACTAGAGCTAATCAATGAATTTGGTAAAGTAGCAGGATAGAAAACAAATGCACAGAAATCTCTTGCATTCCTATACATCAATGATGAAAAATCTGAAAAAGAAATTAAGGAAACACTCCCATTTACCACTGCAACAAAAAATAAAATACCTGGGAATAAACCTACCTAATGAGACAAAAGACCTGTATGCAGAAAACTATAAGACCCTGATGAAAGAAATTAAAGATGATACAAACAGACGGAGAGATATACCATGTTCTTGGTTTGGAAGAATCAACATTGTGAAAATGACTATACTGCCCAAAGCAATCTACAGATTCAATGCAATCTCTATCAAACTACCAATGGCATTTTTCACAGAACTAGAACAAAAAATTTCACAATTTGTATGGAAACACAAAAGACCCTGAATAGCCAAAGCAATGTTGAGAAAGAAAAACAGAGCTTAGGAATCAGGCTCCCTGACTTCAGGCTATACTACAAAGCTACAGTCATTAAGACAGTATGGTGCTGGCACAAAAACAGAAATATACATCAATGGAACAGTATAGAAAACCCAGAGATAAACCCACACACATATGGTCACCTTATCTTTGATAAAGGAGGCAAGAATATACAATGGAGAAAAGACAGCCTCTTCAATAAGTGTTGCTGGGAAAAGTGGACAGCTACATGAAAAAGAATGAAGTTAGACCACTTCCTAACACCATACACAAAAATAAACTCAAAATGGATTAGAGACCTAAATGGAAGGCCAGACACTATAAAACTCTTAGAGGAAAACATAGGAAGAACACTCTTTGACATAAATCACATCAAGATCCTTTTTAACCCACCTCCTAGAGTAATGGAAATAAAAACAAAAATAAACAAATGGGACCTAATGAAACTTAAAAGCTTTTGCACAGCAAAGGAAACCATAAACAAGATGAAAAGAGAACCCTCAGAATGGGAGAAAATATTTGCAAATGAAGCAACTGGCAGAGAATTAATCTCCAAAATATACAATCAACTCATGCAGCTCAATGTCAAAAAAACAAACAACCCAGTCAAAAAATGGGCAGAAGACCTAAATAGACATTTCTTCAAAGAAGATATACAGATTGCCAACAAGCACATGAAAGGATGCTCAACATCACTAATTATTAGAGAAATGCAAATCAAAACTGCAATGAGGTATTACCTCACACCAGTGGCCATCATCAAAAAATCTACAAGCAGTAAATGCTAGAGAGGGTATGGAGAAAAGCAAACCCTCTTGCACTGTTGGTTGTAAATTCATGCAGCCACTATGGAGAACACAATGGAGGTTCCTTAAAAAACTGAAAACAGAACTACCATACGACCTAGCAATCCCACTACTGGGCATATACCCTGAGAAAACTGTAATTCAAAAAGTCATGTATCACAATGTTCATTGCAGTACCATTTACAATAAGCAGAATATGGAAGCAACCTAAGTGTCCATCAACAGATAAATGGATAAAGAAGATGTGATACATATATACAATGGAATATTGCTCAGCCATAAAAAGAAATGAAATTGATTTATTTGTAGCAAGGTGGATGGACCTAGAGACTGTCATACAGAGTAAAGTAAGTCAGAACGAGAAAAAGAAATACCGTATACTAACACATATATATGGAATCTTAAAAAAAAAAATAAAAGGTTCTGATGGACCTAGGGGCAGGACAGGAATAAAGACACAGACATAAATAAATAAAATAAATAAATGGACTTGAGAACACAGGGAAGGGGAAGGGGAAGGTGGGACAAAGTGAGAGAGTAGCATTGACATATATACACTACCATATGTAAAATAGATAGCTAGTGGGAAGCAGCTGCATTGCACAGGAAGATCAGCTTGGTGCTTTGTGACCACCTAGGGGGTGGGATAGGGAGGGTGGGAAGGAGACGCAAGAGGGAGGGGATATGGGGATGTATGTATACATATAGCTGATTCACTTTGTTATACAGCAGAAACCAACACAACATTGTAAAGCAATTATACTCCAATAAAGATGTTAAAAAAAAAATAAAATAAAGTAAAAAGAAATAACTATTTTCAACAACTTGTACTGTTTATCTCAGTTGAGATCTATTCCTGTTATGCATTTTAGTAAATATTTAACACATATGTATTGAGCATCTACTGTACAGTAGAAATGAGAGATACAAAATAGAAAAGAGAGGAAAGGTCTTTCCCAATAGCCTGTGAACTAATATAGGCAAATTCTATATTTTAGTACTTAGAAAGCTATGAAAACATAGAAATTTAGCCAAGTATCATGAGAATACAAGGGAGAGAAAAGGGATTCTAGTCCAATCTATTCTGTGATAGTCCTTCTTTTAAGTTTCTTGTTATGAGTATATTAGAAAGTGTCTAACTTCATTATGGTGTGTTTGGATATGAGGGTAATGACTATAGTAGTTTAGAATTGTAATTACTTCTCTGTGTCATCTTTGTTTTGCACATGATTTAATTATGTTACTGACAAATCACTGTATATCATTGTTATTCTCTTAACAACAATGCATTCCAATCATGCTTCCTCTTCAGGACCTCAAGGCATTTTTAGATATCATTATTTAATAGAATTTATATTTAGCCTATTTTATAGATAGATGTACCCACGTTTTGCAAATGAAGAGGCGACATTGGTTCTTCTCTGGCTTTTGGTTTTATCTGAGAAAGTTTATATTGAATTTGCTATGTTAGTTATTTAATATAAGAAATATTCAGCTTGTAGTTAGAAAATTTAGTACAGTTTTTAGTTTACTACTAGGCAGGTTTAAGTACAAAGACACATGCACGTAGATACAAACAAACAATAGTTTGAAAAGGTGCTTAAATTCGAAGTAAGTGATTGAATTTGACTTTAATGTGACTTGATAAACAGAGGTATGAAAGAATGATTTATAGAATTTCACATACGGGTTGGAATTCCAATTCAAATCCCCTGCTTTCAAGATTTTATATATTACTGAGGAATACCTCAAAGTAAAGGAATAACATGATCTGTTCCCCCACCTAACCCCTAGCCCCTGGAAATGAACATTTTTTGTTTGTTTTTAAGAGATTACATTTAGCAATGGTAACAACATGATTTCGTGCATGGGTTTCAATCCAGGCAGACCTGAATTTGAATCCATTGTCTCTGTTCCTTAGCATTCCCACTTTATTTTAGCGGTTCACTCTCTCTAAGTCTCAGTGTGTTTTTGAAAAATAGTCATAATATCCACTTCAAGATGAAGGTATGTAAAGCACTTAGCATATAAGAGGCACTTAAAATATGTGTTTCTTTCTCTCTCTCTGGTATGTTTGTGTAAACCAGAGATCATTGGAAACACTTATCCATCTAACATTTTGTCTAAATAAAATTTTCTCCTATTCCTCCCAGCCTCCAACAGTTTTAAATTCAAACTGAGATAAACAAATGGAAATGCTAAAGAACAAAGGACAAGGTCAGATCTGTGTGCATAAGAATGGAATAAAAATCTAAACACCCAGTCACTTTCTCCATTCATCAGAGGTTGTATCAACTATTTCTGGCAGTTACACTTACTTCTTTGGCTACTGGTGTGCCATCAGGGTCTCAAAAACAGACGTGCCCAAGTGAACCAAACTGGCCTGTGATGTTAATACAGATTTTAAAAGCACTAAAATACTCCTTTGGAACAGCTCACGTGCTGGGAGAATATTGCACATATTTAACAAAATAAGAAAACTAGGACATAGCTCACTTAAGTCTGTAATTGCTTTGAGGTTCACCAGAAAACTGCAATCATATCACAAAATATACTTGGTTTTGCCTTCTTTCTAAACCTTTGCTCTCTTTCTCATTTCTCTTTTTCTCTTTTTCCCCTTCACTTTTCAAGTATATTTGAAAAACAGAAATACTAATGACTCTGACAAAGTTAAATACATTGCTTTCTCTTATTTGCTATAATTCAGATATGGCCAAGTGTTTTCATTTTTAATTTATTTTTCATTCACTTGTTTATCTTTAGATGGCTTAATTGATTTGAATTGCAGGAAGATGTGATTGGTGAATACATGATCATATTGAGGATTTGTTTGGTATCAGGCACTGAAGAGATAAAGGACAGGGTCCATGCATCTATGAAAATCACAGGGTAGAACCTTCAGTCCCACCTCTCGCTGACTTCTGGGGTGGGGAGAGAGGTACTGGAGGCTGAATCAGTCACAGATTGCTGGTGATTTAATTAATCATGCTTTCCTGTGAAAGAGTGCTTCTTTTGAGTTTGTACATCTTGGTAAGATAATAATTATAATTCAGTGTAATAAAACATTAAATTCAGTAGTTACAATTTATTAAATGATGTTCATTTGCTCCTCTTGTCAATATTTTAAAAATAGTTTTAGCCTTTGTTTAAATTTATAGTATTATAATATAGTAGTGATTGTTAGACTGTAAGTTTTAAAAAGAAATCATATTGCTGTGTTCTTAAAACACATATATATGCACAGATTATACAGTTTATGCCTCTTCATAATGGCAGGGAAATTATAAATAAACATATCATAAAGTTGAATGAAAAAAATAATCAATCATGCCTATGTAAAGAAGCCTCCACAAAAACCCAGAAAGGACTGGGTTCAAAGAACGTTTGGATTGGTGGATTCTTAGAGGTGGTGGGAGAGGGCATGGAAGATTCGTGCTCCTTCCCAAGTACCTTGCCTTACACATCCATCCCATTTGAATATTCACCTGTATCCTTTATCATATCCTTTTATAATAAACTGATATTAAAATTGATTAAAGAAGAAGACAATTTAGATGATACAAACTTTATTTAACACCTTGTGAAGCAGACCATCTCCTTTCAGAGAACTGCAAAATGAAGCACAAGCCATGACCACGATGCTTTTATATAATAAAGAATAAAGAAAAAAAGAGACAAATAAAAAACATCTCGTTGGCTGGGGCCACATAGTCAACCTTGTTTGGGGTAAGAACACCCAGAATAGGTTTGGTATTTGGTGATTGGCTGAGTGGACATCCTGTGTTTCTGGTCAAGTGAACATTTGCAAGGACATGAAAATTATTTAAGTTTCAGTTTGCTGATGTGGCACCGGGGGCTGGAGTAGCTCCATTTGGGACCTAGAAATTCATGACAGCACTGGTAAATGTAAGTAAACTGTGTTTCTGAGTTCTGTGAGCTGCTCTAGAAAATTAATCAAACCCAAGGAGGGGTTCATTGGAACCTCCGATCTGTAGCCAGTTGGTCAGAAGCACAGGTGATGACCTGGGAAAGCAATTGGCATCTGAGGTGGGGCAGGTAGAGGTGGGTAGAGGCAGTCTTGGGGGACTGAGCCCCTAACCTGTGGGGTCCCACACTATCTCCAGGTAGAGAGTGTCAGAACTGAGTTAAATTGTTGGACCCCCAGCTGGTATCTTGGAGAATTGCTAGGTGTGAGGAAAACTCCCACACACTTGGACCAGAAGTATCAGAAGTGAAGAGTTGTTGTGAGGATAGTGTTCTGTGTGAGTGAAAACAGAGACTCACAGGAGAGAAAGACTCATGGGTGGAAAACTTATTTTCCCCAGTTTAGCCTGGTTTGTAATGCGTGTTCAATAAACATTGAGTGGATGGAATGCAGGGAGGCTAGATGGTTAACTTGGGTCTAGTAACAAAGAACCATTATTTCCTAGCTGCTACATTTGAATTTTAGCTTTTCAAATAAATTTTCCTAAAATTTTCTCATGATTTTTTTTTTTTTTTTTTTTGCTAAAAGACAGTGTGTCTTGCATTTTAGTTCTGATTTTGAAGGTTGATATTAGTGATAAAATGTGAATATTTTAGTGCTTTATTTTAATTTTACTCCAAACAGAAAGGAAACAATAGCCTTTTAAAAATGAAGAATAAAATTATTTTTAACGTCCCCCCCCATGCACACATGTAGGACACTGTTTATAATATTCCTCAAAGTTCTGACTTTTATTTTGTCAAAGGTAAGACAAACATTCTTACTTCATTAACAAATATTGGATTGAGATTTTATCTTACCCATATTGAGATTTAGTAGCATGAAATAATTATAAGCATATTCTAAAGGTGCCCTGCTAGCAATCATTCTTTAGTACATGTACCTAGAAATTTCCAACAGGCATGTCTTGAGAACATAATTAATAGAATACCTATGGGGAAAAGTGACTTCTCCAATGAAATGAGTCTTCTTCCATTGGCCATATGCTTCCACAGCTTGGTGACTTCAGGAAATTGAAGATGACACAGTTTATTGTAAATTAATACCATAAATGAGAGCAGCTAGGTAAGATATTTTCCTTTTCAAGCATATCGTTGCCTACAGTTCTGCCCTCTTGCTTTGCAGAAGATAGGGTCCCTCCTGCCATGGTTTGTGGATGATAAGGGAGAAAAGTAGTTTGGAGGAGAGAGGTGCCGAGTCTGGCACAACTCAGCACCATCTGCTCACTCTTGGAATCCACAGATGTTCTATACCAAAGAACTGTGTAAGTTAAGGACTAACATGCTTGGTGGGCACTCAGAGCCCCACCTGGTGGAACATCTCTGTGGGCAGGCTGTGGCAGGGTGACAAGGAAGACAACCCCCCTGTTGGGCCTGATGCAGGGGAGATTTTGAGAGGAAAAAGTCTCTTACTTCCTTGAACAGTCCACTTTGCCAAAGAGCACATCTGAGTGACTTGAGCTAAGAAGCAAATTGCACACCATGGAGAGAGTAAAGTATGGTGGAATGAGCGTTGGACAATGAGTCCAAAAGATTTGGCCACTGTTCCTGGCTCTGTCACTAACTCTCTTTGTGACCTTGAGGAGGTCATATAAATTCTCTGTGCCTTCACTTTTCTCTTTCTAAAAATCACCAATCTTTTTATTCTTTTGTACTTTCCAGAAGGAATTTTTTTTTTAGTATCTTTTTGACTTTCAGATGTGTAAACTCTTCCAGAATGTCTTGGGGGTCTGATAAGACCCATGTCTCATGATAAGAAATAAATACAAATAGCTAGCTTCATAACTTTGTTGAAACTAGTTTTATTCTGATCTCTGTTCAAAAGGCTTTCTTTAAAAGAAATGTAGCGTACCGTCTATGATGTTTTGAAAATAATAAATGCAATAAATGCTGAAATATTTGGTGCTCTAAAATATAAATATTAGATATAATAAAAATAATTTACTATATATCTTCTATTCTCATTATAAATAGATGATTTTTACTAGTTGTTCATCATTTCTTAAATCTAGTGTTTACAACAATGGCATGAAATATATAGAAAGCAAGCAGTTCAGCCTGTCCCCTTTTCTGGTAATATTTGGGTCCTGTATCAAAACATTCGCTGACTGAAAGACAAGCTCAAACATTCTTGGTTATTCAAATTAAATTTTCTTACATGTACATGCCAGCACTCTAGCTATTGATCTAGCCATGTCGTAATATGTAAAGGGAGGCCAAGGCTTGTGAAGTATGATCCTGACTTACCTAGAGTTGTGAGGAATCAAAATGAGGTTCTATTAGAAGCCCTTACTGCATCGTCATGGTGAATCACATGTGGAATGGATTCACATTGCCAGTAGACAGGCGGTACAGGAAGGGATAACCTTGATTCTAATTCCTACTGAGATCATGTGTCTGACTGATAGGTTGGTTAGTCTATACAGAGCTAATTATAGAGGATGGTAATAGGAGCTGTCCTGGGAAAAACTGTAGGATAAGTGTAAGAGCATGGATTGTAAAATAAGCTGAGTTTAAATCCTGACTCTGACATACAGTAGCTGTGTAACATTGGTAATTTTACTAACATCTCTTTGTAGATGCCTTCTTATTTGTAAAATGGGAATAAATAGTATGCCAGCCCCATAAAGCTTGTGGTGATGATTAAATGGGATAATTCATGAAAGTGCTTAGCACAGTACTACTTAAAAATTAGCTTTGTGGTGCTGGTTGTTGGCTAGATTCTTGAAACATTCTTTTACTGACTTCCTATAGGTATTGTCTGAGTGACTCACTGTTCTATTAAGCACTTATTACATTGTCTGAAGATGGGTTCCCACAGAAGTAGATGCTGAGATACAGATTGAGTACAAGCCATTGATTTGATAAATCATCCCTGAAGCACCAGGAAGAGAGTGGGAAAGCTAGACAGGGAAGAGAAGGAAAGCAACATGGAGTACGTTAATGAGCAGGTTACCCTTATGGTCATCTGGGGCTCATTCCCACTGCTGACCTCTATTAGATCTTATGGAATGCTCCTTAGAGGTATCCCTGCCAAGAAGTGAGGTGTTTACTCTTGGATTCCTTTTCCCAGTGACTGAGGGCTGATGCCTGGGGGATATTAACTTCTAGGCACTTCCATCCTGCTCAGTTTCGTTAGGAGGAAATTGCAGGAGGATACCTTGGCCAGCTGAGGAGGTATGTACTGAGCTCCATGGTCCCCATGCTGAGGCTGGCACATGCTACCATGATGAATGTGTCAATTAAACCAATTCCTGTGAAAGGAAGGAATCCTTTCACGACACATACATCAAATCATCACGTTGTATGCTCTAAATATCTTGCAGTTTTATTTGTCCATTATACCTCAGTAAAGGTGAAGAAACAATTTTAAAAATAAAAAAAATTAAACTCTTTTAATTTTTGTAATAGACTTTATTTTTTAGAGCAGTTTTAGGTTCACAGTAACACTTAGTGGCAAGTACAGAGATTTCCCACATACTTCCTGACCCCACACATGCACAGCCTCCACGTTAACATCCCCCAGAGTGGTACATTTGCTACAACTGATGAATGTACATTGACACGTCATTATCCTCCAAAGTCCATAGTTTACATTACTGTTCACCCTTGGCATTACACATTCTATGGCTTATGACAAATGCATAAAGACAGGTATCCATCATTATGGCATCATAGAGAATAGTTTCACTGGCCTAAGATTCCTCTGTGCTCTGCCTTTTTATCCCTCCCTGCTAACCCCTGACAGCTGCTGATTTTTTTTTATTGTCTCCACTGTTTTGCCTTTTCCAAAATGTCATAGAGTTGGAACCATACAGCACATAGCCTTTTCAGATTGGCTTCTTTCATTTAGTAACATGCATTTAAGTTTCCTCCATGTCTTTTCATACCTTGATCGCTCTTCAGTGCTGAATGATATTCCATCATTCTCCCTATACATATTTTTGTTGTTTGCTTGAACATAAGTTTTCAGCTCCTTTGGCTAAATATAAATGATCACAACTGCCGGAACATAACGATAAAAGTATGTTTAGTTTTGTAAGAAACCACCAAACTGTCTTCCAAAGTAGCTGTACTACTTACTTTGCATTCCCACCAGCAATGAGTGAGAGATACTGTTGCTTCCCATCCTTGCCAGCATTTGGTGATGTCAGTGTTCTGAATTTTTGTCAATCTAATGAATGGGTAGTGGTAGAGAATTGTTCTTTTAATTTTCATTTCCCTGATAACATACGATGTGACGCATCTTTTCCTAGGCATATTTGCCATCTGTATGTTTTCTTTGCTGAGGTATCTGTTAAAGCCTTTGGTCCATTTTTTTTACATTGGGTTGTTTGTTCTATTGTTGAATTCTAGGAGTTGTTTATATATTTTTATTAACAATTCTTTGGCGGATATGTCTTTGCCAATATTTTCTCCCGATCATTTAATTTTTATAGCAATCCTGTCCTATATATTTCTAACGTTCCTGTCTCAAGGTCCTACAACTAAGAAGTAGTAGAGTTGGAATTTGAAACCATATCTATACCCTGGTCATAAAATGGAGTAAAATCCAAGTCTATTCCAGAGCTATTTTAAGATCTCTCCCAAAATGATGTAAATAAATGCAACTAAACATAATTGCTTTCTAAAATGATGGTTACTCTTACACTTTCAATATGTGAAAATCTGCCTTTTGATAAAGGTATATTTTATTTTATTTATTTTTTATTTATTTTATTTTTGGCTGTGTTGGGTCTTTCTTGCTGCTCACAGGCTTTCTCTAGTTGCGGTGAGCGGGGGCTACTCTTCATTGCGGTGCACAGGCTTCTCATTGCGGTGGCTTCTCCTGTTGTGGAGCACAGGCTCTAGGCACACGGGCTTCAGTAGCTGTGGCACGTGGGCTCAGTAGTTGTGGCTCACGGGCTCTAGAGCTCAGGCTCAGTAGTTGTGGCGCACAGGCTTAGTTGTTCCATGGCATAGTGGGATCTTCCCGGACTGCGGCTTGGACCCCTGTCTCCTGCATTGGCAGGTGGATTCTTAACCACTGTGCTACCAGGGAAGCCCTGATAAAGGTATATCTAAATATATATATATATATATATATACACACACACACACATAGATATATATATATACATAAAATAAAATATAAACTTTTTAAGACAAACTTTTAAAACATCTTTGAAGGAGGAAGAAAAGTAGAATCTATGAACTGAAAGTCCTGAGAATGCAAGAACACAATTTTATGTGATTATAGCAATTAAAAGAGGATAACAGAATGGCATTTAAATGCAAATTCACATTTTAATATAACTGGAGGGGAATCTGCGTGCACTTGGCGCATGGGAGCCAGTGGTGATTAATAGGTGGTGCCATGATCCTTGGACGTCTGGTCCCACTTCAATACAGCTAACATCAAGGTTCAATATCAGCTTTATTTGCTTGTTTTAACAAAACTAATTAGATTCACAGCATAAAGCAGCTTAGTGTTAGAGCCCAAGATGTTTAAGAAAATATAGTGGTGGAGGTGAGACACAGCCACTGTGTGCTTTTCAGCTCTGCTCATTCAATCTGGAAAACAAATAAAGGGACAGTTTGTCTATGGATGTGACAGGATCAGTTAAATTTACAAAAAGAGGGGGAAAATACCCTCCTTCTACAGAATCTTATTGATAGGGTGGTTAGGTAGCAGGATCATAAGCTGCAAGTCTAGGGCCAGATAGACTGGTCTAGCAGCACCACTGACCCTGTGGGACCTTATGCAAGGTATGGCGCATCTCTAGTAAAGGATTGAGGGTATGTCCTATGTTAGGGTTGTGTGAAGACTCTTAGCAGGTATTGCATGTCATTAGGCAATCTTATATGCCACTTTGCATGAGACAGTCTTGGAGAAATTATAAATTGTATGCCATTTCACTTTTAAGAATGTCCCAGTTAGGATTATAATTAACGGGTCAATCTATATAGAAAGAACACAGAACACTGCCTAGAGCAAGTGAGTTCTCAATGAATGTTAGCTTATTTTTATTGAAGTAATTGCTATTATTTCTATGATTATACTTTATTAGTATTATAAATGTCTATACACTATATGTTTTTAATATACATCCTAGAAGTTAAGTAAAACTGCTACTTTTATCTTTTCTAATCAATTCATAATTTTTCAGACCTTTAAAGTGGGGATGAAATATGTTTCTATTAAGGTGTGCTACACAGAATCCATGTGTTTTCCAGCCTGATAGATGAACTGTGCATTTATACTGTTAGATTTGTTTTTTTGTAATTTGGATTCCAGTCCAGATACGGTAAGGAGTCAGTAAAACTTGCAACTGAAGTCTTTATCATCAGCTTTTCTTCTTTCTTATTTACATTATTATTGTGGTTTGTGGGCTGCATATAATCTCACTCCATTCAAAACATACTATTTCTGGCATTGTGATATCAAAACCAGATTTGTAACAGGACTAGAGTTATCCAATCTCTATGAATACTTCAATTAAACCCCTTAATGCATTCTTCTAAAATTTTATGTTTGTATTATGGATTATCCTCAAGAAACCATAAGCTGCTCAATATTTAGATTTGGTCCTATTCATGCCTATCACTTCAAAACCTAGCACATTACAAGGCAGTTTGGCAAATTGCTCATGAAAACACACACACGCATGCAAACACCCCTAACATCATGCCACAAACATATGGCCATTGAATGAAACCGAATATGTCTTTGAAAAGCCAATAAAATTTGAGCTGGAGGCAAGTAACTGAAAACAAAATAGGAATGAACCTCTCACCTGTAATTGAGAAAAAATAATTTTAAATAAAGGTCCTGAAACTGCAGCCCAAAGAACCTTTTTCTGGGAGCATTCTGATATAAATAATAAAATAAGAATGACAACAATCATAACTATAGAGAATTTAAGAAAATATCCTCTGAAAGAAAGAAGAGGGAGATGTTAGGCAACCAAGGTATATTTTCTTATTTTTATATAGACGCAATATAATATTGTAGTCGATTAATGGAGGCTGCAAGTTTTTTGCCACTCTGCCCACTGAGAGCCGCAGCTTCATTCTCCTCTTGAATCTGGGGTAAAGGAAATCCAGGTAATTCAATGCAAACTTTAGACATGTGTCGAAGGCTTTGGGGGTCTGCAGCAACACATAGAAGACAGAAGGGCCTGGGAGAGGCTATTGGTAAGGACCAGAAGGACAGTGGGGAATTGCTCTGCCAGGACTTCTGTGTTCCTTCCATTTCGCCTTTTGGGAACGTGATTACCTACCGCAATCTTGCAAATATCATATGCCTCCGTCGCCACTCTATGTTGGGTATGTAAAGGGCAAATAATGTGTCTCTTCCTGTCACCAGTCTATGGGTCAACTGATGCCATAGCCAAGGAATTGCATTTAAGGAGCTTCATCCACAACTGGACCTTAGTTAGATAATCATATCCCAGACCTTGAGCCTGAGCTGATATTATAATGGGATGAGAATGTGGGGGGCCTTACAGGGAGTAAATATATTTTGCATGTGGTGGGAATGTAAATACTTTGTGGCCGTAAGGAGTACTGTAATGAATAAAAGATGGATGCATTTTGTTGTTGTTGTTGTTAATCTTCCCATTGACATGTGGTGTCTACTACCCCTACCCTTAAATCTGAACTGGACTTGTAACTTGCTTTACCGGTATAACATTGCAGAAATGACACTCTGGGACATGCTAGGCTAGGTCATGAGAAGACTGGCTTCTATCCAGGTTTCTTAAAACATTCTTTCAGGAGTACTGAGACTTTATGCTAAAGAGACTTTGTGTAGAGGCCCTCAGATTATGTAGAGAAGAATCCAGATGAGTCAAGCTTTCCAGTGATCCCCACCGAAGTGCTAGGTGCGTGAGTGAAGTAATCTTCAACTCTCTCGACCATTCACCTACCAGCCCTTGAGTGATGCTGGTTGATGCCATGGGAAGTAAAGAATCATCTTCCTGTGTCTTGTATTAATCTTGAAAAATTTAGATGAAATAAAATGGTTGTAGTTTTCATCCATTAAGCTTTGGAGCAGTTTATTGGATAACAATCTGCAACAGCTACCAGAATAATCATCCATTTTCCATTCTTCACTGCCACCTTTTCTAGGTGGATGGGGAACAGCAAGTCACCCCTGAAATCTCTGATGGGATAAGGAGTACAGTGCTGCAGAGGGGCAGTGTATGTGAATGTGGTGTGAGGCAGTGTGTTTTGGATACAACCAGAGTGAAGAAAAAAAAAAAAAAAAATATATATATATATATATTAAGGGATAAAAGAGCGAACAAATTAAAAATCAGATTGATCTGGATTCCAGTCTCAATTCTGCCATTAATTACTGTGATCACTGGCTTAGCTAGTAAAATTGGACCTCCTAGCAAGGTTTAGCATGATCCTTTGAGTATCCTCCTATCAAAAAGCCTCCATTGTTCTGTGAACAAAGAACCTGGGTTTCATTAAGGATCAGTATACTGGTTTTGCAGCAGGAGGAGGGAAAAAAGAAGGTGTATGTTATTTCATTTTCTTTTAGTCTGGTTCTTTTTGCTCATTTATGCTTAGAACTTTTTTGTCAAATGTTAGAAGGTGAATGTCCTGAAGCCAAAGGTAGTGGGAATCCCTTAGCACTGAGAGCTTATGCAAGGGCATACACAGTCCCCCAGTTCAGCTGCAGAATTAATCACAAGCCTGTTGATGGTCAGCATGCTCATCTGGTTAACAAGATACCAATCTATCCTCTGAGCAGAGACAGAGGTCTCTGAGATACCACCTTCCCAATGAGTTCATACCCTGCAGACTCCCATTTTCCTGCTTCTCTTTCCAAGCAACTTCTCAGTCCCTGCAAACATGAGAATGGGGCTGGCTCACTATGGAGCTTTTGACATGAGTTGGAGAGGATCCACCTCTGACTTGTAGATCCTTATTCAGATTCACCAGTTCAGGCAGTGCCCTCATTTTCCACTGGTCCTGAGAGGCACATGGGCAGCATCAGCTTAGCTGGGTCACTGCATGAGAACACAACATTACTTAACTTATTGGGTTTCAGCTTTAATTTTTTCACTAAAAATTTAAATAAATTAATTAATTATCAGAATTTGTTTATTGAAGTATAGTTGATTTACAGTGTTGTGTTAGTTTCTGGTATACAGCAAAGTGACTCAGTTTTATATATATATATATATATATATATATATATATATATATATATACCTTGTTGTGTATCTCTTTTATGTATAATAGTTTATATCTGCTAATCTCAAACTCCTAATTTATCCCTCCCCCACCCCCTTTCCCCTTTGATAACCGTAAGTTTGTTTTCTATGTCATCACAGAATTCTTATGATGATTAAATAAGATAATGTAGAAATCAGTTATTGTGCACACATGGCACACATGTTGCATATTCTCAATAAATAGGAGAAGTATAGGATAGGAGTAGTAGATGCTGTTGTGATAATGAAAGTAATTATAATGGCAATACTGATTGCATACTTGTTATGTTGCACCATTCTAAGTACAGGGTGTATATTGACTCATTTAGACCTCACAGTAATACTATGAAGTTGGTCTTATTATTATCTTGACCTTAATGTGAGAAAACTAGTGCATATATGAATTAAACAACACACCAACAGCTGCTACTGCTGCTGGCAATTATGATGGAGGTGAAGGGGATAGGCAAGAAGGAGAGAAGAGGGAAGGAAAGAGGGAGATGAAGGAGACATGAAAGAATGGAAGGGGAAGATAGGATACAACGTGTCTTTTATCAATTATATTTCTAGACTCACAGAATAAGAATTTCTATTTTTGGTATTCAATGAGACTGAAAAAGACATAGAAATTTATTTCATCTTCTAGTTTTGAAAAGAAAAATGAGGGGTAGGATATGCACTCATATGGCCAAAGGTCTTTCTTTCAGATATCTGAACATGCTTACATGGTACTGCTTTAATCAGAATTCATTTGGACAAACAGGAAGTGTAACCAGGCAACCATAGGAAACCAAAGAGATCACATTTAGAATTTGGTAAGGAGTGGGATGAATTTGAATGTTCTTTAGTGCTGGAGCTATAATTACAGTTTTTAACTACCTGCTGTAGGTTACAAAGGTGAGGGGAATGGAATGGTTCAGACAAAAAAAAAATATCATTGAACAGGATGCCAGAAAATGCTTATATAAGAAATAATCATTCTTATTAACTTTCATCCGAGACAATAGCATAATTAATCTCAAAATATAAGTGAAAAAATAATGTTTGCACTTCTCCTGGAAGGAAAACTCTCTTTTAAGAACAATGATATCTGTAATTTGTCATGAAAAAAACTCTCCCCCTACCTTCATCCCCTCTCTGCACTGCTTCAAAGAAAATCAAGCAGTTATAATCATTACAAGCGATATCTGTGTTTGTTATAACAGCATTTCCTAAAATTAAGTCAGTAGGTTATGTCTGTCAGAATCAGTTAGGTGTAGGGATATCACATTATAAATAAAGTCAGAAAGAGAAAAAGAAATACCATATGCTAACACATATATATGGAATCTAAAAAATAAATAAATAAAATGATCATGAAGAACCTAGGGGCAAGATGGGAATAAAGACGCAGACCTACTAGAGAATGGACTTGAGGATACAGGGAGGGGGAAGGGTAAGTTGGGAGAAAGTGAGAGAGTGGCATGGACATAAATACACTACCAAACATAAAATAGATAGCTAGTGGGAAGCAGCCGCATAGCACAGGGAGATCAGCCTGGTGCTTTGTGATCACCTAGAGGCGTGGGATAGGGAGGGTGGGAGGGAGGGAGACGCAGGAGGGAAGAGATATGAGGACATATGTATATGTATAACTGATTCACTTTGTTATAAAGCAGAAACTAACACATCATTGTAAAGCAATTATACTCTAATAAAGATGTTAAAAAAAATTTATTTGATGGTAGAAGCTTTTCCTTAAATTTACAAATGAGGAAACGAGTCTCAGAAAAGCTAAAATATGCTGCTTAATATGATAATAGATCTATTTGACTCAGAACCTTTGCACTAATAATACCTAAAAATTAATAAATCTAACAAGATGATATTTATTCAATTTCCTTAAAATTTCAAACTCAGAAAGAAATTAATATTGATTTTTCTTTAATAACCTTTTAATGTATGTCTCAATTAGAGTATGCATATTTCCCTTAGCCAATTTAACTTCAACATTCGTTTCTTTTTAATTCAGTAATAAACATGATTGAATTTCTATACTATATGGATTGTCATAAAACATGCAGTTCAGTCAAATTAATGTGACAAGGATGCAAAAGAGACTACCAAATAAAATCAAAATATGCCATAATATTTCATGTTATAAATACTACATGTTGCAAATATATTAGTGCTAGGATTAAAAGTCTCAATATCACTGTCATTTACCATTTTCCTTTGTATTTATTCATTGAATCTAGGACAGAGATAAAAATTATATAATCAAAAATTTTAATTATAGAAAAACGGAGGTTACTAATAAATTCAAGTGATACATGTAGTTTTTGGCAACTTTTAAATGATTAATAGGAGAAAATTTTTTCAAGGAATTATGATTACCTAAGTTATGACCATTCACTATTATTTAGGAAATATATCTTGTCTGAACACACACAAAGTCACACACACACACGTATCCATTCCCTAATGTTTAAACATGTGTTGTGAAGTCCGGATCTTTGCTTTAGAGGATTTATATCTCTGGTGCACTTAGATTTTATCAAAATTACTTTGATTCTGATTTCATATATCTTTAAATATTCATGCTTTGAAACGATAAACCCTAAAATACGTGGAATTACTTTTGTTATAAATAAGTAATAAGAGTAATAGATGGCATATTACTTGTGTTTTATAACATTTACTTTCAAGGTAATGGCTATAAAATAATAAGAAAGATAATATATACACATATAAAATAATTATAAATATATACAAAATAATTGTTTGTTTAAATTATTTTTCAACTCTATTTTCAGAACTGATAGACAGCCCCAGGCAGTTAAGTATGGGAGGTAGAATAGTGAATATTGACTTGACAATTTCTCAACTGTTCTCTTTGGGGGTTACACACACCTTGACACAAAGTGAGTTTTTTTTTGCTTTTTGCTGCTATTCCATTATTTCCATGCCATTCCTATACTTCCAATATTGTATGTGGAAACACAATTTCTTAATATTTTCCTTTTACCATCTCCTCTACTAAGACTCTGTCCTTCACATGCATAGTAAAAATAAACCTGTACATGGACATTGGAAAAAGCAAATATGAGACTCCTTTGAACTATCTTTATAACTCCCCTGTAGATATAAAATAATTTTTAAATAAAAGGTTAAGAATATCTATAGGATAGTGACATCTGAAAAATGTGGAAGGGACAAGCCCAACATCCCATATACCCACAGAAACATCAAAAAAAATTAAAAAGCTGTCAGAGTCAACTTTGTCAAAAATCTGGTAAACAAAGATTTATAACAACCAAATGAACACTAAATCAAGAAAGAAGCAACTTTTAAAAGGTAGCGGTAAGTCAGACAGAGAAAGACAAATATATTGTGGAATCTAAAAAAAAAAAAAAAAAATGGTACAAATGAACTTATTTACAAAACAGAAATAGAGTCACAGATGTAGCAAACAAACTTATGGTTACCAGTGGGGAAAGTGGGGGAGGGATAAATTGGGAGATTGGGATTAACATAGACACACTACAGCATATAAAATAGATAACTAATAAGGACCTACTGGATAGCACAGGGAACTCTACTCAATACTCTGTAATGACCTATATGGGAAAAGAATCTAAAAAAGAGTGGATATATGTATATGTATAACTGATTCACTTTGCTGTACACCTGAAACTAACATAACATTGTAAATGAACTATACTCGAATAAAAAATTTTAAAAATAAAATAAAAGGTAGAAAAGTCTTGTGAAATATTTACTCACACTTGCCACAAACCTACCCCCACCAGTGTGGTGGTGTCAGTCTTGAACGTGGCAGCCCACATTCTCAGTGTGGGACCCTGATTCCTGTTTTTGGAAGGAGAAGAGCAGACTTTATTCACAATCTATTGTATATCTCTCTTCTAACATGTCTGGGGGTTAATGGAATGATGGATTCAAGCCTCTTACCTCTGTTTCACTTCTTTTGGAACTCATGTAGAAAAAGCAGTGGGCATTTCTTGAAAAAACTATAAGGAGGACTAACAATTCATAGATGCCTGGGGCAAAAGATTATGGATGAGACATACAATAGATTGTCCAAGGCATAAAAGAAAAAGCTGGGAAATCCTTTGGATATTAAGACGTTCAAAAGCACCCATGTATATGAAGGAATCCCTAAGAAGTCCCTAAACTTTTACTTTAGGTCAATCTCTAGGAGATAGAAGGAGTATTCTAGCACAGAGACAAATTGCAAACACTTGAAGAGGTGTTTTGTTTTTGTTGTTGTTTAGCTCCTCACGTTCATGGAATCTCTGTACAAATACTAGCTGAACACTAACTAAAGAACAGAGAACTCAGTGGCCACACCTGATAGAGAATAGTCTTTGCAAAAGTAATTTGGAAAAATCACTAAGCACATGAACTACTACAGCCTTCAACAATAAAAATACTAACAGCTGATTTTTTGAAAAGATACAGAAAACTGACAAACATTTAGCTAGACTAAAAAGAGAGAGAGAGAGAGAATTCAAAAAAATCAGAAATAAAAGAGGAGTCATTAAAACAGATGCCTCAGGAATAGAAAGGATCATTGGGAATATTATGAACAATTGTATGCCAACAAATGGGATAAGCTAAAAGAAATAGAAAATTGAATCAGGAAGAAATAGAAAGCCCGAATAGACCAATAAAAATTAAGGAGAGTAAATCAGTAAAAAAAAAATTTCCAAATAGGGAAAATCCCAGGACCAGATGGTTTCATGGGTGATTCTACCAAACACTGAAAGAAAAATTAATACCAATTCTTCTTAAACTTTCCAAAAAATATATAAGAAGAGGCAACGCTTCCAAACTCAACCGGATACTTACATCAACGTCCTCTGCTGCATTATGTACTTTACCAGAAGGTGGAAACAACCCAGGTGTCCATCAACAAAAGAATGGAAAATCAAAATGTGGTATATCTACTACCTTAGACTGTTTAGTTTGCTATAACAAAAATGCCATAGAACAAATATTTATTTTTCTAGTTCTGGAAGCTGTGAAATTCAGTATCAAAGTGCCAGCAGATGCAGTGTCTGATGAGAAGCAGCTTCCTGGGTCTTAAACAGCCGTCTTTTAACTACACCCTCACATAGTGGAAAGCAGAGAAAGAAAGCAGTTCTCTCATGATTCCTTTGAGGGCGCTAATTCCATTAATGAGGGCTCCACCTCATGACCTCGTCTGGTCATAGTTACTTGCCAAAGGCCCCACCTCCTAAAACAAACACATGTAGGGTTTCAACATGTGAATTTTATGGGAACACAGATATTCAATACATAACATTTATACAATGAAATATTATTCAGCCATAAAAAGGAATGGAGTTCTGGGTACATGCTACAACATGAATAAACTTTGAAAACCTTATAGGTGAAATAAGTCAGGCAAAAAAAGGATGAATATTGTATGTTTCCACTTATATGAAATAGCTAGAATTAGACAAATTCATTAAAGTAAATTAGTGGTTACCAGGGATTGAGGGAGGGGGAAATGGGAAGTAATTGTTTAATGACAGAGTTAAACAGAGTTTCTATTTGGGGTGATAAAATATTTTGGAAATAGATAGGTGATACTTGTATGAAAGTGTGAATGCAATTAATGCACTGAATTGTACATTTAAAATGAATATTTTTCTGTTATATATATTTTACCACAAGAAAATTATTTTTAAAAACCCCAGGGGTATATGACATAAATCACAGCAAGATCCTTTTTGACCCACCTCCTAGAGGAATGGAAATAAAAACAAAAGTAAACAAATGGGACCTAATGAAACTTCAAAGCTTTTGCACAGCAAAGGAAACTACAAACAAGACGAAAAGACAACCCTCAGAATGGTAGAAAATATCTGCAAATGAATCAATGGACACAGGATTAATCTCCAAAATATATAAACAGCTCATGCAACTCAGTATTAAAAAAACAAACAACCCAATCCAAAAATGGGCAGAAGACCTAAATAGTCATTTCTCCAAAGAAGACATACAGATGACCAAGAAGCATATGAAAAGCTGCTCAACATCACTAATTATTAGAGAAATGCAAATCAAAACTACAATGAGGTATCACCTCACACCAGTTAGAATGGGCACATCAGAAAATCTACAAACAACAAATGCTGGAGAGGGTGTGGAGAAAAGGGAACCCTCTTGCACTGTTGGTGGGAATGTAAATTGATACAGCCACTATGGAGAACAGTATGGAGGTTCCTTAAAAAACTAAAAATAGAACTACCATGCGACCCAGCAATCCCTCTACTGGGCATATACCCTGAGAAAACCATAATTCAAGAAGAGTCATGTACCACAATGTTCATTGCAGCTCTATTCACAATAGCCAGGACATGGAAGCAACCTAAGTGTCCATCAGCAGATGAATGGATAAAGATGTGGCACATATATACAATGGAATATTACTCAGCCATAAAAAGAAACAAAACTGAGTTATTTGTAGTGAGGTGGATGGACCTAGAGTCTGTCATACAGAGTGAAGTAAGTCAGAAGGAGAAAAATAAATACCGTATGCTAACACATTCATATGGAACCTAAAAAAAAAAAAAAAAAAAATAGTTCTGAAGAACCTAGAGGCAGGACAGGAATAAAGACGCAGACGTAGAGAATGGACTTGAGGACACGGGGAGTGGGAAGGGTAAGCTGGGACGAAGTGAGAGAGTGTCATGGACATATATACACTACCAAATGTAAAATAGCTAGTGGGAAGCAGCCACATAGCACAGGGAGATCAGCTCAGTGCTTTGTGACCACCTAGACGGGTGAGATAGGGAGGGTGGGAGGGAGACCCAAGAGGGAGGAGATATGGGGACATATGTATATGTATAGCTGATTCACTTTGTTATAAAGCAGAAACTAACACACCATTAGAAAGCAACTATACTCCAATAAAGGTGTTAAAAAAAAAAAAAGCCCAGGGTAATTAAAATGTTTCATAACTTGGTAGATGCAGGGTTGCACACATTGTGAATAGTTTATGTGAATTTTTACCTCAGTTTTAAAAATTCATCATTACTCCATTAAAAAATACCCATATAACCTGTGAAATCTAAAAAGTGACAGTTTGAAGGGGCATGTTTTCAGCTCTGCCTCCACTGAGATTCATGAAGTCTAAAGGTGTACAAGCATAAAATAGATTTGAGTTGATGAGTAGTCAAAAAATGGCAAATATCCACTGCACTCTTTCTCTATATCGTGAAGGGAAGAAACAAAGAAAATTTTTTTAAAATCTATTATGCACTGAAAATACTTATTACCAAGGTCCGTGATATAAAATATGGCACATTTTCATTTTTCATTCTCAAAGAAACTCTGCAGTGTAAGTGGTATCATACCCATTTTATTGATGAAGATTCTGAGACTCAAAGAAATCAAGTCTGTCCAAAGTCACAAATCTCATAAGTGATGGAGCTAGTATTTCTTCAAAACCAGTTTTCAGTCCATTGTATCAATACTACTAGTCCCCTTAAACAATAGATCCCTTAGGAAAAGAACAGTCTTTGAAATATTCCTTTCATCTTCCTTAAAGCAAAAGACTAGTTCTATCAAAATAAACAAAAACAAAAACTTTTGCAGTGGGGAAAGCATGGCGCTGATGATGTGTGCTTTTACCTTTGTTTTGAAGGCAACATTGGTCACATATTCCAAAGAGGATTCCCCCCACCCATCAAAGAAATTAAAGTAAGCTGAGGTTGAAGTAAAAGGAGAGATTCAGCAGCAGCACTTGCTTTTAACTCTATTTCTCTCATATTATTGACTACAATACTGAGTTTGTATATGTACTGAAAAGTGGTCTCTCTTGCTCTGCAAGGGGTTTTGTGGCAAAGACTTGAAAATGCTTTTCCCATTATTCCATTCTTCCCAAACCAACTCTCTTTTCTTGTTTACTTCCTCATGAAAAAAAATCCTTTCCTCCTAATAAAAATACACAAACATATAAAGCCATTATACAGTTTTTATTTATCAAATAATGCATAGCATTGGGCTTCCACCAGGTATAACAAAAATTGGATGAAATAAAGATGAGTTGCTCCCGTCAAAAATCTCGGGGTCAAAAAACTCGGGGTCATTCTATACCGCTGTCTTTGTCTCAATTTCAATATTCAGCCTACTACAAATGCTGTCCCATCTGCCTTCAAAATATATCCAGATTTTGACCACTTGTCATTACCCCAACTGCCACCATTCCAGCTCAAGCCATCACCATCTCCTGCTTGAATTATTATAAGAGCCTCCCATTTGATTTGTTTGTCTTCCTGTAGTACACTCTGAACATAGCAGCCAAAGTAATCCCATTAAACCATAAGAAATATTGTGCCAGTTCTCTGTGCAAAACCCTTCAGTGGCTTTTCATCTCACTCAGAATAAAAGACAAAATCCTGTCTCTGGCCTACAAAGCCTTGTTGCTTCAGATACCCTGTTATCTGTGACCTTTTCTCCTCCTAGAGTTATTCTTCCAGCTCTAGCCATATTGGCCACCATGTTCCAACCCAGCATACTCCAAGCTCAGGGTTTTGGCACTTGGCTCTTTCCTTTTTTCAGAATGTTCTTCCCCTGATATGCTTACCTGGCTCCCCCATTTCTTTCAGGGATTCACTCAGAAGTCACCTTCTCTTGCAATTTCATTTAAAATTTCTATTACTTCTAGGGTTTCCAGATTTAGAAAAGAATTGAATGCACAGTTTAATTTCAGGTGAAAAATGAATAATGTTTTGGTATAAGTATGCCCTATCATTGCATAGGGAATACTGCATAAAACATACTTACACTTAAAAAAAAAGTGTTGTCTATTGGAAACTCAAATTTAATTGTCGTCTTGTATTTTATCTGGCCCTACCCTCGAATTTCATGTTGCCCTTCCTTGCTTTGTATTTTCTTCTACATTCTTATCACTATCTAACACAATATACCTTTTACGTATTTATATTATTTATCACTCATCTCTCCTCTAGAATGGAACCTCTTTGAGAGCAGGATTTTTAACTGATTTCTTTACTGCTGTATCCCCAGTGCTTGGAACAGTGTTTGCTCACTGTGGAGCAGACAAATATTTATAGAATGAATAAATGTTCAAATGGTTAAATCAGTATATGAGGTGGCCACTCTGTACAAGGCAATAGAAAAAGAGTTTGGCATACATTATTACATTTCATGCCTGCAACTACCTTTTGTGACAGAAACTATTATATTTCCGTTTTTTAGACTTAGAGTCCTGAGGTTAAAGAGTATAGGTCTTTTCCCCCCTTGAATTTAAATGGAAAAGCTAAGACTCAGTATATGTTATGTCTAATATCAGATTCTATATTTTCTTTTTCCACTTATTCATTTGGCAAATCTAGAATGAAATTGATCTGAAATGTTTAGTCTTTTTTTTTTTTTTTGACATAGATAATAAAAGAGTTCAGGGTATTTTCTTAAATAGCTTATTGATATTTTGAGAAAATCATCTGGGATTGGTAAAAATGTGGTCATTGTCTAATAAATCCTTTTGTATAGTTAATCTTCCTAACTGAGTTCTAAGAGCCTGACTAAAAATAAAAAATATCTTATGACAACACATTTTTACAGTGTATCCTAAACTTAATTTTATGAACTTGCTAGCTTCCAGAAATATTAACAGGATTTGTATTTCTAAATGAAATCACCATTTGATTTATAATTTAATGGGCAAATTATAATCTCTTGTTTCTTCTGCAAATTTCCAGATATACTTAATTTCATCTGAAAGCTCCAAATTTCTAACTTAGGGATTATTTTTTAAATTTATTTTATTTATTTATTTTTGGCTGTGTTGGGTCTTTGTTGCTGTGCGCGGGCTTTCTCTAGTTGCCGTGAGTGGGGGCTACTCTTCGTCGCCGTGCCTGGTCTTCTCATTTCAGTGGCTTCTCTTGTTGCGGAGCATGGGCTCTAGGTGCACACGGGCTTCAGTAGTTGTGGCGCACAGGCTTAGTTGCTCCACGGCATGTAGGATCTTCCCGGACCAGGGCCCGAACCCATGACCCCTGCTTTGACAGGTAGATTCTTAACCACTGCACCACCAGCAAAGCCCCAAAGATTAGTTTTAAATTTTTTTAATATATGGATTTAATTGAAAAATAGAAGTAGAAATTTAAGGAAGGGGTATACTTTTAAATATGAAATATGAGTAGCAGCAAACACTGAATAATCTAAAAATGTGCTCAGAAGCAGGGAGATCATATTATAAGGTGGAAAGAGGATGCATTTCGGGGTTCCCTAAGCCAACTAGAAGTTCCATCATTTACCTGAATTAATATATAAACCAACAAAGGCATCCATCATTTATCTACCTTCCCCTGAATGTCTAGGCATTCTGTCATTTTCCTGTTTTGTGGCCTTGGATGAGGTCCTCCATTTCTTAATTAAAGAAGCTCTAAGGGGCATCATTACTAACAGTCCATTAATGAGAGACAGGAAACAGGAAGTGAAGCAGGGAGTCAGACATTATGTAAATTTGGCACAGTGGCAGGAAGAGACTTATAAGCCAGACTGCCAAATTCAAGTGAAAGGCTTCACAGTCTTATGTGTGATCAGGACTGCAGTTCGCTGAATTAATTCTTATCGAGTATTTTTCCTGTGTGTTGATATGCACAGATGAAGCAGACAGGGCCAAAATTTTAAAAGTTTAGTACAGTTTTGTCACATGTGAAATTGGGGAGTGGGGTGGTAAGTTAACTCATGTCTTAATTTCTTGGTCGTGCGCTTTATTAATTTTGTCATTTTTCCAAAAAAATCAACATAGCTATAACTATTCTTATTACTATGCAATGCAACACATTTAGAAACCTTTCAGAGCTGTCTTAACATGCGTTACCATCTGAAACACACTCACATACATTCACACACACTTTGATGTACATTCTTTTAATTTTTTTTCTTGAGATGTAATTGGGAGTGTTAACATGTAACTTTGCTTGATTTATGACTATCTGATGTACCACTGACCAGAAAAAAAGTCATTAAAAATATGAAATAAGCCATTGATTTTGGACTATCTCCTAGTACAAAAGAAGCAAAAGTTGTTGTTCTAGCACTTCTGAATGTACACAAAGCAACCACCACAATCACAGCATTCCCTACTTTTTACCAAAAGACATTTTGACAGTTATAAGTTCTTTCCATATGGCTCAGAGTATATTCCCTAACCCCTGTAACATGTTATTAATAAGGTAATTAAGTGGTTAAAGAGTCTATTAAAAATAACACCAAACAAAACAAGAGCAAAAGAAAACATTCAGTGACTCCAAAACCTCCCTGGTGTCTAAGGAATATACAAAGCAATCCCATGTAAGGCACTGTGGTATTAGGGGATCTGGATGTAAATTCTCCACTAGTCTACTATTCCACACCAGTTACCTGGGAACTCTTAGACATCCGGAGCCACCTCCTGTCAGTTGGCAGAGAAACCATTCCTCTTTGGTTTCTCTCTTTTTTGCCATGTCTCCTACAATCTCTTGACACTTTTGAAACTTTTGCTCCAGCACAATGGGTTTTTTTTCTTGTTTTTCTTATGCCTCTGAAAATGTTATGTCAGACATCCAGTTCATTAAATGTCTCTATACGGAGTACAGAAATTGGTGACTCAAAAGGCATATAAATTAGTCGTAAATGGTGAAGAAACATTTCCTTGTCCCCTCTTCTTCTTGCCACAGGGTAGTTATTGATTTGGGAAATAAGCAATCAAAATTTTTAGATCAATGTTTTTATCAGAGTATGTTTATAAAGGTGTGGAAATGAAAGAAAGAAAAAGTCTGTCAATGTAGAACTTTATACCAAGAATAAGAATCTTAAGAAAAAAAAGGGAGACTTCAGTTTCAGCTCCAATATATAAAGAATAGATGTCTTCACTCCCATCCTAATAACAAGAAAACCTGGACAAACTGAAATCTAGTGACTTTTACTGGACCCATCACAGGGCAAACTGCTACCCTGAAGTATGGAGGGATAGAATATTCAGAGAGATATAGCAACTGATATCTGCTTACCTAGATCAGAAGTTGCTGGAACCATAAAATGGTAAGATGATTTAAATGGTAATTTTAAACAATTGCTGGAGGCTGAATGTGGGCTAGGGTGATAGTGAGAACCTCCTGGGGACCACAGTTTTAGAACAACTTCCACACTTCTGTGGATTTTATCTCCAGGAACTGCTCCAGGTTCTCACAGTGAAGAACCAGGAAAGAATCCCTTATGGTTCTGGCACCATGATGGGAAGAGTAATCCTTGTAAAATATACTCAGATCTTTCTCCACAACAATGGCTGACTCTTCAGCTGAAAGACTTTGCCAGAGTAGTATCTCAGCTGGGGAAGTGGATTTCCTCCCAGTCCAGACCCCTCTGGCTTTCCTG